>NC_044310.1:45004366-45705209 GCF_007474595.2 Lynx canadensis
GCTAAATGTTTTGCATCCGTGGTCTCATTTCATTACCACCAAGACTGTGCAAGACAGATATTAGGCCCATTTCACAGATGAAAAAGCTGAGGCTCAAAGAGGCCAAGTAGCATGCCCCAAATCATATAGTCAATTAATGGATGAGCCAACATTCAAAACCAGCTTTCTGGTTCCAAAACACACATTTTTTCCCTTCCGCTCAACCATGAAGATATTTAAGTGAAAGAAAGGTTCTGTTTAGATGCAGCATCTAATTTCTGTACCCCTTTCTGGAAGCTAGCTCCTTCCTCCCCCTACTCTTCCAAAATATCTCTAGGGAAAGCTAGTTGTTGAATAGGTAAGTTGCCCCAAACTACAGGAGGCGTAGAACAGAAGCCAGGGATCAAAAACTAGGAGCTTGGTCAAAGAATAGAACCCAGTACTATGGGAAAGAGTTGTAAGTCCAGCTCACTCTGTGAATCTAGACAATGTGGTTCCCTCCCATTTGGGAAAGCTTTTAATGGGCTTTTACCTAGTTCTTCACTCTTACCTAGCAGCATCTTAAAAGCACCACTGAACACCTGCCACTGTGTTCCCACTTGGCCTTGAAGGATCACTCCGTGGGCACAGCAATTGTAATTGAAACTGTGGGAACTCAAAAACTTCCTGGTAATTTCAGGTTCTCCCATGACAACGTGACCATTTTAGCCAAACCAAATAACTTCTCAAACGGTACTCCTGCTAACCCCAGACTCTTCAGACTTTAAAGTAGAGAATAAAGACCCCGCAATGCCACTTTACTCCCTCTCAAACGTTTTTTTCTTCCTGAAGTCTGAACCCATGGTCAATTTTTACTCTTTGATTTTACTTTTTCAAAGCAACCTAGAATCAAATTGGTGGTTGATTCTGAAACCAGAAGTCAGACTTCAACAATGATTCAGCATGCAGGGTTATTCGAAGAACTTAACACAAGAAGTATTATGCCAGGTGACTTCTTATCCATTCCCTGATTTATCCTCACAACAACCTGGTTGGGCACAATTTTGCCCCCATGTTGTAGATGACAGATTAAGTACATTGTCCAACCCTACACGAATGAGAAGATGCTATGCAGAATTTGAATCCAGGGTTGTTGGGTTGTTGTTGTTGTTTGTTTGTTTGAATTCCTTTCACTATTTCACAGCAATCTCCCAACTAAAGAAGCAGAGCTCCACAACAATGGGTAGTTTCAGGAAGTAACAAATGCCCATAGGGGCAGTAAGACATGAAAGGGCAGAAGACGTGTGAATCAGTGCGCTTTAAATAAAAAAAAAAATTAGTGGTGAGTAACGGGAGAGGGGTCTGGACAGGAAGTCAGGGCCAGATCATTGAAAGCCATATTAAGGCACTTGGGCACTAGGCAATGCAGAATGTTTGAATAGCTTTAAGTAATTAATTCATCATTCTTTCAACAAATATTTTATGCAGTACCAACTATGTGTTAAGCCCTGGGGACAAAACTGTAAACAGAACAGATGTTTCCTGTCCTCACTGGACCCACAGTCCAACAGGGTCATTTCCATATAGAGTAGAAAGTGCTCTGATAGGGGATGAGTAAGGTGCTAAGGAAATATTAGAAGGACCAATGAAGGGAAGCCTGCCCAGGGTAAATGGTGCCTAAGTCAAGGTTTGATGGAGCGGGAGTATGGGGAAAAGGCAGTCAAGCAGATCCACAGAGTCAGTGGAAAAAGCGTGAGCAAGGCTAGAGGTGAGAGACCGGATGGCACACTAGGATAACTGAAAGACTGTAGAGGGGCTGATGAGCATGGCTAGAGATGAGTCTGGAAGGGTTGGACATGAGGCTGGGAGGGTCAAGATCAAGAAGCCAGGCAATGTTGCGAGTGCTTTCTGTTTTAGACCACTTTGAGTGTGGTGGCAGCTGGATGCATAAAGTCCTTAGACATAAATTCAAGGCTCTATCTTTAAAACACCACGAAAATGTGGTTCAAATGTGCATGGGACCTCAGAAAGCAAATGTGCACCTCTCCCAATCAGGATGCCTTCAGGGGCAAGCAATAGAAACTCAAACTGGCTTAAATAATAAGGAAATGATATAGTATATGAAAGGAAGCCCAGAGACAGGGAAAGCACAGCACAGAGGCTGAATGATATAATCAAGCATTTTGGTTTTTTCCGTCTCTCCATTCAGCCATCCTCAACACTGACTTCATTCTAAACCTGCTCTGCCTTGCGATTGTAAAATGGATGCCATTAGCAATGGGGGGCTCTGTGCTTCTGCCATCATCTATCCAGAAAGAGAGGGAAAACCCACTTCCTCGAGCATGGAACCTAAGTCCTTTCACTTAGCTGATTATACTCAGAAGTCACTCCTGAATCACCGGCCATGGGGAGAATGCCATGCGTTTATTAATTTAGATTAATCAAGATCTACCGTTGAAACTGAAAATGGTGTCAACTTTCCCTGGGTTTCATGGTGGTGGAGAATATGGATGCTAGAAAAGAATCACATGTGAGGAAGAATCTGGGGAATGGGTGCAGAGTCCACTGCCCTCCACCATGACAAACTGGGCACCTTTGCTTTTGAACAAGTGACCACAGCTCAGATACCCTGTCTGCTGGAGCAGACAAGCCTCAGGTCAGTCCCTCATCGGTTATCCATCCGGCAACAACAACAACCAAGTGGTCACTCTGATCACCCAACTTGGTAAGTTTAATTATATGGACGTCATTGTGTGTCTAAACAGTCCACACACCGGACATAAGCAATCCTAGATACAACAGAAGTTTATGAAACTAGTCTTCATACTCACATAAATAACAAAAAGATACTGTCTCAGCCAAGATCTTTTCTCTTTTTTCCTTCACAGAATAACGTTGAGGATCAATTTCTCCAGCTTAACATCACCAGCCTTGGCAGCAGCTCATATTTGGAATATAAATGATGTCATCTGGTTGGCCTTTTCCCATCACAAACAGTAAATCTCCGAATCTGGAGCGATCTTTTATTTGGTTACACATATTGTACAGCATCAAGGGGTTAGAACACATGTGCTGGAGATTATTAAAATCATCTGGAGGAGGATGGCTTAGTATTGGAAAGCCCAGAACTTACGACCCTTTCACGCCTGGAATCTCCATCAACTCTACTTTTGCTCCTGCCTTTTCAAAGCAACAATTATGGCCGATTGGCTCGTAATCCTTTGTGGACTGAAGTGTTTCTGGTGCACCATGTTTCTTCTCCAGAATAAGATATTCCTAACATAGTGAATGTAGAACACAGAGGCCAGGATGAGGAGTCAGGAAGCCAGCCTCAGCTCAGCAATGTTTACATGCTCTTTGCGTATTTCTCATCTATAAAATGGAGATGATAATAACCAGCCTCATAGGACTGTTTGAGAGGAATAGTAAAAAAATTACGAGATCTTCGTTCATCACTTTATAATTTGCTAAAATCTTTCACATTAGCATTAGACTTACCTTGTACAGGGAAGCCACTCAAATGCTTGTCGGATGACATGGAGGTTGGTGGTAATATGGCTTGATGGATTCTGAGTCAAATTGGCTCACATTTCTGAACGTGGTTTTCCTCGTTACATGCATTCAATAATGCATTGAATTATAATATGCGTCCAATTTTAGCTTCTTTTTAGGGCTGTTGGAGGAATAAAGGAAATAATACACATGAAGCATCATTGGGTCAGGCACATCATCATGGTCAAGAAATAGAGGCTCCCTTTTCTCCACTACCTTCCTCTTCCAGAGTCTCATGAACCGGTAATAATACTGACATCCCACAGAACTGGTAATAATACTGACATTCTAGCTATGGAAGGACACAGCCCTGAAGGAGACAGAGCAGCAAGTCCAGGCTCTGGTCTTAGCTTTCCAACTTCCTCGTTGTGTGAACTTCAGTTGTGTAAATTTTCTCAGAGTCTCTGTTCCCTCGTCTGAAAATGGAAGGAGCTGGTCTAGATCTGTAGTTCTCACATTCTGAAATCCAGAGATCAAACAACCACACAAAACACCCACAGACCAGGAGCCTAACATAGCACGGTCAACTCTGTTATTTGATGAATAGGCATTTTTCAGGTTAACAGCTACTTACCATTACAATCATCTCAGACAAAAGGGTAAAGGACACCAGAAGAGAAGGAAGAGAAAGACATCAGAACACAAGACATCACTTTAAATGGGATGAGTTAATTTTAGGAAAAGAATGCTGCATTATCCTATTTTCCATATTTTTTTCTTATCATTCCACAGACTGGTGAAAATTTGTCAGGACCAACATGGGTCTTCAGAGTCGTGTATGGAAGCCAGAAGATTGTACGACCTGGAAGGTTTCCTCTACTAGGAAACCTCTGTGATTCTATCATGATTCCATCATGGCGAGAGGTGATGGTGCTAAAACAACAATTTATTTAGGGAAAATTAATAAAACAGTGAGTCAGTCCAGAGAAGAAATCAATCCAATAACTGATTTTGCTGAACTGAACGTTTCTGGGCCTAAATAGGGAATTTAATTTATTCAAAACAGTCTAAGATATCATATACATTTTGACACACGCAGGCATGCTCCACAAGTCCTCAAGACACTTCCTTGTCCCTCATGTTAATCCTTCTGATTCAGCCTTCACTCTTCACTGACTGTAAAATGACCATTATCACACTTACAGTTACATCAAAATGTGAGAGAGATGTGAGCAGACCAAATCCATCCAAAATATTCCTAACGCAGGCACCACATGTTCACCCTGAGGTCAGCTTGTCGAACACCTGCCATTCTCTAATCTCAAGCCAGAAAAATGATCTTTGAGCTCCACTGTGGTGCTTTCAAAGTCCCCGCGTGAACACCACATATTTTCTTACTAAGATTCTAAATAGAGACTCCCTGATTCAGAGTTAGCACTCATTTTTAATGAGGTTGGTTATCTGGTTTTGACTAAATTGGAAATAGACAAGCAGAATAGAGGTAGGAGAAGCTATTAAGACAGGTCAGTGGTTGAGGCTATGCGTCCACTCCCAGAAGGAAAAAAAATCCAAAACAAACACACAGAACGGTAGTGCTACTTAGAACAACAGCAGGTGTTTATAACTTTGATTTTAAGTCATCAAGAAAACTCTAATCTGCATTCTATAATCTTTTAAAAGAGGTGAATGGTTATAGATTTTAACCAAACTGGTTGGAATAGATGCTCAAAGGGGCACATCTCAGCTATCAAGAAATTCACCCAAAGTAGGTAGATGCTAATTCTCCTATGATCCGACATAAATGAAGTAGAACAGTAATAGGAACAACTGGCTGTCTTGGTGTAGTTTGCCTCTTATGAATTTCTCTTTATATCCCTTTTTACATTTAATATTCATATCAACCTTGTGAGGGACAAATTACTATTATCCATTCATCTCTCCAAATGAGGAGACTGAAACTCAGCATGGTTTAGTAGCTTGCCCAGGATAGGAGAGTTAGTAAGGGGCAGGGCACACAAACCCAAGGCTTCTGACTTTAACCCCAATGTTTTTCCCACTCTCTGCTCCTCTCTCATCCTTATAAATAGCTATAAGACTAAGAGGTTCAAAGGAACTTCCTTCTGGTTCTCAGGACCATTATAAATGCCACTTGCCCTGGGAAGGAAAATAAAGTCCATGCTCTTTGCTGGCCTATGTGCTAAGTCATTGGCGCCCAGAAATAACCTCCTGGAGACTACGGGCCTTGTATTTACCACAAAGCAGTGGGTAAATAACTAGTTGGTGTTTTAGTGTTTTGTGGTCACTTAATCTGTTGTGTTCCTTCCCAAGACTCTGAAGGTTTCCTTTTTCAGTTAATTTTTATTTACGTTTCTGAGGTCTGCGTTGTTTGGGGTTTGGTTCATTGGATGTTTTTCTTGGAGTGTGCTGCCATTGGCTTCAGGAGGTTTCTGCTCTGCTATTTCATGGAATTTTCCCCGAGTGTGGATTGCTATGTATTTCTTCAGGGCAGTGAGCCAGGGCAGCGTTGGTATGCAATCTGTTCCTCTGGCCAAAGGACTTCTTGTCACCCATCCACATGGCTTGATTGTATTTCTCCACTGATAATTTCCCTCTTGTATGTTAATGTGCAGCAACCTTGGAGTTCAGCCATCTTGTATGTTGTATGTTATTGGCTCTGGATAAGACGAGCTCCGTTGCTTCTGATAGAGGTTGTGTCAACTGATTCTACTAGTTTGTTCTATCAGCCCAGGGTTGGGGAAGGAGATACACAGCAAATATTATGGGAGGAGTGGAGAAGGCTCATAGGGTTAATGTTACAGACTAAGCGAGTGTGTGATTGAAAACGTCCAGCTCTCCACACAGCTCTATGCCACAGTAGGAGACAGAGCCAGGAATGCCAGGTGCCTCTCAAGCACCACACGCTCCCATGACCCTCAGCAAGCCTTTCTTCCTCTGTCTTTGACAAGACCATAAATGATGTGCCAGAGAAAAATAAGAATTTGTTCCATATCAGAAAGTTTTGTTCTTTAGATGTTTTCTTTGTGGGTAGAAAAAAAAAAAAAAGAAAGGTCAAGTAGTGTTTGGTCATTAAAATGGCATGTTTCTCTCAAAGCTTTCAGGATAATTAAGATGCAAAACACACATCGAGGCAGAAAGTTGCCCTGGACAAATCCTTTCTTTGGCTCTTTCATTTATTGTACTTCATTTCATTGTTTGGTTTATGTGTTCTATACTGCTACTCTTGCCACAACGAATTTGGGATAGCTTACAAAAATATGTCAATACAAAATAAAATATTTCTAAATCATTGAAGAGGCAGAGCGAATGGATAATTTTAAAGATGTGCGTACAATTCCTGTTTAGAATTTCTTAACAGATACCCTTGTAAAATTGTTGAAAGCTATTCACACAATTGACTCCAAAGGCTTACTGTTTATCACTTAAAATGAGCTGTGGCTCTCTAATCTACAGTGTGAACTGGGTACATTTAAGAATCTGCACCCATTGTATATATAAACCACATCTTCTTTATCCATTCATCAGATGATGGACATTTAGGCTCTTTCCATACAATGGAATACTACTTGGCAATGAGAAAGAATGAAATCCTGCGATTTAAAGCAACGTGGATGGAACTGGAAGGTATTATGTTAACTGAAATAAGTCAGTCAGAGAAAGACACATACCATGTGTTTTCACTCATATGTGGATCTTGAGAAACTTAACAGAAGACCATGGGGGAAGAGAAGGGGGAAAAAAGTTACAAACAGAGGGAGGGAGGCAAATCATAAGAGACTCTTAACTACACAGAACAAACTGAGGGTTGATGGGAGGTGGGGGAGAGGGGAAAGTGGGGGATGGGCATTGAGGAGGGCACTTGTTGGGACGAGCACTGGGTGTTGTATGGAAGCCAATCTGACGATAAATTATATTAAAAAAATAATAAAAATTTTTAAAAAAATTTTAAAGAATCTGTACCCAACTTAATTTTAATTTGGAGGTGGAGGAGACCAACTTCAATCCCCATGCTGACTTAGATGTTCTAGCACACCTCTGAAAGCCAACAGTGTTCTTATTTGCAAGTAGATAAAAGGGGAACTAACATTTACTAGTTCTATAATACATATTAAGCATTGTATAAGTATACTTGGCATTTAATAATTCATTGAGTTCTCCCAACCACTCTGCGAGAGAGGAACTACCTCCATTGGACAGATGACAGAACCAGATAAATAACTTGCCCAAGTTCACCCAACTAGCAGAGACAAAATCAAGATCAATGCAGGAACATTTGACCTCAAAGCCAACATTCTTCTTATTTCGTTAAACTATCTGCCTGAGAGACAAGTAAAAAATTGTGGAATATGCTTCCTCCAAGTTAGTGAGTATTAAGTTCTCAAAGGTAGTCCATTCAAAGGTTGCCCCCAAACTGTAGGTTGAACAGGACATAACTGTAAGTTAAAAGAAAATCAGTGTCTGGTGGTTATGGTCAGCAAAAAGTTATCTGTGGCTACTGGTACTCCTATATAAATGTCCTCCAACCAGCCCAGAAAAAATGTACCCCAAATTCCTCAAAATTAGAAGCCATAACAAAACAGGAAGAGTAAGAAGTTATAGTCTGGATACAGGGGAAGCAAGGAAGCAATCCTACTAATCAGGGACAGAATGAACATTGGTGTTTCTTGGGTTGGCAAAGTCACTTTCAAGAGCTGCAAAGGAGACAAGAAAAATAACCCTGACATTTGTAATAACAGCTGCCACAATGGGTGTCTACTAGGTGCTGGGCGCACTCTATGCTTCATTACTAATCTTCATAATGGGTCTCTCCTTTTTCAAATGAAAAAACAGAGGCTCAGAGAAGTTTCATAGATGGCTATGCAAGTCCACTAATAAGGTTCAGAGCCAAGGTCTCAATCATGAGCTTGGCTAACTCTGAAATCAGTACTCTTTACTGTTTTGCTGCTGCTCCTGTGCTACCCAGGCCAACCTGGGGCGAAGCTAAGGCAAACGGGGCAACACTGATGCCCAAGATCAAATTATGAAGGAACAGCAGCATCTACTTCTGGAGTCTTGTAGGCATCAGAGAGATGTCTGCAACAGCAGTACTCTGGGGAAGACATGACCTCCAGCCCACTGTCAAGACAGGGGAAGAGGCTTGAAAGGAGAGAACTGGGACCTTTGAAATTCTCGTGAAGGAAAGGGTAGGTGCTTCCTAACTCTCTCAATTTAGTGGCTCTTTCATAAGCTGGTGAAACCTGGGAACACAAATAATTTAAAACTATCTATAATATAAAGGAAAGAATTACAATTAAAAGTAAGTCTCTCTTTCCATTAGTCTGCTTTGGCTGCCATAACAAGATACCACAGATCGGGTGGCCTAAACAACAGAAATCTATTTTCTCACAGTCTTGGAAGATAGAAGTCCAATATCAAGGTTCCTGCCAATTCGGTTTCTGGTGAGAGCTCTCCCCCTGGCTTCTAGATAGCCGCCTTCTCATTATGCCCTCACAGAGCCTTTTCTCGGTGCCTGGGCGGAGTGAGAGAGAGTTCTCTGATGTCTCGTCTTAAAAGGACCTTAATCCTATTGGATAAGGATCTTATCTTTATGAGCTCATTTAACCTTCATTTCTTCTTTGGAGGTCCCACTTCTAAATATAGCCACTTTGGGGTTAGGACTTCAACATAAGAACTTTGGGGGTACACAAGCATTCATTCCATAATATTCTTCCACTCCAGACCATTCAGCATGTTCCCATCTCCAAAGGCAATTACTGTTACTGATTTCTGAGTATTCTGCCAAAGACATTCCATGTACACCATGTGTTTATACAGATGAACGGACACTCTATGCTGTGCTCTACATCATCCTTTGGTCTCCTGTAAGTAGAAAGGGGAGACTGTCCCATGTCTGCACATATATCTTTCTGCTTCATTCTTTCTCATGATCGCATAGTATTCCATTTAAATTCCCATAATTAAATGTAATCAATCCCATACTTAAAAATACTAAATTTACACTTAGTCTTTGGCTGTTACAAACAATACTTTAGTAAAACATTCTTGCTCAAATATATTTGTAATTGTGCTACTTTGCACCCACAGGATGAAATCCCAGCTGACATATAGGATCCAGTGGAGCTGGTTGGGGGCTGCACAATTCTCCATGTCATCTCCAGCCACTCACTTCCTCCTGCAGACTGTAGCTTTCCATCAGAGCAAATCAGTAACAGTAGAAATCCCCATGGTCTCCAGAATTATCATACCTCTAAGCCTTTGCAGGTGTTATCCTGTCTGCCCTGCCATACTTGTCTTCTTTGGCAAGCTTCTACTGATTCTACAATCTCTCAAATGTTCCTTCTTCTGCAAAGACTTCACTTCTTTCTCCTACACAGTCTTAGAGACTCTGTCTTCAATGAAACTATTGAGGTTATGTACATCTACATCATTATTACTGTAATTTTGCATGCTTCTCTAAGTTCCCATTGGATAGTGATAAAAATATGGAAAAAATTAGTTCTCATTTTTTATTTCCAATGAGCTCACTGAATCTTCAAAACAACTCTTTGAAGTAGGTATTCTTAATATTCTTACTTTACAGATGAGAAAAATGAGGCATAAAGGTATAACACAACTTGCTCAAAGAGAAAGTAAATGTCAGAGCAGGGACTTGTACCCAAACATGGTGGTTCCAGAATCTATTATATAAAAATCCTCACCAGACATGTCCAACCCCCCCAGTCTCCTCTTAGTCTTATTCCAAGGGGGGGTGGTTCTTGTTGTCTTTTTCTCTCCCAGCCTCCCCATCTCTCCTCCCATTACAACTCCATTTCTTCCTTCCCACAAACTATATTCACTCCCTCCTAATTGGTGAAGATGAATTCAGCCTTCTCCTGGCTCCAGTTTCAAAACCCTCCTCTTACAACCACCAGGGATCAGCACACAAAGGGTCCCTAGCTACCAGAGCCCACACACCATCATAGGGAGTGGAGGATCATGAATAATAATTACAACATTAATAGAACATCGGCATCAGGTGGCGCTCACCAGAAACCAGAATCTGAATTGAAGATTAGCATACAGGACTCTATTCAGGAGACTTAGGATGACACCTGTGGAAGGGAAGGGGAGGGACACAGGGTTGGGCAGAGTGAGAAACTGAGCTCTAATACAGTCCAACAAAGACATCAGCTGACCCCATGAGGAGTACTGGAGCTGAGATGGCCTTTCAGAAATGTACCAAGTTGAGATGAGGTAGCCAGGCTATTGATCAGTCATTGGAAGCAGGCTGCCCGTTAAGAGGTGTTGTGACATTGGGCAAAGCAGTTTTCTTTTTTCACCAAGACTGACACTGAGGGCTGTCTTCAGCAGCACTCCCTGCAGTAACAAGTGTATTCCTGAAGGGGGGTCAGTATGGTACATCAGAGCATCCACTCAATGTCCCATCCTTTAAATGCCTAACATCACACTATTCTAAGCAGTAATTTCATTTTCCAGATGGGATAATCAAGGCTTAGCAGGGTAAAGTTAATTGGTAGAGATCACATAGACAGTAGCAACAGAGCTGGTATAGGAACCCAAGACTGGCTGAGTGCAAAGCCCATGTTCCTTCTCTACATTAAGCTACCTCCCTCAGGCACATTATAAATTGTATGACAGCATGTATGTGGTAATCTTTTGAAGACCAGAAATATACACTCATAGAACTGAACTCCTTCCAGAACTGTGCTCTCCCATCATCCTCCAAACAAGCAATTCCCTCTGAGCCCACACACCCACTTGCTCTCATTTTCCACATGTTTACTTGGATGTAGTCACCAATTACATACTAGGCAGATGTCATCTGGAAAAGAAGCCATGGTCATTATCAAAGAAAAGTGAGAAATGCTTTCAAATTATGCTTGATGTCTAGTCCACATTTGAGGCTAGCTCACCTTTTAAAATAAAAAAATACTAGCAATGTTTCCCAAATGTGGTCTATGGACCCTGGGAATACCCAAGATTCTTTCAGGGGGTCTCTGAGGTAAAAACTATTTTCATAATAATAGAAAGAAGTATTGCTTCTTTTACTGTGTTGACATTTGTGCTGACACTGTGTTGACTGATGGCGAGAAGCCATCGTGAGTAAACAGCTGATGCTTTAGCACGAGTCAAGGCAGTGGCACCAAACTGTATTAATAGTTGTATTCTTTAACACCGTGCACTCACAGTTAAAAGACAAAAATAAAACTCAGTTGCACTCAAACATGCTTTAAGAGGGAGCAATAAAAAATATTTGTATTACTTGTAAGAGAGACTGACAAACTATGGCTATTTAGACATGGGCATATGTCATACATTTTCTTAAAATTGAATAAAAAGAGCCTGCCATTTCCAGAAAAACAACTCATGGCATTTGTTGCCAATGGTTAAACTCAAGCTTTCAAGCAAGAATTTAAATTTTGGAAAATGTGTATCTGCCATTCACGAGCTTGACAACATTCTAATACTCACATTCTGATGAGATTGGTGGTGATAATAAGGAATGTGATTTTTTGTATTGTATAATGAAATGAGTCAACATTCTGAAGATCTGCATAATTCAGTGAATTGATATTTTCCATATGACCAGTGCATGATGTTAAAATGTTATGCGTGGGTAAAAAAAGAAAAAAAATCCACTCAAAGGAAAGGTAGACCAGTGGATTTCAGTGCAGTAGAATGTGAAAAGCTCACTGATATGGTTTCAGATTTCACACTGTAACTAACATTTAAGAAATTATCACTTGTCAAGTTTTGGTGTAGTATCAAAGAAGAACATCCACAATTGTCTGATAAGATTATTAAAATGACTCCTATACTTTACCTATCTGTGTGAGACCGGGTTCTCTGCACAGACTTTGACAAAACATTACACTGCACAGAATCTGACTTCAGAGCAGATGTGAGAATCCAGTCTTCTATTAAATAAGATATTAATGAAAAAAAGTTAGAAAGGGGAGAGCCAAACCATAAGAGGCTCTTAAAAACTGAGAATAAACTGAGGGTGGATGGGGAGTGGGAGGGAAGGGAGGGTGGGTGATGGGCATTGAGGAGGGCACCTGTTGGGATGAGCACTGGCTGTTGTATGGAAACCAATCTGACAATAAATTTCATATTAAAAAAAGATATTAATGAGATTTGAAAAATATAAAACAATGCCACCCTTTTGACTAATTATTTTTATTTTATAAAATATAATTATTCTTCATTAAAATGCCATTTCTATAAACATGAAATGGAATACTGTCATTTTAAAATAAATTAATAAATCGTCTCATAATTACCCAGTTCTAATTTCTCTTTTTTAGATGTTTATTTTTGAGAGAGAGTGAGTGCACACACAAGCAGGGGTGGGGCAGAGAGGAGGGAGACACAGAATCCGAAGCAGGCTCCAGGTTCTGAGCTGTCAGCAAGGGCTCGAACTCATGAACCACAAGATCATGACTTGAGGGGAAGTCAGACACTTAACTTACTGGGCCTTCCAGGCACCCCACTCAGTTCTAATGTCTAATCTCAATAAATACATCCTATGTAAACAAAAGTTCTTGGGGTTCCTTGACAATTTTCTATAGTGTAATGGGTTCTTGAGACCAAAAATTTTGAGGACCACTACTCTAGGATCACTTAGCCAATACTTAGAGAGCAGAGGTAGGATTTTTTTTTCCCAAGTGAGTTATTAAAATATTGAATGAATAAATGGAGTATTTTTATCTTTTTAAATTTTTTCTCCTCCAGTTTTTATTTAAACTCCAGTTCGTTAACATACAGTGTTACATTAGCTTCAGGTGTATAATATAGTGATTCAACAATTTCGTACAACACCCGGTACTCATCACAACAAGTGCACTCCGTAATCCCCATCTCCTATCATACCCATCCCCACCCACACATCCCCTCCAGGAACCTTCAGCTTTTTCTCTATAGTTAAGAGTTTCCTGGTTTGAGAGATGAGACAGAGAATGCATGTGCATGTGCACACTTGAGTAGCGGAAAGAGAGAGAATCTTAAGCAGGCTCCACACTCTGGGCAGAGCCCAACATGGGGCTTAATCTCACGACCCGGGGATCATGACCTGAGCCAAAATCAAGTGTCCCGCACTCAAATGACTGAGCTACCCAGGCATCCCTGGAATAAGTATTTTTAAGTGAACGAATAAGAAAAGGTTAAACGGATAAAGTATTTTCATAACTATATGAGGGGAGGCAAAATGTTGACTGAGATTGATTGTGTATATAAATCTAGAATACGAAAATATGAAAATGGGAAGACCCCTGGAGGTGAAGAAGCTTAATGTGATTTGTTCATTAGCTACCATATGACAGGCACTTTGTACATTTGCCCGCATAGTCTCACGATGGCTTAAAGAGCCAGGGATCCTCATTCCCTTTTCACACAGGAGGCGTTGATTCAGGAAAGTTACCGACAAAGAGGACACGTGGGGTAGGGGGATCCTACCCCAGATGTATGTGATTCCACAATGTTCCTGTCTGTTTCCCCATACTATGCTACTTCCCACCTGGTATCCAATCCCCGCTCACTCCTTCTTTTTTTTTTTTTTTTTTTATGAAATTTATTGACAAATTGGTTTCCATACAACACCCAGTGCTCATCCCAAAAGGTGCCCTCCTCAATACCCATCACCCACCCTCCCCTCCCTCCCACCCCCCATCAACCCTCAGTTTGTTCTCAGTTTTTAACAGTCTCTTATGCTTTGGCTCTCTCCCACTCTAACCTCTTTTTTTTTTTTTTCCTTCCCCTCCCCCATGGGTTCCTGTTAAGTTTCTCAGGATCCACATAAGAGTGAAACCATATGGTATCTGTCTTTCTCTGTATGGCTTATTTCACTTAGCATTACACTCTCCAGTTCCATCCATGTTGCTACAAAAGGCCATGTTTCATTTTTTCTCATTGCCACATAGTACTCCATTGTGTATATATACCACAATTTCTTTATCCATTCATCAGTTGATGGACATTTAGGCTCTTTCCATAATTTGGCTATTGTTGAGAGTGCTGCTATGAACATTGGGGTACAAGTGCCCCTATGCATCAGTACTCCTGTATCCCTTGGATAAATTCCTAGCAGTGCTATTGCTGGGTCATAGGGTAGGTCTATTTTTAATTTTCTGAGGAACCTCCACACTGCTTTCCAGAGCGGCTGCACCAATTTGCATTCCCACCAACAGTGCAAGAGGGTTCCCGTTTCTCCACATCCTCTCCAGCATCTATAGTCTCCTGATTTGTTCATTTTGGCCACTCTGACTGGCGACTCACTCCTTCTTTTTACAAAAGAGGTAAAGCTCCAAGAAGGCAAGTAAGTAGTAGAGGCCACTGAATGAATCAGTGGCAGAGCCAGATCCAGAAAGCAACTCTTGGGTCCTCTGGCTGGCACTCTTTCCACTGCCCCGTGCAGTGTCAGGCCAAGTTCTTCTGAAGAGGAAGATATTTTGCAGGATGAATTACATGGTCCCCCAGCTCTGAGAACTAAGGGTTCTAAGACAAAACTGAAGGAGAAGTATGTGCTGGAAAACGAAGTTTGAACACACAAAGTGTGAGGTGAGGTGGCTGGGTCTTTTACAGCAGCTGAAAGGAAACTAAAAGAAAGGAAAAAGGCAGAAGTAAAATTTTTAGGCAGATGAAACCCTCTTGCTCTTTCTCTGGCTTATAACTTCATGAAACACGTGTTTATAAAGCACCTCCATGAGCTGGGCATTATGTTAGGTGGAACATATGCTGGATGCTGGAGTTTGGGCCATGAGTCACAGATAATCCCATGGCTGGGGGTCTTGCAGTCTTATGGGGAACACCAATGGGAACAGTTCCGATATACTGGGAGCGATCAAGGTTTTGACAGGGAAAACGCTAGGTGTATGGGATATGGAAGAGAAACATGATCTTGCCCAGGCCTGATAACATGGCACCTGCTCCAAGTCTTAAAGGACTCAGAATTGCCTAGGAAGAAGGCACAAGGGATGTAATGCGTGTCACACACCCAGAGCGTGACATCTTGGAGAACTGGAAGTATTTCATTCTTCAGAAGGGGAATGGCCTCTTTCACATCTTGTAACAGCCACTCCCACCCTCCCCTCCATACTCGGTCATACTGAAATACCTTCAGTTCAGGTTTAGACATTTAAAATAACCACGGATCCATCACGACTCCCTTCTTGGACTTCTGGAGGTCTAGGGATCCCAGGATGAGGATCAGTGGGCCAGATACTGCGAGATTTTTCTGAGTTTGCACAAGGGAGATATCACTCCCTCCCCATACATGTCATGCAAAGCTTTTCACCCATGCCTGGCCCATAGTAGGAGGCCCATAAATATTGAATGAAGAAGTAAGAGTCTTTTTCACTTCTGCTTTTTTTCTTCTATTCTTTTTATTTCAGCTGCTGTCGAAAAATCAGTCACCCCACTCTATGCGTGCTGAAACTTCCTTCCGCCAAACAGACTTCTCTCGTCATTTGTCCCCGGATCCTCAGTTCTCAAGCTGGGGTGGGAGGGGATGCACATAACTTACCTGCAAATTGGCTTCCCCTCCAGGGCATCTTGGTTCTTGGTGGATCATATTTTTACAACTCGACCTGATCACACCAGCAATTTCTTGAGGACAGGAAACTTGGCCTTTTCATCTCTGAATTTCCACCTAAGACCAAAGAACATTTGTTTACTGAAAAAAAGAAAAAAAGAAGTAAAGGTTTTTGTCCTAATGAAGCCTTCTCGTTCTTTCTCTGCTGTAACTGCTACCCAGACGCTCCACTAAAACTGCAGTGACATCTTTTCTTTCCCACATGGACAAGTTTGTCATGATTCCTGTGTTTATATTTCCCAACCCACTCTGATTCAGGGGGAAAAATAAAGAGGACTCCACAGGAAAGCACAAAACCCGAGCACAACAAACTGGGTGTGGGGAGATGCTGAGCATCTGAGTCAGCTCCCAGAGGCAAGCAGATGCTGGATCCCTTTCACCAAAGTCTTCCTCAATTTCCTTTCTTCCCTACTCCAGCCAGCATACATCCTGAGCTGCAGCAGCTGATGGAAACCGGGCATAGAAACCCACGGAAAAGTCCAGAGAGACAAGAGGAATCTCGAGCCAGGTCTTTCCAAAATCCAAAATGAAGGTGACTATGAAGGTCCTTCCAGCTGCCGCTAAAATGGAAAATTACAACCATTTCCTCCAACGTCTGGTTAAGTCTCTCCTGAAATCTTGCTTCATCAATAACCTCCTGTTTAAGGTACAACCTTTCCCTTCCTCCTGTGGCACAGAACCCTCATCAGTCTTATGCACCCAAAAGAAATCACATTTTTTTTTTGAAGACGAGGACCAACAAAAAAATAATGAAAAATTAAATCCTGTTCCTGAATCTTCCTTTGTCTTTTATCTATTTTTCTTTCTTTTCTTTCTTTCTTTCATCTAATTTTCTCAAGAATTTTTCTTTCTTTCTCTGGCTCCATTTTCTCATCCCTCATTCATTTTTTTAAATTTATTTTCTTAAATTCAAGTTAGTGAACATACAGTGTAGTATTGGTTTCAGGAGTAGAATTTAGTGATTCATCACTTACATATAATACTCAATGCTCATTCCAACAAGTGCCCTCCTTAATGACCATTACCCATTTAACCCATCCCTCCACCCACTTCCTCTCCAGCAACCCTCACTTTGTTCTGGATTTAAGAGTATCTTATGGTTTGCCTCCCTCTCTGTTTTTATTTTATTTTTCCTTCCCTTCCCTGATGTTCATCTGTTGTGTTTCTTAAATTCCACATATGAGTGAAATCATATGATATTTGTCTTTCTCTGCCTGACTTATTTTGCTTAGCATAATACACTCTAACTCCATCCACTTTGTTGCAAATGACAAGATTTCATATTTTTTTGATTGCCAAGTAGTATTCCATTGTATATTATACCGCACCTTCTTAATCTACTCATCAGTTGATGGACATTTGGACCCTTCCCATAATTTGGTTATTGTTGATGGCACTGCTATAAACACTGGGGTGCATGTGCCCCTTCAAATCAGCATTTTTGTATCCTTTGGATAAATACCTAGTAGTGTAATTGCTGGGCTGTAGGGTAGTTCTAGTTTTAATTTTTTGAGGAAACTCCACACTGTTTTCCAAAGTGGTTGCACCAGTTAGCATCCCCATCAACAGTGCAAGAGGCTCCCCTTTCTCCCCATTCTCCCCAACTCTGTTTCCTGAGTTGTTGATTTTAGCCATTCTGACAGGTGTGACATTATATCTCATTGTGGTTTTGATTTGTATTTCTCTGATGATGAGTGATATTGAGCAGCTTAGCATGTGTCTGTTAGACATATGGATACCTTCTTTGGAAATGTGTCTATTCATGTCTTCTGGCCATTTCGTCACTGGATTATTTGGGCTTTTTGGGTGTTGAGTTTGATACATTCTTTATAGATTTTGGATACTAACCCTTTATCCAATATGTCATCTTCTCCCATCCCATTGGTTGCCTTTTGGTTTTGTTGATTATTTCCATCACTGTGCAGAAGGTTTTATCTTGATGAGGTCCCAATAGTCATTTTTGCTTTTGTTTCCCCTGCCTTCGAAGAGACATGTCATGCAAGAAGTTACTGCGGTCAAGGTCAAAGACGTTGTTGCCTATTTTCTCCTCTAGGATTTTGATGGTTTCCTGTCTCACATTTAGGTCTTTCATCTATTTTGAAATTATTTTTGTGTTCCTATCCACTTTTAAATCCACTGCAAGCTGGCCCTTCTTTTTCTCTCTTGAACACCAGTTCCACTGTGCATATTCCTGCCTTTATCTTATTTGACATCTTGGCAGCATTTGACCTTCTTGGCCATTCCTTTCTTTTCACTGTCCTACTTGGGCTTGGACTTGTAAAGTACTATTCTTCCTTTTGTTTTTTCTTTTTTTTAAAAAAATTGTTTTTAATGTTTTTATTTTATTTTTGAGACAGAGACAGAGTGCAAGTGGGGAAGGGGCAAAGAGCGAGGGAGACCCAGAATCTGAAGCAGGCTCGAGGCTCTGAGCTGTCAGCACAGAGCCTGACGCAGGGCTCAAATCCATGAACCACGAGATCATGACCTGAGCCGAAGTTGGAAGCTTAACCGACTGAGCCACCCAGGCACCTCTTGTTTTGTTTTTCTATCTCTTTGGCCACTTTTTCTCAGAGCTTCTCACTGTTTCCCTTGTTCTTCTCTTAAATATTGGTGTTCCCTCTATTTCATCCACTTCATTCTTGTTCAGTTTATTCCTTTCTCACTCCTCACTTAAGGATATTTTTGAGTATTTTCTTTGTATCAAGCATTGTTCTAGGTAACCAGAAATTTGTAGACAATTCTGTCCCATGGAGCTTAGAGCATAGAGGGGGAGACACAGGATTTTCTACTCTGCACACTGTTACTAAAATATTTCATCCTCATTCATCATTTCAACTACTACCAAAATGCTCTTAACTTTATAACCTATGGTTTCTATTCTGAACTTGATTCTATATTCCAGACACACAGCTCTACTTCAAACTCCTTTAGGGGCGCCTGGGTGGCTCAGCTGGTTGGGCATCCAACTCTTGATTTCGGCTCACGTCATGATCTCACAGTTCATGAGTTCAAGCCCCACATTGAGCTCTGCATTGACCGTGTGAAGCCTGCTTGGGATTCTCTCTCTGTCTCTGCCCCTCCCCTGCTTGTGCTCTTTCTTTTTCTCTCAAAATAAATAAATAAACTTAAAAAAATAAATTAAATTAAAAAATACTTACCAAACTATACAAGACAGAATCTCCATCTCTTACAGGAACTTAATTCTGCTTATTTAAACTAAATTTCTTTTCCCCAACTTTTATTTCCTGTGTCTTGTGCGAATGGCATCATCACCAAACCAGCCATTTAAGTCCTAACCACAGGAGACACTTAAAAGTCTTCCTTTCTTGCAAAGTGGGTGGAGGAGAGTAGAAGGTACTGGCTTCCAGTTATGGAATGAAAACGTCACGGGGAAGAAGGGTATAACAAAGGGAATATAGTCAATGGGATTACAGTAGTGTTATATGATGACTGAGGGAAGCCACACTTGTAGTGAGCGCAGTGTAACATATAAAGTTGTGGAATCACTATGTTGTACACCGAAAACTAATGTAACATTGTGTGTCAGGTACAGCTCAATATAAATAAAATAATTAATTAATTAATTAATCAATTGCTGTTTTTCACTTATCTTTCATCCAATCTGTTCCCAAGTCATAAGGGTATCATCTCCTAAGTATCTCTTACGTCTCTATGTCTCGTTTACAAAAACCTTGTAAACACTCTAATCAGGTCAGCATCATTGCTTCCCTCTCTTGAATTAATAAGCTCCTATTAGCCCCGTATCATTATCCCTCTACAGGTGTGCTTTCTAACATACAATATGGATCATGTTACTGCCTTGCTGTAAACCCTTCAGTGCTTTCCTGCTCCTGGGCAAAGACAGAAGTACTTCCCAGTTTGCAAGGCCTTCCACAGAACAGGCCTTCCATCATCAAGGCCTTCATAAATTGAGCCATACTTCCCCAACTGCTTTTTGTATGGTCACGTGTTCCAATGGCACAACCAAACTGAAAGCTTTGGCATTATCAGGGTGGGAGGTGTCTCATGCTTATGCCTCAGTGACACTGCAAAAGTGCTTCCCTCTTCCTGAAATACCGTACTTTTCCTTACCTTTTAGAACATCTTGCCATTATTCAACATTTGGGTCTGAGGCTAATGTCTTCCCTTACACCATCAGGAATAATCAATTTCTTTCTTGTGTTTGCACATGTTTCATTTATGGCGACTTTTACATTTTAGAAACTGCTTTGGTATTTTAGGCCCTAGAAGTTACAATTTTCACTTCTGTATCCCCTGCTCTACAAAGAGCCATCAGCACATAGTTGATGCTAGGAAAATCTGTGATGGAATAAAAAGCCCTACAAACCAACCTGGGCTTTACTTGGATTCATTTGAATTTGCTATTGTTTTAATCCCATAGTATGTATGTGTGTGTGTGTGTGTGTGTGTGTGTGTGTGCATGTGTGTGTGTGCGTGTGTGTGTGCTTTAGTTTTTTCACATGGAGAATGATATTTTTAGAATGTGCATTATCTCTGGATACAAAATGTTTTGACTAAATCTAATCTGTCACTGGTGAGCACCCAGCCTGGAAAAAGCAGAGCCATTTCTGAGCTCCTGACACAGCACTATTTCTGGGGATCAGCTGGTTATCCAGTAGCTGGTTGATGACCTTGAATCCATCATTTCATCATGGAGGGAGCAGTATTTATTCTAACAAGAATAGACACAATTCCTAGAGAAAGATTTTCCTTCCCTGCTTACATCCTTAAGACAGTTCTACCTTTTGTGGCCTTACAGAATACTTTACCCATTGCTACAACGTCCTACGTATCATTGCTTCCAATTAGTGAAAACATTTTATAACAAAGGAAGTATAACACAGGGTTTCCATTTACAGACTTTACTAGTCTTACCATGTGTCCCATTATTCATATATAATTGGCTTGAGAGAATGATGAAATGGCCTAACAAGGGCTCACTTTTGATACTATGTTGGACACAACCTCCTATGGAGAAATTTTTGCTTGCGAAACCATTATCCTGGGTTCAATAGGTTTGGGGTTACTACTGTCCTAAGGGAGCAACACTTTCATCAGAGTAAAGTTCTATTAACGTTGAATTAGACAGTACTGAGACTACCACTTCCTCATATTTTCGGGGCTACTCATGTTGCTGAACCAATAGTTAAAGAAGGGTATCATTGCCCCAGCAAGGATATCTAAGTCCAATTACCAGAGGGAAATTGAGATGCTATTACACAATGGTGGTAAATAGAACTGTGTCTGTAGGGGATTCATTGGGGTACATCTTATTCTCCAACAGTTCTGTTCAGTGGAAAACAAGGGCAATCCAAAACAGGATTTTCTAGGACTTACATCTCATAAGAATAAAGATTTGGGTTACTTCAGTAGATAAACAATGTCACCCAGCTGAGGAATTGGCAGCGAGTAATGGAAATGCAAATGGCAGTGGAAGAAGGCAGCTACAATTATTGACATAGGCCTCATAAGACTTATATGAAAGCTGAGGTTATATCTGCATGTTTTCCTTAATTAATATTTTTCTTGTCCCCCGCCCCCCCCCCTTTATTTCTACCCACAGTCTTTCCTTAAAAACCTGGTGATGGCCAGAATTCCTTCAGGCTTCAGATAGGAATTTCATCAAACTGAGACCCCCATGGGACATTATGGTACTTGATGGGATTTTTGTGCCATCTGTGTTGAGGGAATCAATCTTTCACCTGGACAAAGACAAGAGGGGGTGGTGAAGGGCAAAGGTGGTGGCCATTGCCAAATTTCTTCCAACTGGACCATTATATTTACTTTCCACCATTCTCCAACCTGCACTGTGCTCCTGGACACTGGCTTTATTAACCCACCAACAAGTTCCCATGATCAATGGCTTCCATGGGTTCAGCCCAAGGGAGACAAGAGAGCAGAAGACAGAAGGAAGGTGAGATTAGGTATTTATTCTTTAGGCTATTTTCATGACAGATCATGTCAGGTTGGCTATGTCCTTGATCTGAAAGCCACAGGTCCTGTCAGGGATCCTCTACTAAGATGTTCCTCTCTAGGTTCTGACAACTAAGCTTCTTCTTCTCAAGCTTCATAGCATAAGCCTCTAATCAGTTCCTGTTACTAGCCCCGGGGTACTCCAGCATCCCTTGACTATACCATCATGAATATTTCTTTTTGAAAACCATCCTCAAATCATTCAGTTGGAGAGTGTCATCTGTTTCTAGCTGGGATGTTGACTGATAGAGCTCGTGCCCCTTGCATTATGGAAGGATGGTTCTGATTAAATAAGAGTCTTAAAAAGACCGCTGTTACAGATTTATACTCCTGGGGAGGTCCCAGATTTCTGGATGAAATAGCTTTAGGGGAGACTTAAGGAAAAAAGTCTTTTTTTTTGTTTTTTTGATAGAGCTGTTAATAGGGCTTCCCTCCACCACTTCCCCCCAAAGCAAGAAATATGTCAGGGCATCCTAAATGGAGGTTTGGATTCATTTAAATTTGCTCTGATAGTGAATTCCATAGCTGTGGACCTTGGACTAGGATGGACTAGGTGTAGCTGAGGACTCACAGCGGCTGTTGTTGGCTGGCTGAAAGGGGCATTTATGAACAGCCAGCCACAGGGTCAAGCCACAAAGTAGCATAAAGAGGACAGTGTGCACTTCTCTCAAACTGCTAAGTACATTTCTAACAAAATGATCTTCTCCATATATTAACAGCAACAACAAAAAATTGAATCACCTGTGAACTGGACCATGAGGGAGAAATGGGTCTCCGCTTGAAAGGAAAATGACTCAGGAATCAAGCTCATTTACTCCAGCCCCCCCACAAACCTTCCATGACTTTCTCGATCCCGCTAACCATGCCCCAGGGCACTCTATGGTTCTAACTAGAAATTCAGGGGCATTCTTTGCCTCTCCTTCTACTCACCTCAAGTTTTGACTGAGCCTGGCTTACTGGAATTATCCAGACAGACTGGGTTCAAGTTGCAGCTCTAATACTTCAGAGAGCTGTGACTTTGACCAGCACGTTTCATTCTTTAGTTTCAATGTTTTCATCTGGAAAATGGAAATAATGATATCTAATAACCCTTGATTTGACATAAGATGAGCGCAATTAATATGTTCAATGAGCATGATTTGGAAAGTAATTAAAACATAACTCTGTTTTCCATCATCCTTTCAAAATATTCTAAGTGAAAGTAATCTTATCATTCCCCTGGATGAAAAAGACATGTGCAGATCCTATGATTTTTCTCTTGTTCTTTCTCTTAGCCTGAGGCGCTAAATAGTCCGCAGTTCTCAAAGGAGCAAAACCTGGCTCCTTAGAGACATCAGACGTGGGTAAGACACAAAAATAATTAGGTCTAGGGGAATAAAAAGAAAAATGACCGTCATATTAGAAAATTATATAACTATCTCTGGAAAACCTAAAAGAACCTATGGACCAATTCTTAGTAAGATAATTTTAAAATGTGGCTGCTTCTAAGATCAATATATACAATTTCATTTCATCCCTTTCAACCTCCAGAATATACAAAAGACTCACATATAACAATAAGAAAATGCTAAGGATCTTGGAAATATAATTTAAATGGAGATTTGAATTAATGGAAAGATACAACATAGTCATAAAGAGAGATTATTTTAAATATGTTAATTATCTCCAAATTGATCTATAGATTTAAGACACTTGCAGTTAAAATCCCATTAGAATATTCTGAGGAAGCTGACTCCCTGATTCTTAAAAAAAAAAAAAAGGAAGTAGAAGCTTGAAATGCATAGAGTATCTTTTTTCAAAAAAATGTGTTTCTGAATACAATAAAAAAATAAACAAAAATAAAATGTATGTGAAAGAGCAAAGGCCAAGAAATAGCCAAACACTTCCAAAGTGAAAGGATGTCTTCTATCAGATATAAAGATTTACTATAAAGCTTGTTAACGAAGACAGTACAGTATTGGTATAGATGCAGACAAACCAATCATAGGATAAGAAAAGAGATTCACAGAACAGGGCTGCACATATATGAAAAATTGATATCTGACAGAGGGGCATCACAACCTACTTGAGAAAAGAGTATTTATTCGTTCAATGGTGCCAGGACAATTCAATATCCAAACAGGCAAAAATGACATAGGATCCTTCCTACATACTGTACCAAAAAGTCAATTCCAAATGGATTAAAGATGTATATGACAGGCAAAACTTTGTACTGGATTGTAGAGGAGACTAGCTTTACAAGCATGGAGTAAAAACCATTTCTTAAATAAGACACCAAAAAATGCTAATATGAAAGAAAAAAAACTGGTATATCCAACTGTATTGAAATCAGAGACTTCATTCTATCAAGATACCATAAAGAAAGTGAAAAAACAAGCCACAAACTGGGAGATCGTATTTGTAAAACTTTTAAGTGACAAAATATTAGTGTATAGAATACAAAAATAACCTCTAGAATTAATTAGGAAAACCAAATAACCCAAAAGAAAAAGTGGGCAAAAGTTATGAATTGGCATTTCACACACACAAAAAGTCACACTTACACGGCAAAAAAAATATTTGAAAAGAGATTCAACTTTTTAGAAGTCCACAAAATGCAAATTGTGATAAGATATTCACTTACCACACTAACAAAAAAATCATTAAGTTTGCTATCTGTTGGTGAGGATACGAAAGAGAATGTAAATTGTTATGACAAGTAGTTGACATTGTTTTATAAAATCAAATATCCGCATAGCCTATGGTCCAGAAGTAGTTCCACTCCTAGAGATGTAAATGGGTACAAGAAAACAGGCAGAAGAATAATCATAGCAGCCATGCTTGTAATGGAAAAATAAATAAGTGAGTAAATGAGTAACACAATTCTAATCTATAGGAAAAGGGCATGCAAACTGTGGCAGTTACACACATATTACAGAACAATGAAAATTAACTATTGCTACAGATTATGACACAGATGAATCTTAGACATTACACTGTAAAGCAAGTTTCAAATCATTAAACTCTGTAATATAACAAAAATGATTTTGAAATAAATTATTTAGAGAATATATACATATGTGATGGAAGAATGGGAATAAAGGAACGATAAGAAGAGAATACTAGAATTCTAGAATTGATGCCATTCTAGTTCTTAAAGTTGGTTGTGGGTGCTTAGGTATTCATTTTATTGTTTTGCTTCTAACTATATTATACATATTCTTTGTCTCCAAAATGTTCCTGAGACTCTTAATTTTTTTCTACCTTTTCCCTCTTTCCTCTGTTCCTTCCACTGTGAAATTGAGACTATACAGTGAATAATGTAATTCAGTTACTGAGCATTTCAGTTTGATCTGCTTCTCAATTATCATTTCCATTTGTCTGTTAAAAGCTTCTACCTTACCACTTATTTCCAAAGTATTCACTTTTACCTCATAGAGCACAGCTCTCATCAGGTGCCTTAAATTCTCTGTTTAATAATTCCAATATCAGGGTTATCTCTGGGTTGGTGACTATTGTCTTTTCCCTTAAAAGTGGGCCAGAGTTTCCTGGTCCTTTATATGTAAAGTAATTTTTTATTAAGTCCTAGACATTTTGAGTATTTTGTTGTGAGGTTCTAGGTCTTGCTAAAATCCTCTAATGAATGTCAATTTGTTGTTTTAGGAGGGAATCAGGTCGCACCACACGTTCTAGCTCACCATCCGTGGGTGGTGGTTTCAACATCAGTTCTGTTTTCAAAGCCTTTGCTGTTTCATTGCATCTCAGGGGTGAGTTAGCGATTTGTGTCAGTTTATACACAGACTCACGGATCCCCTTTTCCAGAACTCTTCCTTCCATGATCTCCCACACACTCTTTGGTTTCCATGGAAACCAGAGGACTCCTTTTCTGAGTCCACTGGCTAGAAAATCAGGGTTCTCCTTGTGCTATTGAGAAGTTCTATAGAGATGGGCCTACCCTCATGACAAGGTGCTTTGAGAAAAGAGGAGGGAAAGAACTAGGATTTCCTCTATGTTCTTTGGGCCAGGGGGGTCCTTTTTCCAGTTTATTTGGCCAGAAAGACAAGGGTACTCAGATGTCCACACCATGACCACCACTGCTATCATGCAGCTGCCCAAATGAAGCCTGCCTCAGGGAAGAACAAGTATGAAAGAAAAAAGCCAAAAAAAAAAAAAAAAAAAAAAAGTAGGACTATTCTCCTATACTCTCCAGCTCATTGGAGGCCCCTACTCTCAGTCCTTTGGTTATAACACAGGGGAATCTTTTCAGAATTTTGGTATAAGTCCCTACTCTGCAGTATGGAACTCTGACCTACCTTTAGGTCAAAACTGGGAGAGATAAGAGGGAAAAACCCTAACCACACCCCAATTATAGGTCATTAGTCAACAATGGACCTCCCTCCCAATCGGCCTGCTGTTATTAATGTTCAGAGTCTTTAAATCCTGTTTTTTTAATCTGTCACAAGTTATTAGCTGTAATCAGTGAAAAAGAGAGGCTAGAGTGAACTTACTCCATCTTGGCTGGTGCCCAAATCCATATATTCTTTTTTATACATTGAATACTACATAATACAATTAAAAAATTTTTTTAAATGGTCTATCCCCAGAGGATCTCATAGTTCATGGGAGAAGACAGACTCTAAACACACTGTTTTAGGGAATTTGGCTTGAATAAGGAGAAAAGAAATAGGGTCAGAGGTAAAAGGAGACAAAGAGTAACCCTGAATGAGGGAGGTGTTTTGTGGGTTCTTTTAATTTTTTTTGTTTTTTTGTAGTAAGACTTCGCTAAAGCGGGGCTTATAGCTTCTCCTGCCCAAGAGTTAGCACACTTTAATTATTTATTTATTTAGAATAACTTATTTCTGCCTTCCTCCTCGGATGCTAAGCCACATGAAAGCAGGTCCATATCTGTGGTTCACCCTTGTGCCATTCCACACAGTAGGTGGTCAAGATATGTTTACTGACAGATTACGAAGTATTGGCACTTATTTGTTATACCGCGTGCTATCAGGGCTCTGCCATATCCTCTTGCCCGTTACTTCAGTGTACTCTAACCCAACCTCTAATTGCCAGCTCCCAAATTTCTCCACTTGAGGTCTTTCTCAGGCTTCTAAAGCATGTTTTGTCTACCTGCTTGGCAGGTAGTCAGTGCCAAGAAATTACTCTCTGCTAGGAGAAGACCTCAACCAATGACTGACAGAGCTGGTTTATAAAAACTCCAGGCCCTCCCCCCTTGGGAGGGTTAACTCTGTGTCCTGTATCCTACAAGGGCTCTCAGAATTTCCCCAGCAGAGATTAGTTCCACCAGCCCATGGTGATAGCTGGTTCGATAATGCACAATTGATTGGCTGCCTTTTCTTCTCTGACTCCCTTTACCATCCTCTTTTGGTATCTCTTTATCCTCTGATAATAAACCACTTTCACCTAAACCCTAATTTCAGGGTATGCCTCTGGGGCAACCGACATTAAAACAGCTGCATATTCCACCTACACAGGCATGGTCTTTCATCAAGAAGTTTCCCCGTAGCTGGGAGAGTGGGCAGAGCACTGGACTTCATGCCCGACGGTCCTACTTCATCCACTTACCATCTAGGCAACCTTGAACAGTCACTTGACTACTCTGAGGCTCAGATTTTTTTCATCTGGAATGTGGAATTGATAAAAATCTACCTCGTAATATTCTTGTGAGGATACAATAAAATAATTTATGTGCAGAAAAAAAAATATAATATATGTGCAGAAACTTACCACGGATACCAGTGCACAGTGAGTGCCTAGTGCATTCGTGTGAGCTGGCTGAGTGTAAGTATAAAGAATTCTTTCTTGTGCTGTGAATCATCATGCCTGCTTTATTTTTTTTCCTGATGTAGAGTGGGGGTTATATTAACATGCCCAGTCAACATCAGGAATTGCTAATGGTGGGGAAATGTTGGAAAGCTTGTATTGTTTCATCTTGAGAAGCATGCTTCTAATTAGCCAGAGCCTGTTTTATTTCAACATAAATGAGCAATGGCTCAACGGATGGTCCCACTATTCCTGAGTCCCAACGTACTCCAGAGGAAATGTACAACAAACACTTCAGAGAGAGCACATCATCTTTTAATTTATGTGGATTTCTCTTTTATTTGAGAATTGTTCCATGAAGTTTTCATGGCTTCATAGACTTTTAGGTCATAACGAAACCCTAGTGATCGAGAACAGTCGGACCCCATTGTTTTACAGCTGGGGAATCAGAGGCTCCAGTAGCTTCTTTTCTCTCATGGTATTTCAGAAACAATGACAACTGTCTTCAAATATCTAAAGGATTAATAAAGGAGAGAGGAGGTAGTCTTATTAAAGTGACTTCAAAACTTAAAGATGGCGAGAGCATTCGGAATTCTACAGAAGAGGGAAGATTCTGCCAACGAGAGCAGTTCAGCAACAAAAGAGACGACTAAAGAGATAAGCTCACCATCACTGGACATATGCAAGAGGATATTGAACCTATATGGAATGCTCTACAAGGAATTCTTGCTCGTGAAAGGGAGAATTACCTGGGTATTCAAGTACCTTCCAACTTTATGATTCTATTGTTTGGGGTTTCCTACAGGAAATACTTACACAGTCCAGAGCTTTTAGTATATGCTCCGTGAAAACGACAATTGATTTCTACCAAACCCCAGTGGGTCCTTTTATGTTGCCCGAGAGATCATTAATTCTCACCTCACTCCTATGAGCCCCTTGTTTTTTTTTCGTATTGACACTGTATTCAGGGCCAGTTGATCTCCTTTCCAAGCAATCTGGAGGCTCAGGTGTTTGACACAGGATGGGGATCCAGGAGGCCAGGCCTGGCCCATGGGAATGAAGATGGCTACAGCAGCCATGCAAGTGCACCTCTCGGACTTCCCTTCAAGAAAGAACCTGCCATTCAGCTGTCAGGAGCAGTGAGCCGACAGGCTCCAGCCATTAGCGCCTTTAGGATCCATCTTAGCTTTTTTGTTTTTGTTTTTGTTTTTGTTTTTTTTAATTTTTTTTTCAACGTTTATTTATTTTTGGGACAGAGAGAGACAGAGCATGAACGGGGGAGGGGCAGAGAGAGAGGGAGACACAGAATTGGAAACAGGCTCCAGGCTCTGAGCCATCAGCCCAGAGCCTGACACAAGGCTCGAACTCCCGGACCGCGAGATCGTGACCTGGCTGAAGTCGGACGCTTAACCGGCTGCGCCACCCAGGCGCCCCCCATCTAAGCTTTTAAGCTGAAGTCCTATCATTTCCAGGGAGCCCTCACTGCTGGCTGAGCATGGCAAAGGTACCAGGGCCTGGCCATGTCAGCCTGGACTGGGACTCCTCTTTCAGGCTCTTTGCCCTGCAGCTCGCATTGGATCTGTGACTTTTCCGATCTGGATCTACAGCTCTCCCAGCCTGGTCTTGTTTCTTCCCTTCTTTCCTTTCCCAGGTGTCACGTCTACATCACAGTCTGAGGCTTTCCCTACCCAACCCTGCTTCTCTTCCTATTACCTCTCACAGACATAACCCTCAGTAAAGCTTTTATACTCCTAACCCCATCTCCGCCTCTGCTTCTAGAAACACCAGTCAACTCATTGGTTGCCCTGCAACTATGGCGACTATGGCAAAAAAGGGAACAAAAGTCCACATTCCAAAGAAGGAGAATCTGAATCATCAACACATCTGAGGAGACTGAGAAAGCAAGAAAGAGACCTGAAGATAGGGTATGCCACAAAGACCAGAGGGCAGCACTGAGGCTTTAAGAGACAAAGCCTGTAATGATCCCTTGAGAAAAAGCTGGGCGGGGAGCTGTGCCCATAGGGACGCCCCGCCACACTGTTGCTGCTCTTCAGACAGATACCGCCTACTAATGTTTGGCATTTAAAGGGGCCACAGAAAGGAAGGTAAACTGTCCGTGCTCGATCCATCGGCACTGACTGTTCCAAAGCACAAAACACGGACATCAGCAATGAGCTTTATAGATGTGGAAGCGCCAGTTTTAAGGAAGCAGATGATAAAGACAGTCAATATTTATTGCATGCTTAGCATGCACCCGGCACTGTTCACTGTTTTAAGGGCACGGACTATCAGTTTCTGAGGCTCAAGCATCTGGGAGCAGGTTGCTGGATCATTTCGACTCAGGGTCTTTCAGGAGGTTGCAGAGAAGCTGAGAGCCAGGGTTGCAGTCATTTCCAAACTTACCTGGGGCTGGAAGATCCACATCCAAGATCATTCCTGTGGTTTTGGGCAGGCCTCAGTTCCTCACCATGCAGGCGTCTCCACGGGGCTACGTGACCTGGCAGCAGGCTTCCCCTGAAGTGAATGATCCAAGACAGAGAGTTCACCGAAGATAGAAGCCATAGTCTTTCATAATTCAATTTCAGAAGTGCAACGCCTTCCTTTATGCCATATGAGACGACCACACAGCCCAACCCTCCTATAGTGTAGAAGAGCCTTCCACCAGGGCATGGACACAGGAGACAGGGGACACCCAGACTAGACTGTCTTGGAGGCTGACTGCCACAACCTCTAGAGGAACAGTATGAAGTAGATATTTTACCAACGAGGCTCATTTACCAATGAGGCACAGAGAAGCTGTGAGACAAGTGACGGAGTCACAGTTTGAACTGAGCATCTATGTGCCTCACCATTATGCATACTGTCTCCCCAAGAGGAAAACTAGGAGGCAGAGAAGGAAGAAGACGGATGTGGTTAAACTTGATCATTGTGGGTGGTTATGAACGCCACAGGCAGTGATAGTTTATACAGAAGTGTAGAGCTAAAACAGAGCAGTTCCTCATTATCAAGGATAGTCTTTACTCCAAATGCACAGAAAAAGAATTATTTTCCCATTTACCAGATGACAAAATAAAATTCAAAAAGATTGAGTGCTTTTCCCCTAGTTGCACAATAAGTACACAGTGGAGTTAAATTCTGCTCTTCATTTCTAAGTACAGGGCTCTTGTCTATACCTCGGCTGTTCTTTCCACTATCCCAAAGGATAAATGGGTGTTTCAGATTCTCCGGAGTAATAAGCAAGGTAACTAAAGTGGAGGAGAACACCTAGAAATCTATAAATTGGTTAGGTATGAGGTAAAGAAGGCCTGAAATAAAGAAAGAGCACTTATTGGGTCTTTTTCAGTGTTAAAGTATAATCTACATACAGAAAAGTGCAACAGAAGTGTGTGGCTAGTGGAATTTTATACACTGAACAAACCCAATGAAGAAGCAGCCATTACTATTCACCCCCAAATCTCCTTTGTTCCAACTCTCTGTCACCAGCCCTCACGGAGTGAACACCACGCGGACTTACACGATCATACGTTCATTTCACCTGCTTTTGTAGTTTATATAAATGTAATCTTATACTTTCTGCAACTGGTTTATTTCGTTTGATCTTATGTTCATGACATTCATCCATACTGTTGCGTCTACCTGTCGTCTATTCCACTGTGTGACTATATAATTTATTTACCCACTGTACCAGAGGTTGGCAACCTACATTCAAATTTGGCCCACCTCCTATTTCTATACAGCCTGCACGGTAAGAATGATTTGTGCATTTTTGAAGGCTTAAAAAAAAAAAATCAGTAGCATTATTTACAACAGCCAAGATATGGAAGCAACCCAAGTATCCATAATTGATGAATGGATAAAGAAGATGTGTCACGCACACCCATGGACGGGCACACATACGTGCACACACACACACACACACACACACACACACACACACACACTGGAATATTACTCAGCCATAAAAAAGAATGAGATCATACCACGTGTGACAACATGGATGGACCTACAGGGCGTTATGCTCAGTGAGATAAGTCAGACACAGAAAGACAAACACCATATGATTTCACTTATAGTGGAATCTGAAGACCAAAACAAATGAACAAATAACAAAAAAAGTTAAGTACAGAGAATAAATATATATTCTGTAATATAACCTTCTACGTTAATCACACCTCAATAAAAAAAATTTAAAAAAATGAGTGTGCTAAAAATGCAAAAAAAGAGAAAAGAAATAATAAATACAAAGAATAATATTGCAGGACACATAAAAACCACATGAAATTTAAATTTTTGTCCATAGATAACATTTGATTGGGACAAACCATGCTCAGTCTTTTACCTAAAAGCTAGGGCTGCTTTCCCACTACCAATACAGGTAGGCAGTTGCAACAGAGACCTTATCATCACTCTACTGCTTTGCACTGTTTTGGGGGCACTCCAAAAAGAAATGAAATAATTATAAGGTGATTTTTGCCTCTTGGCCTGCGGAGTCCGAATATTGATGCCCTGGCCTTTCACAGAAAAGTTTTGCTGAGCTCTGGGCTATTCTAGCGATGGGCATTTGAGCAGTTTCCAGTTGGATGCTATTATAAATAGTGCTGCTTTGAACATTCCGGTTGGTGTTTTTGCTGAACATCTGAGAGCATTTACTCTGGGCACATACCTAGGAGTAGACTTGCCAACTCGTTGATTAGGTTCAGCTTGCAGGGTACTGGCAGAGTAGCTTGTACTCATTTGGTACTCCAGCTAGCAGTGTATAAGAACTCCAAGTGCTCCATATTCTCATCAATAATTGATATTTTCTGTCTCGTTCATTGAACCACCTGGTGAATGGATAGTGGGAACGTGAGCGTGGCTTTGAAATAAAAATTACAACCTCTAATTGTTTAGGCTATGCCAAAAGCTGTGCCAATAATTTCACCTACGTTGTCACTTTATAGACAAGCCCATTTTACTGACGTGGAAACGGTATTCATCAAGGTTAAGAAACTTGAAGGTCACTCTGGTATTAAGTGGCAAAACCAAGACTCAAACTCAGATCTGATGGCTCCGTAGCCTACATTTCCTCTACTGCACCACCTTGTCCCTCCATGTGACCATGTGATAAGACATTATGCCCTTGTAAAGTATCAGCCACTGCAAGGTCTTTACCTAGACCTTTGTTAGGAAACAGTTGTTAGGAAAAGGGATACAACAGAGACACAAAATGTGGATATGGGGGAAGTATGGGCAAATACACCCTCATTTCTGTTGCCTCCTGCTACAGTGGTTAACTGAACACTTTTTGCTTCCCTCCAGCCCTCTAGCTGGTTATGTGTATTACATGTTCTGACAGCTGAGGCCCATGGTGAAAAATGATAACAGATTTGTATTCTCAAGATCATCTCCAGATGCTGACCAGAAGCACCTCTGGATTCATGAAATATTTGCCTTTAGTATTTCTCAAAGATGGATGTTTGGGGCAAAAAAAAGTTCTAGGAACATTTCAGTATAAATCATGGGGAATTCCTTCCTTCGGCAATCTGGAATGCATTTCTCTATTTCTTTAAGAAGAATAATGTGTGTATTAATAACTTGGTTGGAATGGAGTCTGGGCCAAGATGAGATGATCACGGAAATCATTATTGATGGTTTCTTGTAGCCAAACAATCTGTTCCCCAAACCTGGAGTCTGTCATCTGCAGGTGAAAGGCCACACTGGAGTCACACGCATGCATCCCCTCCCCTCTGTCCCTTCTGCCATTCTTCCACCCAGTTTTAGGATTTGGTTGTTATTGGGGTTTCGGGTTATGAATTGCAAAACGCTCATAATCAGGTTTATTAATGTGCCTGCTGCTTCTGCACAAGCAATGAAGTTGACACTAGAGCTGTCCTGCTGATCTGGTTATGTCATTGCCTTGATCGAATATTTCTGGGGACTCAATGTCACCCGTAGCAGTGCTTTCCAATCTTTTTTGTTTAATTGAGATATAGCCGATGTGCTAATCTTTTTGACTCTGCACTGCCACGCAGGAAAATTGCATTGATTTATGAATATATGTTGTTAGCACTTACGTATGAGATGTTAATTTATGAATTTATATATCTCACATATAAATTTTGAAAATACATATTTCTCTTTTTAAATTTTTTAAAAATGTTTATTTATTTTTGAGGGGGGGCGGAGAGAGAGAGGGAGACACAGAATAGGAAGCAGGCTCCAGGCTCCGAGCTGTCAGCACAGAGCCCGATGTGGGGCTCGAACCCACGAGCTGTGAGATCATGACCTGAGCCCAAGTCAGATGCTTAACTGCCTAAGCCACCCAGGCACTCCTGGAAATACATATTTCTCAAAGGATGAGATAATACATACCAAGGGTCGGCAAACTTTTTCTGCAGAGGGACGGAGAGTAAATATTTTAGGCTTTACAAGCTATAAAGTCTCTGTTGCCACTACTCAACTCTGCCACTATAACACAAAAACAGCCATAGGTAAATGAACGGGCTCGGCTGTGTTCCAATAAAACTTTATTTACAAAAACAAGCAGCAGGCCAGATTTGGCCTATGGTTCATACCTCACGGATGCCTGGTATACACCTTTGGCCACCCCAGACGTGACGCAAAAGTGAATTCGGCAACTAAATACTTCTGACTTTCTGGTTCTATCCCTGTCGTGCATCAACTCTGTCCTCCCTGGACCTACAGCGTCCTGTACTGCAGACGACCCCACTACAACTAAGGTGAATGCTGGCCCACAGCAAGGCCCAAGTTTGACCTGTACAGTCCAAGCACCCACACAGACAACCTTATTCATCTCTCTTGGCTCCAGAAGGAATTCCCTGGTAGGGAAGCACCGGCCCCACTTTTGTGTACCCCTCTCATTCCAATAACACTGTATTACATGGATCTGCTCCGGCAACCACTCAAAGGGAAAGAAAAGGGGAAGTTCCCCCCAAAAGCCGTATAAGCAAACAACCTCCTCAGGTATCATCTACCTTAAAGGTAGCACCAAGAAGGAAGTGATGAGCACAACCGTCAGGGTCATTTGCAGAAAGGAGAGCAGCTGTAGTTATAAAACGAACATGAGAGATACATTGTCGTATATCGCGAAGCACCTACTATGCACACCGCGCATCTTAAAGGCTGCCTCTTCCAAACTTCTTTCGGTACCTTTGTCAGAATGAATGAGTTATTTTGTGCTGTGACAACAACGCTAAAAGCTCAGTAGCTGAGGGAAACAAAGACGAATTTCTTACTCACACTGCATGGCTATCAGGAGCTGGCCCAGAGCTCTCTGCTTCACCCTTTCCATCACAGGTCCAAGTAAACTGAGCATCCCCTGACTTTCCCCCCACAACGGGGAGAAAGGGAAGTGCTGAGTCATGCAATGGTCTTTAAAGGTTTCTTCCTGGAAGCGACACCCACAGCATTCACTCACATCTAATCTGCGTAAGCAGTAAACTTCAAAGGGTTTGATGTGCGATTAAGCTGTGTGCTTGGATTGTACTGCTGGTACCAATTACATGCCCCCCTCCTGTAAAAGGATTACACGTCCCCACCCACTGTCATCTGACCGCAGGTCAAGTGTTCTTCCCCCCCTTCCTTGATACGAGGCTTAGCCAATGAAACAGAAGCGGAAGTCATACGTGTCCCATTGGAGCACAAGATTTACAGCCACCCGCATGTTTTTGTTGTTGCTGTTTTCTCTTTGTCACAAGAATGACGCGTCCCAAATAGGAGCTGTGCCTGCAGCATGAGTTCTGGAATGAGGACGATGCCTGGAGTGGAGCCACGTTCTACCTATAGCCCACAGGTAACGTACACGAGAAATAAATGGTGGCTGTAAACCACTGACAGCGTGGGGCCATTTTGTTACCAGTATAACATAGAAAAAGACGATGAATACAGAGAAGCACCAGAAATATCAATAAATAGCCCTAATGACTAACATGCCTGCCCAAAATTTTATTTTCCTCTTCTTTGTGTACACACACACACACACTTTTTCAAAGGGTCACCCCAAAAGTCTGTCTAAACAATGCAGCAAGCAAAGTTCAGTGCATCTGCACGTGCCTAGTTAGCTAGGGCGACCATAACAAACAACAAGACTACATGGTGTGAACCATAGAAATGTATTTTTTGCACAGCTCTGGAGGCTACAAGTCCAGATCAAGGTGATGGTAGGGTGAGTTTCTCCCAAGGCCTCTCTCTTTGGCTTGTTGATGGCGGTCTTCTCCCTGCGTCATCACAGGGCTCCCCTTTTGCCAGTCTGTGTCCTAATCTCTTCTTATAAGGATGCCAGTCATCCTGGATTAGGGCCTATCTATACCATCGCATTTTGCCTGAATTACCCCTTTAAAGAACTCATCTCCAAATACAGTCACATTCTGAGGTACTGGGGGTTAGGATCGCAACATACGACTTTTAAAAGGACACAGGTCAGCCCATAACACTGGGTAATGTGCAGCGATCTCTTCATCAGAGGTGAAAGATGGTGTCTTTATTAGGTCCAGATGTGGCTTCTCTTGATCCACAGACCTCTGTACTATAAAGACAAATTACCTATCCTCCACACACCCAATATACAATAGGATAGACAAACCACAATACATAATCCCACTTAGAAAGGGAAATTACAGGAGACACAGGGCAGACAGTGTCCCATAGCAAATCTGAAATCCTACTGGGCAGAAGTCTTGAAGGTCCCTGCTTACAAGTGGGGAATGTGCCTAAACTATAACCTGACTCCACACCTGAGAAGTAGATCCCTTGTACTTTGTTCTCCATTGTCCTTAGCTCGGACCCCTGCCGATCATTTCCTTTCCGTTATTCTTTTGGGCCACATCTGAAGTAGGTGCTGGGCAATATGTTCTGAGGTTGGTGAGGGGGCAAGGAGCCTAAGCTGTTTTTATCAGTCTACTGTCTGCCCCAAAGAACTTGGCGATCTCAGGGATTATTTGAAGTTCAGATAGTCAGAATCCCTTTTAACACAGGCAAGTTTGTTGTTGTTGTTGTTGTTGTTGTTGTTGTTGTTGTTGCTTGGGGTTATTTTTGCCTGTTTTTTGTTGTGTTTCTTTTTTTAATTTTTTTTTTCAACGTTTATTTATTTTTGGGACAGAGAGAGACAGAGCATGAACGGGGGAGGGGCAGAGAGAGAGGGAGACACAGAATCGGAAACAGGCTCCAGGCTCTGAGCCATCAGCCCAGAGCCTGACGCGGGGCTCGAACTCCCGGACCGCGAGATCGTGACCTGGCTGAAGTCGGACGCTTAACCGACTGCGCCACCCAGGCGCCCCTGTTGTGTTTCAATTGGCAGCAGAATTATATCAAAAACTTTGTCAGTCTCCTTTTCTCTGACAGCAGTCAGCTTTATATGCAAGTAATCCACAGCCATCACACTTTTGGAGAATTTATTTTGCCTGCAAAAAGAACATAAATTCAGGGGGAGGGTCAAAGAGAGGACCCTTATGAGATGAACTGTGTCCCCCTCCCCAAATTCCCATGTTGAATTCCTAAACTCCTTGTAGGAAGAGCAGATAAATAAAAACACAGAGGACCAACCAAGCAAAGACACTGGAAAAGGATGCTCCTCTACAAGCCAGGAAGAGAGGCCTGAGGAGAAACAACCTTACCAACAACCTGATCTTGGACTTCTAGCCCCTAGAACTGTGAGGGGGAAAAAAAAATGTTGTTGTTGCTGAAGCCACCCAGTCTGTGGCACTTTGATATGGAAGCAAACTAATGCAATAAAATATCAGCAGAAGATCTGAACAGACATTTCACAGAGAAAGAAGAATCAACATTACGTGCATGAAAAGATACTCAACATCTATTAGTCACCAGGGAAGTGTAAATTAAAAACACAATGAGATGCCACTCCTCATGAATCTGAATGGCTACAGTTATAGACTGCCAATGTCAAGTGGTGGTGGGGAGATGAGAAAGGAGAATTCTCTAACATTGCGAGTGGAAATGCAAAATAATAATTCTACCTTGTTAAAGTATTGAGCAATTTCCTAAAATGTTTAACACCTTCCATAATCTCCAGCCATTCCACTCCTAAGTATTTACTCAAGTAATTAAAAAAAATTTTTTAATGTTTATTTATTTTTGAGAGACAAAGAGTGCAAGAGGGGGAGGGACAGAGAGAGGGAGACACTGACTCTGAAGCAGGCTCCAGGCCGATGTGGGCCTCAAACTTACCAACTGCAAGATCATGACTGAGCTGAAGTCAGACAATTAACAGACTGAGCCACGCAGGTGCTCCTTTACTCAAGTAATTAAAAAGGAGTGAATTGCTGATATACAAAACGACATGGGTGAATCTCAAAATCAATATGCTAAGTGAATGAAACTACAGACACAATAGAATGCATATTGTATGATTCCATTTATATAAATTTCAAATCAATCCATAGGGACAAAAATAATATCAATGGGTGCCTACGGTGGAGGGGTAGAAGAAGGGATGAACAGCAGAGAAGAATGAGGAATCTTTGGGGGATGACGAAAATGTTCTGTATCTTCATGGTTGTGGTTTCATAGGTTTATACAATTTTCGGCATTCATTAGATGACAAAGTTTAAAGAGACGCAGGGTAATGTATATAAATAATTCCTGAGTAAACTTAGTAAGGAAAACATTGAAATTCTCCCTACAATTTGTCCAATCAATGTCATGAAGCTTTATTTCTATATTTTCATCTAAGCGTTTTATAGTTTTAGTGCTTGTTTTTAGGTCTATGATCCATTTTGAGTTAATTTTTGCATATAGTATGAAGAAGATGTCCAACTCCATTCTTTTACATGTAGCTATCCAGTTGTCCCACTTGGGGAATTAACTCTCCTTTCCCCATTGAATGGTTTTGGCACTCTTCTCAAAATTCAATTGACCATAAATTTAAGAGTTTATTTCTGCACCCTCGGTTCTATTCCATTAATCTATATATATCTATCCTATATTATTACCAATCTTTATTTTCTTGCCTAATTGTCCTGGCCAGAACCTCAAACACAATGTTGAATAAATCCAGTAAGAGTGGACATTGTTGCCCTGTTCTTGATTTTAGGGACAAGGCATTCAATCTTAATTATGATCTTATGTGCATGTTTTTGAAGATGCTCTTTATCAAGTCAATGATGATTCTTCCCATTCCTAGTTTTCTGAGTTTTTACTACAAATGAATGTTGAATTTTATTAAATCCTTTCAGCTGGTTCATCTGGTCAAAACAACGGCAGGGATTTCTATCAGAATCTTTTGTCACTTGGTGCCACCTATACATGATTGTGGGTACCTTCAAAATACAGCCACAAATAACAAGGAATGCCTCCCATGTGGTTCCCTCATCTCAAGTTTCAATTCTCTTCTAAAATGTGCTGCTTTTGTTCAGTCTCCAAAGCTTTCGGTTTCTGTTTTATACATTCGTTAGAGTTCTGTTATTTGCAACAGAACACTACTCCGTCCTGGAGGTGGAATTTTAATTCCATTTTTTAAAATTTGACAATTTTCATACAGTTTATGTTCAGATGTGCAACTAAACTTTGATGAAGTCATTAACTGAGAACAATAAGGATGTTTTCCTAAACACACGATGTCTGAAGTTACATTTTACGATTCCCAAGCTGTCATCTTATTTCATCTTCAGCATCCAATTTAATTTCCTATTTTGTTTTGGTTTCACAGTATTGAGAAATCTTGATTTATACGGGTATACAGTTGCAAAAATACAGTTTTTTAAAAAACAATTTATCTTAGGATATCAGTCAATAAAATAGAGGCTTTATTTTGAGGTCTGCATAAAGAGGAGTTAAATTGGCAACGTGATCCCCTAATCCAAGATTTTGTAAACATCTCGTGAAAAGCAGACATCTGCTGTCAAATATATTTGGGAAAATTTGGCTGGCACATTTCACTAGAGATATTCCAAGGAGAAATCCTTCAAAATTAACATATAAACACCACGTTCCCCAAAATTATTTACCGCAGAATCTTTATTTCAAGCGTGCTTATTAACAGAGGATAGAATTGGTGTTCCAAATTTTGGAAAGCAGAGCTATATATAATCCCAAAGGAACAGAGAAAAGGAACTGGAAGAAAGTAGGTACGTACCACATGGTAGGTACTGTATTAGATGCACATGATTTTATTTAATCCTTATTACACTCAAATGTGGAGGATCTTATTTCCCATGCAGATGAGGAAACTGAGGCTTCCTTAAACTAAACTGAAGTTTCGTGACAATCCATCACCTCCCATAGTTATAATTTTTTTTCTCATGATGAGAACTTTTAAGATCTACTTAGCAACTCTCAAATATACGACACGGTATTGTTAACTGCAGTCACCGTGCTGTACATTATGTCTGCAGGGCTTATTTATTTTGCATCTGGAGGTTTGCACCTTTTGACAACCTTCACCCATTTCCCCAAACCCTGTCTCTGGCAACCACCCATCCGTCCTCTGTTTCTAGGAGTTCAGGGGTTTTTAGGTTCTACGTGTAAGTGAGATCACGCAGTAGTTGACTTTCTCTGACTTATTTTACTTAGCATAATGACCTTCAAATTCATCCGTGTTGTCACAAATGGCAGGGTGTCCTTCTTTTTTAAGGCTGAATAATATTCCATTGTATATGTATACTACATTGACTTCATCTGTTCATCTGCCAGTGGATACTTAGATTGTTGGCATATCTTGGCTATTGTGAATAATGCTGCAATAAACATGAGAGGTGCAGATGTCTTTTTGATACCGTGTGTGTGTGTGTGTGTGTTATAGAACACAGACTCATACCTCACCAGGCTTGCAGTGTCCTGGCATAGCCAAGGTCTATTACCCTCAGTCCCACCCAAGCACAAAAGTGGACTGAGTGGTAATGGAGCTAAACACGGTCAGAAGTTCAAAAATTCTCAGAGTAGTAGCCAAGGAAGCCACCCAGTATTGTTAAGGAGAACAGCTTAGGTAGTGGCCAAGAAGATGGGGCTGAGCAAAGAAATAAGAGAGCTGAGAAAATAAAGAGGGAATTCAGCAGCAGTATGAATAGTTGGGGAGATCAGGAATAGACAGACTGAGGACGGACAAAAGTGAGAAAGAAGGTAATCCAAGACTTAAGGTCATTTTACAAGAGGATTCGAATCTTGTATAGAAATGAGTGTAGCTATTTTAATGGACTGTTTGAGAAAATATATAGTATAATAAAAAAAGAATTAATTTTCAAAAGAGAGCTAGGGGAAAGAAATGCTAAATGATGTCATAGGAGGGAGTGAAGGCTTTCAGCTAGAGCAGCCATGGGGGCCTCCTTGAAGAGAGGTAGCATATAAATCAAGTCTTGAAATCAGGAGAGGATTCAAATGGACAAAGGAAAGAGGGAAAACATTTATACGATAATAGTTACACAGCTGTCAATTTTGTCCTTAACTGTCACATGCTACATCTGTATCCTCACCAGTATAAAACTTCGGAGGACAATAATTTGTGGTTTTCAAATTTTATTGAGGACCTACTACATAAAAATTCTCAAAAAACATAATTGACACTGCCGTATTTTAAAGCATAATGATTCATTTTACTTTTACACTTCAAGGAAGTTCAGCAAACATCTTTTGCGTTGTTCAGTTTCTTACGGTTTTTATATATAAAGTAGACTTTGCAGGGTGGAGAAGAAATTAGACACAGTGCACAAGTTCCTGGCTGCAGAATCACTTTCCACTCTAAAATCATCTTTGCGAGACAAGTGACAATTTATCTCACTAAAATTTTTCAAAGTGGAAACCTGATTTTTTTCCAAAGCATTTTGACTTCTAGTGAAATGTTTTCTCAGCCTGGACATTTAAAGACCGCAATCTACTTCCAATCATTAACTTTGCACCAGACATCTTTGCAAGTTTTTCAAAGCAAAACCCATGTCCTATCCATATTTCCCTTTAACGTAAAAAATCATTTATAAATCATTTATAAATTATAAAGTAAAAAGTCATTTATAAAGTAAAAAAAAACCTTATGAAGTGATTAAATTCAGAAAAATAGAGGAAGTGGCATGTAGTCTTAATATCCAGGGATAATGTGTGTTAAGAGTTTACTATATTTCCTTCCAGACTGTTTCTATGGCGCATATATATATATATATATGTATATATATATATATATATATACATATATATATATATATATATATTTTTTTTTTTTTACAAAATTGTGGTCAAATATTATATTCAAAATATAATATGGAGATTTAAAAATATTCCCTCTACATTTTCTGATTACTATTACAGGCTAATTTTAGGGAATTCAGAATTTTTGAAGAGTATAAAAAAACATAAATGATGTGAAACCCATTTATCCCAAGATAAAATATATATGGTAGCATATTTCTTTAAGATTTTCTTTTTTTAAACGTAGTTAAATTTATGTTGTGTTCTAAAGATTTTTAAGCATAATTAACACTGAGACACTTCATGGGGAGAACTTGGACACATGATTATTTGGAAGAGGTCTTGGTGAACAACGAGATCTAAAACTAGCTGCTTTCTCAGTATTTCCCAATAATATTTTTTTTAAAAAAAACTTGAGTCATTTAATGTGAGTTTTTAACTTCCAGAGAAAAATGTAAAATGTCATAACAAAGAAAAGACATACGTACTTATGTGGGGCAGCATTAAACCATTTAGTTGGTATCCTCCTTGCTTTCTATGGAGCAGTGAAATAATTTTCTTCTTATAGTAACTTGCACACCTCAAGTTACCCAACATGCAATAGCTGATCTGCTCTTACTGTTAATTTAAGGGAGTCAATTTTAAAGATCTCCTTGGCTTTATTCAATGATTTATAAATCAGGCAGCACCCAATCTAGCAGGTAGAAAGGAGCTGAGGAGCTGTACAAAATGAAAGACTTTTATAGGCAGAAGAGAGCAGGAACAAGGAAGTTATACTAAGGAAAAGCGGATTGGTTATGGTAAGGTTACTTTCCTTTAGAGGCTGGCAGGGGTCTAACAGGCAAATTATCTAACTATTCTGATCAGGTGATTCCAGATTGGTTTAAGACTCCATTTCTAGGAGAGCCAAAACCGTAATTAAGTCTCAATTTGCTGACATAGGGCTCAACATAAGTGACTCCATTTGAGCCTGTTGTCTCGTGTATAGCATTAGCAAACGCAGAGCTGCTTTGTGCTCCATTATTATAAGAAACTTCTACTGAATTGTAGAGTCAAGATGAAGGATATAATATGAAAAACACATTCCTAGTACTAGGGATTTATAACAACAAAAATAAGAATATGTTAATAATATCTACCATTTTGGAGTGCACACGGTTTGCCAGGGGCTGTGCTAATTACTCCATATGCATGATGACTTCTACCCACTAATGTTTTCAATATATGTGGCTACCTGCTGACTCTGGGAATGCTATAATGGGAAAAGAACCAATCTGAGAAGGACCTTAATTTGCTCTCACAGAACTTAGAGATTAGTGGGGAAGGCAGATGTAAGGTAATGCTGGTACAATTGAGGGTCACAGGGCAGACGGGACAACTTCTACTTTGGGTGCCAACTGTTCAAAAAAGGTTTGAGAGACTTAGTGAGAGATCCACTTGGCAAAGTGGGCACTGGGCTTCATGCACAGGGCATGACTCACTTAAGCCAAGGTGTGGGAACCCCAGCAGCTTCAGCGTCTGAAACCCTTGGCCTGGCCTAGTTGTCACTTCAAAGGAATAAACAATTCCCATAGGAGGACTGGGGCTGGACCTGGCTGTACTCAGTCCCTGGGATGTGGAATGGGGAGACCAGGAACCAACGCACAGGAGAGCTGCAGTGAGCCATGGCAGATGCTACCAGCCAGCACAGAAGGACAACTCAGGAGAAGCCAGGCCTTTGACATTGTTATCTTACGTCCACAATGCCTCAACTGTAATTGTGAAATTCACGAAGCTTCGAAAAATGGAAGGGGTTGTTTTGTTTGCAAGTGGCAAACTCATTTGGCAGTAAAACCCATCCTAAATTTATGTGAGGCAATTTGTTGTCTTTATATATCCCACATAGAGCAACAATTCAAACATTTTGCTTTGGGGGGGGGGGAAGAATGTATCTCATTATAGGGTGTTTCCTAGACCCAGTTGAGCATATCTTATTAAAAATTCCAAAAGCGTTTGAATTCTAAGACACCTAGACCTAAAGGTTCCAGGTAAAAGACTGTAGACATGCATTCTAACTGTTACCTTCACATTTAATATTCCTAACCCTAAGGAGGGTAACGCTCTTACTATTATTCCCATATTACAAATGAGGATTACCACAAAGCTATTATTCTTTCCATATTACAAAAACTTAGAGAAGACTTAGAAGGGCAAGTGGCAGAAACAGAATATGGACACATGTCTGTGCTTCAAAATCCAAGCAGAACTTCTGTTGGTATTGCTCAATGAGAAATATATTGACCTTGAAACCTTTCTGTGACCTCTTAGGTGTTGGTGGAATTACCTTCTAACCACATTATCTAAAAAGCAAATTGATAATTCATGGCTCTCAGGCCAAGTGTAGTATAAAGCAAGCTGGACTGGGACCTTCTCCTACTCCCACACTCTGATCCTGATGGAGCAAACAGAGAACTCAGGACCTTACAGGCCCCAGGAGGCCTCCTATTGGCCCTCATTATCTCTAATTCTTCAGAGAGGATGTACTATGCTACCACCAGCAATCTCCCCACTACTCTTTCAACCACAGCTGTGGTCTCAAAAACAGAAGAGATCTACTCCTAGGGTTGTGCATTGATTTGTTTCCAAATTTCTGGCCAAAAGTTAACTGTCTATCTAAGTTTCGGCATTGGGAGTTTTCACCCAGCTTTGGGCCACCCCACTTACTTTTTCAAAATTTATTTATTTATTTTGAGAGAGAGAGAGGAGAGGAGGGGAACAAGAAGAGGGAGAGAGGGAATTCCAAGCAGCTCTAGGCTTAGTGTGGAGCCCGATGTGGTGCTCAGTCTCACAACTGCAAGATCACGACCTGAGCTAATATCAAGAGTTGGACACTTAACCAACTGAGTCACCAAGGTGCCCCAACTCCACTTACTTTAAATTAAGGAAAGTCCTATCCATGGTGAAGCAGATGGTGTTTTAACATGGTAATCCACTAAGTGTTAGTATCCAAAATATATAAAGAACTTCTACAACCCAACACCAAAAACACACAAATAATCCAGTTAAAAAATGGGCAGAAGACATGAACAGACATTTCTCCAAAGAAGACGTATAGATGGCCAACAGACACATGAAAAGATGTTCAACACCACTCATCATCAGGGAAAATCAAATCAAAGCCAGAATGAGATATCACATCACACCTGTCAGAATGGTTAAAATCAAAAACACAAGAAACAACTATTGGCGAGGATGTGGAGACAAGGAACCCTCGTGAACTGTTGGTGGAATGCAGACTGTTGCAGCCACCATGAAAAACAGTATGGAAGTTTCTCAAAAAGTTGAAAACAGAATTACTGTATGATCCAGTAATTCTACTACTGGGTATTTACCCAAAGAATATGAAAACACTAAATCAAAAGATATATGTACCCCAATGCTTATCACACCATTATTTACAATAGCCAAAGGATGGAAGCAACCCAAGTCCATTGATAGAGGAATGGGAAAAAAAAATGTGGTGTGTATATAAAATGGAATATTATTCAGCCACAGAAAAGAATAATATCTTCTCATTTACAACAACATGGAGGGATCTAGAGAGTATAATACTAAATGAAATAAGTCAGAGAAAAACAAATACCATATGATGTCACTCATATGTAGAGTTTAAGAAACAAAACAAATGAACAAAGGAAAAAGAGACAAACCAAAACACATAGTCTTTTAAAAAAAAATATTTTCAAGTTAATTAATATACGGTATAGTCTTGGCTTTAGGAGTAGATTCCAGTGATTCATCACTTACATGTAACACCCAGTGCTCATCCCAACAAGTGCCCTCCTTAATGCCGATCACCCATTTTCCCCACCTCCCCCCGACCTACATCAACCTTCAGTTTGTTCTCTTTGTTTAAGAGTAAACATAGTCTTAACTATAGAGAACAAACTGATGGCTACAGGAGGTGAGGTGTGGGGGGCGGGGTATGGATGAAACAGGTGATGGGAGCAAGAGTATACTTACCATGATGAGTACTAACTAATGTATTGAATTGTTGAATCACTATATTGTACACCTGTAACTAACATAACACTGTATGCTATCTATAATGGAATTAAAATAATAAAAAATGAAGAAAACACAAAAATTAAATGGGTATCCTACCCTATACTTTCTGATACCTCTTTTTTCCAAGTGTTTGAGCACAGTGCCTTGGATAGTGTATCTTGAATCAGTGCTACTTAATCCATTACATAATTAATTAGGGGACAGATTCTTCTGAAAAAGGAAGCTTTTATCTGCCCCAATCCCTGTTTTCAATCTTCCCAAGCCTCCACCTTCATGGCCTCTAAGTAAACCAAAGTCAATCAAACACTCTAAGAAACAGCAAAGCCTAACATTTACCTGGAGAGCTTTCATCATTAAAACAACATATTCGCCCCATGGCTTCAGTGTAGGGTGATGGGAACATTGAGTGTGTTGGCAGATATAACTGAAACCGGAGGACTGAGGCAGAGTGGCTCAGGGAGCTGACCCTGGTGCCCACGCCAGTAGCTCGGTCCCATCTAAGAAATAGCCCTGTGGCTTTAGACGGTCATTTGACTCTGGGCTTCCTCATCAGTAATATAGGAGTAATAATAATAACTTTGTCTATGTCATTGGGTTGAGGATTAAATTGAGCTAATGTACGTAAAGCAGCTGACCCCCAACACATCCAAACTCAGCTACACGTATTTGGTGCAAGTGCATTCTCCTCGTGGTATCAATCCAATCTCATTGGGTCCAGCCATGCATTTAAACTCTAGGTTCAAAATAAGCAATAGTAACACAGTAATTGTAAAGACAAAAACACAAAATTTGAATCAATTCAATTTCATCATTGTATGTGACCCCTTAGAGATTTTATTTGCATTTAAAATTTAAAACACTGAAACAGTACAAACTGAGAGGTATAATATTTTTGTTGACGCTAGGATATTCGTTTTTACTTTTCCCCACCGAGATAACGTATACCAAATTTAATTTTAAAAATTTTCATTGTCTGCATGTCTGTTCTCAACATCATTATATGTTTTGTTTCATATTTCTTACCGAAAATGATTTTGACATTTTGGGGCAATGGGGGTCTTAAATGATCTGTTTAAGGTGTCAAATAGGCTAGGGTGCCACTCCCAGTAACTGCTAAATGCCTCTGTGATGTTGAACCGGTTCACCATAAGCACAGCATTCTCTGGCTGCCTTTGAACCTTGACTCTCTGCAGAGTCAGGGGCGTGGCCCTGAGCAACCTTACTCTTCCCTGTCAGTTCCCACTTGGAAAACAGAAGCAGAGACAGCTACCCCACAGAACTGCTTCCAGGTTAAACGGAACAGCGCAGTACAGTGGCCACCCAGGGTAGGCACTCCTCACAAGGGCTGCTCCTGGCCTCGCATCTGCATAAGAAAGGCTTACACTTGCCCAGCTCTAAACTGCACCCCCTTTCCCTGCCTTCTCCCACTAGGACTGTCTCTGAACCTAAGATCACCACACTCAGATGGCTTCCAGGCTAGATCTCCTGATGTCCTAAGTACCCACTTCTTCCAGCTTGGAAAACCTCTCAGTCCTGAAGGTTCAGATGTGCTCAGCAGGTCTTTCACATTCATTCCTGGTTCCACAGTGATAATATCCTGTGTGTATCTTGTGTGTGTTAAATACCATACCTGCTCCACCAAATATGCTGCTGCCATATTATTACATGGCCCACATAAAATGGGATAGAGGAACTTGGCAAATAAAAGACGACATCTGCAGGGTATGGTCAAGATTTGGGGGGTGGACAGTTCTGCATGAAATGAGATATCTGTTCTATTGCCAAGCTGATATTCTATATTCCCTGCTTGCTATATTAAGTTCTCTATTCTAGGAACCTTGAGAGCCCTCCCCACGACTCCAGATCTCCCTACTGAGTCCTTAAATTTAGGGGGCTTTGTTTTTCAAAATTAGAGCCAAAAATATTTGGTTTTATGGATTCATCTTTTAAAAGCTGAGTAAATTCATTTTGACTTTTGGTTGAAGATCATTTCCCTTTTTCCAACTCTAAGACGATGGTGGGTCCATGAAGAGAAGGATAAATGTGTTTACTGTAAGTAGCATTCTAATTATAATGGCTACATGATTCCCTCCTTACTAGTAACAACATGCTTTTCTTACATTTCATTTAATCTTTATGTACACCCGCATGCACACAGAAGGCTCCCAATGCTGGTATTATTCCCATTATATATGAGGCCACAGAACCTCTGAGAGCTGAAGCAACATGCCAGGCCACACGGGCCCTCAGGTCCATGCTCCACACCCCCGCAGTCCCCCATGATTTCCTGCTGTGATCAGTTTGTGGGTCAGGGCCCCACCCCCTCCCCAGGCTATAAACAAGGCCGGGATATAGTCAGCATCCAAGTACCCTATATTTCCCCAGAATTAATCCACATAGTCACTTCTCAAAAAAAATATATATATATATCTGCCAAAGAACGGGATAAAGTTCTGCTCTGACCAACAATTTTTACAAATAACATTTTTTTTAATGTTTATTTATTTTTGAGAGAGAGACAGCAAGAGAGGGGGAGGGGCAGAGAGAGAAGGAGACCCAGAATCCGAAGCAGGCTCCAGGTTCTGAGCTGTCAGCAAAGAGCCTGACACGGGGCTTGAACCCAGAAAGGGTGAGATCATGACCTGAGCCGAAGTCAGATGCCCAACCAACTGGGCCACCCAGGCACCCCTACAAATTACATTTCTAATCAACATATCAGTTCTTTCTTTAATACGACCATATAATCCTCTTGGTAGAGATGAAATGGAAGTGCAGCGAGCTAAGTAATGAACTTCAAAGTCCCACAGCTAGAAGGAGGTAATGAAAACTTGAACACAAGTCTTCTAGAACTTACTTCCAAGTTCTTTCCAATAAACTCTACTGACTTTTTCGAGTGTGGCTGTACCTTAGAGAAGCATAAGTACCCTGGCTACGCTGTGGACAGGAGTCCAGAAATTCCCCTTATTCACGTTAGGGGATACTGGAGTCCTGAGAGAGCTCCAGGGTCACAGACAAAGGACAAAAAGGCCACAGACAACTTGACCTGAGTGATCAGAGGTAAACAGTGAGAGCAGAGGATTCTGGAGTGGTGCCTGACAGATCCTCCAAAGAGCCAGACTGAACAAGTTCTACCTCAGTGAACACCACTGAAGAGGCAAAGCTAGGACCAACCACTGAGTCACAGGCTCCAGCGAAGGGCTCTTTCCAGGCCACAGTCCCCTCATTACCTAGAGAGCCATCTGAGAGAGGAGGAAGGCAGAGGGAGTTCTGGAAGACTAAACATGTATGAATAAGAGGCCAAGTCGCTCAGAAGAGGTGAAACAGAGAGCACTTTCACTGGTAGTCCCTCTCCCACACTCCTCATTGCCAAGCACAAGGGTGAGGGTCGTGAGCAAGATTAGAGTCACTGCAGGAAATAAAGTTGCATTTTTTTTTAAATAAAAGCTGAGTCTGTGATAAGCTGAGTAATGTAGAAGCATATAGAGTCCAGTTCTCCACACTTAAAGATGAAATTTTTTAAACCCCATTTAAAATTAACTGGTTAACCTCTACACCCTGAAGAGGCAAAAAGAGAAAATAATTTCTGTAGAAGATCTGTAGATTTGTCTATTGCAAACCATTGCCTATTCCTTCAAAGAATAGTTTTGACTGCCAGCTATAAGGTGTGAGGAATGGAAGAGTGAACAAAATAGAAGAGGTAGTGAATTCACTACATAAAGTAAAGCTGAAAAGTTTGGTAACTGGTCCAAGGTCAAACCACAATTTAAACTCTAGTGGTATCTGATTCCAAAGCCCATATTCCTCTGTCTCCCCTTACCAGTTAAATATGAACTAGAAAAACATAGAATTTCATGCTTACAGCTTGACTGCTCTTTTTTTTTTTTAAGACCAGATGTACAACTTGTACTATTTAATAATTCTCTTACCTCCCTTAACCTCCCTTAAAGAAGCTTGGGGCCCTATGTCTGTGCATTTCTGTCAACCAGCTAGTGATGAAGCTTACATTGTTCCAAGGAAACCAAACTAGGCCATAAGAAATTAAAAACTACAGTGGTCACTCTAAAATGGGGCCCCTGGACCCACGGCATTGACTTCACCTGGGAACTTGCTAGGAATGCAAATTCTTGGGTCATACCCCGGGCCTACTGATACAGAAATTCTGTGTGTGGGACCCAGTGCTATGTGTTTTAACAACCTCTCTAAGTAAATAAGATGCCCACCACAGTTTGAGAACCACTAACTTAAGGGCACGGGGGAGCACTAGTCCTCCCAAACCTCAGCACACCTCAGAATCCTTCTCAACACAGAGACCCAAGAAGCCATTCCTGGCGGTCCTGAGTTAGTGTTTATGAAGAGACCTATTTGCCATTAGGAGTAGTTCAACCAACTAATTCCACAGATGAGAAGATGAGGCCGAGGGAAAGGAAATGACGCTCACAAGGTCACAAGAGCAAAACGGTGGCAGAAATAAAGTAGGCTTCAGTTTGGTCCTTCCAAACTCCACGGTGGTTTGGTTGATGCAGTATTTCCTGATGAGCAGAACGTGAAAAGGTGGGATGGGGATTGGGTGGGAGTTAATCACTTTTATTGGCCAAGATGCAGGATCTGGTTGAGGAACCAGCACACTGTCAGGAACTGACAAGGAACCTGACACCCAGTTTGGGACTGGAATAGGCCAGCATGAAGCAAAGGAGGCAAAGGAGAAATCTGAGCTGGAAATGGAAGGGTATCTCTCCCCCTTACCCTGCTTGGGTCGCATCCAGCTCCCCCAGACTCCGCCTCTGTTTTGCAATTTGGATGAATTACCATGCTGGGCGCCTGTTTCCTGGACCCTCCTTCACCCACAGCTGCGGGATCAGATCTCCATCCATCTTCACCCAGGCAGAGAGCCCAAAGGGGGCTCCAGGAAGACCGCAGTCTCCAGCAGGAATGAGAAGCAGGACTTCTGGGAGCACCGCTGTGGTGGATGAGTAGAAGCCAGGAACATGATCACCCAATCCTTGTGAAATTATCGGATGTGATGGAACAGGTAAAGAACATTTCGTTTAGGGAAAACAAAACAAAACCCCTCCATGACTCTGAGTTCACCAACTTTTCCTTTGGTTGTGGCTGGGTTACTTTTTGTGAACCCTATCCCATCTAGAATATTCGTTCAGTGTATATAGCACCCAAGTGTCCCAATCGGTGAAGATAATTGGATTTTTTTTTTCACCTTTGGTCCAGATGCTAGCGATTTCATCCCAGTTGGAATTTCCATCCCTTAACCAGCCTGGTAAGATACTTACTATCCTCAAGCCTCAATTGTTTCATGTGTAAAATTAAGATAATAATTGAGATAATTCCATCTCGGAGAATGAGGTCAAGTGGGATAATAGTTTTGAAAGTGATTTGCAATCTGTTAAATATCACAGATGTGACTATATGTTACTATTTATCACTTCTGACCAACTTCTATAGCCCCAATTTACTAGCGTATTTTTATGGCTACATCCTGGAGCTTATCATTAAAAGGAAGCGTTCCACCCTTGACATCTTAAACTTTAATATACAAATCTCTGACTCTCGCTTCCTATCAGTCCAGTTTTCCCTTCCTTAAGCCTACCACACATATTTTTTGACCTCATCACAACCCTCCAGTTCTTCGGTCTTTTATTTTCACTATCAGCCTCTTCCTGCTTTCACTTCCTTCCCTGTTCCCTGAAACTACATGGTCCATCACTATAATCGTCTCGTAGGAAATGCCTTCTTGCTGTCAATCTCTCACTCCTCCAGCACACTGGACTCAGATCCTCGGCCTAAGCACCTGCCTTTTCCCCTTCTCCGTCCCTCATTGCTGAGCACTGTTGGAAGAAATGACACAAGTAGATGGATTGCTGCCACCCCAAATTTATGGTCTCCAAGCTCACTGGGCCTTATTGCCAGAGCAAACATTCCACTCTGGTCAAGCCACCTTCCTAACTGCTGCTCCCCTTCTCGGAGCGGATAAACTGGTTGACTTTTCAGAGAGAAAACTGAGGCTATCAGATAAGCCCTTGACAATTCTCTTTCCAAAACCACAAACTTAAACATCTACATCTAAATCCAGACATAACCTCCTGGGATCCTGTGCCAGACCGACCGACATCCTTCTCCGATGCCAGGTAAATACCTCCATCTCTTTCCCCAGTTGATCTTCATCTAACTCTTCTAGAGATATTCTCTCTCCTGGATATTTAAACTCTAAAAGGTTAAACGAAAGCTGCCCCTATTTCTTCTTCTTGCACCCAGGCCCATCTCCCTTTCTCCTCACAATCAAATTCTCCCGAGGAGTAATCCATAACCACTGCCCTCAACTCCCCAATCCCCATTCGGTCCTCAATCAATAACAATCCTTCACTGCTCTACTGAATCTATCTTGGTTGAAGTTACCAATCAGTGCCTAATTTCACGTTGCCTGATGGCCAGTGATTCTCAGACATCAACTTGGATGACCACATTGCTACATCTTAAGACTATCATGGCTTCTTCTTCTAACTCTCCCTCTCATCAGCTTCTAAGATGTGACTCCTCACTGAGTCCCCTGACTCACACTGACATTTCCTTCTTGCTGATATATATGCACACGTACATATTTCTTTCTTGGTTATATGTATATTTCCTTCTTGGAGATACCTATATACTGGATTCTTCATATCCGTCTCTCCGGAAGTGCCAGGTTTCCCAAGGCTAATTTGACTTTTCCTTTTTTTTTTTTTTTTTTTTAGCTATGAATATATTCTGAATAATTTCATCTGCTCCTGGGATTCATGCTGATGATTCTTTTATTGAGGATGATTTCCAATTATGAAACTCCAACCTGAAGTGTGAAGTTAACGAACTAGTGGACATTTCCACTTAACCAATGTGCCCAAAAAGAAATTTAGTATCTTCCCCCATCCCCAAATCAGGTTTTCCTCCTGTGTTCCTTAACTTGGAAATGGCATGACTAGATATCTAAAATTCTGGATAGAATTTTGACCTGTCTGTCCCTCACTGTAACATCAAATTAGCCCTGAAGACCTGTTTATGCCTCTCTCCATCTCATCTGCCTCTGCCTGAGTTCCGGTTTTCACTCTCTCCCCCACGGATTGCTGTCCTCATTTCCTGATCAGTTTTCCTGCCTCCAATTTTAGGTCCTTCTGATACATCCACCATATCAAAGTAATCTTTCTATAACAAACACCTATCAGTGTATTCCTCCATCTGTTAAGCACTTGCTACCTGTCAGGTATTGTGCTAAAGCCTTTACATTCATTGTCCCATTGTCGCTTCACATCAACCCTATGAAGGAAATACTGATGTTCACATTTCCAGAGGAAAAACATGCCATGAAACTACTAAATGGGCAAATCAGCAATTACACCAGAACCCATGTGCTTTATGTCCATCCACTAATGTGCTTCTCCATGGCCCAGAGAATGAATCCAAACTCCTTAGCATGCCATGTCCCCAGAAACCCACCTCATACTCTAGTTTCTCACTGCCTGTACATGCAATCTTAGCCCCTCCCCTCCTTACCCTCCCCTCCTCTCTCTTCACACCTGAAGGAGTACCTTTCTTCCTTTTGCACCCCCACTAAACTCTGTGAAGACTTCTAACAGGGCGCCAATCCAACTTGATCTCATTTGTTCATTTCCTTCCCACAATATTGTGCGTGAGCATCTTGAGCTCTTCTTTGTCTCCAGGGCCTAACACCATCGTTGGCCTATAGCACATGGGTTGGCAAACTACAGCCTGTGGCCCAAATCTGGCTTGCCAATTGTTTTTGGTAAATAAAGTTTTATTGAAACAAGGCAACTTCTGGTAGTTTACCTATCATCTATGGCTGCTTTCATACTATAATGTCAGAGTTGAGTAGTTGCAACCAAGACTATATGGACCATGATCCCAAAATATTTCCTATCTGGCCCATTAGAGAAAAAATTTATCAGCCTCTGATATAGCCGATGCATAATTAATGTTGGGCAAATCAAAGAGTGCATGCAAGATTGGCTGAATGAATCTCTGAATGACTGAATTATTCCTAAGGATAGTACCTTTTAGCATTAGAAAGTAAGAAATAAGAAAATGTAGATTTAAGCAAGCATTTCCTAATAATTAGCAATGATCTTGTTTTAACCACAGCCCCCTGAGATGAACAGAATAAGTGATATTTCCCCTTCCTATCTGTCTGTCTTTCTATCTATTTATCTTTTATATATTTTTAGATAGACAGAGGCTCTATCTCTATCTATCTATTTAGAAAGTAGAGGCTCACGGAAGTAAAGTCATGAGCGCATAAGCCTATAGTCCAATGACTGGCTCAGGCTGGAGCCAGGATATGGACTCTATGATTTATGGGAAGCCAGAAGTCATGGGAGCCCCCTACGTCTTTAGAGATCAGTTTCCTGGGGCACAGAGCAGGGCAGTAAAGGACGGGAGTAGACCCCAGAGGGGCAAGGGGAAATATCCAACATTAATAATAATCACTCCACTACCCTCTCAAAGTGTTTTTGAAAGAGCATTGTCATTTTTAAAGTACTGAGAAAATGTAAACCATTGAATATTTAGAAGATGACAAAAGGACTTATCTTGTTCATTTCACCATTCCATCAGCCTACAAGAATTCTTTAATGAAGAAATACATAATTAAGCTCAGAAAGACTAAGTTTCACCCAACCGATCAGTGTTCAAACTTTGATGTCTCCAGCATTAAAATCCTTGCTCTCTTTACTCCTCCAGGACACTTTCCTTCACTTGCAAACACATCAGTTACAGCTTGAAGGAAGACCTCATTTCCGAAGACTTTAGGGCTTGCTGTACATCCCTTTGTGCCCTGCTATCCTCGCAGGGTGTTACATGGGAACAAGATTTACCAGGCACTTTTGACAAGCTTTGGTTGTCTGCACTTATGTTGTTGTATGTTGTTGTTGTATTTATTTATCTGATTGTTATATTGTGGCCCTTGCAGATCTCCCAAGGACAAACACTGAATTTGTTTTTCAAGCACTCCCAATGGCTAGAGCTAGCCAGTCTATTTGGATAGAGGGTGTGGAGGCTTCCCTAGCCACATCATACCCGCCTAGATAAGGAGACAGGATGCCACATGACCTTCCAACATTTGCCAAAGGGCAGACCAGCAGGGGGATCAAGAGAGGGTGGGTGTGCCTAGCTAATCGGGCAGAGCAGACTAAACAAGCCTACACATTCTGACCTTTTCCTTCCTCTGGGTTTTTAATGAAAGTTCTTTCTACCCAAGAACAAAAACAGTCATTTGTTCATTCATTTAACATTCCCTGAGCACCTATCCCAGGACAGGCCTTCTTTTCTGCAAGGAGCCCGCCAACTGGTGGGCAAAACAAACATGTAAATAGACAATCAGGTGGTGTGCACACAAGGTGGTGAGTGAGCCCTCTGAGAACTTGGGAGAAAGCTCTAAGAAAAAGCAAGCCCTGCTCTCTGGGACTTGGAGAAGCCTCACACGGAGGTAACACTGGAGTTGGGTTTTAAAAAGTAGGAATTTACCAAAAAGAGGATAATAATTATAATAATAATAATTTTAGAGATGTACTGACTACCTGTTAGGAGCCAAAAACTAGGCTGGGGATCTAGCCCTCATCACTAAGTCTCACTTAGATCGCATTTTAGAAACGGTGGAACGAGTTCAGAGAAGGAATCCAGCATGTTCAAATTCACAAAGGCAGTAAATGGCAGAGCTAGGTCTGGTGTGGTCACTGGAAACCTAGAAAAACCAAGAAAACCTGGCCCTAAAAAGTGCATTATTTTGGTACTTCTCTTTCATATGAGGGTCAGAGAGGCAGAATGTAAAATTTTACATTCAGGGGAAAGTGAGGTGTTTAGATGGGCTGAACCATATAGCCACAGAAGAAAGGCGTGGGAGCTGGGGATGAAAATTCAGATTTTGAAGGGCCTGTATGTGTCATCCACTCAGGCTTTTTCCTTCGGATTGCTGGGAAGAAGCCACGATCGGAATTCTAATTTAGAAATGTCATCCCAGCAGAAGGCAAGAAAAAAACTGGAGGCACACGGAAGGCAGGGAGACCAATCGAAAAGCTGTTGCCTTCATCCAGGCCGGGGATATTTACGACCTGAATGAAGAATGTATTTTATGGGGATAGACTTTTCAAAATCAATGTGAATGGCAGCAGCATTCTGGAACGGGTCCCCCAACAAAGCACAACTGTACGTTCATGGAAGAGCCCTTTGAGATCCACTGCATTTTGTAGATGGAAAGTTGAAGCCCAGAGAGGGGAGGAGGAAGGACACAGAGGGCGTCGAGCCCATCTCCTCACCTTTGGGGTCCTGTGGCCTTTCCCCCTCCCTGACAGCACCTCACGGGTGCTGTAACCCAGGCCCTCCCCTCCCTCCGCCTCGTATGGGCTGCAGCCGTTTCTCTTTTCCCTCAAGTCATCCTGGACCATCTCCCAGTACATGGACAAGAGCCAGCCATCTAGGAAGGCTGGCGGGAGGAAGCCCCTAACAATGAACAAATGTTCAGGGAAAACCCCCAGTGATTTCCTAAGCAAGACAAGGCAGAGCAAACCTTCCCAGAGCTCCTGCTTCACTGAGCAGGACCAGGTGATAAGGAAAAGCAGGATGGTGGAGGCTGTAATGCCCGAGACAGGCTCTGAAGCAAAAAGCCAAGCGCAATCAGTTTTAGGAATATTACTTACCTTCCTCTGCACGCCAACAGCGGAGGGGGGTGGGCGGGTGCGCGGAAGGGAACACGGCGCAGAGACGCTTCCTTATTTGAGAATGTGGCTTACTCAAGATTCTGGTCTGTGTTAAACAATGACCACACCAATTCCAACATCCTGCACAGACTCCTCCTGACCTCCCGTGGGCTACGTGTCCAGCATCCCAGGAGGCTCTTCTGGCTAGCTCTCATTTCCGCTAGCCAACCCACGAGCTCTGTGACCCTCAGCAGACCCTCCTAATTAGCCCCACTCCTCAGAGGGAGAACCCGGCAGCAGAGATACAGCTTACAGACCAATCATGGGTGCCCTTCCCTAACTAGTCACGATCCCAAGAGCCTTGTTCTTCACACAGGCAGGAGAGTGAGTCTACACTGGGCAGCTGAGTGAGTAGGCCTGGTAAAGAAAAGAGGAAAACGTATGAAGCTACAAAACAAGGGACTGGACAGCTTTGAGGACAGACAATGGGGAGGTCTGGGGGACTTTCGGTCGTAGGGTGTAAACACGGGCAGGGTGTTCATCTGCGTTCTCAGTGCCTGCTTATTGGAATGAGGCAGCTCCTTCTCCAGAGGCCAAGAAAGGGAACAAGGCTCCCTTTATGGTGTTCTCCTACCACCAAGAACCTTCCATGAGAGCCAGCAGAAAATGTTCTAGCCAGTTCCACCTCTCTGCCTTTGGTCATTTCCTTTTCCTGGCCTGGCGTCCTCTCGGCACATTCCCTTAACCCGTAGTGAATGTTCCAGTTCATTTCACACCTTCTCTCCCAGAAAGCTTTCTACCTTAGGTTGGTTTCCTCAGAAAACAAAAGCCCAAGTCAGAGACTTGGATGCTGGTAATTTATTTTTGAGATCGATCCCAGAAAGCAAGAGTGAGGAGGGTGGTGAGTGAAATGGAGAGGGAAAAACCAGCATAAGGCGCACTGTCAAGGTCACCGGTGCCCCCTCCTGAGAAGTGCACCACAGAACTGTCCATCAGTTGGAGGAAAGACTGGGGTGCTTCTCCCCTACCTCCCTACCCTAGGCTCCAGCCCCAGATGAGGGTTACTGAGAGCACTGTCTGCGTATCGAAGTTCTCCTAGAAGCAGATGCTGAGACAAGGGTTCAAGTCTAAGTCCTGTGAGAAGTGACACAAGGAAGCACCTGTAGGAGAGCAGGAAATTGACCCTGGGAGGGAAGGAGGCCAATACAGGTGTGTCAGTGAGCAAGCGCATCTCTAGGTGCCAGTGTAAAAGCGTGCCTCCGAATGATCCCTGCAGAGAGGAGAGGGCACTGGAGGGGCTTTCTCCACCCCTTCCATCAGCCAGTTTTTGAGGTTTGAAGCCTGCCCCTTAGGTTGAGGAAAGAATTTAAAGCCCTTCCAGCATTCCCAGCATGGACCCAGAGTGGGGTCTGGCTGTGGGAGAAAGCCCACAGGCAAAGAATTATAGCTACTGGCATTGTAATTCGGGTCCATCCAGGTAGGGGATGGGAGTGTGGCACCACTCCCAGGCTGTGCTTGCCAGCGGGCTGAACAAGCTCCCCAGCTCTAGAAGGCCTTGGGGTAAGGAGCTGGAAGGCAGGAACTCTGCCCCGGAGGTGAGTCTGAGCCGTTCACTACAACAGTGTCTGCAGCAGGAGGCCAGCCCTGCGCAGAGCACCAATGCGGTATGGGCTGAATGTGACCGGCAACGCTGCCTTTCTCTTCCCCTCTTTTGAATACCTGTTAAGTAATCATTGGACATGTGTAAGCTGCCCTATACGTAAGTGTCAAATGAATGCTGGAAGTAGACTGCCAATTTTTGGCAGGCAGGGTCTGCAGCCTAGGCTTTTTATCTCCTTTCGTACTTAACACAAAGCTTTGCACCTAACTCCGATTTTGTCTTTGGAAAAAAAAAAAAAAAAAAAAAAAAAAATATATATATATATATATATATATATATATACACACACACACACATACACACACACACATATATATGGAAGGCTTTATGCATGAGTTCTCTCCCTTCGCCATCTATAAAGTTATCTTGCTGTATATATGCCAGGTCCTACATTTATTCTCTCTGTCTTGGAAATAACAAGAATGAGATTTCTCCTTTCCCTCCTGATGGTAAACTCGTCTGCTCGTACTTTTCGACACCACTGATTTTGCCTGTTTTCTGGAATCCTCAGTCCTTCAGTCCTTCCTTCCTCCCAATTGTCTGCATAGCAAGGATTTGGGCTGGGGGGCGGATCCTGAAGTCTGGGCCATCCCAAACCGCTTATGCTTTGTGCGATGCGTCTAAGGAGGTCTCCTAAGGAGGCCTTGGGATAAAGGCCAGGGTCTGGAGTAAACCATCAGCTCTGGAAGCCCCAAGGCTGCTATCCTATCTGGCTTGGCAAGAAACTCCATTCTGCATGATCAAAGGTATAGTGTTAGCCTGGGAAAGGGGGCACCTGCTTTCTCCTTCCCCTCAGTTCGCACAGGGTGAGGACAAACAAGGGGACCTTGCAGGACTGGAATGAGGCGTGGAAATGCCTGAGTCATGCGCGACACACGTAGTGTCCTCAGCTTCTCCCTCTAATTCCAAAGTCTGCCACTCCCTAAGACTCGGCTTTAGCCTGCAGAAAATGAATGGCTCCTGGTCAAAATCATTTAGATCCCTTTATGATAAAAAGCTCCCGTTGACCTCCTTGGAATCCAGAAAATCAAGTGGCTTAAAAAGTGGAATATAGATCTGAGAAGTCCAAGAGTCCTTCTGCCTCCTCCAATCCTTTTGGGAATAAGGCTGGGAGTGAATGAATAACCCTACGTAACTCTACCAAATTAATTTACACGTGATACTTTTTTCTTGCCTCATTCCATTCTTATCCCCAGTCTAAGTCCTATTCCCTTTTTTCCACCGGTACCAAGGTGAATGAGTTTGAATTATATCCTTAAATATTCGTGGATACTTGTAAAATACACAGTGTTGGTTGGGAAGCATATATGTCTTCAATTTATACATAAGCCTCACTCTGTTTCTTACTTCTGTCACTAAGCAATAGGAGTGGGGGGGAGGAAGGCGGAAGGACGTTTGTTTTGTTTAACCTTTTTTTTTTTTTACTTTTGAAGCATATCACCCATACAAAAGAGTGCATGGTCTTTGAAACCTGCCATTTGACCCTCTCCGATATCGTGTCCCTCTCCCACTGAGGGAATCCTTGCAGTAAATATTATGTCAATTACTTTCCCTTTGTTGTTGCTTCCTCTCTGCACAATATTCTATTTGCCTGGTTTGCCCTTTATGTAAATGAGTCATATAGAATGTATTCCTGTGTGACTGGCTTTTTTAGGTCAATGTTATTTTTCTTTTTCTTTTTTTTTTTTTTTTTGAGTTTATCCATGTTGGTGATGGAGCTGTAGATTATTTTCATTGTCACAGAACATATTGTAAACACAGAATATACGATGATTGTTTTTCATCTCTCTCTCTCATAGGTGGTCATTTGGATTGTTGGACTGTTGGTAGGGATGCTGTTCTGAATAATGTTGTTATGCACATTTTGACCACGTTTCCACGTGCACTTGGGCAGGAGTTTGACAATGAAATATGTCTAGGATCGGAATTGCTGAGTCATAGGGCACAGACATACTCCTGTTCTAAGCAATGCCAGACTACTTCACATTAGCTCACAGTCTCTCCCACAGTATGATGGTTTCCTTTCCCCACATCCTGGGAAACACTTACATTGTCAAACCTCTTACCGCTGTGAATCTGGTGAGCGTGGAAACATATTCCTTTTGGTTTTAGTGTGTGTTCCTTAACTGCCAGTGAGCTTGAACATCTTCGCATAACTTTATGGGACATGTGTGTTTTCTATAAAATTCCTATTTAAAATGTTGCCCATTTGCCCCCTAAGTTGTTCATCTTCCTCTTATGAATTCACAGGAGTTTTAAAAGATACATATTCTGGGGCGCCTGGGTGGCGCAGTCGGTTAAGCATCCGACTTCAGCCAGGTCACGATCTCGCGGTCCGTGAGTTCGAGCCCCGCGTCGGGCTCTGGGCTGATGACTCAGAGGCTGGAGCCTGTTTCCGATTCTGTGTCTGTCTCCCTCTCTCTCTGCCCCTCCCCCGTTCATGCTCTGTCTCTCTCTGTGCCAAAAATAAATAAACGTTGAAAAAAAAAATTAAAAAAAAATTAAAAAAAAAAAAAAGATACATATTCTGGATCTTAATCCTTTGTCATGTGTATGCACTCCAAACATTTTCGCCCAGTCTTGGGTTTTAATTTGAGCTCTGTATATGGCATCTTTTGATCAATAGAAGTATCTAATTGCAATGAAGTAGAACTTATCAATTGTGTGCGCGCTGCGTCTTGCATAAAAAAATTATTTTTCTTGTGGTCATTAAGGTATTCTTCAAAATGACACATCATCATGGGTTTACCCATGTTATTTACCTTCTCTGAACCTTGATTTGAAAAATATTTGTGTCCTGGAGGTTTTATGAGGGTTGCATGTGACAAACGTGCGTGAAAAAACTTAGCAAAGCACTTCACACATAATTGGGACTCAATAGGTACAGTTCATTCACCGGAGCACGGTCCTAGTACTATCTTTCACAGATGTTAGATTTTGCAAGTAATTTCATTTTAAGCAGTGAATATTTACAGCGTGTTATTACATGCTATACATTTGTTAAATGTATTTGTTAAATATTTTATTGTTCACCAAAACCTTGTAAAATAAACGATATTATCATCACCATCGAGCTGATGAGGTAATTGAGGCTCAGAAAATAAGTGATTTACCTTGGGTATGGCTACCGAATGGCAGCGCCATTATTATATTTCTTATCTAGACTATGAAATACTTTATGGGAGAACTTACGTTCAGAGAATGGCAAGAGCCCTGTAAGGTGGAAAATAAGTTATATCTACAAGTACATATTTGGAGATGTGGCAGAGGGAAGAACGTAAAGGTGGTCTACGTATCCTTTTGCTTTTCACTTCACGGAACACATGATATAATTTGCCCTGGTCTGCATCTTCCATCGCCCTTAGATCTGACTCAGGCAGGGTGTTTTGAAACCACCCATTCCCCAAAGTGACTGCCTTGAGCCTACAGCCCTCCTGATCTGCATCATAAAGATGGTGTCCACAATTTAACTAACCACATTGTTCCTCTCCAAGGAATTCCACGTCAAGTGGAACACTGCTCCAGTCATAATGTAACTGGACTCAGGCGATTATCTTTCTGTCAGAATCTGAGTCACCCAGGACACATGTGTCAACAGGGTTTAGAGCTTGGTTTGTTTGCCTCCCCGGACAGATCTTGAAACAGGATCTCCCACCACCAAACTGGCCAGGCAACCAAGCAACTCAGTAACCGCTTGTTAAAGCTAGCACGATCTTGGCATTCAGTTTCCCACCAGATGAATTATAGCATGGTATACACACTGGGTCCGTTCAAGTCACTGAAGGTTAGATCCGAAAGGACCTTAACAATCATCTAGACGCCTCGTATGTTAGAGCGGAAAGGGAACCAGATTCAAAGACTGAATGCATGGGAGTAAATCCCTTTACATTAAATGTACATCCTTAGTTGAAGAACATTATATGAATGGCCCTCGTATATAAAATGAAGATTTAAAAAAGACCCCCCCCCTTCTTACACACTAGGATTGTTGTGAGAATCAAATCAAATATTATACATGCTTCTGTGATGGTCTACTTTAATCCAAGTATAAAGGTGTGTATGTAAGAGAAGAAAAGCAAATACAAACATTTGTGAGTGTAGTTCAGGATTTTATCAACTCAACTCTAAATAAATTGTCCTGTAAAATGTATAACTTATAGAGATTTAGAAATGTTTTTCTTTGTGTCCAGATCAACACAAAGCATGCAGCAGCTTCCAAAGAGATAAGGTCAGTTACTCTCACTTTTAAAGCTGTGCCTACACAGAGCATAGATGCCATTATTCTGCCTTATCCTTGCCTATGGAAGACACTACTAATTAATAACAATTATCTTTCAAATGAGCACCTACACAACTTTAGAATCTTCCTCAACACAGGAAGTCATTCCAGGAAGTCACTGACAACTATTTCTTGAAACTCAGCTTTTGATATCGTTGCGAATCAGTGAGTTCAACTATACTCTATAACAAATCCCACTGAATAAAGTTTGTTTCAGTTATCTTTTGCTGCTTAACTTACAGCCCCGAAACAATGGCAACTACTTTGGTAGGTGGGCTTGAGGGTTCCTCAGATGGATATGCACAGGTTTGCTCACACAGCTGCATTTAGCTAGGGGTCTGGCTGGGCTGGAAGGTCCAAGATGGCCTCGCTTACAAGGCTGGCAGCTGGTGTTGGCTATGGGCTGGGTCTCAGTTCTCCTCCACATGGCCTCTCATCCTCTAGAAGACTAGACGGACTTTCCCTAGATGACATTTCAAGGTAGCATTCTAAAAGGTCTTATAAGGTTTAGCTTCAAAAGTCATGTAACTTCACTTCTGCCATATTCTACTGATAAAATCAAGTCACTAGAATACCCAGATTCAAGAGCATTATATATCTATATCTATATATAATACATCTTTCTTGAAATACACACACACACACACACGAGCATGAGATGGGAGGAACAGCAAAGGTATGTTGCAAAAGAAGCAGGTACACTGGGATGGGAAGAATTTGTGGCCATTCAACAATCTATTAGAGTCTTCCCTCTTGCCACAAGTTATTCATATTCCCCCTACACACAAAATGCTGTTACTTCCAAACTAAGACCTCTAAGAGTCTCATCCTAATTGTTTTAGTTATCTATTGCTTCACAAGTTATCCACAAACTCAGCTGCTTAAAGCAAAAACAAGCATTCAATATCTTGCACAATTCTGGGAGTCAAAAATTCAGGAGGTTAGCTGGACACTTTTGTCTCAGGGTCTCTCATGTGGTCTCTCATTAGCTAAAATGTCAACCAGAGCGGTAGTCATTTGAAAACTTGAAGGGGATCAGAGGATCCACTTTCAAGATGGCTTGCTCACACGCCTGTGCACGAGAGGCTTCAGTTCCTCACTACACAGACTTCCTCATAAGGTTGATTAAGTGTTCTCACAGGATGGATGTCGGCTTTCCCCAGAGCAAGTGATGCAAGAGAGAGTAAGGAAAAAACTGAGGTGCCCTTTGTGACCTTGCCTTGGAAGGTATATGTAATGTTGATTTATTTTTGAGACAGAGAGAGACAGAGCATAAATGGGGGAGGGGCAGAGATACAGGGAGACACAGAATCCGAAGCAGGCTCCAGGCTCCGAGCTGTCAGCACAGAGCCGAACACGGGGCTTGAACTCACGGACCGTGAGATCCTGACCTGAGCCGAAGTTAGACGCTTAACTGACTGAGCCACCCAGGCACCCCTAAAGGTATGTGCAGTTATTTCTGTAATCTTTGGTCTATTACTCAGGCTAGCTCCATTCAGTACGGGAGGGGGGCCATTTTGGAGGCTGGCACCACACCAATTTAAACTTGAAGTCCAGAATTTCAATCTGCTTCAATCTGGATGTGAATGAGTCTCCATACGTGTGGCTTTCAGGTGCAGCAACTGTCCAACACCGGCAACTCCAAAGACAGGGGAACTAAAAAGACAATACATCTTCCCAGGCACACTCAACATACAACACTGAGATGGGGAAATGATCGACAATAGACAATCGCATTCGGAATGGATCAGGGGCACAAACACAGAAGTCCTTTATGCAATTGTGAAATCCAGATGTCACAAGTTGTCGGCTCCCTACCCTGGTGATTGGAAGTATTCCTGGATTAGGAACACGTTCTCCTACCTGAGAGTTGTCTCACTGCTCCCCTCAGCTCTTCACTCTACCTTCCGAGCTCTTGTTCTAACTTTCTAAAAGGCTCTTCTCTTTAAAGAAGAAATGGTTTGTACTTATATCTGAGTAACTTCCTCGGGATCTTGTGCTGCTTTCCACAAGCTTCTTCTAATCTGAACCAACTCTATCTCTTTCAGTTCAAGTTAGCAAAGTTCAAGTGACCAATGCTACTGACATGATAATTCTCTTAAAATCTTTGTGGGTTTCCCATTATCTCCTCAGCATTCCCTCCATGCCCCCCAAAGCCAAATCCATCATTCTTTTTGCAACCTCTTTATATTTTAGAAACATTCACTTCTTTGAGACCATGCCACTGAGACTATTAGAAGCCCCATTTTGTAGTAAAAGGTGCTTTCTGGGCACCTTAAATCTTACGAGATCTTAACAAAAGGTATTACAGCCATATATTTTCTCTTTGCCTAGAAGCCATTTTTCACTTTGGTAATCTTTTGCCAGCTGCAGATGCAGAAAATACAAAGCAGTTTTACTCTCCAATCTACAAGTCCTTGTTCTTCTTTTTTTAATTTTTTTTTAAAATTTTCATTTATTTTTGAGAGACAGAGCAGGAGCATGGGAGGGGCAGACACAGGAGAGAGGGAGACACAGAATCTGAAGCAAGCTCCAGGCTCTGAGCTGTCAGCACAGAGCCCAATGCGGGGCTCGAACCCACAAACTGTGAGATCATGACCTGAGTCAAAGTCGGATATTTAACCAACTAGCTACCCAGGCACATGCGCCCCCCCCCCCCACTTGTTCTTTTATATTTTCTCCAAATTCTGCTTGCAAATGCTACAGTTATCTCATTAGGTCATCTCCCTTGCCATACGTTAGTATATGCAGTTGAAGACATTATTTGGTGATTTTATCCTTCTGACTTAGTATCTCCTTAGCCAGATCCAACAAGTTTATGAGGCATATTGCACTTTTCTTCCAAGTTCCTACAATTCTGCCAGCATACACCAAGAATGGTCTTTTCTTTCTTTGTCTTCAATAATCATTTTCTTTCTGCTCCTCTACCCTCTCTTCGCTTTCCAGTCTCTACCCACCATCTAGGTCCAAAGCCAATGCCACAGAGTTGAGGTTTTTCTTATGGTAGCATCACACATCTAGTTACCAATTTGTTTCAGTTTGCTATTGCTGCATAACAAATCATCCATGATTCAGTGGGTTAAAATGACAGTGCTGTAAGACATCTCACAATTTTGTTTTGGCTAGGTCATTCTTCTGATGGTTTTGCAAGAGCTCACCCCTTCCTTTAGATCTGATTTCTACATTTTTAATTGTTACAATTGGGTGGGGGTTACTTGCATGTCATGGTCTGAAGCCAGGGATGTTGGTAAACATGAGACAGTGCACAGGAGAGCTTCCCACAACAATAAATTATATGGCCCAAAATGTCTATAGTGTTGAGGTTTGAAAACTCTGTGATAAGCATTTCTGTATGCATTATCTTCTTTAATCTTCACGATAGCCCTGTGAGGTAGATAAGATCCTCGTTCTTTACAAAAGAGAAAAGTGAAGCCCAAATGAGTTAAATAATTTGAACAAGATCACTTAAGTGTCAGAGGGAAGAGTTGGAGCTTCAACACACAATATATGTCTGAGCTCTTAACCACTATACTGTATGAGGTGCATTCCACTTGGATTGTTGATCTTCATAAAAGCATAAAAGATCAGATTTCCTAAATATGAAACTCATACCAGGCAATACCCTAAACTCTCCACCAATTATTTCTTCTTTGGGTTTTTCCATTCCATCTTAGCTACTTTTCCTAGAAATGGAGCCTGAGGCAAGGATTAGTGTGAATGCAAAGTGAGCAAAAAGAGAGGTGAGGCAGAAAAATGGAAAATAATGCAAGGTGATGATGCATTCCAGCAAGGTGCCTGTAAGAGGCAGCTACATGAGATGTCTCTAGGCTATTCAGAGGGGGGATGCTCCTTGGTTCAGTCTACTGCAGGGAAGAAGGGAGAGGAAATCTATTTGCCAGATCCTTCACATCTCCCGAGTTCGACTGCTCTGAGTTTGCCTTTCAGGGACTGAGCTCCTCCACACTCCCGGATTGCATTACTCAGCCCCTGCAGCCGCTGCTCAGGAAGCCAGGTTTCACACCTACAGCTTGGTCTTCATCTGAGCCCAGAAGTGCCATGAGACACAAATGCTTTCAGGCCTGTTGTTGGTTGACCTCGAGTAGTTTAACTCCATGGGTCAGCACAGAGTCAGACAGCTGCCGCAGTTGGAATGGAGCAGGTAATCAGAGGTTCAGGAGACGGGGAAGTCACGAAAATCTTAGGTAGGACATAAAATGTGTCTGATCTACTCTTCAACATGCTTCCCCATCACTGCAAGGAAACCCTCTGGTTTGGATGATCCCTCAGTTGGGATTAATTAAGTTTTAAGAAGTAGACAACCCAGATGCAACTAGCTAAAATACTAAGAAAAGAAGGGAAGGCATTGGCTCACACACTTAAAAGTCCAAAAGGTCGGCAAGTTTCAGATTTTGACTCATTTGTGTGACTTCAGCTCCACGGCCCTCAAGTTCTCCTGGCTAAGCCTTCCTCTATGAGCCAATTTTTTTTTGTTAACGTTTTTTTATTTTTGAGAGAGAGAGACAGAGTATGAGCAGGGGAGGGGCAGAGAAAGAGGGAGACACAGAATTCGAAGCAGGCTCCAGGCTCCGAGCTGTCAACACAGAGCCCCATGTGGGGCTCAAACTCAAGAGCAGTGAGATCGTGACCTGAGCCAAGTCAACAGCTTAACCGACTGAGCCAACCAGGCACCCCATGAGCCAATTTTATACTCAGGCTGATAGTGAAGTGACTTCAGTAATTCTAAGTCTCTCACCCACATATGACCACATCCAGATATCCAGATGAAGAAATAAACTTTCTCCATTAGATTTTCTCTCATAAATTTTCCTAAAGGGCCCCTCAGCACACACCCCCCTGCAGTTCTCATTGCCCAACTTGGGCAATGTGTCCATTCCTCAACAGTCCCCATTAAAGGGACGTTATGCACACTGATTGGCTGAAGCCCGGGTTCCCGGACCAATCACTGGCAAGAAGGAGGGATCACCACCACTTAATACAACCAGGGCCCACTTCCAGCATTGGGATAATCTTCAAACTGCATCACTATAAAATGGAGATGGAATGAAGAGGCAAACTGGATGTTAAAGAGAAAGCCATAATGTCTACAAGAGACAGCCTTCCAAAGTTCCTAAAGACACAAAGGCCAAGCTGCCGTCTACATTTCTTACTTAGACAATTGTCATGAGGTCCTGACTCACTTCAAATGTACACTTCTCCATGGCTCTTGTTCTTACCCCAGGGGCCATCTCTGCACCATCCCTGCCTTTGATGGCCCATCTTATTCGCCAGCTAATCTCAAAAGCTTTCCCTGAGGTTTCACATCCGGGAAACATAGGCTACAGAAAATCGAAGGTTTTAAAATTAGCAGGGATCTTAGAAACCTAGATCAGGTTTGGTCATATGGCAGGCCATGGGGTCCCAGAGGCTCTCTAAGGTGCTCTCGGGTGCTGCCTTAGAGGGCTGAAGGGAAGAGCTGAAGAGATGGGGCCCTGGACACATTCGGCACTCACCCCACCAGAGCACTGATGTGATTTAGTTTCAGCTGAATGATCAAATCAAATTTGAACAGATTTATTTTACCTAGTTACATATTTTGTTTCAAGATGAACTTTCCTTTGTAGAAAGGATTTCTTGAGGATGGGGAGGAAGCTTACAGATAAAATCCATTTATTACAGAAGTGAGAAAATTGGAGCTCAGAGGGGGGTTTGAGGCATCCGTTGAAGGTCATGGAGCTGATCTGACCCTCTTCCTCAGGACCACTATGCCACATTTGAAAAGATCCGTGCTGTGCCTCCCGAGTCCTCTTTTTTCCAGAACCGATGGCCTGAGCTCTCGCAAATCTCACCCAGAGAAGGACATTCCGAGTCATTCCACCAATTCACAGCTCAGCTCCTTGTTACGATCACACGTTAAGAGCCTAGTGCCAAGAAATGAACATGATGATTCAGAGGCGTCTGAGCAGCAGAGAGGAGAGTAGGACTACCCTGTTCCCCGTCAGAACGCTGCACTCCTAACAACACAGCCAGGGATCACATTAGCCTCTTGGCAAGCACAGAACACCATTGCCTCATACTGTCCATTAAAACTCTTAATACTTTTTTTCATAAGCTGCTGCAAAGACTTTTCTTCCCACTCTGCTCTCAACTGCTTTTATTTAGACCCAATCTCAGGACTTAACACATATCTTACTTATTCTAAGAATCAGCAATTCTAAGTGGCCAACCCTGTACATTTCTGGGCATATTCCATCAAGGAATGAGAATTCGAGGGCAGGAGTAGCAAACTCACCTACCTACGGGGGCCGGGCAGGGAGGGAGAGAGATCATGTTAGTAAAGGAAGGTGGCCAGGTATAATTCAAACCTGTGAGGTGGGAACTCTGGTGAGCTGGAAAACTCAGCCCCATCTAAAGGGACTCAGCTTCTACTCAGCTTCAGGTCACCATTAAAACGCAAAAATCAAGCCCAGTGTTGCTCTGCCTTCTGATTTTTTAAGAGAAGCCAGAAATGTGGATGTTTACTGGAAATATCCAGTCTTAAAGGTTGGCCACTAATTTGCAAAGCTCTAATATACTCTGTAGGGCCAAAGAAAATACATCTGCAGGCTGGGTTCAGTCCATAGCTGCAAGCTTGCAACCTTTGCCCTGTAGGGATGAGGGAGTGGGACAGCACTGCTGATCGAGACGAAAATATAAAATGCTCTGTATTATCTTGGATTTAATAGCATAACATTTATTTTTAAAATTCCCTGGTTAATCACAGGCTTGAGCATTTTAAACCTACGAAGACTCTTGGAGATCATACGGTTTAATCCTCTTGCTTTACAAAAGAAGAATCTGTATCCAGAGATAAGTGACGTGGACTTTAACATATTTCAGTGAAATGAATAAAAAATTAGATTCTCAGAAACAGAAGGAGCTGTATTTGTCCCCCAGTCCAGGGTTTCTCAATCGCAGCACTACTGACATTTTGGATTGGATAATTGTTTGTTGCGGGCGCCGTCTTGTGCATTAGAAGATGTTTAGCAGCATCCCTTGTCTCTACCCACTAGACACCGATAACATACCCCACAGTCATGTGGGGCAAAATAGAGGCAAAAATGTATCTAGACAGTACCAAAAACCCCTGCGGGACAAAATCATCACTGCCATTCACCAACCTCTGTGTCTTACAAATGAAGAAACTAAGACTCAGAAATTTGAAGTTTCATCAAGGTTATGAGGAGTTATGGGCGCAGCTCGTACCAAGACTCAGGCATCTTAATTCCCCACAGGGTGCTCTCCCCAGCGAAGCCTGCAAATCTGAACTACAATTTCATCAGCAAAAGAGCTGTCTAAAACTGCCTATTTTAAATTAAGGGGCAAGATGGAAGAGTGGTGAGGACCACCATTCTAAGACTAACAGATATGGACTTCATTCTTAGTTCTTCTACTTACTAAATTTGTGACATTGAACAAACTAACCTCTCTGAGGCTTTGTCTCCTCATCTGAAAAATGGGTGATTCCAAGAGACAAAAGTTTATTTTTTTAAACGGGTGGTAAAATGTATATAGTGCTTGCCACATAATAGCTATCAGACACTGGAAATACTTGTTACTACTATTATTATTATTATTATTATTATTATTATTATTATTATTATCATTATCATCATCAACTGGGCCTGAGATCATCAAATACAGCCCCCAATCAAATCTGTCTTATTTTTATATAGTCTGTGAGATAAGAATGACTCTCACATTTTTAAATGGTTTTAAGATTTTTCTAATACTGTTTTGTGATACATAAAAATAGTGTAAAATCAAAGGTCAGATAAGATTTTATTAGAACACAGCCATGCTTATTCATTTACACATGGCCTATGGCTATTTTCACACAGCAGAGTTGAGCAGTGCAACCTAGATCACGTGGCTGGCAAAGCCTAAGACAGTTACTGGCCCTTTACAGGAAAAGACTGACAGTCTCTTAACTAGCCCTTGGATCTACAGGAAGAAAACAGGCAGCCACAATTTGCACAGAGCCCTCTGGTGTACAGGAGGAGATATAGCAAAATAATCCATCCTTGGTTTTTGATGGTTCATTGCTAGGCCAGCACCTCTCACCATGGCGTTTAACTCTGCTCACCTGAGGCATTTCTCAGCAACTGTGTACATCTAGTGCTTTCAGAAATAATCATCCAGGAGACATGAGAAACCTTTACTCTTTGTATATGCCCTCTCTTGAATAAATCTCCTTGTAGGCTTGATATTTTTCAAAATCTGGAATATTTATCAGAAAGAAAGGAAATGGTTTTCTCAGTGTTAAGCCAACCACATATTTTAAGTGTTGCATGATTTGGACAGGACAATAAAGAAGGATATCCGGTAAAAAGGAAAAATAGATAAGAGCTATCTGCCAAGACTAAAATTTAAGAGATGTTGTCATGTCACCTTTAAAAAAAAATGTGTGTGTGTGTGTATACATATACATATACATATACATATACATATACATATAAATATACATATACCTTGAGCATCTTTGCTTTTATTTAATCTGACTATAGGCCAAGGGTTTAAAAGTCAGGATACTTGTTTACAGCCCTAACCTTGCCACTAACTAGATTTGTGGTCTCCAGGATTCTTTTCTAACTCAATATGACGCATATACATTGACTGTCTAATGTGTGCCAGAAGCTGGGCTGGGCATCGGAAGTGCAAAGATAAATCAGACATGGTCTTTGTCCTCAAAGATTTCACTGAGGGTCTGTTTAAGTCATTAAACTTCTTTGAGAGTCAGTTTTCTCATCTGGAAGTGTAGGGCACTGAACTAAATATTTCACCCACTCAAGAAACTTTTTGAGTTCCTCCGTCTTGCCGCATACTCTAATAGATAAGAAGGAATGAAAATAGGACTGTTTCACTAAAATCATTCAATTTTCAAGTATACCTAGTCACCGCCCTGTGAAGTTCACAGGTAATTATAATACAATATAATAAATGCAGAATAGATATATGAAGCACATGAAATGAAGCCACCAAGTTTTTGCTAATGAGGAAGCACAGACTTCACAGGACAAGTAATATTAGTAAGTCTCAAAGATGAGTTCATTGATGACATGGTACGTTGGGCACTCTCTTCACTGAGAAGGAATGAAGCCAGACCAAAACAAAGTTAGGAGCTGAGGAAGAAGACCATGGCCAACAGAGTCAGCTTCTTCTCCATTAGAACTGCGAATTAAAAACCAAGTCCAAGGAAGATGGGGAAGATTCACTATAATCTAGTCTAAGACCAAGGAGAATCTGAATACAAAGAAGTGAGGTGAGGTCTATCATTCAGGTTTCAGGGCATTTAGTGCTCTTGGTGCCACATGTAAACTAAAAAGGTTCATTCTAAAAACGATGATGGGGGCACCTGGTGGATCAGTTGGTTAAGCGTCTAACTCTTGATCTTGGCTCAGGTCATGATCTCACGGTTCGTGAGTTTGAGCCCTGCGTCAGGCTCCATGCTGACAGTGTGGAGCCTGCTTGGAATTCTCTCTTTCATCTCTCTCTCTCTCTCTCTCTCTCTCTCTCTCTCTCTGCCCCCTCCCACTCTCTCTCACTCTCAAAATAAATAAACATTTTTAATAAAATAATAAAATAATAAAATAAAATAGATGACAGAAGTCAGGCATAAGGTTCCCCACGGGAAAGGAGTGATGAGTACTGAGACAGCATCAGGCCAACAGACAACTACTCAGTTTTTAGAATTTCACTCTCAACCAGTAGGACAGAAACAAGCACCCAGGCTCAGAATCAAGAGGCCGCCTGGGTGGCTCAGTGGGTTTAGTGTCCAACTGTTGATTTCAGGTCAGGTCATGATTTCATGGTTCATGAGTTCATGTTAGCACAGAGCCCACTTGGGATTTTCTGTCTTTCTCTCTCTCAAAATAACTAAACTTCAAATATTAAGAGAGAGAGCATAACACCGTGCTTATGGGTATCTGGAATAAGGGATGCACATGTAAAGGTAGAGATTATTCCCAAACCTCGTGTTCACGTGGCAAGGGAGGTTTATATGTCTCATCCATCCTGGGGATCATAATCTTGCTAGTGTGGGTACCATGGCAGGAAGCTCAGGCATGGAAGGGGCAGGCATGATTGGTTGCAAAGAGAGAGAAGGATGAGAGGTCTTTATAAATGGAAGCACAACATGTACAAAAGCACAAGGATGCACTTCTAACTCCTCAACGACCCAAGTTCTCCCCTTCTTGCTGTCCAACCTGCCATCTGCAAATGTATCTACAATGCCAACGAGAGAGGCCCCATCATGACTCTCCATTTGATAAGTCCTAAGTAATTTGGCAAGGGATGTAAGACTCATACACATTGTCTAATGCTTTTCTGATTAAACTTAACTAAATTCCAAACATTCAATCCCATTGTACAAGGCATGGGATACAGCCAGACCTGGCTTCCTCAGGAAGGATCCCTCGACATTCAGACCCTTAAGGACTCTCCAGAAACTTTGGATGCCTCTGCCTGACTTGACAACCACACCTGCCCCTTTTCCCATTATAATATCATTCCACTTACTCCTCCATTTCCCAAGGTCCCTGATAAAGGGCTGTCCCACTACAGCCAGTTTGGAGCACACCTGGCCGCAGCTAGTTATTGACCCCCTGTCCCCACCCCACCACTTCTCATGGGACCCAGGTTTCACAAAGTTCCCCGGTGTGCTGTGCCAAAGCCTTCCTCTCTGCTCACCCCCACACCCGGCCTCCAATCTACTCCTGGGCCACAGTGCACTTGGGGGAAATTCAATCCATATGTTTCCTTTTCTTCCTACAGAACGCATCCAGCCATTGTTTAAAGAGGGAGGCAACAGCCAAGAAGAGCCACGTGAGGCCTCTCTTAGCCTTCCAATCCTTCATTAGGGAGCAAGGAAAGAAGGACTTTGCCAAGAGCAAACCTGAAACATTCCTTTGGGCTTGGTTCAAAGCCCACAAGTCACGCTTCCACACAAACATGTCCCTAGGACAGAAGACGCAAGGCTCTGTTCAAGGAATCTCTCGGGCATGAAGAGATGGGAATAGCCACCACCACCACTGACCTGGCTCTGAAATGTGTGTGAAGGGAATCCATTGGCAGGAGGCTGTTTTACATTATTATCTCCCAAAGCTGATACAGACCCTCTCTGAGAGTATCAATTCTCCCTAATTATAAGCACACACTACCACAGATGAACAATTTTACAGTTCAAAGAAACCCGGGATATTCTTCAGGTGTCCCAATTATCTCATTTTAAAGTAAGAGAAAAGTCAGGCTCAGGGTCTTGTCCAAGGTCAAACAGCTGGCCAGTGTTTTGTGAAGAATCCAGGACTTCTGATTCCAAATTCAGAGCTTTAGACTCAGTGGTCCATGCCAGACCTCACACAGATGCTAAGTCCCAATAGAGACAAGATCCACGGGACCAATCCTTTTTAAACAATCAGTTAAGCATCTGACTCTTGACCAGCTCAGGTCATGATCTCACAGTTTGTGAGATCGAGCCCCATGTGTCCAGCTGCACGCTAACAGCACAGAGCCTGCTTAGGATTCTCTTTCTCTCTGCCTCTCCCCTGCTTGTGTGCATTCTCTCTCTCTCTCTCTCTCTCTCTGTCTCTAAACAAATAAATAAACATTTTTTTTTAAGTTTTCTTTCTTCACCTGTCTACTTTTTTTTGAATTTTGGGGGTGAGGGGATTCTTTGAACCCACGAGCTAGGGACTCTAGGTATCCTAACAAATGTCTATGTGGGCTTTCCTTAAATAATTTTGAAGACAGGAAGCTCAATGCTCTCTATATTGGCCCATTCCATCTTTGGGCAAGCTCTAGTTGCTGCAAAGCTCTTTCTCACAGTAAGCAGAAGTTTGCTTCTCTATCATTTCCCCCACAAACTCATTTGCTTACTATGATCTCCCAGAACTGCTTTCAGTAGAGGCCAAATAGGGGTCCTCCGGTGCTCTTATGGAACGAGCACTGCTTTGTGGGTGTAACAGTGCCTTTATCACAGTCACACCAGGTGGCTGCTGCCTTTACCCATAATCCCATCAGGAAGGGTCTTCTTTCTTTCATTGAGATGTAGATGACATACATTATAGAAGTTTCAGGTATACAACATAATGATTCAATATATGTATATATTGTGAAATGATCACCACAATAAGTCACGGTAACATCTATCACTATACATAATTATACATTTTTGTTCTTATGGTAAGAACTTTTAAGATCTCAGCAACTTCCAAATATTCAATACAGCATTATTAACTATAGTCACTAAGCTGAACACTACAACCCCAGGACTTATTTATTTTATACCTAGAAGTTTCTACTTTTTGACCCCCTTTACCTTTTGCCTACCCTCCACCTCCCACCTCTGGTAACCACCAATCTATTCTCTGTACCTATGATCTCAGAGGTTTTGTGTGTTTGTTTGGGGGAGGGGGTTATTTAGATTCTACATATAAACATAGTATTTGTCTCCCTCTATCTGACTTATTTCACTTAGCATAATGTCCTCAAGGTCACTCCATGTTGTTGCAAATGGGAGGAGTTTCTTTTTTATGGCTGAACAGTATTCTATGGTGTGTGTGTGTGTGTGTGTGTGTGTGTGTGTGTACATACACAAACGTACCACATTTTCTTTATCCATTCATCTGTCACAGGACACTTGGGTTGTTTCCATGCCTTGGCTATTATGAATAATGCTGCAGTGAACATGGAACTGCAGGTATCTTTCTGAGTTAGTTTTTACATTTCCTTCAGATAAATACTCAGAGGTGGAATTACTGGATAATATGGTATTTTTAACTTTCTATTGTATTTTAAAATTTTTTTGAGAGAGAGAGAGAGAGAGAGAGAGAATTCCAAGCAGGTTCCACACTCAGAGCAGAGCCTAATGCACGGCTTGATCCCACAACATTGGGATCATGACCTGAGCTGAAGTCGAGTCAAACGTTCAACTGACTGAGCCACCCAGGTGACCCTATTGTATTTTTTAAAGAAACACTGTAGCAGTTGAAAAACCAAGACTCTATTAACTAATATACCATCAGAATCTAAGAAAACACTAACAAGCATTATAGTAAAAATGTAATTTATGATATTGATATAATAATTCATCAAATAAAATTTTAGGGGCACCTGGGGTTGATTAAGCATCAGACTCTTTTTTTTTTTTTTTTTAATTTTTTTTTCAACGTTTATTTATTTTTGGGACAGAGAGAGACAGAGCATGAACGGGGGAGGGTCACAGAGAGAGGGAGGCACAGAATCGGAAACAGGCTCCAGGCTCTGAGCCATCAGCCCAGAGCCTGACGCGGGGCTCGAACTCCCAGACCGCGAGATCGTGACCTGGCTGAAGTCGGACGCTTAACCGACTGCGCCACCCAGGCGCCCCAAGCATCAGACTCTTGATTTCGGCTCAGGTCCTGATCTCACAGTTCATGAGATGGAGACCCATGTTGGGCTCCTCACTGACAGCACAAATTCTGCCTGGGATTCTCTCTCTCTCTCTGCCTCTTTCCTACTTGCACTCTCATTCTCTCTCTTAAAATAAATAAACTTAAAAAACATTTTTTTAACTAAATAAAATTTGAAGATTCAAGGTCCTTGTGTGTGTTTTTGAAAACTGGTATATTTAGTGCATTGTTATTTGGCACCACCTTATTTACCAAGTACTCTTCTAGAGTGCTGGGATATTACAAAAAAACAAGATTAATGTGCTCCTCCCTTTGTAGAGGTTCTTTCTGGTGATATCTCTCTGTCTTAAATATCCATGGCTATAAAACAGAATCTCAGACTAGAAGGGAGGCCACTGCTGAGAGAGGCCGATGACGAGCAAAGAGAATGGGGCAGCTGAGAGCATACCAGTAGAGGGGAAGTTGGAGATTTAGAACGTGGGTAAGAGACAAAAGTATGGGGAAAAAGTAGAGAGGTTGGATTCCAAGGGGCCCTGTGGATAATAGTGGGTTATGGAGCATAATGTCATAGAAAAATCATGGACTTCAGAGTCAAGCCATGCAGGTCCAAATCCCAAATTCCACACCATTCATTTGAGAAGGTATTAGCCTTCAGCCATCAACCAGCCTAAAGCCTTATCTCTTCATCTACAGAATGCACATAAAACACATATTTCCAAGGATAAAATGAAATCACAACAATTTTTTTTAAGTTTACTTATTTTTTTTAAGAGAGAAGGAGCACGAGCAGGGGAGGGGCAGAGAGAGAGAAAAACCCAAACAGGCCCTGCACTGTCAGCGTGAAGCCTGATTCAGGGCTTGATCCCATGAGCCATGAGATCATGACCTGAGCCGAAACCAACAGTCAGACGCTTAACCAACTACGCCATCCACGTGCTGTGAAACCACAACAAATTTCAAGTATCTGACACACACTGACCAACAAACATAAAGTTCCCATCCCCCAGAAAGGAGAGGAAGCCTAGAAAGCAGACCATTGCTTTGACCTTCACTAGTCTATTTGAACACCTGATGGCCCTTTTCCTCTTGACGAGGGAGTTCTGGAAATCAGAACCTCGAAATAATCGAATCCCATGGGCTTAAGCTCCAGTTTGACTATTATGAAAAGATATATCCCTTTCCCCCAACCAGTAGGCATGGTTTCATTCTTCCTACATACACCTTGCCTTGGGCTAAAGTGAAACAAACCCAGATATCAAGATGTTCATAGGGCGGGATGAAGGGGACACCGGTATCCCAGTGTGCTAGGGTATTTTCACAGCTGCACTCAATTAGATGAAACTGTAATTGTTTTATACTTTTGCTCCACGCTTAATCCTGGAGAAAGAAGAGTGGATTGTTGGTTTTCCTTTTTCATCTTCCAGTATTTTTGTTTTGTTTTTATTTCTCACCATAATATTTAGATAGTATTTGTGTAAGGGAAAGCAATCATAATGAAATGGATAATCAAACAGAGTGCTCTCAGGCACATTTACAAAAGCCTTCATTTCAGAAATGCTTCATGTACCCAGACAGTGGGCAGCCGAGGGCATGGGAAAGTCTGTTTCTATGGACAGGGAAGTGATTCATGCCAATCAGCTAGAGAGTTCCTCTTTCAAAATGCTCCATATGTAAGACATAGCATAATAAATCACATCAACAAGCAAACAAGAGGTACCATACGCCTTCCAGGTGCTGACGCCATGCTAAGGACTAGAGGTGCCAAAATGAATAAGACGTGAGCCCCAGGGCCAGGATGAGGGTAAGAAGAGTGAGACACTCGCCTCAGGAGCAAACTCTCACGGGATGCCCAAACACCCAGTTATCAAGATAAAAATAACACTGTAAAGCAATATTTCAAAAAGTAAAAATTAATGCAACAAAAGCCCATGGTGAACCAAATATCACCAACATGCATTTAGACTGCAAAAAAATTTAGGAAAGGCACTATTAGAGTAAGAAACAAGAGCATTTACCTTACAAGTCACAAAAGCTAGCTTAGTGCTGAATCTGACATTTGAAAAAAAATGATGGAGAAATACCAAGAAAAAACTACATGAAAGCAAACACTGTATGACACAAAACAAATTATAAAAGGAAATATAAGCGTTTTACATCTCCCCTTTAAGAACTGAAGTTGATACTAACTTCTAAAATAAAATCCCTTGATCTGAAATTTGGGAATAATATTGCAAGTCAAAAACTATTCATTTCCTTTGACCCAAAAATCATACCTCAGGGAATTTATTTAAGTACAACTGAAATATGGAAAATGCATCATTTGTAACCAAGGAAAAAAATAAAAGAACTCTCCACAGAATATTATCCAGTCATTAAAAATAATAGTCATGAGAACAAAGCAATGCTAAAAAATGATAGAAGAATGTAATAAAGTGAAGAAAGTAGGAAGCATAAACCAGGTATACCACAGGAACAGCTACATTAAAAACTGCATAGAAAACAAAAAAAACTGAAGGTAAACGCACCAAAATTACAATAGTGATCTTATTTTGGTGTTCGAAATCTGAGTTTATTCCCCTTCCTTTCCTCCTTTCTTCTTTCTTTCATTTTTTTTCCTTCTTTTTCTTCCTCCATTCCTGTTTTCAGGAATTATATATTACATTTTGTATTGTATCACATCATTCAGGGCCTAGGCAGGAAACAGGTCGCATACTCAGAGATAACTGAAAAGTATTTAATTACAGGACTCCTCTCAGAGGTATGAGCAGGACTGAAGGGAGTGCCAGGAGATAACATACAACGTCTAGCCACAGCTCCGAGCTGTTGCTATTTAGGTCAGAAGACGAAAGAGGAGGGAACAGTTTCTAGAACTAGGGAAGAACTGAAGTTATAGGAGAAAGCTGTCCCAGGGGCACGTGGGTGGCTCAGTTGGTTAAGTGTCTGACTCTTGATTTCGGCTCAGGTCATGATCCAGGTTGTGGGATCGAGCCCCACATTGGGCTCCATTCTGAGCATGCAGCCTGCTTGGGATTCTCTCTCTCTCTCTCTCTCTCTCTCTCTCTCTCTCTCTCTCGTTTTGTTATTACTATAATCATTATTATATATACGTTCATGGTGATGATGGTGGCCATGTTGGTAGTGACAGCATGGCCATGATGGTGGCGATAATGACAGCAGGGACGGTGACGACGGTGCACATAATGGTGGTCGTTGCAGTGAAGGAGGTGCCAGTGGTGGTAATGGTCATCGTGACGATGCTGTGAACATATCTCCTATAAGATCAGGTATGATCAAATGGTAAAACAGGGATCCCTCAGGCCCATCTCCATGACACTCCTTTAATCCAGAGAAAAAATTAACTCAATCCATCGTGCGTTCACTAGGAAACGACCATGTGGCATCTTCAGAAAGAAAGTTTCTTCCTTCACCGTCTCTAGAGCTAAGAGCAAGGACAGGAAGCAGACGTACAATACCGTGAACACGGCATCCCAGGTTGTGGGCAGTGCCTGGTAGAATGACCAGCACCAAGTAATCCTGAAATTATTTACTTGAGGAGTGAACGAAAGCTCTATGGATTATTATGAAGTCCGAACTAGCTTGATTGTATAAAGAGGATGATATTGAGCATTTAACCATTCTAACCACTTAACTCAGTAAATCTCAACAGTCTTACAAAATAGATACTAATGTTGTTACCATGTTAACAGATGAGACAACTGAGGCACAGATGACTCGAATAGTTCTATGTTGCACAGCTAGCAGGTAAATAACTTAGAATTGGAACCTGGAAATCGCTGTGCTAGGGCATGGACTCCTTCCCCTAATGTCCTCAGACAAGGCTCCAGGGTGGAAGAGGTACAATTAGAATTGAGCTGAGAGGAAGGGGTAATGGCAGGAAAACTCTCAAGAGGGCCATTCAGGGCCTAGGAAATAGTGTTCAGAAGTCATCTGAATGATATTCTCAGAGATAACTTCCAGGAAGACAATCTGGAACTCAAGTCACAAGTGGATCCCATGGACTCGTGTTTGGCACAATGAAATAAACAGAAAGCAAGTCAGAAAGAGTTATCCTGGACTTTTCAGGACCACGAAAGATGTCTTGCTTACCTTCAGACAGATCTCTGTCCTGCATTCTTTGCAAAAGGGAGCACTCACGGTGGAGATGGGGGAGGGCACCGTTGTAAATCTGATGCTCTTTAGCCAGTGCAAGAAGCAGGAATGAGCTCAGTGATGACCCTGACCTCTACGTGGGAGGCAACATTCAATGTGGGCAAAGAGGGACTACAACAGGGAACAAGGAAGGTCCAAGATGGGAGCAGCGTCTCAAGCCCAGGAGGGAAGTGGGAAGGAAACCAGAGACCGGCCAGGTTTCACAGGAGACTATGGCCAGGCTCCAGCACAGGGCAACTTGGGGAAATTTCTCTGCCATTTCCGGTTTCCCAGCTGTACTTTATTGGCTCGGCCCACCTGCTCCAACTCTGCTCTCTGCCCCAGCACCTAAAGGCACAGCAGCACCTTCGACTGTTTCTGCTACATTAAGACTGGCTGGAAAAGGTGAAAATTCAGTCTACCTCAGGACAAGAAGATGAATGATTTACAGGGAAATTATTTAAAAATCTCCTCAAAATAAAGACTATACTGTCAGGGTGGTCAAGAATACAAAAGAAATATAGATACAGGCAGAGAAACGCACGAGAAGAAACCCCATGCGTGTGTTTTCATTTGGCTAGGTTTCTTTCAAATAAAAAATGTTGTCGGGAAAACATTCCGAGTGAGAACTTCTTTCTTGGCACGAAGCTGGCAGTGTCTGGGCTCCCTTCTCAGAACACCAGGGCCCTTCAAACCAAGTGCAGGATTCTGAGTGTGGTTACCTGCCATAGGCCTCGCCGCCAGCCTGGGTGAGGCGTGTGGTTTGAATCCCTCTCCACTTTCCCTGGCCATTTCATCCATCTTCTCCGACACACGCCTTGGGGGCCCTGGTTTAGCTCAGCCACGTGATTTCATTTCCTCTTTGCCTCAGTCTCCTCATTATGAAATGCGGCTAAAATGGCTTGCTCAACAGCCCTCACCAAAGTGAAGAGCCCTGCTGCCATTTGGGATGGGGGTGGGGGACAGGTAAGTGCAGGGAAAGACCACTAACAGGTGCATGGATGGGAGGTGGGACATTTTCAGATGGGTGCTTCTCATAAATGGGGCAGTTGGCACCTTCCAAATGCGGTTGGGTGGGGGGGGGGGTGGGGGGTGAGAATCAAAGGAAATTTACAACCAATGGGAATTTTTATTTATTTTTGTAGTATTTATTCATTTTTGAAAGAGAGAGAGAGAGAGCAGGGGAGGGGCAGAGAGAGAGGGAGAAAGAGAATCCAAAGCAGGCTCCAGGCTCTGACCTGTCAGCACAAAGCCCAATGTGCAGCTCGAACCCACATACTGTGAAATCATAACCTGAGCCAACGTCAGACGCTTAACAACTGAGCCACCCAGATGCCTTCCCTCCCCCCCCGCCCCGCCCAGTGGGAATTTTAAAAAACATGTTTTGGTTACCTTTACTCGGGAGACAGACACTAAACAAAAATAAGGGGCCCATTCAATAGTACTGCGGTGATAGTCATATTTTAAGACTTTTGTTTTTATCCACTTATTCATTTATTTGATTTTTATTAAATATTTAGTAAATGCCCTCTATACTCTCAGGCACTAACTTAGTACTGGATTGTAACAGTGAAAAAAATCGAACGGATGTATCTCGTCCCCACAAGTCTTGACTTCCAGGAGAGGAGGTAGACATTAAGCAAAACATACACACATACATGTAATTTCTGAAGGACGCCATAAAGGAAAAGAAATATCATCCTCTGAAAATCAGACCCTCAGTAAAGCCCGCTCTGCGCATGCCACATTTGAGCTAAGACCTCAAGGGCAAGCAGGAGCTAGCTTGGGCAGAGAGACCATTCTAGGCAGAGGCAGGAGCACGAGGTGGAAAAGCACTTGGCAGGACACCTGGCTGGCTAGGTCAGTTAAGCTTCCGACTTTTGATTGCGGCTCAGGTCAGGATCTCCTGGTTCGTGAGTTCAACCCCCATGCAGGGCTCTGCAGTGACAATGCAGAACCTGCTTAGGATTCCCTCTCTCTCCCCTCCTCTCTCTTCCCCCTTACCAGTGCGCTCCCTCTCTCTTTCTCAAAATAAATAAATAAACTTAAAAAAAAAAAAAAAGGAGAAAGAAAAGCACTTGGCAAAGAAAAGGCTAAGCTCTTTGACAACAGAGGGTAAGGATACAAGAGGGGGCTGGGGTTGGGGGAGGAGCCGGGTCACGTGGGGTCCTGTAAGTGGCCTTCCAATCTTTGGGCTTATTTTCACTGCAGTGGGAATTTACTGAATGGTTACTGGACCACAGGGCAATGACATGAGCCACGAGAGTGGGAGCAATAGACTAGGGAGGAAGAGGGCTGTCCCCAGAGCCTGGAAAGAAAGCCTGGAAAGTCACTACAGTGACTGCAGTGCAGGCCAGAGGAGTTAGGAAGCATGGGGTGGGGGGGGGGCAGGGGTAAATGCAGAGGACGTGGTGGCTCATTGATGGGGAATGGAAAGGTAGCAAAGGTGGCCGGGAAGGCGCCAGGAGTCCCAGGCTGAGCAAGCAGATGGGTGAAAGCGTTATCTGTGTGACAGGGGAGTGACAGCTTTGGGGAACCTGCAGTCCAACAGACAGCAGGGCTCCTCATGTGATGCCATTGCTTCCTGCCGCGTTGGAGGAATACACAAAACCTTAAGGGAGCAGAAAAGAAGGAGCCTGTGAATCTAGCCAGGAAAAGGAATCACAGAGGAGTGGTCATTGGAGCGGGCTCCTGAATATGAGGAGTGTCTGATAGACTGAAATGGTAGAAAGCCTTCTAAGAAGAACAGTATTTTAATACCTGTGAGTAATAATGCCAATCCTATGAAACATTACAAGGATTAAATAAGATAACTTACGTGGAAATACCTGTAACTGTTCTAGAGTTTACTGATGGCCTTTTTACATTCCTGTTACCAACCCATCCGCCAGCCAGCATTGTATGTGTTCATCTTGTTCTTCACCAGCCAAAAGGAGAACAAAACTCAAATTGCCTTCCCCGCCTCTTCCTAATATACCTGAATAAGTATATGAAATGGGCCACACGTGTGGCCCTACCTGCCCTAGTGGTAACTGAAGGGCGCAAAAGAAGAGTTCAGTTGTAAGGCTAGCTATTTTTAGGCACTGCCTTTTCAATTATGATCTTGTAAGATTTTAAAGTAAAGTTCTTTTTGAAAGCTCCTACTCTCTCCATTTGTCTGTCTGCCTCCCGCAGCCATTAGCACAGGACCTAGCCCAAAGAGGTGCTCAACACAAGTTAGTGAGACAATAGGAACCAGCAGAGTATTTATGGGGTACCTCCCACTTTCCAAAACGATATGAGGTCTGGGGGCACAGAGATAGTTAAAGCAAAGGCCCTGTCCTCAAGAAAATCAAAGACATAAATCGAAAGGAATAAAAACACACACATACATACTTACGTACAGTATGATAAATGTGTCCAAATAAATACATATGCTCTCCTGCCCCCCAAAATTCAGAAGTTCACAGAATACAGCCAAACCAAAATATTTTTCAATCCATAAGCATTTGCAGGCTTGAAATCTCCAAAGCAGAAACTTAAAGGTACAAAAGCAGACTAAGGTACAGTCAGTGGAACTCCTTGAAGTTACCCATAAATATTCGCCAAGCCTTTCCCCAGTCCTACACCCAGTCATAAATCCCCCTGCTTCTTTTCAAGAACTTTTACATTTGATCAACGAGGCAGGGTGATGTTTAAACCAGGCCATTTGGAATATTCGATTTTCGTACATAGTTTTAAGATTTTAATTTCCAGTCTGCAAGCCGGCTCGGATTTTCCCTGTCCTGAAATAAATCAGGATTTCCAAGACATGAAAGCAGGCTCCGAGCACAGAAGGGCTTTCTGAACGTTCAGCCTGGTTGCACTGCTCAGTCAAGTCATACTTACAAACAACTTACCTCTCACCTCATCTCAGTCCTGGGGGGATAGCCTGGAAAACTGGCAGCTAATGTGGTGAGCGAAAAATACCCAGCACTCAAGATCAATCTGTCAAAAAGAGGCAAGAGCCATTCATCAAAGGAGAGAGGGACAAACTCAAAGATGTTGTGAAACATTTACCAACCAGTCCAAAACTAATTGGCCCCTCTACTTAATCTCCTTCTCCCCTCCACGTCAAGCCAGTGGCCACAGAGCCATAGACGGATAGAAGCTTGTAGCTGTAGAATGGATGATGTAAGCAGGATATTGCTAATATATCACAGAATCAGAGCGTGGTAAAGCTAAACGGGTCTTTGGAGTTCATTTAGCCTGGTTTGGATAGAGAGCACTAAGGAGCAAAAAGAGTCCTGAACTTGGGTCAGACTGGACTAGGGTTCTAGTCCTTCACTCGTATTAAGTTCAAGCTATACGACCTTAGGGAAGTCACTTCAACCTGTGTGAAAACTGCCTCATCTGTCAAAAGGAAAAAAAGGTCTCACTCATAGGGATACCAGTAAAGTCTGATAATATAAGTAAATGCACTTGGAAATGCCATTGAACATTTAATTGGGTGAAAAAATACTATTATTGCAAAGAACCCAATAAATGCTACCTGAATCCATTGACTAGTAGACTTAACTGAAGCTTCACCTAACTGATCTGATGGAATTGATAGCTTCTATTCATTTTGCAAAAGATGGAGTCATGTCCCTGGCACAGAGAATGTCCAGTGCTATTGTCCTTGTCTCTCCAGCATGCTAGAAACTTATCTCCCACCAGGTCAGTGATATGATGATCACAAGTCACTTATATTTGGTTACCTACTCTTTATTCTGGTTGTATTTCTGAAAAATAATTACTCAATTCAATTACATATTGTATTTCTGAAAAATAATTACTAAATTCAATTACATATTGTGTAAACTACTGAAGTATGAATTTTTATAAAGAGATTTGTTGTTTATATGAAAATACAGGTGATTGCTAGGTAAACATTTTAAAGACAGAATGGCAAAAGTCATTATTGCAAATTGATAGTGAACGAGATGATTGTAAAAGACTAGAAAAAAAAATCACAGAAATCTAAGAGGCCTGTACATTAAAATTTCTTCCAAATGTCTTTTATATCTTGCATCACTTTAAAGAAACTTTAAAGTGCAGACACAGCTTATGAACATAACCATTCAAGAGAGTCAACGGGGCACAGCTAACATCAATCAGGGCACACAGGGACAAAGTAAAAGCCTTAGCCCTACTTTGCAAGATAGTTATATGAATTTTGCGCTAATAGGATTCTCATCCTAACTAAATCAACCACTGATGAACCAATGACAAGTTTTAAATGACTTGTAGGTAAGGATTTATTGTCACTTACATACATGACTATCTCCTGATCTGTAGGAGCACTGAGTATAAATCCCATTTAATCAGAGCTCCTTGCCACTGAGGAGCCCACAATCTAGTTACACCCTAGTAAAATGTGAAACACTTGCAGTTCAATTATTGACATACAATTTAACTTAAAATTATCCTTCAAGTGCAATGGTGTCAAGAGAAGAAGCTAGATTTTTACAAATAGTTGGAGGGGTGCCTGGGTGGCTCATTCAGTTAAGCGTCCAACTCTTGATCTCAGCTCAAGTCTTGATCTCACCTCAGGGTCGTGAGTTCAAGCACCACATAGGGCTCCTCGCTGGATGTGAAGTCTACTTTAAAAAAAAAAAAATAGCTGCAACACTATTGTTCCTATCTGCCACTGCCATAAACTACCTGACTTTGTTATCCCATCAATTCAGGGATAATGTTTCTTTATTATCAATTCACCGCGAGGGCTTAGAACAGAGTGGGTTCTCAATTGATCTGAGCAACTGGCATGAAAGGTCTGAGAAAAACATACACCATACTTTGAAGGGGGATTAAATAAAGGGCACAATCCAGGAGGCAGGAAGAGATTGAGCGAGAGCCCGAGAGGAAACGCATCCTGGATCCATTTTTTTCGTAAATATTTCTTGAGCATCTTCTTAGACATCATAACCTCTCTACCTGTGTGCCAAATCTGACCTGCAGCCTTGTTTAGCCCAAGCAATAGGGATTTTTAAATGTGAACTAGTTGCCAACATTAATGTATCAGTAGATACCATGTGCAGATTAGCATCTTCTCTTAAAATATGAGAAGGTCCACCAACACCAGCATATTCCCACATGGAAGCAACGAGCAGGCACTTTCCTAGGCAGCCACTCTTGCCGGCAGATGAGACATGACCTCCACATTATGTCATGGCCGCCATTGCTCCCTGGTTGGCTTCACTCATTTACGTTCCCGTGTGCCCCTTTGGCAGTTAAGGTTTTGACCCCTTCCTGACCACGTGCCTTGCACTCCGGTGATGCTGGGCCCCTGCCTGTAGGGGCTACAGAATAACAGAGAGTGATCCAGAAAGGCAGATGACATGAACCTGAACAAAAAAGTGGCAATGGGAAAGAAAACAGAAATATGTGCATTCCAGACATCTGTCAAAGACTAAAATCGTGGAGATCAGTGAAAGATCTTAGCTGGCCTTAAGGGGCCATGCTAAGTGATGAAGGGACGTAGGAAGGTAATATTTCCTGTGAGCGTGGTCATGCAAAAGGTGTGGGGTTTTGTCCTTTAAGTAATGGGGGAAAATGAAAGAACAATATGCTCAGATCTGTGCCTGAAAAATGTCCCTCTAGCAATAAGGTGGACATTGGATTGGAATGGATTGGATTGGGACACTTTGAGAAGGGGCATTTAAGAGAACGTGGTGATGGCCCAGGTGGAAAAGGATGAGGGACCCCAGCTGCAACAGTAGAGGAAAAAAAGGATAGATTGAAGAGAAATTTCTGAATTCTAAGATTAGCAGATTATACAGACATGTCTTTTCAAGGCGAACATAACCTCTGGCTTAATATTAATCATTTAAAGGACAACATAGTGACAATATAACTTCTACTAACTCAGTTCATTTTGGCTATGCTGAATAGTCTGTACTCAATGGAAAGGGAAATTGCTATTTTTGTCTCTTTATATTTATATCCACGATTCACCTCTTTCCACGAAGGATTCGAGGTGCCTGGAAACTCACTAAATGAAATGCAGCATCTGACAAGTGGCTTCTTCCTAAGAGAACTGACCTGGCAGCATAAATCAGCCTGTCCTGTCAAATGAGACAAGTTCAAGTTGAAGATAGCAAGAAACATCCTCTACGTCAGCTTGAGTCTGCCAGTTACGGTCCCTTCCTTTGTCTCGACAAACATATGGTGAGAAAGTGTCCAGTTTGCTTTACTAAGTTGAGCCTTTCTCCGGGAAAAGGAAGAAATATTGAAACCGGCAGTGAGTTTCAAACAGAACTTACACACCCTTTCCTGAGGACACTTAAAATTATATAAAGAGACACATAAATAAATCAAAACTTTAAACAAGGCAACACCTTAATCTTAAAACAAATGGACTCTAAGGAAAGCGCAGCTCTCAAAATATATGTGTGTGTGTGTGTGTGTGTGTGTGTGTGTGTGTATCAATTCACATTTGTGCACAGAGCATTTTTGCATTCTAAATCTCACCTAATTTTTTCATAACAATGGGCAAATAGGCTAGGAAAGAATTATTATCTCCATTTCACAAATGAAACACTGAAGGTCAGAGATTTAAGGACTTCTGGAAAGTCGTACACCTTTAGTTCTTAGTGACAGAATTACATCTAAGCATCAGTTTTACTAATTCTCATTTTAAGGAAAATAGGGTAGAAAAAAAAACAGGAGGAGCTAACATGGAGTTGCTATGGGTTCCCTGGTGTTAGCCCCAAAATGCATATTACATACATTATCGCATTTAACTCTCAAACCCCCTATGACAGAGGCAGTATATGGTTCCCATTTTACAGATGAGGAAACTGAAGCTAGACTTGGTGATTATGTCAAGGTCACACAGATAATTATTGGTGGAGTTGGGATTCAAACCCCAGCGTTCAGTGTCAAATCTAGTTCTTAACCAAACAAACATCTATTTAAATCCTGCCTCTGCTAGCTATTAACTGTCTAGCCTTGGACATATTATTGTACATTTGGAGCCTCTGTTAAATAAAATTGGGGGGAGGGGGTTGCTGGTTCAGCATCTTACTCTTTGTAGGCCACCAATAAACATTAGTTTCCCTTCTTTCAACCACAATCTGTTGTCACTGGTCATTTTTATAACAGAAATGACCATGTTAATCTAACATCATAAAATGGTAGTGCTTCTACTGACAGGCAGAAAATAGAGAGTGTATCTTAAGCTCATCTTAGAGTCACATTTCACAGCTATTCTCAAACTTTTCTCCCCAGGTTCTTCTTAGGGTAGAATTAAAGTGAGGAAACAAAACTACACTTGTTCATAAAATTAATTATCTTGCCAACAAAAGCCCATTTGTTCTGGAATTCCCAAATGACCGGAGCATATTAAGTCTGTGTTGCTTAGTAATAGTATAGCTTAAATAAGTAAAATCTTGTTCATCAAAGACGCGTTCCAGAAAAATCATCCTTTAAACCTGCAGGCTTTAGAACTTCAAGACTGAGGCACTGGAATTTGAAACTATGTCATGTTTGAAATGGAGAACTCTAGTATTGTGGTTTCCGACCCTTTCAGGTAAATATGCCCCTTTTTAAACATAAAAGAATTTGTGGATTGCCCCCTGTCATAAAAAGAAAAATAGTATTACTGATTTATTAAACTCCTGATTTTTAAAACTGCAGTTATAAAAGTGGCTGTGTTCATTAATGCAGAAATTAGTTTGTATGTTGCCAATTCTAAGTATCTAATACACTTAGGTCAAAAAAAATAATACTTCGAGCCGCTTAGCTATTTTTTGCAGCATACAAATTCTTATGCCTATATGGATTTATGGATCCCTTTCAAAAAAATCTGTAGCATCTCACAGTAATCTACAGGGTAGACTCATTATTCTAAAATATTAGGACTAGGAAGGGTATTTAAGGTCATAGAAATCATCTCAGTACCCAATAAATTCATTCCGGCTTTAACATTTTGAGTGCTAGGCACATGCTATTTATGTGAACACACTCAAAGAGGTGGGAGTCCGGGAGGCTGGAGCAGAGGAGGCGTGGCCAAAAAGACAGAGGTGTGCTAAGCACCTCTCAGATTGTTCTATCCTGCTGCGGAGATATTAGGAAATTCTCCAGAAGGAGCATATGTCGGCCAAAATCTCTCATGTCCCCTGTATCAGTCAGGGTCTCTTCAGGCATATCAAAACCACACTAGTGATTTCAAATGGGAAGGGGAGGGGTAATACAGGCTGCTGGCTCTAAAAGCACTTGAAGGCAAAGGATGCCAAAAGGGGGTGGTAAGTAATTCCAGAGATTAGTAACTGCAGGAAGCTGCAACCACCCTACCAGCTTGAGGCACAAAAGGGAGGCAGTGTCAGCAGAGACCAGGAGCTCACTTGCGGCCCACACTGCAGCCGCCTAAGGACATGTAGCCACCACACCTGCTGCTGCGGCCAGGACCACCCTACCTACGGACACCACTAAAGCCATAACTTAGCAGTCACTGGCAATCAATTGCCACCAGGTCTACTGCTACTAGACCTACTGAAGGCGGCCACCATTCACAGCCACCATGTTTCTGCCTGACAACTCCAAAAGCAGACACAGAAGAGCAATGACCTTCCCCCTTCCTATCCCTTTTCCCCAATTCTACTCCTGCTTTATAATCTCGTGCACCTTCCTCCCACTGGTGAAACAGAGAAGGACGCCAGCCATCAGGGGAGTTTGGGGCGTGCTGCCTGCAGAAGCCGACCCCTGTCCTACAGGCCTGAGCATGGAAACCCAGGAAGGGAGCTGAAAGCATTGCACAAATGACCTGCGTAGCCTACACCTTCAGCTATCCATTTAGTGCTCATGTTTTTAGCTACATTTAACTCCCACCAATAATAGAATCATAATACGATCACTTCCCCATAATACAAAGATCCTTTCATCTTTTTCAAATATGGAGAGACATAAAGCCCTGTCAACCACCCAATCCATGAGTCAATTCCACCTGGAAATTCTGTAACCTAAAAACTCAATAGAAAGAAAACTACCAATAAAACTCCTCATAGAAAATATCAAGCGTAAGGAAAAGACAAAAAAAGAAAGGAAGAAAGAACTGTATAATAGGTACATAAAATATAAGAAAGGACATAGATACAAGTCTTTCAATCTTTGTTTCTGTAATGGATCGTTTATTCCAAATTTGACATTTATCTCCATCTTCTTGCCCTGTTGGAGAGACTCGGCGCTCACCTGTATTATTTCTCATCGCTGTTAGCTTTCCTAAATCCCGGTGCAGCACCTTCCAGAATGAGCCCTGAATAGTTAGAGGAATTTGCTGAACACTATGCTAAATTAGGTCAGTGTGACTGTGACAATCAGTGAATATGTGATTTTATAAAAATATGTTAGTAACTTCAGTTGGCTATTTTCTTTCCGAGTATGGAAACATTTTTACCATTTACATGTAATGTGCTTATCAATATGGTTGTGTTTAAGGCCAACATCTTGCTTTCTATTTGTCCCACCTGTGTTTTTGTTTCTTTTATCCTCTTTTCCTGATCTCTGGTGGATTGACTGCATAATTTCTAGTGCCACCGATTTTATTTTTTATTGGTTTGTTAAAATTAACATTTTGGTTTTTATTTCCTAGTTACTTTAGGATTTACAGTACACACCTTTAACTTAAAACAGTCCATCTTCAAATAATATTAAACTAATTCACCTGGAACATAAGAAGCTTGTAACAGTGGATTTCCTTTTTTTACGTTCCTGTCTTTTATTTTTTATTTTATTTTTTATTACTTTCCTTTTATTTTTATTTTAATTCCAGTGTAGTTGACATACAGTGTTATATTAATTTCAGGTGTGCAATATTCAACACTTCCAGACGATACCCACTGCTCGTCACAGGTGCCCTCCGTAATCCCCATCTCCTATTTCACTCATCCCGTCACCCCCTCCCCTTTAAAATAAAAGGGGAGTTAAGATTCTGTTTTCTGTAGTTAAGAATCTGTTTTCTGGTTTATCTCTTTTTATTCTTTGTTCATGTCTTTGTTTCTTAAATTCCACACATGAGTGAAGTCGTATGGTATTTGTCTTTCTCTGACTGGCTTATGTCACTAATAAGCATTATATTCTCTAGCTCCATCCAAGTTGTCACAAATGGCAAGATCTCATTCTTTTTATAGTGAATAATATTCCATTATATATATAAATGTATATATATATACATATATATGTACATATATACACACCACATATGTGTATATATATACATCTTCTTTATCCATTCTTCTATAGATGGACACTTGGGCTGCTTCCGTAGTTTGCCTATTGTAAATAACGCTGCCATAAATACAGGGATGTATGTATCCCTTTGAATTACTGTATAACAGTATATTTTAATTTCCCCTTTCCCTTATTTACTCATCATACATTTTACCTCTGCATATATTATAACTTTCCCAATATACTATTATTATTTTTTATTTTAAAGAATCAGTGCTCTCTTAAGGATGATTTTTTTTTAATGAGAAATAAATACTGTACATTTGCCCATATATTTACAACGTCTGATGCCATGCTTTCATCATGTAAATCCCAGCTTCCATCGGGTGCCATTTGCCTTCAAACTGAAGAACTTCCTCAGGGCGCCTGGGTGGCCCAGTGGGTTGAGCGTCAACTTCGGCTCAGGTCATGATCTCATGGTTCATGAGTCTGAGGGCCACATAGGGCTCTGTGCTGACAGCACAGAGCGTATTTAGGATCCTCTGTCTCCCTCTCTCTGTCCCTCCCCTACTTGTGCTCTCTCAAAAATTAAAAATAAACATTAAAAAAAATGAAGAACACCGTCTAACATATCTCATCATGCAGGCTCAGGTGACATATGCTCTCATCTTGTGCATGTGTGAAAATGTCTTTGTTTTGCCTTTCAATTTTGCATGTTGTGCACCTTCTCCATTAGAGGCCTTGGCATTTTAATCAGCATTAGTTTTTAATGCTTTTTAAATTTATTGTTTGAGAGAGACAGAGAGAGACAGAGAGAGAGCAAAGCAGCGGAGGGGCAGACAGAGGGGGACAGAGGATCCAAAGCAGGCTCCAGGCTCTGAACCGTCAGCACAGAACCTGACGCAGGGCTTGAACCCACGAACCCATGAGCTTGAACCCATCAGCTCATGACCTGAGCCAAAGTTGGACACTCAACTGACTGAACCACCCAGGCGCCCCTAATCAAAGTTATTTTTAAATTCCTCCAGTTTGATAATTCTAAAATCTCTGCCATATCTGAGTCTGGTTCTGGCGGTGGCGTTCCCCCTTTCAGATTGTGTTCTTTGCCTTTTCATGTGCCTTCTAATTTTTTGTTGACAGCCAGACATGATGTATCAAGTAAAGAGAAACGGAGTAAATGGGCCTTTAGCGTGAGGTGCAGTGCGTATCCGGCTAGGAGTGAGGCTGTGTTTCCTGTTCGCTGTAGCTGTCCAAGGCAGAGGATAAACTTCCCTCCTATGTCTTTAGTTTGGTCTGCCCTGTTGCTTCTGGATTTCCTTAGAGACTCTTTGTTAGATAGGGCCTGAGGTTACACCTCTTGCAGTTGTAATCCTCTGCTATTTCTCAGTAGCCCAGCTGATGCGGGGGCATGCGGACACCAGCAGCAGGCTTCTGATCCTGGGCGTCCTCTCCAAGTCAACTGTGATTCTTTGTATTCACCTGTCTGTCCAATGTTCAGGGTGGCGGCTTGTGACCTCAAGCCTCTCATCAATCTTACAAGAGTTGCTGCTTTGCGTTGTTTCACCTTTTTCCTCGCTGTGAAATGGGAGTGTCAACTTCCAAGGTCTTTACATGTCAGACCAGAAACTGCAGGACTCGTTGCCTTCCAGTTCTGAAGGAGATTACTTTTGGATATAGACATTTACTCTGACAATTTCTTTTAGCACATTAAAGATGTTGTTCCACTGTCTTCTGTCTCGTATGTTTCTGAGAATTCAGCAGCCGTTCCAGGATATTTCTCTTTTGTATTTAATGTGTCTTTTTCTCGGGCTGCTTTTACAATTTTCTTCTTATTGCTGGTTTTCAGCAATCTGACTATGATGTGCCGGGTTGGTTTTTACTCCTGTGGGTGTTTATCCTGTTACGATACTTAGAAAAACTTTGGCAATTATTTAAGTAATTTTTTTACCACCACCTACCACCCTATCTGGGTTTCTAATTGCATGAACATTAGACTATTTTCTCAGGGTGATTAAGGCTGGTTTTTGGTAGGGTTTTTTTGTTGCTATTGTTCTTGTCTTGTGCCTTTTTTTTTCTATGTGCTCCCACTTAGTTTCTAGCTTGCTAGTTTTTTGTTCTGTTATTAAGACCATCCAGTGAAATTTCATTTAAGTTTTGAACATGTTTCATCTCTAGAGTTTCTATTTGGTTCTCTATGTATCTTTTATTTACTGACTCATATGTTTCTATAATTCTTTAAATCCCTGCAAACATTTATGACAGCAGTTCTGGAGTCCTCGTCTGCTAATTCTATCATCCCTGTTACTTCTGGGCCTATTTCTACTGATTGTCTTTTCTTCCAGTTATGGGTGACATTTTTCTGTTTCTTTGTATGTCTAGTAAATTTTTACTGAATGCTGGGCATTATAAGTTTTACATTACTGAAGATCTGGATTTTACAATCTTCCTTTAAAGAGTCTGAAAGTTTCTTTTCGTGGGGCACTTAATTGCTTGTGAATCAGCTTCATGCTTTTAAGATTTGTTTTTAATATGCTAACTAACTTGGCGGTAAATTAAAAAATTAAAAAAAAGAAATATGTATAAAAATTAAGGATTACACCATAAATAAATCAGGTGTATTCCATTTAAAAAAAAAAAAAGATTTGTTTTTAAAGGTTATTCAGGTAAGTCTAGAGTAAGACTATCCTTTACTCTGCTACTGCGGCATGAGCCTTCTTGGGTCTCGATGGAATGTCCTAGATGTCCAGCAAGGTCTCCACACCCTGGCTCTTCAGAACTCCCAGCTCTTTGTGGGCTTTAGGAATTGTTTGGCTTATACCTCCTTGGCTGATATTGTCTGCTTGACCTCAGAGAGAAGCACTCTGCACCTGCACAGGGTGATATTTATCCAGACTCAAGGGGACCCCTAAGCATATTTCTGAATCTCTTTCTGGCCTTACCTCCCTCTTCTGTGGTACTCCGCCCCGTAATTCAAGCGACGTAGGCCTCCCCAAATGCTAATCTATTTCCCTGATTCAGTGAAACTGCAAAGCTTTCCTTAGGTTCCCCCTCCCTGTCCCACGTTCCAGAGAATGCCTCCAAGTTGGAAGCTGAATTGACCATGGGCCTCGCCTCATTTGTTTACCTTCTCTTGTGAAGCATAATCCCATACCGTCCAATGTCTTTAAACAGATGTATCATGTATATTGTTCAGTTTTTCTAGTTGCTTGTGGCCTGTGAGCAAGTCTATTTTCAAATGCCAATAGACATTTTTAGCATTTCAGTATAGCAAAAAGTATACGGGATATTCCACATGCTCATTTATGCATTCACTTAACAAACAGCTATTAAATATTTAACAAATTCCTGGCAATGTGCCTCAAGAAAAAGCCAAATTGTACCCTGGGAAAAATCTAACACTTAGAATCAAAAGATCTTGGTTTTGATCTTGGTTCTCTATTTTTTCACTCTGTGACCAGTCACTTAACCTCTCTGAGTCTTATTTCCTTACTGTTAGAACAGGATAATAATGTGCCTACTTTTCAAGATGATTGGTATGGCTACACACATTGTCCACAAAACAACCAGCCAATTTCTGGCACATAGCTTGAGCCTGATTGATTGCAATTATTATTTTTATCAAACATGCTACGAATAGAATTGAAGGGACAATAAATCAGCAGATTGGGGTGAAAAATGCCTCCATTGGAGGCTAACAACAACCCTATGCCTGGATGTAAATGCCTAAACTGGGAGACATCCAAGAGAAAGAAAGAACAATGAAAACTGAGAGCTTAAAGAAATAAACTTTCCCTCTGGCTAAGTAAGGGAAAGCCTCACAGTATGCAGCCTGAGATTTCCAAAAGAAGTAGTACAGGCTCACCCAAGCACTGAAAGGCAGACCAGCAGCTACCGATAAGGCAAGTGCATTCCTTAAAGACAGAAGACTGAGCACCAGAACAACGGGACCCCAAGTCAAGAAAGTTATGGTAGCACATGAAGACGGAGAGTAAGATGGCCTTCGGTGTCAGTCTCCATAACTTGGGTGGAGAGCTACAGCTAAACGTGGGATTTCATGACAAGGAGAAAGCAGACCATGCCAAGTTAATGAGCCAAACATGAAAATAACAGTGTTTCCCATTAATTAACCATAGTAGTAAAACCCTTTGATTTGTGTGTGTGTTCTATTTTTCAGAAATACTTAGGAGAGCTGCAAGAAATGATTACGGGTGAAGGAAGAGGGATAAATGCTACATCAGAAACAACCCATGGTATTAACTAACTGGGGACTGAAATGAAAGAATGAATGATGTAGATGTGAAGCTTTCCATCAGGCCATTTCCCAAAGCATGCCAAAATCTACTCTGTGCTTTCTGCTCCAACACAATTTTTTAAAAAAATTTCTTTTAATGTTTATTTATTTTTGAGAGAGAGAGAGAGAGAGAGAGAGCGAGAGAGAGACAGAGCATGAGCAGCGGAAGGGCAGAGAGAGAGGGAGACACAGAATCAGAAGCAGACTCCAGGCTCTGAGCTGTCAGCACAGAGCCCAATGCGGGGCTCGAACCCACGGACTGTGAGATCATGACCTGAGCCAAAGTCAGCCTCTCAACCGAGCCACCCAGGTGCCCCTCCAACACAATTTTTGTAAGTCACCTTAACAGAAATGTGTTTAAATAAATTAACACTGTGTTAATTTCCTTGTGTTCTGATTTATCTCCTCTAATATAACAGAAGCATCTTGGATTCAGTCAATGACGACTTATTTTTCCTTACATGCCATTAGCACCAAATGCTAATGTGTGGCCCATAGTAGGTGCCCCATTAAGTGTTTTATGCATAAAAGTCTGAATGAATTAATGAATGGAAAGAAAATCAACCACTGTGACCTAATTAGTAAGAAAAATATTATGAAGGGATGACTTTTCAAATGAAGCTGGCCACTGATCAATCAGAACTCTGATGCTTACTACAGATGGGACATATTTTTATGTAAAGCTTCTAGATACATTATCACCCTCTCCTTCCCCTCACTCGATTTAGCCATAGAAAATACACACTCTCATGGTTATGTTGAGACAAACTCTCAGAGGCACTAACAGCAAGAAATAAACCAGAGCAATTTATCGCAGGAGAACTTGATGAAATTTTGGAAATTTTGTCTCATATTCTCATTTTGGATGGTTTCTGCTTTAGTAAATTAAAATTCCTTAAAATACAAGGCAATACCAATCAATAAACTCAGGCAGAAATAAGACTTGTTAAATGACATTATGTAAGGGAAACTGTTTATGAGATTTTGTCCCCCATCTCCATTAGAATCATCAAATAGGGCTTGCTTATTACTCCTGGATTCCTTGGAGCAGATCCTTCGAGAATGACCAAACTACACTCCTGAATAGACTATATATTGTTTCTAATGTGGTTAATTTAAGAACAATTACATATGATGTACTATAAATAAGAGTAGTAACTTAATTTGTATAAAAAAACTACCTGACTTACAGCCCAAGCGTTTACTGTCCAGCCTGTTGTCACTTCCTTTATACGCACAGCCCAGTTCGATGGCACCTTATCACACCAAGGTGTCGCTTTTGGTATCAGGGCTTTTATTACTATTTCAACTGACTTCTGATTTTCATGGCTATCTATATTTGCTCAAAGTCTAAGAACCAAATTTAAATCAGAAGACCTTTAGGAGATTTGATGCCATACAGAGATGTCCTCTGAAATTCTCACACTGGTTAGGTATTATCCTGGGAACAGTATCCTAGATTTCTTTGGTGCTGCAATATCGTCCCTTTCTATTCTATGATGCCTCTCTATAGTCAGTAGAATCTGTGATGCCTTTAAAATCCTTTTAATATGAATAGTAACTGCTTGATAAGATCCGAAGACTTAAAAGTTTGCCTTTTTGCCAATTAGACAAAACAATGAAGTTTTTTTTAAAGGTTAGATTTATATTTTGTAAAATTATGATACTAAGTGAAGAGCGGGCCAAGTTTTGACAAACGTGTGCACCTGTAAAACTGATATTTCTATCAACATACAGAATATTCCCACCGCTTAGAAAATTCCCTCATAGACTTTACCAGGCAATCTCCTATGTCAGAGACAGTTCTTCTAAAATCTGTTTTCTACAATAAATTGGTTTTTGCTTGTTTTAGAACCTCATGTAATTTGAATTATACAGAAGGTACTACTTTTTACCCACCTTCTTTGGTTTACCATAGTGTTTGAGAAACTTATCCATGAGTTTCATTCATTGCTGAGCAGCATTTGTTTCTTCTCCATTTACCTGATGCCAGACAAAAGGGTTGTTTCCAGTTTGAAGCTGCTATAAATATGTTTGTGGATGTATTTTTGTGGACATTTGCTCTCACTTCTCTTAGAAATAAACCTAAGAATAGACTTATAGGGTGGTAGGGTAGGTGTATTTTAACTTCATTAGTGACTGCCATGGTTTAGTGGCTGCTGCGGTATGCTGCCCGGATCCCCTTTCCAGGACTAATGCACACATTCCCTCATCTGCTAGAAATGCTGGCAACTCCCGCCAACAACGTAAGAGGTTCCCCTTTCTCTGCATCCTCGTCAACGCCTGTTGATTCTCATGTTGTTAATTTTAGCCATTCTGTCTGGTGAAAGGTAGTATCTCATTGTAGTTTTGATTTGTATTTCCCTGATGATGAGTGACGTTGAGCATCCTCTCATGTGTCTGTTGGCCATCTGGAAGTCTTCTTTGGAAAGTGTCGATTCATGTCTTCTGCCCATTTTTAAACTGGAATATTTGTTTTCTTGGGTATTGAGTTTCATAAGTTCTTTATATACTTCGGATGCTAACCCTTTACCTGATATGTAACTTGCAAATATCTTTTCCCATTCCATATGTTGTCTTTTAGTTTTGTTGATTGTCTCCTTTGCTGTGCAGAAGCTTTTTATTTGATACAAAAATACTAATTCGAAGGATGCATGCACCCCAATCTTTATAGCAGCATTATAAACAGTAGCCAAATTATGCAAAGAGCCCAAATATCCACTGATTGATGAATAGATAAAGAAGATATGGCATATATACACAATGGAATATTGTCAGTCATATGGAATATTTGTCCAGTCAAATGGAATATTTACTCAGTCATAAAAAGAACGAAATCTTGCCATTTGTAACTACAGGGATGGAGCTAGGGGGTATTATGCTAAGTGAAATAAGTCAGAGAATGATAAATACAACATGATTTCGCTCATATGTGCAATTTAAGAAACAAAACAAATGAACATAGAGAGGATTAAAAAGAGGCAAACCAAGAAACAAACTCTTAGCCATAGAGAACAAACTAAGGGTTGCTGGAAGGGAGGGAGGTAGGGGGATGGGTTAAATAGGTGATGGGTAATAAGGAGGGCACCTGTGATGAGCACTGGGTGTTGTATATAAGTGATGAATCATTGAATTCTAGTCCTGAAACTAATATTACACTATATGTTAACTAACTGGAATTTAAATAAAAATCTGGAGAAAGAAAGAAAAAAGAAATGTTAGCAGCGGACAGCTCTAAGCTAAATCCCTCTCTGGGACGTGCCCTTGGCAGAAGAGAGCTCCCTCACCCAACACTTAGGGCTGGGACTAGGGTGAGGCAAGCAAGGTGTGTAGGGTACAAAATTTTAGGAGCTATTGCTCTAACGTTGGTACAGGTATAGTTGTTTCTCCTACCAACATACATCTGCACACAAATTCAGAAGCTCTTTTCTCGGGACACCTGGGGGCTCAGTCGGTTAAGCGTATGACTCAATTTCAGCTCAGGTCATGATCTCACACTTTGTGAGTTCGAGCCCCGCATCAGGCTCCATGCTGACAGTGTAGAGCCTACTTGGGATTCCCTCTCTCCCCTTCTCTCTCTGCCCCTTCTCCACTCATGCTCATGCTATCTCTCTCTCTCTCTCAAAAATAAAGTTTAAAAAAAAAGAAGCTCTCTTCTCTACCACCTTGAAAGGCTAGGCCTATTATGACTTGAAAGGTAGCAACTCTTAGTTTTTGCCTTCATAATAACTTTTTCTCTCTGTAGAACATAATACAACTTAGCAAGCATTTTCATCTGTGGATTCTCTTTTTAACCTTGTAGGATGCTTAGCAGGTAGAGAAGGGTTTTACATGCAAGGAGACTGATTCGGGACATGGAATGACATCGCCAATAACAAAGCCAGAATTAAGTCTAAGTCCTAACACATCATAAGCACCAACCTTTTCCATAACTGCCTTCCTAACATGCTGTAAGTTCCTTCCTGGCAATTTGGCTTACAAAGAGACAAAGGTACAGGACTGGGAAATGCATGAGCACTGATGATATAAACTTTCCTCCAGCCAAACTACAAGACAACGACCACGCACACTGGCTCTGCATGAACCAGCTATCTCTGATAGTGCTTTTCTCTAACATGGGAAAAGTGCTTTTCTCATTATATGTAATTCTGTTTCCTTTCTTAGCACTAAACTGTTAGTCAGTAGACCTAAGGGTTATTCCTATTCTGTTAAGAAACGGGACTATCATTTTAGGGAAATCATATCACTTCTCAGAGTTTCATTTTCCCCATCTGTAAAACGGGCTCTCAGATTAATGTGTGATTTCAGAGACTCGTGTGTGTGTGTGTGTGTGTGTGTGTGTGTGTGTGTGTGTAAACTACCATACTATTATCACTATCGATCTGTCATTTCATGAAAGAAGAGAATAAAAGACACTCCTCTAAAATGAATGTATTCAGGGGCACCTGGGTGGCTCAGTCGGTTGAGTGTCCGACTTCGGCTCAGGTCATGATCTCACAGCTCGTGGGTTCGAGCCCCACGTCGGGCTCTGTGCTGATGGCTCGGAGCCTGGAGCCTACTTCAGATTCTGTGTCTTCCTCTCTGTCTGCCCCTAAGCCACTCACATTCTGTCTCTGTCTCTCTCAAAAATAAACATTAAAAAAAATTTTTTTAATAAATAAAAAAAAGTAAAATGAATATATTCAGCTGATGAGATCAATATAAATGCCATTATCATAACTAAGCCTGAGCCTTAGGAAAGACAGTCTCAGGTGATCTGTGAGACCCTTTTAATTTCTGAAGTTACTGGCTTTTCTAAAGGCAACATGAGAGTGTTTATGAAAAAAGCATGGTCCTTGGGGGTAGGTAGCAGTTCATAACGTTTTTGATTTTCTGCGGGAATTGCATGAAGAGGCTTGTCACTGGGAGCTGGACACCAGAGGATAGGCCTGGCCGAAAGAAATCTGATAATTAAAAGCAATGTTTGTTTGCGAGCTTATTTTGTTCAGGGACGATCTACATCCACCAAGTGCCTCAAGTTTTAAGAGCCCCACAAACAACACACGGCCCCGCAGCTCTGTGAGCCTGCGAGGCCAACGTGATCAGTCCGCAGCAGGTAGTGGCCCTTGCACTTGATGGCTGAAGTAGGCAGTAGGCCTTTCATTCCGACATTCATTTTTTTAAATGTTTATTTAGTTGTGAGAGAGAGAGAGAGAGGCCTGCGCGAGTCCGGGGGGGGGGGGGTGGTGAGTGACAGAGAATCCAAAGTAGGGCTCTAACACACAGGGCTCGAACTCACAAACTGTGAGACCCCGACCCGAGCCAAAGTCAGACCATCAACCAACTGAGCCACCCAAGCGCCCACCCCAACAATCATTTTTAATGAAAGCAAGCTTGAAAAGGTCCCTCCGACGTGCTCCGTCTGAAGGGAAAGAATAACAACTAGAAGTTTCAAGCCCCATTTGTCAGCAAACAATTCAGCTCTACCCTACACATTTGTTCTTTTTTTCCCATTTACTTTTTTTTTTTAAGTTTTTATTTAAATCCCAGTTAGTTAACATACGGTATAGTATTAGTTTCAGGTGTAAAATATAGTGCGCTTGTTGTGATGAGAACCGGGTGTTGGAAGAAAGTGTTCTTATATACCCATTTCCATGTTTAAAGTACACTTTTTTGTGTACTTTTGGTGAAAAGTACTCTATCTCGTACACCCGTTTACTTTTACAGTAATACATAAGTCTCCTGATATCCTTCACGGTTTGTGAGCACTATCATTGAATCCTCTTAGCAATCAGTCTTTTCTCATGGAGACACTGGGACAGAGACCAGAGCCGTGATCTTCACAAACCTACGTAGCCAGAGACCAGTGGCATCAAGTTATTTGCCTGGATTACAAATCTCTACGGATGGACACCGAATCTGTACCCACAGCACCGAGTCCGATGCCCAGGATGTGAAAGGCACTCAATGACTATTTTTTGACCAAATGAATGGATGAATAGTTACACTAAGGAGCGAGAGAGTAAGGTTTATGCTGCTTTTTGATCACCCTTGGCTAGATGTAACAAACTTCCAGAGAACTTCTGGAATTGCAGCCATGGAGATGCCTGGGGACATGGTCAGCCTCCTATTTTTATTAATTAATACATACGCATTGAACTACTACCACGTGAAAGGCAGGATGTTAAGTGCTTTAAAAATTTCTACAAGAATAGGTATGGACCTTATTTATTTATGTCTGGAAAATGATGTTAGTGAGTAGAAAAATCATACTTTCCCTCTACTCATTCTACCTCTTCCTCCCACCTCCTATCCTGCCTGCTTCCCATCAACAAGGCTGGTAAATGCAAGCATTAGCCTATAGACACCGGGTTAATGTTAAGATTTCCTGTTATTCATCCCAGATTTCCATGACAGTCAAACAAACAGGGAAATAATAGAGAGATATACCAGCATTTCCATCACGGCCATGTTCCTGGTAAACTAAATATGTCTTATTAAGTCAAATGCTTTGTTCTACTGACTTCCAGGAAAACTGGTCAATTTCATTCTCATTTACTGTAATCTTCACTTAGTAAGAATTCCTAACACAAAAAACTCAAATTAATCGTTCTTCATCCTAGCACGCTCACCAAGAGAGTCTCAAAAACATACAATGCAATTTGCTGACTTCACCCAAGATCAACTAAACCTGAATATCTTGGTTTCACTTTCAAACTGCAGGGGGGATGTGAGGTAAAGGGGATGTTATTTTTGAAGACGAAAAATCTTACACCACTTTCATATCCTGTTGGGAAAGATTCAGTAGAAACAGAAGAAGAAATATATTAAAGATTCAGGAGACAATGCAATTGATAAAGGCAAGTCACTGAGTAGGTAAAAGGGAATGGATCCAGGGCACATGAGCAGGACTGGTCTTTGATAAAATCATGAATCTTTACCTATATTAAAGGACGAAAGGCAGAGTGTGGTCGGTTGGTGGATGTTGTGGTAAGAGTATGTAGAAATTCTACTTTCTCAATGAAACTAGAAGCAAGGTCAAGAAGAAAACAGTGGGGGGAGAGGGGAGAGGTGTGTTAGAGGTTTGAGAAGCCAAGCAAAGATATGAAATTGTTACCTAGCAAAGGAGCATAGCGATTGAACAAGGAAATTAGGGAGCATACAAACATCACATCAACAAAACAGATGAAGACCTACTCTTATGGCGTTTACATTCCTATGACAGAGTTAATAAATAATCAACCTAATGTCAGATAAACTCTATGAAGAAAGTTAAATTGGGGTAATGCAGAATGAGGACAGGATGCCCTCAGTAGGAAGAAGACCTTTTCATCAGATAACACTTGGGAAAGATCTGAATAAAATCAGGGAACAAGACTGGGCATGGGGGGAGGGGTTATTCCGCAAAAAAGAGAACCCCAAGTGCCAAGTCCCTAACGGTACATGCTTGATATATTTAAGAAACAACAAGTATATGCATGTGGCTGGAATGGAGTGAGCAAGGGATAGATAGAGTGAGAGAACGGAAAGGTAGAGAAGAAGCCAAGGGACAGACTGAGATGCCCCTTGTAGAGCATGTGTTTATTCTACAAGGTTAGGAAAGCCCCTGGAGGGGTTTAATCCGGGAATCGGTCATCAGACTTCTCTTTTAAAAGAATCCCTCTGCTAGTCTACTGAGAATAGACTTCAAGGTGGCAAGTAAGGAATCACCAAGACCAATTAAGAGATGTTTTGAGTCGTTCAGAGGAGAGGTAATGGTAGCTTGAGAGTGGCAGCAATGGAGTAGTAAAATGTGGTCCAATTCAGAATACATTTTATAGATAGAACATAGTAGGAGTTGTTAATGACACAGTGTGAGAGTCAGAGAGGAGAATCCTAGATGACTTCAAGTATGTGGGCCTGAACAATGGAGCAAGTGGCAATACCATCTACAGAGGTGGGGACCTTTAGGGGAAGAGGGAATCAAGAATTCAGTTTTAGCATTTTTCACATAATATTGCCATTATTAACATAGGTGACTATCACTCCATTAGATGATCAGCCATCGAGGTGAGAACAACAAATCCCCAACTGCCTCAGCAGTTAGCCCAATTTTTAACATATGAGAGCTTGATACCGTGATACGCTGAGAACCGTATCTTTGGTCTTTGTCCTGGTTCCTGGCGCGTGGGCTTCTGGGACCCTCGGAACTTTCTGAGTGATAGGGGCTAGAGGAGGTGTCTTTTGTTATTCATAACAAGCCATTTTCAGCCACGTTTGGGTTTATGCTAGTGAGATGACTGGTTGCTGATGGCCATTAGAGAGCTTCAGGACTGAGGCTGGTTGCCAGAACGACCAAGGCATGACTGGAGGACTGGAGCTTTCAGCCCCATTCCCCAGCCTCCAGGGAGAAAAGAGGGGCTGAAGGAGGTTGCATCAGTCATGACAGGTCAAAGACTCCATCAATCATGCCTATGTAATAAAACCTCCATGAAAATGGCCAAATGCAGTGTTTGGAAAGTTGTTTCGGCAAACAGATTGAAGTGCAGGGAGGGTGGCATGCCTAGAGACAGCAAGGAGGTGCCCTGCTCTCCTGTCCCCTCCTGTGTTCTATGCATCTCTTCCATTTGGCTGCTCCTGAATTGTGACTTTGATAACAACTAGCAATAGTAAGTAAAACACTTGCCTGAGTTCTGAGTGCCATTCTAGCAAATTCTCAAACCTGAGAAAGGGGGGTTTAGGAGAACCCTTCCAACTTTGCAGCCAAGTCTGACACACGTGTGAGTTACCTGGGAACCCAATACTTGTAACTGGCATCTGAAGTGAAGGCAGTCTTGTAGAACTGGGCCCTTTTTTTAAGTTTATTTATCTTGAGAGAGAGTGCGTGCACACATGTGCACATGAGTGTGAGGAGGCAGAGACAGAGGGAGATAAGAATCCCAAGCAGGCTCTGCATTGTCAGCACAGAACCCAACACGGGCCTCAATCCCACAAACCATGAGATCATGACCTGAGACGAAACCAAGAGTCAGACGCTTAACCAACTGAGCCACCCAGGCACCCCTACACCTGAGCCTTTAAACCTAGGAAGTCTGATGCTAACTATAGATAGTTTGTGTCAGAACTGAACTGAATTGTAGGACACCCAGTTGGTATTCAAAGAGTTGGAGAATCCATTGGCGCGAGACAAAAATCTCACACATGTGGTATCAGAAGTATTCTGAGCGAAAACATACAAGAAGTAGGTATTCCTTAAAATTCACTGAACAAATCTTTAGTCTATTGAAAGATAACTGCTTGCGAAGAATTTGTTATTTATATATGCTTTAAATCATGGGACCAAAACGTAACTTTATATTCAGTGTGAGAGGTATTGTAAAAACAGCACCAAAAGCTTCTTTTTTTAAGGACTTACACAATAAACAAACTTCTGGCAAGGTTTATTTTAAAAGAGAGAGTATAAGCATAAATAAGAAATATCAGGAATACAAATAAAAGCGTGTATAGGTAGAGATTCTGAAAATCTTAAGAGAGTACCGCCAATAATCTAGATTAAGAAATTTTAAAACTTAAATGGATTGGACAACCTCTTAGAAAACTACAACAAGCAAAATTAAAAATAGAACTACCATAGGATCCAGCAATTTCTCTAGTGGGTATCTATCCAAAGAAAATGAAAATACTAATTCAAAAAGATATATGCGGGGCGCCTGGGTGGCACAGTCGGTTGAGCGTCCGACTTCAGCCAGGTCACGATCTCGCGGTCTGTGAGTTCGAGCCCCGCGTCAGGCTTTGGGCTGATGGCTCAGAGCCTGGAGCCTGTTTCCGATTCTGTGTCTCCCTCTCTCTCTGCCCCTCCCCCATTCATGCTCTGTCTCTCTCTGTCCCAAAAATAAATAAACGTTGAAAAAAAAATTAAAAAAAAAAAAAAAAGATATATGCAACCCTATGTTCATTATAGTATTATTTACAACAGCCAAGATATGGAAACAACCCACGTGTCCTTTGATAGATGAGTGGATAAAGAGATGTGATATATATACAAGGAATACTACTCAACCATAAAAAAAGAATGAAATCTCGCCCTCCGTGACAACAGGAATGGACCTCAGAACATTGTGCTAAGTGAAATAAATCAAAGAAAGACAAATACAGAGTGATTTCACTTACTGGTAGAATCTAAACAAACAAACGAAACAAAACCCAAACTCTTAAGTACAGAGAACATGGTGGTGGTTGCCAGAGGGGAGGGAATTGGAGGAAAGCAAAATGGGTGAAGAAAATCAAGAGATACAAATTTGCAGTTATAAGTAAATAAGCAATAGGGGATATAATGTATAGTCTGGGGAATGCAGTCAGTAATATTGTATCAACTTTGTTGGTGACAGATGGTAACTAGACTTAGCATATGATCACTTCGCAATGTGTACAAAAGTAGAATCCCTATGTTGTACACATGAAACTAATATAATATGGCAGGTCTATTTTGGTTCAATAAAAATAAATAAAAATAAAAACATACAAAATTGAAGTCACGCCTTTGAAAAAGGGAAGGCAGAGAGGTGAGCTTGGCTTAACTCTGTTTCTTTCCCTTCTTCCTTTTTTTTTTTTAAGAGAGAGCTGAAGCAAATATGGCAAAATGTTAATATTTGTTTAATCTTTGGCATAGATAATAAGTGTTTTCAATGCATGATTTTCTATGCATGAAATCTTTCATCATTTTAAAAATATTTTCTTTTTAAAAAGCATAATATAATTGCTTTAAACATCTTTCTTTGTGATAAAATTGGGCAATAAATCCTTTGTCCATAAAAGGGCAGTTCATTCTGTCTGTCTTGAGTGTAAATAGTGAAGAAAATTTTTCCTGTGTGTGTGTTTGTTTTGCAATTGGAATATTAAACGGGCAATTTTCTTTAACATATGTTGGTTGTCTTACAAAATAATCTGGATCCCTTTACAAGTCAGGTTGCTGAGTTGATCCTATAGTGAAAGACTAAAGGAAATGATTAGAAACAGATGTGACATTTTGAAAGCTTCTACCATTAAAAAAACAAAAACAAAAAACAGAAAAAAGACAAAAAGGGACCTGGTGGGGGGGAAGGGGGGGGACAGTGGAAGTTACACTGCATTTCCACAGGCATCCCTTTGTCCTTACTAAAGAAAGCTCATCACCACCCTCCATCCCAAATATACAGAGAGGATAGTTTTCTCCATACAGACGAGATAGAACACTGATTCAGGAGCTGGTAGCTCAGAGACACAATTAAGAATCAAACCAGTATCAGTGGTTAGAATCTCATGATGCCTAGTTAAAAGGGCGGGGGGCGGGGGGGGGGAGGAAGCATCGATGTAGGCTTTATACACTGTAAAGCTCTACAGGAACTGAAATACAGTGGCAAAAGAAATACAGAGTCTGAATAAACTGGGGTAGTTATGGAATTAACTAAGTAGACAAATTTCTGTCAATTTCTGGAACCCTGGTTAAAAATCTCTGTGGCTTACTTTGCTCCATTCCAAGGGAAGCATCAAATATTGCTCAGTGTTGTTGGGGGACAATTCCTTTCTGAACATCTTCTGAGCAGAGATACTGAATATTTTGTTCTGGACTAATGTATCGAGGATATTTACATAGTAAACAACCTGGGAAAATAGTGTCTCCCTCCAGAACAGAAAGCAGGTTTGTTTGCAGTCCAATAGAAAAGATAGAGGTTGCCTAAACTTAGGATTCCCCAGCTCTGAAGCAAACCCCCTGAATGTGCAGCATTCACCTGGGTCCTGCCACATCGCCCCATGGAGTTTGGAAGTCAGGGGAGCCAATGAGAATGAGAAGCTCATGCTGCTTGCTCTTCTGGGAGTAATAAAGTCTTTTGTCTCTGATCCAGGGATCTTGTGACTTCTCTAAGCATCCACAAAACTGCGGCAGAGTTACCTGACACATGTAGCTTAAAATCTCTGACCCTGCACAATTCTTAACAAGCATTACTTCCAAGATTGATGGTTGAATATATCAAGTTTGGACTCAACAAATATGTATTGATTACTTATCACGTGCCAGGCACTCTGCTAAGTAAGCATCTGACATCTGTTGTTTATTTTATCCTCATATTGGCTCTAGGAGGAACTAAAGCATAATTAGGTTGCACAATCTACCAAAAGTCACACAGTTCATGAGTAACAGCTTCAGGCCCCCAGTCCAGGCAGCCTGACTAGAGCATCCACTCTTAATGACTTCCTCTCCATGCAGCAACGCTTCCAAATTGCAATTGTTGTCCCTATTAACAATTAGGAAACTGATTCTGAACTGTTCATACTCACAAGTCGCAAAATTCACTCATGTGAAGTGGTGATATTAACTCCATTATAAAATCAAAAGGCAATATTGACTATGAAGCAAAGAAGCAGCCTCCAAACATTTTGCATTAAAAATCTTGATTCTTGCTATAATCTTCCAGTATTTTCTACATATTTTGTAAGTCTTTTACCGAAAGCAAATGAAGCAAATTGTTGCAGATAAAATCAACAAAAAGAGGGGCGCCTGGGTGGCGCAGTCGGTTAAGCGTCCGACTTCAGCCAGGTCACGATCTCGCGGTCCGTGAGTTCGAGCCCCGCGTCAGGCTCTGGGCTGATGGCTCAGAGCCTGGAGCCTGTTTCCCATTCTGTGTCTCCCTCTCTCTCTGGCCCTCCCCCGTTCATGCTCTGTCTCTCTCTCTGTCCCAAAAATAAATAAACGTTGAAAAAAAAAATTTTTTAAAAAATCAACAAAAAGATGCTAAAATTAATGGACAAAAGTTTGAGGAGAAACAGGATTTTCATAATGGCAAATTATCTTCCTGCAACAACTTATTATTGACTATAAGGGAAAAACAGAAACTTTACAGTAAGAGAAACCCAGCAGCCACTAATTTAACCCAGTGAAGAAGCTGCACTGCACAGACAGATTACGGATAGGATCTTGGAACCAACAGGGACGGACATACATGTTAACGCTGGTCAAATTAGAAAAAGGTCTACAGTTTACTTAGTAACGGTCATTGCTTGTACTTAATAACCACATTTAAGATGCTAACACTTGGGAGAGCAGGGTGAGGGGATAAAAGTGGAGGGGGGGTTCGTATTCTTGTTTCAACTTCTCTGTAAGTCTGATATGAATTCAAAATAAAAAGTTTTTAAAAACCTCAATCATTCTGGCATTTATATAAAACAATGTTTTAAGGAATGTACTACAGTAGTTAAGGGGAGCCTGGCCTGGCTTTGTCAGTTGAACATGCCACTCTTGATCTCAGGGTCATACATTGGAGCCCAGGTTGGGTGTAGAGATGACATACATACATACAGACAGACAGACATGTGAGTTTGAGCCCCACATTGGCTGTAAAAATTAAATACATGCAGACAGACAGACAGACATGTGAGTTTGAGCCCCACATTGGCTGTAGAGATTAAATACATACAGACAGACAGACAGACATGTGAGTTTGAGCCCCACATTGGCTGTAGAGATTAAATACATACATACAGACAGACATGTGAGTTTGAGCCCCACATTGGCTGTAGAGATTAAATACATACATACAGACAGACAGACAGGTGAGTTTGAGCCCCACATTGGCTGTAGAAATTAAATACATATATACAGACAGACAGACATGTGAGTTTGAGCCCCACATTGGGCATAGAGATTAAATACAGACAGACAGACATGTGAGTTTGAGCCCCACATTAGCTGTAGAAATTACTTGAAGGAATGAAGGAATGAATAAATAAACTGTAAAAAAATTTTTTTAATGATTATTTTTGAGAGAGAGAGAACAAGCGGGGGAGGAGCAGAGAGAGAGGAGACATAGAATTTGGAACAGGCTCCAGGCTCTGAGTTATATGCACAAAGCCCAACACGGGGCTCAAACTCGGGAACATTGAGACCATGACTTGAGCTGAAGTCAGATGCTTAACCAACTGAGACAACCAGGCACCCCCCAAAAATGTACTATAGTAGTTAAGAGCATGTTCCCTGTATTCAAACTCCAATTCTTCTACTTATTAACTGTATCACTTGGGGAAAGTTATACTAATCATTCTATGCTCCAATGTCCTCCTCTCAGAAGTGAGTGGCACAATAATTCCCACTGTGTAAGAGGGCTGTGAAGGATAAATAAGGGAATCATTGCTAAATGGTAAAAACAGAGGTTGACACAGAATAAACACTCAATAGATGTTGTCTTTCTCATTGTTAACAGGCAGTGGCCCCCCTAAGCCAGGTGTTCTTGGGTTTCACCCAACCAAAGGTGGTCTAATCAAAGGCACCAACTCTTAGAAGTGACAAGCAGGCAAGTATAAACAGTGAAATTGTGGCCTCATTACAGCCTGCGCCGAACCAGGGATTGCGAGCTCAAGTGCCAAGAGGGACCAGGCCTGCAACACCAGAATGAAGTCAATCTGGGCAAGAAGGTGGTGAACGGGAGATTGGCACCCCATGCCAGGGAACAGCTGCCCTTGTGCTATCATAATACACTGTGGTCCAATCCTGCTAGGTCTTCCATTTTTCAAGAAGAACAAGAAGTTTTTATAAGAAAACTCCCAACCTCTAAACGTTGACAAATAATTTAAAAATGTAAAACCCTCTAAGGCCAATACTACAAAAGCCAAACCAACCATGTCAGTGCACTACAGCCAGTAGCCTCTAGTGTGTGTGTGTGTGTGTGTGTGTGTGTGTGTGTGTGTGTGTGTGTTTTAATGTTTGCTTATTTTTGAGAGAGAGAGAGAGAGAGCTCGAGCAGGGGAGGGGCACAGAGACAGGGAGACACAGAACCTGAAGCAGGCTCCAGGATCTGAGCTGTCAGCCCAGAGCCTGATGTGGGGCTTGATCTCAGAAACTGTGAGATCATGACCTGAGCCGAAATCAAGAGTGGGATGCTTAACTGACTGAGCCAGCCCGGCACCCCTGGGACTTCTTTCCCTCATCAGCTGATTGAGGAGTGTTTGGCAGGATAGGGTATAAAATTCCTTGGGGTTTAAATGCACTAATTTCGAGATATCAAATGCTCTATTTTTCTTAATGACTTTATTTATTTTTGAGAGAGAAAGAGCAAGAGCTCAAGCAGAAGGGGGCTGGTGCAGAGAGAGAGAGGGAGGCAAAGGACAGCCCAATGTGGGGCTCAAACTCACAAACTGTGAGATCATGACCTGAGCTGAAGTTGGATACTTAACCGAGTGAGCCACTCAGGCGCCCCTCAAATGCTCTTAAACGTAGGCATGAAATGTTTGCTACTGCATTTCCCCCTTCTAAAACACACACACCCCAACACCCAGAGGAAATCCACAGTTCTCCATTTGAACTTGTTTTCTCTCACCAAGTGGTTGTTTGCAAATGTTTTCTGACTGTAACAGAAATGAACCCACCTCTCCTGGAGGAGATTGAGTTCTTTGTTGTTTACTGAAATAAACTCCACCTCCTTCTTTGTTTGGCTTTTCCTTTATAAGCAATCAAAGCCAACTGGCAGAGCCAGCTAGCCCACACAGTCCAAGTTTGTCCAATCCAATGTGGCATCTTTACTTCCTTTCTTCTTTTTCTTTTCCTAAGCTAACGTACAGGCTGCATCATGAGCCCCCAAGGTCCTTTGCAAGAGGCAATTAATTCCATTAAGCATTGACCAAGAGTCTACAAAGCACTAGGCACTGTGGGGAAGAGTGTGGAGGGGAGGGGGAAAGGGGGAGTGACCTTGATTCTGAGCTCAGGATCATGGAGAGCCAGGGTAGGGCAGGGTGGGAAGAAGCCTCAGAGACCATCTAGTCTGAGGTTCCCCAAGTGTTTTCATGGAACACTTGTCCACTGAGTAGCTGCTCAGAAAAAGGCCTGGTGTGGATGAAATTGAAAAAAAATAAAATGCATACCATAGCTGCTAATCTGGATTCACAATGTACCTGACCATATGAAAGATTCTGAGACTTGCAATTCAAAACTTTGTGTTTCATTTTGTGTAATTCTGTTTCCCAAGTTTATATGACCAGGTGACATGTGTGTATGTGTGTGTGTGTGTGTGTGTGTGTGCGTATTCATATGTGCATAGGTAACACTAATTAATGACAGAACTGAATTTGCAACAAGGTGTTCTGACCTCAAAGTCCCACTCTCTTGCTGGTCCTTTAGTTGTTCCTACAAAGTCAGCCATTCAAAATGGAGGCTACCAAGGGTACCAGGGTGGCTCAGTCGGTTAAGCTTCCAACTTGGGCTCAGGTCATGATCTCACAGTTCGTGAGTTCAAGCCCCACATAGGGCTGTCAGCACAGAGCTCACTTCAAATCCTCTGTCTCCCAGTCACTGTGTGGTCAGCGCTGAGGACAAAGCAATGAATCAGACCCCAGTGAGCACTCAAAGTGGGAACTGAGAGGGGGAGGAAGACAAGGGCAGCATTCTGATCTGGGTGACCCGTGAGCACCGTGGAGGCCCAAAACACTGGAATGGAAGGCCCTGGAAGGGTACTTGGAATTGATGGCATCGGAAGTGATCTTTGAAAGAGTACAGAGTTCTCAAAGGGGAAGCAGGAAGAAAATGCTGCTTGAACACAACGAAAGGTTTGGAAGGCCAAGGGTGTGCAGGAAAAAACACCCACTGGAACATGGCTGGGGCAGGAGGTGCATTGCGAGGTAGAGGCACATGCACGTGGAAAACATGAGCGTCCTGAATTTCAGGCTGAGCTACTTGAACTTCATGTTGTAGGTAACGAGGATGGAGTGCACAAGGTTCAGTTTCAGATGTGTGACTACAGAAATGACCCGAGTGAAACAGACATGGGCCTGTGGGTAATGTGGGTTAAAAGGGAAAATGAGCTATTCTAGTCTGATGCATGCTCGAATCCCAGCGCTGCTCCCCACTAGCTGTAGGACCTTGGATAAATGACCTCTCTGAGCCTCAACTTCCCCACTTGTAAAACGGGAAGAGTAAGAACCTCCAGCTCAGGAGTTTGCTGTGAGGGTTAAGGAACAATCTCCCAAAGTGCTTTTGAAAGCGCCCCACACATGTGAGCCATTATTCACATGGTAGGTCCTGATTTGCATAATGTTTGGTTTGTCAGTGGTTTTGGGTAATCAATGCCAAGGTCTTTTTTTTTCCTTTCAAGCCTGCCCTCTGGCTAGGACTCTTGGAAAGTTGGTGGTGTAACAGAAATGAGCACTAGTTTTAGAGACAGGCAGGCAGTTTCTAATTCTGACACCGCCCCGGAGGAGCCCAAAGTGAACAACCTTGGGCCAATTACGACCCCGGGCTGAGCTTCAGGGTCCTTTCTCAGCACTGAGGCGGAGGTGATCATCAGCACGTATTGACACGTTTCTCTCTTCCTTCCTGGGCCCAGGTCACTTCATTTCTCTGGGCCTCGGTTCTCTCTTTAGGAAAATGGGACTAACAATCCGCACCGGGTCCTTACAGGATTATTCTGAAGATCAAATGGCAGACGGGATAACACAGACCAATGCTCTATAAACCGAATCTCTTTAGAAACATATGTGATCTTTATCCAGCCAACGTTCAAAGGGTTATTCTGAGTCCCTGAGGCAAAAAGAGGTGAATACCTACAGCAGCCACTTGAGCTCCAAGGAAGAATAACAACGAAACTTTCATCCCCTGGCCCAATAATAGTGAAAAACGGTTTACCTTGGTGAGACTATTCACTGCTACCCAGTGAAAACAGGGCTAAATGCTATAAAATGAGGCCCGTTAAATCCACACAATTGTGTTTCCTGCCTGGCCTCAGTCTCACCTCTTCCTCCTCCTCCCCCAAATCACAGCCCTTTCTCCACCCTTCTCACCACGGGAAGTCTGACATCTGTGAAGGTCATAAAACACACAACACAATGGAAAAAATCATCCTAGAGCACACACAGACACACACACACAACACGCAGGGTACATCACCCCTACCCCACGGTACCTCTAAGAAAGGAAATACCCAATGGGGAAGAGCTACGTCAGTGGAGTCATCAAGCAGCCCCGGTGACATGGCCATGAGCATTTCCTGAATCCTTTCCACATGCTCGGCACACCAGGACACGCAGGCTCGGCCCAGAATCAAGCCCCATATGGACATTAGAAGCTAAATGTCCTTTAATTAGTGCCAAATATCAGAGTATTTGTTGCAAGGCTCTGCAAGAGTTACTGACCGAGGGGGGACCTCCCTTGGGTCTCTTCTTCTGTCACGGGGAGACAGAAATATTGCCCCAGAGATCACTCGCAGATGCACAATGCCCAGATTTGGAAATGTGGTGTTTCTGTTTTTATTCTTGTTCTTGCTCACACTCCTTTGGGAACGGTGTACAAGAAAACGATGTGGAAAGTATCCGGGACTGGAAGCAAAACCACCCAACTCCAAGTACCGATGGTGTTCCTTGTAAGTTAAGTCATGGGTGCGTCACCTGCTCACCTGTAATATGTTATTATGCCACCTCCCGAGCTTGTTGGGAGCTGAACAGAAGCATTCCGGAAATAAAAGGGGCTTTTATATCTCTAGTGTTGAAAAAATGTGAGTGGCCTTCATTCTAAAAAGTGATGAATGGAAGATAGGAGACCCGGGGCCTGAATCCTGGCTCTGCCACTAAATAGCCACATGACCTTCAAATGATTTCACCTCTTGGACGTTCATTTTCCTCGCGTCACTTGAGAAACAACTCACAAAACCTCTATCCTGTGGAAGGTAATGTGTATCATTCTATAAAGTTTTAGTCAAACATAAGGGATAAACACTGTATTACTGACGCATTCATACTGGTTAATCATATGAATTATACAAGGTCATTACGTCCGTGTGGTTATCTTCCGTTACGATCTACATTTCTAGGTTCTATTATTCTCTGAGATCTTAACCTTCCATTCCGACTTCCATTTTCCCAGCTTTGAAGTATTAAATATTTTTAATTTCTACTTGACCATTTTAGCTATATCAATATAGTCATATTGAATAAGCTACTACAAACACTTCGTAGGATGAAATGTGACAATGATATATCAACAAATAAGAGCAGAGAAAAATGTTCCCAGATTAAAGTTCACTGATTTTTCCTAAGTCAATCTGATGTCATTCTCTGATTACCCGGTCTCAAACCTATCCTAAGGTGAGGATTAAAACAGAGATGCTTGCTTTTACAAGATTAGATAATGCTTAAAAAACAAGACAAAACAAACAAACAAAAAAACCAGTATTAGCAGCTTTTCTGGTAACTAGTTTTGAAAATGGGGGCAAAATGTTGAAATCAAAGAGTGCTATCTCTTGACGACTAGGGAAACTGGTGGGAACTCCCACCAGGAAAGGGACGGGAAGAAAAGGGCAAAGAGAAGGGCGTGACTGGCCAAAGGCAGCTGGTTGTAGGGAACACCCAAGAGGCATCAGTGTCTCACAGTTGCTAACACGTTTAAATCCACACATGCCTGTAAGGAAAATGGCACCATCCCCTATTCACAATGTAGCCCACATGACTGTGGAATTCAGGCCCAAGTTCTTCAGACCAAATTTGCACCAGCTTTTCATTCCACCATGCAGATCCTCTTTGTAGCCCTTCCTAACTTCACTGAGTGTTAGCACTGCCTCTGGCAGCACCCTCTGCTGCTGACCTATGATGCCCCTGAAATGCAGGTGAGCCCATGGGGGCACAAGACACCCATCCCACCCTAACCCTTCCTCCCTCCCTTCCCTCCTGACTCCTGGTCCATTGCCTCTCCACAGTGGCCACATAAAGGACAGAGCAGGCTTAATAAAGAATCAGCCAAGGGGCGCTTGGATGGCTCCGTAGGTTAAGCATCCAATTTTGGCTCAGGTCACAATCTCACAGTTCACAAGTTCGAGCCCCGCATCAGTCTCTCTGCTATCAGCACAGAGCCTATTTCAGACCCTCTGTCCTGCTCTCTCTCTCTCTCTCTCTCTCTGTCCCTCACCCACTTGCTCTCTTGCTTTCTCTCCCTCTCTCAAAATAAATAAACAGTAAAAAAAAATTTTTTTTAAATAATCAGCTGGCATTTCAGTGTATGCTGTATCCAGAGTGAGGAGGAAGAGTTCCCAGTTATACTTAAGAGGAATGGTCTTCCATTTTAGAAGCTTTTATTATGTGAGACAACCCGGACTAGAATAAGGAAGGAACCCAGAACTTTGTCATAAAGGTATGAGTTGAAGTCCAGGCTCTGTAGTCCTGGACTTTAGAGGACTCTGAAGTCCACTGTGCAATGGTACTTTCTATGATGATGGGAATGTTCTATAGCTGTGCTGTCCAATATGGTAGCCACTAACCACATGTGGCAATAGAGCACTTGAAATGTGGCTAGTGAAACTGAATGACTCAGTTTTTAATTTTATTCAGAATTAAGTAATTTACATTTAAATGGCCATATGTGGCCAGTGGTTACTCATTTGGATAGCACAGCTCTCTTGCTGCCTAGCTGTGGGACATTAAGCAAGTCATTTTTTTTTTTCATCCTGAGCTCCCTCATCCATTCATGACTCTGGTACCTCACAACTTTGCTGGATGGACAAAGGGAGAAAAGAGCCACTTGAATGCCTAGCACAAAACCATACACTTTAAGTATTCAAGAGGCTTTGGTTGGATCTGAAAACATGAATCTCATAACAGTCCAAGAGAAATGCATGCTAACAGTCTAAGCCTGGATTTTTCTCCAGAATTGATTCCTTATGATTGTTTTATTCATCCAAATCTCATTTGCCTGCCAGAAATGACCTCTGAGAAAACGAGGGCTGAAGACAGCCATGCCACTTACAGGACTGAGGGTACAATGCCTACCCCTTACGGCCCCGCTTCCCCCAGGAGCTCAGACATGTCATTTTCTCCAGGTGGTAACGGTGGGAGCAGCTGAAAGCAAGTCAAAGCGCTGCATACATCTGATGGAGCCAAACATCTTTGAGAGTTTTGCCAAGAACTTCTCTCCTTCTCCTCCACTTTTTAAACACGTTGTTTTCAGGAAAAATTTGCCCATCTGGTTCTGATTCATTTGCACTTAACTCATCAGAGGGTGGTGTTGTAATACCAGATTGACTTGCAAAAAGTTCCAATTCACATATCTCCCCAGCTTCTATCCCAAGAAACTGGGGAATGGGTTTGGCCAGCAGATGCATAAGGCACATAAAGATGGGACAGAGGGCACAAGATGGCAGGTCCAGCTCTGTTACAAACACCCCAATGTACCCTGAGCTGTCCCTCATTTCTGGGGTCTGGACCCACTGTCCTAGGAAATGAGGGTTTCAACTGTGTCGCAACTCAAATCCATAGAAACTGACTAACAATAGTTCTTTAATATGGAAAAGCCCAGTAGTTGTCACAAAGAACTCACACAAAATTGGATGGTTTGATGATGAAGTAAACCTAGAATATGTTTTGAGATGATCAAAAAAAAAAAAAGAAAGGAAGGAAGGAAGGAAGGAAGGAAGGAAGGAAGGAAGGAAGGAAGAAAGAAGGAAAGAAGAAAAGGAAAGGAAAGGAAATGTGGTTCCTAGAAGTTTGGGTGAATTCAGGAAAATCAAATAATTCTAGATTATTAGCCTTATTCTTTAGTTGGTAAAATCATAAAGTTTTATGATTCAAATATCATATATCAGACCAGGCCTGAAAACTGAATAGCTCTACACTAAACAAGTCTTCTGGGATGGTCTGATGGATAAAAGACAGCAACGAGTACTGGGTGGTAGTATGGTTTGAAAGGCAAATCCAAGCCTTACATGTAGGGCAGTCTGAAACCAGAAACCTGCTCTCTTTACACTCAACTATGTTGTCCAGCAATGTTGTCCAGCAATGGTTACTAATACTATGATTAGTATTCAATTTAACATTGAGATGTTACGGGGTAGACTATTTCATTGAACAGGGGTTGTGTGGGTGACCACATGGTGGGTTTTGAAACCAATGCCTATAACTGTATAAAAGGAACTGCAGGATTCCTTAAGTAGCTATGTGAGCCAGAGTTCTTAGGATTCCATTCTTCTCGAGTCCTGAAGAGCTCCCTACAAAACTCACTGACTACCCATAAAACCACTGTTGAGATGATTCCATCAAAGTCTTTGCTTCCAATAATCTCCTCCAGGATCACAACTCCCAAATTATATCCTGAGACTATATCTTCTTCTGACTCCCTGTCTCATATACACAACTGCCTCCTTAATATCTTGACTTAGAGGTCTTACAGGAATCTCAAACTAATTATGTCCAAAATAAAACTTATTCTTCTCCCACCTAATGTCCTCTCTGTCAGTAAGGAGCAATGCCATGAACATAATGAATCAAGAGACATTAGTTTGACAGACACCAAGATCAGCCACTGTAAGTCTCTCAACTTTTTGTTGAATTTCGTGAACAGCGAGGGTTAGAACATTCTGAGTTAAATGGAACCTAGATCTATCTTGTTATGTCTCTCACTCACTGAGGATGCAGTAGTTAAGACATTATCTTCCATGGACGTAGGCTTGTTGATTCAAGTCCCTCCTAGAACAGGTGTTCCATTAGACTGCAGGGTCTGGAGAACAGAAGGAGCACATTCTGACTGTTCTAGGTTCTTAGCACACAGCAAGAGCAAAACAAAGTGAAAGAGACTATTCTCAACATCCTCCTGCGATTTCTCGGTACCTTCGTGGTAGCATTATCACACAAGTTATAACTGTCTCTTTAATCTCCTTCACTAGACTGGAAGCTTCATCTTACTGGTTCATCTCCACTATCTCGGCATGAAGCTCATAGCCTGACACTTAAAAAGTGTTGAGAGAATATGTAATGAGTAAAGAAATGATTAAATGAATTAGTGAATGAAGAATAGAGAAATCAAGGAATTGATGAGGACTTTGGTCCCCAAGGCAGCCCTGGACACACTGCCTCCATCCCAGACCTCCTCACACACACTCCCTTTCCCCAACCTTACAGCTCAGGCCGGATGTGAGAAGAAAGCTTCAGGAAGAGCTTAACGTTCAGTGGAAATTTCTCACCAGCAGTCAATACCCCCAGTCTGACTTCCAAGATTATCTCTCTCTCTCCTCTCTCCCGCTCTCTTTAAAGTCACTCACAGTGTCTTTTCCTCCCTCCAGCTTACCCATTACTTACAATAATGACTTCAAACACCAAGCATTGCTATTCAGGGCACTGTGAAAATGTGTTTTTCCCATCAGTCCTGATGAAATAGTTTCCACTGTCTGTTTCCCTTGCAGATAGCAATCAAAGTCCGGGAGCAACAATTAAAAAAAAAAAAAAAAAAAAGTCCAAACTCTTGTCTGATATAGCATCTAAAACTTGTCCTTGGAAAGCGACACCCAAGGGAATTTAATCAGAAATGCTCCTCACTTGGCCCAACCCACTGCTGTTGAATAAGAGTATGTGGAATGATTTGTTTCTGGGAGATTTCCCTATGCTTCCCCCCTATTCTTCCCAGAAGACCAAAATAAGAGCCCTTTGAAGAATATTATTCCCTTAAGACCTGTGCTGGGATCTCCAGAGTCTAACGCTAGCCCGTGAATTCTCACTGTCATCTTTTTACTACATCCTCTGGTGACAGCCTCCAAAGCTCAGAGTGCACTGGTCCCTGAGCTCGCACTCCCTCACTTTGGTTGACTTTGTATCACCAGGTCAGTACCTATCACTTACTGGATGACCGAGTCAATACCTACCACACCTGGCACTATAACTTACAAGTTATATGACCTTGGACAACCATCCTACCTCCTAGCTTCAGTCAGTGAAGTCAGGGAAGTCAGTGTGCCCACTGACAAAACAGGAGTACTCCCCTGTGTCTCACGGGCTAGTTGTGAGATTAAATGATGTGAGACAGCAGACGCTGCATGGGAATCAGTCCTGAACTGGTTGGAGAACTGGCTGGAGGTGAATTCACCTTCCCTTTGTCAACCTCCCCCTTCTCGGAACTTTTATAGCACTAATACTATGCATTCTTAGGCAGAACGGCCTATAGAAACGGTCCTCTGAAAATTCCCATTTTAAATGCTGAGTACACACACACACACACATGCACACACACACCACACACACACACACAACACATGCGTACACCATACTACACATAACATCACACTACAACACACACACACACCATAAGCTGGGCATTTGGATATTTGCCCTTTCAAATTCCAAGGATGGTCTGTCTCCACTGACCTTTTCTTCTCTTGTGATTTGGCCTTCTTCACTAGGAAACAGCCCTGGTGCTCAGTCCAAAGAGGTTATGAGGAAACACTGTGGGAAACATAAAGAAAAGGGATACACTGTTTTTCTAAACACTTCTGTTCCTTGGTGAGTTTAGACCCTATTTCTCATGTCCATTGGTGACAGGCATTAATATGTAACTAATTGGTCATGTATATGCACAATATTTACCCTCGATTAGGCACCATGCCAGTGCATTACATGCAGGATGCACTTGACCCTTACAAGATACCTTTACGACAGCAATCAAGTTGCAGGGGGAGCAGTCATCCCCAGACACTCTCACCTGCTGAGGGTCCATCCAACACCAGGGCTCCCCACTCCAGTTCTGCTTGCTAGCAATTAGAAAAACAATTGTACCTTAAGCTGGGATGACCAATGATTAACCAGCCAAAGGATACCGTGTCAGTCTTCCTATATTCCGTTCATAATTGATCCAAAAAAGTAACAGGTGGGCTCTCCAGGGATTGGGGACCATGGATGTTTTTGTCATTTCATCATGCTACAAAAATGCCTAATGTTTGTGGGGCTAGTGCCTGTCATCTCCCAGAAGCCTAGCCATTCCAGAGCCCATGGCCAATGATAGTCTGGCAGAGAACAGCTGGCTTGATCTGTACATAGTTGTTCTGCATTTTAAGGAACAAAACTATGTTTACTGATGGGACGATTTAACCATGCAGATAATATAAAAAAAAAAAATTGCTCTTCCTCTTTAAGTAACACATACAGAGCACACGTATCCATGGATACACGTGGAACTCCTGAAGTTCTGAAACAATATAAAACTTTGAAAGGATTGGCTCCTGGTAGGATCAGCATTTTCTCTTCCTTGTTCCATCTCAACGCTGGGTCAGATGCCCTATGACCAGCTTCCTCCCTTTCATTCACATGGTTTCCAAAGTGCTTTCATGTTCATTATTTTGTCAGTCATTCACAATGACCTTGGTGTTATCATTCGTTGTTTCCCAGATGTGGAAACTAAGGGTCAGATAGGGTAAGTGACTTGCCAAATATCACGGCCCACGACGGCAGAGAGAAAACCACACGACTGTTTGGCCTCCAGCCAGGCCAGATTTCTATCTGCAGCTTCAGACCAGTAGACATTTTGGGTGATGACCTAGATTCTCTGCTCTTCGTAACTGGAAGAAGCAACGTCCCTTTTAGACTTTGCTAGACTCCATGTCTTGCCACATGCTGATCCCAATTGGTCTTTGACTCCAATTCATCTTAGGTCTCGGCCCAAGGCCACTTTCTCGAGGTGACCTTCTGTGACACCCTTATCTGAGGGTTCACTGTTATGTGTCCCCAAGGCATCTTGTTCTTCCTATTTAGTAATACTTACCATAATTATAATAAACTTTTTCAATTGTTATTATCTTCACTAAGCTGAAGTTCCATGAATCAAGGGCCATATTCAGCTAGTATAATTCCTAATACCCACTAGGCACTCAATACATGTACAGTATGAGAGAACAAACCATTCCCTCTCACGGAGAAGTCTGGACGGGGCCAGAGAGTGTCAACCCATCAATCAGAAGAAGACTGACCAGAGGCAGCTAGAGAGCAAGTACAAAAACATGTCCAAAAGATCAGCAGCTGGTCAACTCACGTAAGCTACTTATTGGCAGATCTAAACTGGGGCTAGGAACCAGAAATAGGACCAGAGGCAAGGGGAAGGGGTTTGTTTCTAGCAGGGTGAGCCACTCAAGCTCCCCTTTAGGGGCCAGAGGGCCAGCATCAAAAAACAGGGCCAGGGGAACAAAGTTCACAGCTTTCTTGAGGGCTGTTCAGTTAAAACAGATGGCTCGGTACAATGACAGATGCTTTCCTTTTTCTTGTATGCCCGACCATCTCATATAGTAGGTAATAGGGAACTATAGATAGATACCCTAGTGGCATATCATGGCAGAAGGTATGTTTAAAAAAGATTATCCTGGGACACCTGGGTGGCTCAGTCAGTTAAGCGTCTGGCTTCAGCTCAGGTCGTGATCTCACAGTTCATGAGTTCGAGCCCTCTGCTGTCAGCACAGAGCCCGCTTAGGATACTCTTTCTCTGCCCCTCACCTGCTGGCGCTCGTGCTCGCTCTCTCTCTCTCTCTCTCTCTCAAAAACAAACATTAAAAAAAAAAAAAAGATGATCCTGATAGAGAAAAGCCACGCAAGAATCAGTAAGACCACCTAAAATGCTAACAAACGAGAGAGAAGGAATGAAAAGCATAAATTACAACAGTGAACATCCAAACAAAATGAACAAAATTGAAAGGTATTAGGAAGACTTACTCTGTTGAGCTTGGTGACTGATAGGATTTATAATTAGTATCTCCTTTTCACGGACTTCCTGTTTACTAAGTATTTTTATGTCCTTTATCTCATTTGAGACTCATAGAAGCCTATGTGTTAGATGGATAAGGAAACAGGCGACAGGTGACCTGCCCAAGTCACACAGCTCAGAGGGGCTGGGCTAGGCTTGGAGACCAGGTGTCCAGACCACCATCTCCGGGCCCCCCAGGCAGCATCGGGCCATTGTGTCACCCAGAGTTTCGGTCATAGGAATGCGCTCACCTCAATCCCCCAGGATCAAGCAGCTTTGATCTTGGCTGTGTATTCACATTTATGGCAATGCACATTTATAGCTGTGCATTTCCCAGAAGAGAGGTATGAGGATTCCCATCAGCTCTGGGAGTCGCTGATGCCCTGAAGACCCACTCTGCTCCCTATGAGTCAGACCTGTTTTTCATCTTTATTGTTATTCCTGATTACTAAAGAAACTCCAGGGTCCTTATAAAATATCCAAATAAGAAATTCTAAAAAGATAAAATTCTATATACTCTGCTACAATGGAACTTTGATTTGATAATACCAAACACTAACATTTATGGAGCCTCAATTAATTGCCAGGCACTGGGTAAGGAACTTTTATATACAGCATCTCACTTAGTCTTCCCCTCAGCCTCAGACAAGCACTGTTATTACCTTTTACAGATGAGGAAACTGAGGCTCCCAAAGAATAACTTACCCAAGCTCACAGAGCTGGTGAATGATAGAGAGAAAATTCTGGGCACGTCCTAGGATTCCAAAGACCGCACACCTACCTGTGACTGTGTATTAGGGGTATCTTTCCAAGTCAAACATATTCAATTTATCTGTTTCTTGAAAAAAGGACTAGTGCCTTTTTCTATTCCCCAAAATGTTTCTCAAGTTAACTAGAGTAAGAGGGCCAATCCACAGTTCATCTTAAAAAAAAAAAAAAAAAAGTCACATTCTTCAAGTAAACTTAAGCAAGTTCTTTCCTGTCTACTTGCTAAGCCAGATATCCTCATAAATTATGCCCCCTTGTCTGTGGTGGACAAAGCTTGGATGTTGGGTTAGGTCCTGGCTATATTCTTCCCTCACTGAATGATTTGGGGCAAGTACCCTCTGTGTCTGCGTTATCGTCTTTATGATGAGAAGTTTGGGTAGCCCCTGAGGGCCCTTCCAGTCGTGACCTACTGTAACCTGTTCTCTCTCATGACTTCCTGCAATATGGACGGGCAATTTTTATAAGATCATTTATTTAAAATGAAATTTAAATGATCATCATAGTATTCAAAATAGTAGAATGGCCAGGGAAAGGAGATTGGAGGGTATATTAATTTCCTATGGCTGCTGTAATAAATGATCACAAACTGAGTGGTTTAAAACAACAGAAATTTATTCACTCTGTTCTGGAGACCAGACTTTGAAATCTGGTGGCTGCTGGCATTCTTGGCTTATGACTACATCACTCCAATCTGTTTCTAGTCTCTGGGTCACACTGCCTTCCCTTCTTGCTCTGTGTCAAATCTACCTCTGTCTCTTTTTTATAAGGACATCTTCTGTTGTATTCAGAGCTCACCCAGATAACCTGGGCTATCCCTCCCCATCTCTAGATCCTTAACTTAATCACCTTTGTAGCTGCCCTTTCCCAAATAAGGTCACATTCACAGGTTCCAGGGATTAAGATCTGACATCTTTGGGGGCCATTATTCAGTCTACTACAGAGAGGCACCTGAAAACCCTATTTCAACTGCTTTATGATGACACTCAAGGCCATCTCCCAAGGACATCATCAAGAGCGAAGGACAGCAAAGGACAACTGACCTCATGGCTCTTTGAAGGAAAACCCATCAGTCCCTCTCACACTGGCTTTTTTTTTTTCAGTGTGTCAGCTTTCAGAGGCAGTTGCTAGCCCAGAGCATGTCCATGTTAGGACCTTGCCCAGTGCCCAACACGTAGTAGGTGGTCATAAATATTCACAATGTAGGGCCAAGCAGAGGTAAATATAAACATGCTTTGGGTATCTGACAGAGAGCAGAGAGGGAAGCAAAGAAAAAGATCAAGAGAGGCAGACTGCAGTGGAGTCAGTGTGTAATGAAGAAACATGGGCTGAAGGGCTGTACAACACCAGCCAGAACAAGGCCACCAAGGAGCCCTAGATTAGTCAACAAATGAGTAATTCCACGATGCTAACCATTTGTTGTAAAATCAAACAACCTCTTGGTGTCAAACTCTCCTCTGACCTATCCAATTCCCTGCAATACAGGTTAACTTTCTTTTCTTTTCTTTTCTTTTTTTAAGAAAAAATAAGCCCCAGTTTTCATTCCCACTGGTACTATACATGTCTTTCTTAAAGTAGCACAGGACTTCTCAGCTCATCCTCTCTCTTAAAAAATCACGAACTTCCGGAAGTGTTCTTAAAACACCAGGCAAGGTCCAAACAATAGGTTAGGAAGCCTAAAGATGTCTACGTTTTTGAAAACTTCCTAGGAAGTTTGGATTCAACACTAGATTTTAGCAGGCACCAGCGGGGTTCCTTTGGTTAAGTCATGCCTTACTCCACCACTCAATCACTCAGAGGTTGGCCGCTCTCCCCACCAAGGCCACTTACTCTCTCTTCCGATTTAGAATAGCCTGGGAAAATGTCTCATCTCCACTTTTAGACCATGAGCTCCTAGATGGGAGGGGCAATGTCTTAAAGAAAATGAAGGCTGATTTACTGAGCCGCGTATTCCTTCCAGCACCCAGTAAAATCCCTGTAAAACATGGAAATTACTGCTGCCTTACAGATGAAGAAACTGAATGCTTAGAGCAGTTAGTTGACGATCTCAAAACTATACAATCAGAGAAGAAGTCAGGATTTACACCCTGAGTCCAAACTTCATACTCTTTCCCTCAACTCATGCTTTCGCTCTTATCTCTAGCACCTAGTACTGTATCTAGAACGTGGAAGACTCTGGAGAAAACAGCCAACAGCTAAGAATAAATTAAGGAGTAGAAACTGAAGGAACAAGCACTTGTTTACACTATGCATGAACTCAGCCACCTTCAGAACGCCAGAAATCATGAGGTTTGCGTATGAAACAGGGCAAGCAGAGGCAGATTAGGAGAGCAGAGATGTACAAAATAAAGCTTTACAAATTACAGGTCTGCACGGCCCAAAGCAATTTTCGTAGATATTGCTACACTTGATACTCACAAAGCATCTGGGAGGTATGAAGTATGAGGAAGTGGATTTTCACCATAAGTTAACAAATATGATCTGTGATGTTCAGTGACTTTGACTTCTAAGTGGTGGAGCCAGATTCAAGGCCAAGTCATAAGACTTCTTTCCAGTGCTTTTCCCACTGGGCCTCACTGCTTTCTCTTCCCATGGACTTTCCTTGGAGGCCACAAATCCCTTACCCATCCCTTGCTCAAAGGTTCGGAGGCCAGCAGGGTTCCACCGGCCCCCTACCACCATGAGCGTGCATGCGTGCGCACACACACACACACACACACACACACACGACTTCCTTTTGCTATATTTATTTACAATGCCCTAAGGGTGAAGAAACAAGGATGCGGAACCTGGGGATGGGATACAGAATCTGTAAAGGGCATAGGACTCATGACACGGTCATCCTAGCTTTCCCAGAATTTCTTGAGAATTTTTTCCAAAAGCTTCTATAAACAAACTGTATTATGTGCATACATTTCTGGATGTGAATAATGCCCACGGCATAAGAGAAATCATAGATTACCCAATATAGGCATGATGTCCTAGAAAAGTCAGACCTGGATTAAACACCTAACTCCCCCTTCTTCTCACATCATCTATAAAGGGAAACCACAGAATGATTTTAAGAATGAAGGTGGTAGTCAGCACAAAGTGACTCACACAGATTCAAACAAGTAATTATCCATCAACTTATTTAATTAATCTGCTTCTTATATAAAATGGATGCACTTACATACCCATTTTTTGGAAATGTAGCAACTCCACTGCATGACTTCAATAGCTCTGGCAAGTCATACGTTATGAGTTGACGAGAAGCAGACTGTAAGCTCCTTGGGGCAATAATCTCCAGGAGAATAGGCATGTTTTCCTTATTTAATACTCTATTCTCAGTGTGAGATACAATGTCTGGTATATAGTGAACAGTCAATGATCAATGGGTAGCAGAGAAGGCTGAAAGTAAACAATTCATGGGACTGAGCAAAAATATCAATAAAGGCAACTGAAATTTGTTCTCCTGTGTGTATAAAGGAGGCTTCAAAAGAAGCTCTTTGAATGTATATTCTGATTTGAAATTCATCTTCTGCTCCAATCGCAGGGCACTTAAAAATGATGTTGTCTTTGCCTAACACCAAGAAATCGAACTTATAGTTTTGTGTAATGAATTTACAATTCCTAAATTATCATGTATTGTGTCAGATATGTGATGGGCATTTGTTGTTTTGCCTATTCATTCCCTCTTCCCTCATCATTTGGTGTGTCAGCCCCATTTTCTTTTGAGAACCCACTTACGCCGGTCTTGGTCCCTGTCATTCAGGGAGGGCTGATCCCCACTCCCAGTTCCAGCGGTGGCCGTGTGAGCCACTGACCAATGAAAGTTCAACCCTGGCCACCAGGACTGTTCCAGAGATGACCACATGACAGGCAGCCTCATGATTTGAGTTAAACTATTAGAACAAGTATTCTGTCTTCCAGCTTTGATTGCCCAGATAGTAAAATCTATTTGAAGATGCCAGCAGTCTTGCTGCTACAACAACTTGCTTGAGAATGAAGCCAGTCAGAGGAAAGCAGGCGAAGGCAAGGAGTGAGGCAGATTATTAAAGATAATCTGGGTCTTGCCATAGTGTTATAAGCGAGTTTATAAATTCAGCCCTTTGTCTTCTTAAATCAGTTCCAATGAGTTTCTTTCTGAAACAAAAGACTCACGTCTAATACAAATTACCACCTCAAAGTCATCAACAGTTTAAGAAAAACTGATAGGAAAAAAATGTAAAACTGGGATAATTCTATCGATTAATTAATTCTACTATGGAGGGCAAAAGCACCATCATTCTCTTTTCAAGAATAACTAACATTCATTGTCAATATTTATGACCACCTACACTGTGAATATTTATGACCACCTACTATGTGTTGGGCACTGGGCAAGGTCCTAACATGGACATGCTCTGGGCTAGCAACTGCCTTTGAAAGCTGACACACTGAAAAAAAAGCCAGTGTGAGAGGGACTGATGGGTTTTCCTTCAAAAAGCCATGTCCTTTGTGTCTGGCATGAAGCAAGCAAGTGACTAAATGCTTTTATTAAGAAGTGAATTAAAGGTCAGAGGTGAATTTCCCTTAGTCCTTAATTTCCTGTCTATGTGCCAAAAGTAGGTGGGAAAGGGGAGGGGGCATGACCTGTTAAACACCAGATGAAGACCCACGGTGGCTGGGAGAGTTGCACCGCAGGACCTGGCCAGTTGGGTCTGGAGGCTCGAGCTGTGGAGAAATGGTTCCATGTCCCTGTGGCAGAATGTTTAATACTGTCAAGGGCACTGGTTGAAGGAGTGATTAAAAACAGGGGAGGGGAGGATTCAGGGATTGGCATTTAAGCAGATGAGCTGTAAAAGTGAGAAGCGGAGTTCAGTTTTCATTAAACATAGGCAGTTGAGAACCTAGAAGAATGATGCCAACGTTCCCTTCTACTTTGGTGTTTTATTCTATTATTATATGTTCTGAATAAAATTCAGACACATAATATCCCCCTTCCACGGGGCTTTCCTCTAAATGCTATGTGATCACAAGGGGTCAAGCTAGCTTGGGGTTGAACGAAGCCTCTGCTGCTGGCTGTCTATAGGCTACACAGTATGTTACAAATCCTCTGGGCCATTCTTCCCTCTTCTTAAAATCAGAATTTCAACACCCCTAGGATGGTGTAAGAACTGTGTGATAGGTGGGCAGAAGGTTTAAATAAGCCTTGTGCATAGAAGGGACAGAATAAGCGTTTGTTTTCTCTCTCTTTCTTCCCTTTTTCACATCACTCAGCAAACAAAGAGACACCCTATGGAGCAAGAGGGTGGAATGGGACGGACACATGATTGGGGTCAGGCAGCTGGGATTTGTATTTTACATCTGCTTTTTACCATCCATGAGACTTTCAGTTTTCCTCAAGTTCAAGGTGGTTTCTTATCTTTCAAATGAGCATAATTACTAATGCCTTGTGAACCTCACAGCATTGTTCAAAGGATAAAATGGATCAATGAATTTCAAAATGCTCTATAAATGAACTTGTGTCATATATACAGATATGTGTGTATACGTGTGCATATATATACGTACATATAGTTTTATATATATTAAACTGTACATGATATAAAAGACAGACTAAAATTTTTGCAAACTTACAAATAAAGCAATCTTCATGACATTGAATTTGGCAATAGATTCTCAGATATGACCTCCAAAGCATAAGCAACTAAAGAAACAATAGATAAACTAGACTTCATCAAAATGAAAAACATTTGTGTACAAAAGGGCATTCTTTATCAAGAAAGTAAATAGGGCAGAAAATATTTGCAAATCATATATCTGATAAAAGCCTAATATCCAGAATATTTAAAGAACACCCATGACTTAACAACAAAAAGACAAAAAATCCAATGTAAGAAGGGGGCAAAGGTGTGAACAGACACTTCACCAGAGAAGATATACAAATGGTCAACAAGCATATGAGAAGATGGTCAACACCATTAGTCATTAGAAATGTAAATTAAAACCACAATGAGGGAGACGGCTGGCTGGCTGGCTCGGTTGGTGGAGTGTGCAACTCTTGATCTCAGGGTTGTGAGTTCAAGGCCCACACTGGGTGTGGAGCCTACTTAATCATAAAGAAAAACAAAACACGAAACACAATGACATGTCACTTCATACCCACTAGGATAGCAATTTTAAAAAACTGGAAAACGACAAGTGTTGGAGAGGATGTGGAGAAATGAAACTCCGTGTACATTTTTGTTGGAAACGTAAAATACTTTATTTAGTTGCTGTGAAAAAGTTTAGCATTCACTCAAAAAGTTAAACATAAAACTACCAGATGACCCTTCTTACACTCTATACCCAAAAGAATCGAAAACAGATCCACAATTCCACTGTTAAGTCTATACCCGAAAGGACTGGAAAGGGCATATAAGTGAGTACAGATACGCACATGTTCATAGTGGCATCAATGACAATAACCACAAGGTGGAAACAGTTCAAATGTCCATCAAAGGATGAAGGGATAAGCAAATAGTGGGATATGTATGTAGAGAATCTTTTCTTTAAATGTCTGTTTATTTTTGAGAATGACTGGGGGAGGGGCAGAGAGAGAGGGAGACAGAGAATCCCAAGCAGGCTCCATGCTGTCAGCGCAGAGCCCGACGTGGGGCTCGATCGCACACACCGTGAGATCACAACCTGAACTGACATCAAGAGTCAGACGCTTAACCGACTGAGCTACCCAGGAGCCCTGGGAAATATATGTAATGGAATATTACTCAGCTGTCAAAAGGAAGTACTGATAGCTGTTGCAACATGAACAGATCTTAAAAATATGCTCTCTTAAAAAAAAAAAAAAAAAAAAAAAAAGGAAGCCAGACACGAAAGGTCACAAACTGTATGATGGAAATGTTTGGGAAGTAGACAGAGGTGGTGCTTGCTCAACATTGCTCCACTAAATGCCACTAAACTGTTCATTTTAAAATGGTTTTTAAACCATTTGTGGGGCGCCTGGGTGGCTCAGTCGGTTAAGCGTCCGACTTCGGCTCAGGTCATGATCTCGCGGTCTGTGAGTTCAAGCCCCGCGTCGGGCTCTGTGCTGACAGCTCAGAGCCTGGAGCCCGTTTCAGATTCTGTGTCTCCCTCTCTCTCTGGCCCTCCCCCGTTCATGCTCTGTCTCTCTCTGTCTCAAAAATAAAATAAACGTTAAAAAAAAAAATTTAAATGGTTCCTTTTGTGTGTGTGAAGTTCACCTGAAAAAGTTATTTTTTTTAAAATTTTTTTTAACGTTTCATTTTATTTTTGAGACAGAGAGAGACAGAGTATGAACAGGGGAGGGGCAGAGAGAGAGGGAGACACAGAATCTGAAACGGGCTCCAGGCTCTGAGCTGTCAGCACAGAGCCCGACATGGGGCTCGAACTCACGGACCGCGAGATCATGACCTGAGCCGAAGTCGGACGCCCAACCGACTGAGCCACCCAGGCGCCCTGAAAAAGTTATTTTTTAAATAGGTTGACAATTTCAATACTGTTAAGAGAAGTGCCACTACAGAATGGTTATGTACCTAAATATGTTGGCTTTTAGAGAAAATATAGTAGTCATCCCACACATTTTTTAATAAACTAGTAAATGCTTCAATCAATCAATGAATAACACTATCTTAGAAAAACAGTCCATTGGAAGGAGCACAGAGAAGATTCCAAATAAACTTTCAAGCAACATAACAGAATCACTGCCAATGATATCACTGTTTTGTGTCAAACCATTACCAACTGAAACTGAAAAAAATTAAAACTATCCATAAATTTGCCAAGATAGCATGTAATACCATGACATAATGGCGAGTTTTTCCCAAGTATGTTATTTGTTTATTTTATATTTTGGTAATTCCTATCCCTGTCTCTACTGAAGAATGTTCTTTTTTTCCAAATTAAAACTAGCTAAAAACTATTTAAAGAACACTAAGCGACAACATTTGTCTCTGCTCTGAAGCTCAGTCAGCTGAAAAAATAAAGTTGAGAAACTGACAATTAATTTTGTTGCTGTTAAATCAAAACGCAGAACATTCTGAGTTTGTTTATAATTTTGAAATGTGTTTGTATTGACAGGATATTTTCTTTTACGTTATGTGTTTTAAAGCTTCAAAGTTTATTTCTATAAAAAAATGACATTTTTTTTAAAAGAGCGCGGTTTGATCATTAATAAAGTTTAGCCTAGGTGTGTGTATATATCACTCAGGATCTAACCTGTTAAACAAAAACTACTCTAGGTTGTCTAAAGCAGAAGGAATTTAGTACAAGGAACTGACTGCACAGACGGTGAAAGGAAAGCTCCGTGGATCACTTGAGGGACTCCAGTGGTTAGCAATGGCAGGGAGTTGCTATGCCCCTACAGCTGAAAGAACAAAGCAAGGTGCCCAGGGGCCAAGATCATGTGGCTGAAGCTGGACTCATCATGAGCCAGGGGACTTGGAAGAGACAAAGCCTCAGCTTGACATACAGGACACACAGGGAGCAGAAATACCCTGGCTTTTCCCTTCTTCCCACCCTCCAATCCCTCCTCAGTACATCCCACTGGGAAACCCAGCCAGAAGCTAGCTGGTTAGAAAAGGAGCCTGGGAAAGAGAGGCTTTAGAGACCCGCCTTCCTCCAAGAAGTAGAGAGGCAAGCAGGAAGGAGTAAGAATGAATCTGAGGCCAAGGTCAAGGACCAAAACAGAAGGCAAAACTAATTCGCATGTGATGGGTACAATATTACATGAACTAGAGACATGGAATCATACACATTCTGCCTCAGGATTTTACCACCTATTTTGGGAAACAGGCCGTCGGACGATTACCTTATTAGTACACGGTTCACCCCTGTATATAATAAAAATAGCACAAATAATAAGTAAAACACTTTATCTCACAAATAAGAAAAATAGCATTTCACAGAGCACTTTCATACACATTATGTCCATTTTTGAGATGAGGAAGTTAAAGCTTGAGAGTTGCCACGAACCTGAACCCGCCATGATCCCCGATGCCTCCCTCCATCAAAGCCCCTCATTCACACCACGGACTCCCACCAGTTATTCTATTTCTCAAATCCGTCCACTTCCTTCCACCCAACATCTTGTACCTCCGGGCTACATAGTCTCTCACCTGGATTACTACTATTGCCACAGATAATTTCCCTGGGTTCACCCTGTTCCCTTCCCGTTTGTTTTTCACACAAACATGACAGTGCTACTTTTTTACTTTCGACCCCCTTCAAATCCTTTCCATTACTCTTGAATTAAAGACCAAAGCCCTCAATGTAACCTAAACCACCAGGCAAAGTCTGGCCTCCCCCCAACCTTTCATCCCCATCCCATGCCTCTTCTCCCTAAGCTCCAGCCACACTAATCTGCTGTGTCAGTTTTTCCAAAGTACAGCCTCCCTCTAACTGCAGGGACTTTACATATGGTGGTCCTTCTGCCCAGAATATAATCCCCATTTCCCCAGGGGCCTCACCCCCTCCCCACAGTCCTAGTTATTATGAGGCCATAAATGGCTTTTTATTTCTGGAAAAAAATGACTTATTTCATAATTTATTCATTCAACAAGTATCGATAATTGCCACACACACAGGCATACACACACACACACACACACACACACACACACACTGCATACATATAGGTTGATTCATCTTCCTGCCTCTAACAGCTGTCCCACTCAGTTTCTCCTATACAAACTGAATGGTTTAATAATAATAGCAATAATAAAGGACAAGAGCAAATGCTACTATTTATTTAGAACTCTGAAGTCTTTTCATCAGCCTGAGCCATGGGAAGAACTGAGTCATTGGATTCTTAGACTCAAGTTGGCCACAAACATATTGTTGGTGACGTGGGTTTTGAAATCCTAAACATGGCAACAAGAAGATCAGATACCCTACTAATGAGCAGCATTTTTCCTACTTTCCCACTAAGGACTTTCAGGAGTTCTCCCTACTTGGGGCCCTAGTTGGCCTTCCTATTGTACCAGCAACACTAGGTTTCTGCAGGAATTACTACTGCAACAAAGGGACTTGCACTCAAGCAAAAGCCTCCTGGTCTTGAGGGCTTTCGGGTGAAAGGGTAAGTGCTCCCACTTTCTGTTCTAGTTCTGTGAAAGGAGGAAGGGCGTGGGCTGACACCCTTGACATGACTCCCTACCCCAAGCACTGCCTCTCCTCTACTGGCAGGGGAGAGGGGAGGGGTCCCTTCCACCCCCTAAAGTGAGAGAACAGACTGTCAAAGAGTCATGCCTAATCATGGCCCTGGAAGTCAAACAGACCAGGGCTCAGATTCCGAGTCTGCCACTTTCCAGCTGCGTCTTCTCCTGTAGCTCTGCTATCAAATCTGGTAGCAACTAGCCCCGTAAATTAACAAAGACAGGGGCGCCTAGGTGGCTCAGTCGGTTAAGCGGCCGACTTCCAGCTCAGGTCATGATATCGCGGTCCGTGAGTTCGAGCCCCGCGTCGGGCTCTGGGCTGATGGTTCCGAGCCTGGAGCCTGCTTCGGATTCTGTGTCTCCCTCTCTCTCTGCCCCTCCCCCATTCATGCTCTGTCTCTCTCTGTCTCAAAAATAAATAAACGTTAAAAAAATTTAAAAAAACATAAAATAAAAAAATAAATTAACAAAGACAACACAAAATCAAATATTTAGTTTCTTGGTCGTATGAGATACATTTCAAGTGACCCAAAGTCCAGTGGCCATCATATTGGGCAGCACAGACAGATTATTTCCATTGTCTAGAAAAGCCGACTGGACAGCAATGGTCTAGAGAAAGTCACACAGCCCCTCTCTCCGAGCTTTCATTTCCTCACCTGTCAAATGAGATCATGCACAAGATCATGTGTATAAAGCACGGTGCTTGGCAGAGTGACCCCTCGATATGTTCTCTCCCTTCCATTCCTCAAGGGGTAGGTGCTACTTGAGGGCAGGGATCTCATTTCATCATTTTTGCATCGCCAGTGCCTTCCTAGCACAATATCCAACTCATAGGAGATGCTCGATAGATATTTGCTGAACCTTGCACTTAACATTTCGCATCAAGCTCAGACCTAAATTTTCCCTACCATCACCTGATGCGCTAGGGATGAAGAAAAGAAGACATTTTTTGTATGTGATATGCACACACTCAAATACAGGGCCCAATACTTAGTAAAAGAAGGAAGGAGGAAAGCAAGGAAGGAAAGAAGGCCCACTAGCTAACAGCTGCCAACGCTTGGTCACTACAATGTGAAGCCCTCTCTTCATATCGCTTTATTTAATCCTCACAAAAACCCTATGAAATGTCATTTTAATCTCCATTTTACTGGTGAAAACACCGAGGCTCAGACACTCAAAGCCAAATTCAAACCCATATCATTCTGAATTCAAACTTCACGCTCTCGGTGATTATATACTATAGTCGCCCAGTGATGAGGGCATCCTATCTGTCCCTTGTCTGCTCCAATAGATTCTTGGGGTGATGAAATGAGATAATACTTGCGAACACTCTTTGTGAGCTCTAAGTGTCATGCAAAGGGGCCATTATTATTTTGTCCTCACTACTGTGGAGCTTTCTAGCCCTCAAGCCATAGGGTCTGGCTTAGACCACAGGCAAAGCTACAAGTCACCTAACCTCTCAATGCCTACCTCAAAATCCAAATAATAATGACAGGATAATAATACCGTGCATGCCTTATAGGATTGTTGTGAGGATTATATAGATTAATATATTTAAAGTATTTAGAACAGATTCTGGCATGTCTTTAGTTCCATATAAATGTTACCCATTAATATTATTACTATTATTATTACATGGTGAAGACATAGGAATGGAAATATCTTAGAATGGAAAAATACCCTGAATCAAGGAAAAGGGTCTAGATTCTCTTTTTTTTTTTTAAATGAGTCAAAGTAAACGAGAGGGTTCTCTGTGATATTTATTATCTATCATTAAATCAGACCCTCCTATGCAGATAATCCGACTAGAATACTTCAGCATTTGGGGGTCAACGTTCAAACCAGTCCCCAGCTCTGGGTCTTAACTGCAGATATCAGCCAATGAACAACCTGGTGCAACTCAGTCTGTCAGGTGGAGACATTACAGGGAGAGAGGTATTCATGTCCCAGAGCATTTGAAAACAGAAGGCTGGCAGCTAGGCCAACATCCCCTGGCAATCACAAAGCAAGTTTCAGAGGTGTGGACAATGTACAACAGTGACCAATGGACAAAATTCCCCCTTGTATGGACTCCTGGAAGCCCCGAAGCTACTGGGTTAATAGTAAGAGATTAAGAATTAATATTCAAGTCCACTGCTCATGCTAATGGTGTTTATTACTTATTGGCTTCTATCATCCCAAAATGACCTATTGCACCTGGATCTCAGAGAGCTTGTCTCACAAAATTAATGGTTTACCTCAACTCCACTTGGAGGGTGGAGTCAGGGGAACTTGATTCAATTTATTATCCAATGTTTGCTTGACGCCAGGGATATGGAATCCAGTCCTGAAAAGTCAAGGGCCTCCACGATGAGAGATACTTGTAGGCTCAGAATAATGCATTTCGAGGGGGTGCTCTTTTATTTTCCCCTTCATGTGAATAAGTACAGAGGATGACTCCCCAGTGAACTACAGAGAACCTGACCCAGGAGGTGAGCAGCACTTCCTGCAAGCAAGTTGTAGAGAAGAAACAACAGAGATTCCCAGAGTCCTAGGTCACTGAGACTCAGCCTCACACGTAGCAGGGGCTTGAAACCAAAACGGGGCAATTGAAAGTTGCTGGATGGGAAGTTTCCATTCCTGACATAATCCACTGACTCTGGCTGGCAGTTGGCTAAATGATGCCCAGGGTAAAAAAAAAAAAAAATTGAAGACCTCCAGGATTTTACTTAACATTTGAGAAGATGGTGGTATTATTTGCTGAGAGACAGTCCAGCAGGAAGAATGTGGTAAAAAGGAGAAGAGAAAGGAAAAACCAGTTTATATGGAGCACCTCTACTTATCAAGCACTGAACCAGACACTTTCCATGCATTCTTTTTTTTTTTAATTTTTTTTTAATGTTTATTTTTGAGAGAGAGAGAGAAATTTGAGCAGGGGTGGGGCAGAGAGAGAAGGAGACACAGAATCTGAAGCAGGCTCCAGGCTCCGAGCTGTCACCACAGAGCCCGATGCGGGGCTCAAACTCATGGACCATGAGATCATGACCTGAGCTGAAGTCGGACGCTCAACCGACTGAGCCACCCGGGCGCCCCTCCATGCATTCTTTTATTTAATCTTCACTGAAATCTATAAGGTAGGTATTACTTACTATACCCATTTTACAGATAAGGAAATTGAGGTTCAGAAAGCTACGTAACTGATGTAAGACATTACAGTTATTAAATATGAAGATGAAATTCAAACTTAGGTCTTTCCTGCCTGGAAGCTCACGACCTTTCTAATGCATTCCAACTGACTGCCAGGGATATTATCCCAGAGCATCTTCATACCAGTCCATAATGTAGACATTATTATCCCCATTGTACAAAATAAGAACCCTCAGAGAGTCAGTGACGTGCCAGTAGAACTGAATGGCGTGAGCCCAGCTGCTGGAGGCAGATAAATCCTGGATTCAAATCTCAGTGTTATCGTGTATCAAGCACGTGACTTAGGTTATTCAATCCCCCATCTGCAAGGCAAGCATAACAATATGTGCTTTATGAGGTTGCCGTAAGGATATAAGGAGAACTCATGCGTGGCATGAGTCCTCAATAAATGTAGCTGCTATTCTGTCATCATCGTCCAACTCACATTTCTTTTATGAAATTAAATAAAAAATAGTACACGACACAGCACACCATATGCGACACGGTAAGTATTCAATACATGATAGCTCGTATCTTATTGTTAGGTATTAAAATGGCCTTTGTACTCTCCTCTTCGGACTCAAAAACCCACAAGGGAAGCCCCTGTCCTGTCTCACCGGCAGGATTTCCTCCATAATAAAACTCCGAGTTCACTCAGGTGCAATGTGATCTCTCTTCCCCTTGACTCTGGCAACCACTGCAGGCCACCTCCCCCCAGGCTCAGGGCAGAATAATATCCCTGTCCTTCCTCTGAGGGATGTAAGGCGGCTTAAATAATTAACAGTTGTAAGGTGCTTTGAAAAGAGAGCGCAAAACACCATAAATTCCAAGAATTAATTCATAATATCAGTGGTGGGCTTGACAATTATATATGTCATATTTGTTCAGCTGTGAGAATGGTTCAGAACGTCAAAGTTTGGAGTGTGGTCCAAATCTCTCAAGACCAAGGATTTCCTGCAACTTTATATTGTCTGTATTCTCTAAGGCTAAGATTGTAAAGTTCCAATCTCCTAAACACAGTGCTAGGAATGGTTGCATTTTATTAATTTTTTTTTTTTTAATCTCTCCACTCCTCAGACCTAACTTGCATTGCAGTGGGGGTTTTGGACACCAAATGGTGGAGTGAAAAGGACACAAGGCATGAGGTTTGCAGAGGGTCTTTGGAGTTCTGGCTCCATCACTCTAACTGGGAACACTTTCCTTATTTAACCTGAGTTTTCATTTCCTCCTTAGAAAAAGAAAAAGGCTAATGGCAGTGCGAGTAATTCAGGTTGTGAAAATGGACTAATGAGCTAATGCTTGGATATACATTCACCAGAAGTTTACTGAGTATCTGATCCTGTGCCAGACTCCTATTAGACAATAGCAATCACAAAACAAAAATTCCTTGGTCTTAACAGTCAAAAAAAGCAAATGAACTGATGATCGCAATAAGATGGGCTAAGATCTTGCCACTCCAAGTGTGGTCCATGGACCAGTGGCAGCAATGGCACCTCAAAGATGGTTTAAAATGCAGAATTGTGGGGGCGCCTGGGTGGCTCAGTCGGTTGAGCGTCCGACTTCAGCTCAGGTCACGATCTCACGGTTCGTGAGTTCGAGCCCCACGTCAGGCTCTGGGCTGATGGCTCAGAGCCTGGAGCCTGCTTCTGATTCTGTGTCTCCCTCTCTCTCTGCCCCTCCCCCATTCATGCTCTGTCTCTCTCTGTCTCAAAAATACATAAACATTAAAAAAAATTAAAAAAATAAAATGCAGAAATGTGGTCCCACCTCAGACCTCTTTAATCGGAATCTGCATTTTCACAAGGTTATGGAGGTATTTCTAGGCGCGTTAAGGACTGAGACGTCCTGGGCTCAGGGCAGTGTTTAAATAAGTGCAGGTGTTGTAGGGCTACAAACTGGACAAGATACAATGCAGCTGGTATCTAGATGGGAGTGGGCAGGAGAGAAGTGAAGGGAGGCTGGTGTAGGCTGTTGGGCACTCAATCCAAAGGGGTGGCAAAATGCAAAAGCAGACACCTGAACCAGCACGACGCCTTCAAGACGCTATAAGGAACTCAGTATTTCAGCAACGGGCTTAGGACTTTTACCAATAGTGTGACTGATAGTTGGTTGTCCTTATTCAAACATGATAACCCCTGAAAATCATCTAAGGTCCTTTCAAGGTGTTTACTGCAGCGTGCCTGCATGCATATAAACCTGCATCTGAACTGGAGCTTTTGTTTTTATTTTTTTTAATGTTTTTGCTTTTTTTTTTTTTTTTTTGAGAGACAGAAAGAAACAAAGTGTGAGTGGGGGAGGGACAGAAAGAGGAAGACGAAGAGTCCAAAGCAGGCTCTAGGCTCTGAGCTGTCAGCACAGAGCCCAACGCAGGGCTCAAACTCAAGAGCTCTGAGGTCGTGACCTGAGCCGAAGTCGGACGTTCAACCGACTGAGCCACCCAGGTGCCCCCCTTTTTTTTTTAACTTGAGCTTTAAGTGTTTCTGTCCTATAAACTGCCAATACATTCACTGGCAGGGAGTACCAACAGCACGTGGATAAGTCACATTAAAATCTATAATGAGAAATGTCCCCTTTCAAATGTGTTTGATGTTGTTGGAAAAAAAAAAAAAGAGAGAAGGAGAGAGAGAGACACGTACAAAGACCCAGGGGAGAGAAGGAGGGAGGAAGGAAGAAAAAAGAGTAAAGGAAAAGAAAAAAAAAAAAGGAAAGAAAAGAGAGGAGGGGGGGGTTGAAGAAAAGGCACGATTCTTTTCAGATGCGCTTTTCTTACATTTTGTACAAAAAACAAGTCAGCTTGACTATGCTTCATGCCTGGTTTCTGCTCTTCATGGGCACTTTCATGGTTTGGATTGAACTCTTTGTACTCTCTCGGTCATTTATTGACTTCAATTTTGTCATTTTCTGTAAAGAGTTTTAGGGATGCTTTGTAGTGGTTCAATATATTTAAAATTTGTCCAAACTCCTCAGGGCTGGCTCCCAAGGCCTTCGTAATGGGACGCTTGCCTGCCTTTCTAGCCTCACCCAATTCCCTATTCCCCACCGACAAATAACATATTCCCTTCCGAGAGATTACCCAGCCCTGGCACATGCAGTCCTTTTGAAACACTCTTTCTTCTGCCAAGAGGCCTTTATCTTCAGGAAAATCCTCACTCGCTCTTTAGTAGGAATCGTTGCCATGGGGACCATTGACTTGGGACTTACTATACGTTGTCGGCAATTTGTAGTCACTCTTTCCTAAGACACGCAACTTCTTATCTGCACCCAAGTCCTCGTGTCAGGCTCCATTTTCTAGAGAACCCAAACTGTAACACTGAACACGGGCAAAGCACCTTCACACGGACGATCTAATTTTAACCTCAAACTATCCAGGGTTGTATACGTATCAGGTACATTCAACCCTTATTTTAAACACTGATCACTAACCAAGTATTCCCTAAGCAGCTACTGTTATCCTGGGCGCCGGTCAGTACAATATTTTACTCTACTCTCTGCCTCTTTAGGAACACATGGGATTTAATCCTTGCCTTTTATAAGCTCAGGCTCTCAGATTTGTTTGACCTTCATTGGCATCTCATCCAGGCGTTGGCCCCGCACAGGGAGCCCGGCCAGGGAACCCCGGAGCATGAGCAGCTTCTGCTCGACCGCTTCTAACGGGGGAGGAATCCCTTCCTGACAAGGGCTTTCTTCACAATATCCTTCTGTGCGTTCAGCTAAAATCTTCCTAATGGATCTCCCACCCACCAGTTCTGGTACTGCTCTCTGTTCCTTCACAGAAGGTCAGCTCTCACTTCCAGATCATTTTTATAGAATCAGGGATTATGAGTATTAAGTGAAACTAGAGGGTCGTCATCTACCATTTCCTCATTTCAGAGTAAAAGACGAAGCAGCCTGTCGGTGACAAACTGCACATGAGTGAAATGCCTCCACTTAAACCTCCTCCGTGGTAAGCAAGCCTCTTGCGCCAACAGCCTGTGGTCTCTCATCCACCCTGATGGATTCGGTCAGTGTGCGAGCCACCTGTGCACACGTCGTGTGTGTGCGCTCCCCGTTGTTTCCACTAACAGCTCTCAGCTTTGGCGAGACTTGTGAAGTAAGCAAAGATTGGACGTTAGTATGCCTCATTAAATGCTCAGTTGCTTCTAATCAAAGTCATTAAATTGTTTTGCTAGTTCCTATCAAAACCATGGTGCTTTTCATGGAAGACCAATTTATTATTCATTCAACAAATATATGTTCGGTATATAGCATACGTCAGGTATTGCTAGGTGCTGAGAGCCACACAATTGAAAAAGACGCGGTCTCAGCGATCCAAAAGCTCCCAGCAATCAAGCTGGGAAGACACGAACACTAACTGAGAGGCTAAGGGTATGGACTCTGGTGTCAGAAGGGCCTGAGAGAGAATTCCAGCTCTCCCACTTACTAATTACATAACTCCGGACGAGTTACTTAATGTCGGTAGATCGCTATTACATCATTAGCAAAATGGGGTTATGTAATACACTATTAACTTCAGCGTATTCTAATGATGATTAATGACTCAATAAATTGTAGCCATCTTTATATGGTACATAATTACTGCTTAATAAGGTATAACCATTATTATAGTCACTATAATTAATAAAGATTCTGTTAATTTAGCAAATGTTTATTCTATTTCCTCTGAGAGGCCATCTATCATTTATGGTTGACATGGACATGGGCCATCCAGAAAGGAGAGACTTTCTGAGCCGCTGCGGAGGATGTGACCACCACACAGGCCCCAGCTGCCAGCAACACCAGGGTCCAGATTAGCTGGAAGGAGCTGCTTTGCCTGGGGTCACAGCTTTCCCCAGGGCAGCCCATGTCCAGAAGATCAGGCAAAGTGGGGATATAAATCCCAGCCATGTCAGCGCAGGCCAGATCAACTCTCATGAGCAATACCCCTTCCAGCCCTCCTCACGGGCCCACTCAGTTAGACTTCTCCTTCTGCCCCATCCTGCTTGCTCACAGGTGCTGATCTCTAAGAGCCCACATCCCCAGCTCTATCCCCACCTCTGCCTCCAGAACATCCCACCGGCTACAGTATTATACAGTCATAAGAACATGGGCACCAGACCCACGCTGCGTGGGTCTCATGCCTGACCTCCACTCTCTGGGGACTCTTGGATGAGTCCCTTAATGGAATGTTGTCTTGGTTTCTTTAACCATAAAATGGGAATTATATCAGCACCTCCTTCATAGAAGCATGATGAAGATCGAATGAGCTACTCCGTGGGACATGCTTAAGAAGAGTGACTTTTAATCACTCAGGAAATGCTAGTTGTTACTACTCCCAACATTACCATAGACTAGGCCCCAACATTACCATAGACTAGGCCACACCCTGGGAGCACAGAGAGAGTTCACGAGCCGTAACCCCTGCCCACGAGATGTCTACGTCCGAATCAGAAGAACGTGCTGTGGTTGGGGAGGGAATCCGTGAATGAGACACACGATCCTCCCGCAGCTGGGGAAAATATGGGGCGAGCCTACATAGTGAAGGCCTACATAGAGGAGGGGACCCTCCTGCGACTATACAAAAAATAGGAGAAGTGTGAAATGAGATTCACGTCTGGCCCTGGCATCCAGCCTACCGTCTCCTGCTCTAAACAGTGGTAAACACTAATAACAGTGCACACTGCCATCCGACAGCACATAAAGGATTCTCACGTCCATTCTCTTCCCATCTGCTTCTTCATTTCCACTAAAAAGTGGAACTCTAAAACCTCAACAATTACCTCCACTTTGAGGTCAGGTGAATCTCTGCCCCCAAGCTCCGCCTCCCCACCCCCCCGCCCCACCACAAAAAGCAAAACAAGAAAGTGTTAAGTCAATTGGATTTCTGCGAGTTTTACTCAGGAAATACAAGAGTTATTTCACCTGAAGTAATCACAAGGCTATGCACGTAGTAAATACTACAGTCAGGAATTTCTTCCATTCACAGTCTTTACCAGTAGGGGCAGCTAAAAATGAATATATACAGTATTGGTCCCTGTGAGCAATTTTTTTTCTCATAAATTTTATTTATACCACAAATAAAAATACAAGGTTTGTTACTTGTGCTTATAACCTATTCAAATATGGAGCAGGGTGATTTTTACGTTTGATTACCATCTACTTGACTTATGTATTTTAATAAAGCCAGCAATGTGTGTATATTCTCTCAATATTCATGGGCAGTCATGGGAACTGTAAATTACATTAAACATTAACTTGCTTAGGACTGACACTGTTACATAAAAACAAATGACATATTCAGCTTTTTTTCAGTACCTCCATTTAAAGAACCGAGAGGGCAAGAAAAACATAAGGAAGAACGTGTGTTCATTTTATCCTCCCAACAATTTCGTGAAACAAAAGTATCATCCGTATTTTACATACGAGGAACAATGAGGTTTGCAGTTGTTGTCCGTAGGACAGATAAGCAATGACTAACAAAGTCATGACCAACACAACACAAACAAGGGCTCTGTCTTGGCAGCCACGTTCCACAGGGAGAATTAAAGTGTGGGGACCAAATGACCCAAGTTCAAATTGTAGGTCTGCCACCTACTATTTGGGTGACCTTGGGCATGTTTTCGAACCTCTGTGTGCCTTAGTCATCCCAGCTGTAAAATGGTAGGTAAAGCAACACCAGCCTCTCAGACTTACTGTGAGATTCACGGAGGTGCAGGATGTAGTGACAGTTCAAAAGTTATTATCCTCCTTGTCCCACTTCCTGCCCATGTTCCTAGGTCCTCTTGTTCTTCCTGTAAGTAAGGGGTTTCTTCGGTCACAATATCAAATCCTGCTTGCCCCTCCCCATTGATTGATTCAGTACAGAAAAGAACAGCTGCGTTGGGTCCCCCACCCAACCAGCCCAGCATCTTGATGCTGCCTCCCCGACCCCCCTGATACCTCCTCTGAAACCCCACAGTCCTTCATTACTAACAGCTTCCTTTTAGAAAGAGATGCCAACCCAGGCCTGAATCAAAAGCGGGAGTTCCTAGAATCGAGGCGGTGGAGGGACCTCTTATATGGCCTGCACAGAGCTTTCCCTAGAGAGGACTTGTTCCACAGGGCACAAACGACCGCAACATGTCTAGTTAATTGATATGTCTGTCTTCGGGTGTCCCAGTGCCCGTTTTAGATCAAGTGAAAAACAACAACAACAACAACAACAACTGCAGTAAGGTCATGTCCTTACCTTTGTTTCCCCACCCTTTTCAAGTGCTCTGATTCCTTTTTTGCAGAAGATCTAGTAACATTTTATAGAACCAGAACTCTACAAAATACAGTTTCAAAGATGTGGCCTCAAGAGCAAGACCTTGGGCAGGGAGATGGCTTCTAAATCTACAGAGACTCTTGCTAAAACCTTAAGTTCTAGAACCTGAGAGGTGAGACAGTATTGAGCATTATCTAGGTCAACCCTTTCATGGGGATAACCCACGGGGACTGAGAGACTCAGAGATGGCAAGTGACTTCCCCAAAGTCAGCCAGCAAGCTGGTGGCAAATGTGAGACCTGAACCCAGTTCTCTGAGCCCCGTGCTAATATTCCCCGGGTCACCACAGAGCCTTTCAGTTTTTAGCCTAGGCCATCAGGTTGAAGTAAGAGGGTGTGTCTAGTGCATCCATTCATTGGTTCATTCATCCATTCCTTTACAAATCCTCCTGTATGCAATAAAACACACCGAGCACTAAAGACGTAAAAGCTCTGGTCTCTCCCTTCTAGGAGTTCACACTCTAGTGTAAATTAGGACACATAAAGGAACAAACAGAGAGCACAGTGCTCGCAGCGAGGTATATACAACAAAGTAGGCAAATGGAGAGGCAAGTGATTCTAGAAGGAAAAGAAGCACATGCCATGTGACTAAGGTCTGGGGAGGAGGATTAGAGAGGGCATCCGCAACAGAGGACAAGGCTTGTGCAACGACACGGTGATGGCACGGCAAAGGGCGCTTGGATGCTTGCTAACAGGCCTCACCTGGAGCCTGGGCACAGAGCAGGAACTTGTGGCATTCCCACAGCTTGGGATCTGCCACTTCCCTTCCTACGTTGTTTGTTCATTAGTTCATTCACTCATTCACTCATGTAATAGTGCTAGTGATTGGCATTCACTATGGGTTCTGGACATGTGGAATACATCAGCAGGTCCTGTCCAGCCACCGAGCCTCTACTCATCCCTCTTCAGACACACACACACACACACACACACACACGGTAATTTTCTTGCTCTTGGTTTAATAAGCACATTAAAGGACAGTAACTGTCCTGCATATAAGAGAGACTCCATCAATTAAAGCTCCCCTTGGCCTGATAAAACTCCCCACTGGCTTTTAAAAAGACCTGCCCAACTGGCTTGGGGCATTTCTCACACTTCATAACTCTCCGCAGTTGCCCGCTCTTCCCCAGGACCTTCCCAGGGTAGTAACTGCCTTTCAGAAGGTTACTGTTTCCCTGTTCCATAAATGTGAAAGAGTTCAGTCTCCAACCAGAGTGCCCACTGGACACTCCAGTAGTCCCGTTCCTTTTCAGAATTGCAGAAATACTTCTTAGAGCTCAGGCTAAATTTGTAACAGATCACCTGCTTCTGAGAGTTAGACAGATGCCTCTACCTTGAGACAATCGATCTTCACTTTTCTCATAAGAATTTCCTCTGAGGAGACACAGTAGAAGAACCAGCAAAGCACGGAGCTTGGTTACCAGAGAGAATTGAATTTCCTTTGTGAACAAATTATTTTGCTGTTCTGTGACTCTATTTACTGAATCAGTAAAATGGAAATAGTAGGATCTACCCGATAGGGTTATTACTAGCATAAAATAAGACGGTATGGGTAGGGGCTCCCGGGTGGCTCGGTCAGTTGAGCATCTGACTCTTGACTTCAGCTCAGGTCATATCTCACAGCTCACAGATTCGAGCCCCACCTTGGGCTCTGCCCTGACAGCAAGGCACTCGCTCTCTTTCTCCCTCTCCCTCTCTCTCTTTCTCTCAAAATAAATAAAGTTTCAAAAAAAAAACAGAGAGAGAGCATGGTAAAAGCATCTGATATACAAGGGGTATTTAATGACTATAACCAAAGAAGATTGCAACCAGGCAGACTGTGTTTCTTGACAAATTGTGAGGTCTCAAGTCTCTGAAGGCAAGGACAAAGTTCCCCCAAAAAGAGTTCAATAATGGTCTTCGTTGACTATTTCCTTGCATTAGTAATAACTCATTAATACACCTGCAAGCTAGATGTTACCCTTCCTTGGGGATCAAATTACAAAGGCTACTTACCTATGGGGAAGTCCACATTTAATTCATAATTTATTAATGAAACCGGAATGTATTTTTTTGTGGTTATTCATTTAACAGTTTTACTTCTCACCAGCGGCCATGTGTCCCTGCGTGGGCAACAAAGTTCTCTGATTTAGTCTTCCTACCATAATTACACATGTCAGAGAAATACCATAAAGAACAAATGAGATAAATGTACATACAACACTGTGCTTCTTTAATGTCATTTCCCCAGTAATTAAAATTGAAAGAAACATTAAAATCCTCCCTGCTTACCATCAGCTAGTGTTCGAGAAAAAAAAAAAGAGACAAACCGAAGAAAAGGAAAAACAACAAAAAAAAACAAACAAAAAAGTTAGCTGTAAAAGAAAGAAATCTTCATTATGAGTTTTATTGTTCCAACTACTGTAAACTGTGTAGGAATCGGAGCTGCAAAGCTACCCATTAAACTGTCTGCTCTTTCCTGTTTAAACAAGGCCCCTCTTGGGCTGGGGCCGCCTGAGCCTTCATGGGTCTGCATCCAGGAAGGAAGACGTTTCTACGGTAACCGCTGAGGCCTTCTCTGGAGGTTCTCTGGGAGAGGCCAGGGTCTGGTGCAAGTGACAAACCCCAGTTCCCTTGATAATGTACAGAAAGGTAGCAGCCCTGATGTCCAGGCTTGAGCAGAATGAGAGCATTCAGGCGTGAAATCCCTTTCAATCGGCTGTTTGTTCCCCCCCCCCACAACCCCGCCCCCAGTTGGAGAATTCACTTTGTGCAGCTCTTTTGAGAAATGGCCGACCTAGGCTCAGTGGTGTATAAATAATAAATATTCCAGAAGGAAAGATATTTGGGGGATTTGGGAAGGAGGCTAGTCGGCTTCCCTTTGTAATTTGGTTCAAGTTTTTAGAAGGCCTGAAAGCGTAAAAGATCATGGAGAATCAAGTAACAGATCGCAGCCCAAGAGCCTCATTTTATAAATGGGGAGAGAAGTCACGAGAAGGGGGTTGGGGGGGGAAGAGCAGTCAAAATCACAGAAGGAGGTGGTCAGTATCAAAACATATCCTAAGCGCCTGGTGAATAAGGCCTGCATTGTAGAATTGGGACCGTCACCATCCAGTGCGGTAAATAGTCACATGGGGAGCTGGACAAGAAGCGATGGGGATATAAAACAAAGAAGAAAGAGAGCTTGAGCTGAGACTCAAAGAATAAGTAGAAGTTGCTATCGTGTATTAGCATTACAATGTGCTAGGCACAGTATGGGCACTGTCACGTTCATCTTCACAACATCCCTCTTTGGTGGGTGGCTAGTCTTTGACTAGCCATTTTTTTAAAGAGATAGAACAGGTTTAGGCCCACACAGCTGGCAGATGACAGAGTCCGAATTCAAACCCGCATCAGTCTAATTCCTACACCCACGCTCTTTTTGTTGACCACCGATACGCTGCCTGCCATACATAAGTGCAAGAGTCTAGGATGTGGGTGAGCTGGGGACCGTGTTCTTGGAAAAGAAAGAAACAGCACAGGCAAAGAGACAGAGGTACCACGTATAATGTCTCCACCTGGTATCTGACCAACTTTAAGCGGCACCGACGATCTCTCCCAGTCTTGCCTAGGCCTAAGGAAGTCTCAGCACTGCTTCTGAATTCTAAGAACCTGTTCTTGGCCATAGTGGGACCATCTGAGGCTTACCCAACAGTAAAATCCTGCACACAGTTGGTGGCCTGGATGTAGCCCCTACATCCCTCATGGAAGTCGGAGTAATAAAAGCCATAATGAACCATTCTCTCTTTTACAACTTACTTTTACAGCTCGTGGGGTTCGGGAGACTTTAATCATTTGGATCCCCCTTCATTCCAGATACTCAGAGTATAAAGAATTTCCAGCTCAGCTTCTTTCCATGGGGACATGTTGACCGTTGGTGCCTACAGCCAAAGTGGTTCCAGTTCAGTAAAAAGTTTTTCATGGAAAATCCGTGGCTGAGCTTGATGGAAAAATGGCCTGCTCGTTAGGGAGCTCCACCAGTCCATGCCAAACGGAGTGAAAAATAAAGAAGGTTATCCAGATGTCAAGGCCAAACTGGCCACGTGTAGGTAGGAACTATCCAGGTTATAACAGCCACAACTGACTGCTTGCTCTGCAAAGAGCACTTTATATACAGAGTCTTATCCTCTTCGCAATCCTCTATGCCACTGCACAGATGAAGAAACTGAGTCTCAGAAAGACTTAGCTGATTGACTAAGATCAGATAGGGAGAGTAAGTGGCCACGCCAGGATTTCTACCCAGAACACCGATCCCCCAAAGCTCTACAATTTCCACATCAACCTCAAATCATCAATCCAGCAGTCAGTTGGGATTATCATTTTTGCCACTATTTTGTGCTAGGTCCCAGTGGACGGTCCCATGCTCACCAATGGAACCCAGGTTCCACTGGTTAAAACATACGACCATGCTTTAGCAGGCAAGTACCTTTTGTGCTGCAGGTGTTATGCTAGGTCCAGAGAGTTTAGAGATTGTTTCATTCTACAGGTTAGTCAATGAATATACTCAAGGGACAACAATGTGAGAGATGCTGATGCTAAAGAGGTGAGTGAAAAGCAGAGACAGACCTTCACAAAGACTTTCACACTGTGATGGGTGCCATGAGAAGCAGGACATGGAACCATGGGTGGATGAAATCGGGACACAAAGGAACACACCTTGTCATTAAAGTCAGAGAAAGAGTCCCTGAAGGAGTGATAAGTAGGCAAGATCGGGGTCATAGTTGGGGCAGGGGGAGAAAAGCTGGGGGAAACTGGTACCAAAAAGGAGAGAAAGGGACAAGTAAAGCAGGCAACTACAAGAAAACGTGACTCAGTGCTATGATCAGAAAGGACACCACACTTGTGGAAATGGAAAGGACAGTAGCTCATCTGCCTAAGGGGGAGTGATACCTAGGCTGAGAATTGAGGAATGCACCAGGATCCACCAGATGAAGGATTGTTTGATGATACATATGGAGAAACAGCACACACAGAGAGACAGAAACAAGACAGCATGTGACACTCTTAGGAAACTGCAAGTGCTAGCATGTGTCATGGGACTAAGAGAACAAAGGAAGGGCCAAGATGGGGGTGGGGATGTTCCAGGAAGTGGCACTGGTAGTGAATAATGATCCTACTGGGGAACATCATTCTGATGGCAAACTCACAGCTCAGAGTTGATTTGTTCTCGTATTAACAGGGCCGACGCCAGCATCATGCAAGGGAAGAGAAATGGGAAAGGGAAAAGGGATTGGAAAGGGAGCTAATGTTTATTGAGCACCTGCTAAGTGCCAGATACTTTCAGGCATAACTCCATTCTGTGGATAAAGAAACTGAGGCACCAGAAGACGAAGTCATCTGGCCAAGGTCATATAGGAAACAGACAGGGAGCCAGCATTCATGCTACATTCTTCCGTGCTGACCTCTGGATCTGCCTTGTGAGTCTATTTTCAAGGGCTTTCTAATCTGACCAGAATGTTACCCAAGTGGGTGATTAAGACTGGCAAACAATAATGGCATTAGTCAGGACACTTATCTGTAAACGACAAGAATCTAAATTCAACTAGCTTAGGTAAATGATGGATGGTAGGTATGTCAGGATTGAGGAAGTAAGGAAATGTTTAGCACTAGGGCATAAGAGGGTCAGGAAGCCCCTGGGGCCTCAGGAACAAATAGACTCCCCAGAGCCCTCTGTCCCTCTTGTCTAACTTTCTACCCATGGGCTTTACTCTGTCTTACCACCCACCATAGTTCTTCCTCTCTGCAGCAGGAGTTTGGTTATCCATGGTTGTGGGGCCTCTAGCACTACAGAGGGACCTGCTGTTTCAATTTTTAAACTCAAGGAAAGATCTCTGATTGGCCCAGGGTGCATCAAATGTCCACCCAGGAATCGATCAGCTGCAACTAGGATCAGAAACATGGCTACTGGGGGTTCACTGTTGTGCACTGGGGGGTTATTCTCTGAAACTCTCTGTGAATCAAGAAGCCACTCCAAAGAGTACCTACTAAATTAATAACAACATTTATCATTTATGGGAGATATAACACATGGCAGGCTCTGAGATGAGAAGGCACATTGTTCTATCTTCACCTCATTTGATTCCCACAACAACCATGAGAAGTAGTGACTTCCAATTTACGTATAAGGAAACCGAGGCTAAGGGAGGCCCACTGATTTTCCCAAAGTCCCACAGCTAGTAAGTGGTAGGGGTCGCATTCAAATCCTGAAACGACTCCAAAGTCCTACACTCAACTCCCACACTTAATTACCCTCTACTGCCTGTGACTGATGCCTTATGCGTTGGCCTCCTTGAAACTAAAGCGAGGTGATCATAATCCAGAAGTCCTGGGATCCACCTATGCCACTGTCAAGCTTGGACAAGACTCCTAATCTCTGTGCCTCCATTTTATCGTGTGCAAGGTGAGAGTAATAATTTGTGCTTGCCTACTTCTATGATTGCAAGATTAAGTGGGTCTGAAAGGGAGTTGCTTAGGAAAGAACTCCATTTTAACAAAAGTGAGCTATTATCATCAGTTTATATCTTATCATTCCAGTATGCCATGATTTTCCAACTTTCTCAATTTATTTATTTTTTATTTTTTTTTAATTTTTTTTTTAACGTTTATTTATTTTTGAGACAGAAAGAGACAGAGCACGAACAGGGGAGGGTCAGAGAGAGAGGGAGACACAGAATCTGAAACAGGCTCCAGGCTCTGAGCAGTCAGCACAGAGCCCAACGCGGGGCTCGAACTCACGGGCCGTGAGATCATGACCTGAGCCGAAGTCGGACGCTTAACCTACTGAGCCACCCAGGCGCCCCCAACTTTCTCTATTTAAAGCAAACCTGTGTGTTTGTGAAGAGCCAATAGGCAGACCCAAATGTTTTAGGCTATATATATATGTGTGTGTGTGTGTGCGTGTGTATATATTTATACATATATATATATAATTTATATTTTTATATATATTTTATATATTTTTATTTTATATATCATATATTATATATTATATATCATATATATTTAAAAAATATATATTTTTTTATTATATATTTTAGAACTCTATGCCGACAGAATTTAACTCAGGAAACAGAAATAGAGTTAATTGATCCTCGATCCAAATGTTGGGCTCTTCTTGCTTGTTTCAAAACAGACATAAACATTGCTCCTCTGGATTCATTCTGTGCTGACACCACCTGGTTTCTGCTTATTTTTTCATTTCACCCGCTTCAGGGATATCGAATTATAATTGGTTTCTGCTGAACTTTCTCATGCTGTGAAGTACTGATTAACAGAGAAAATGAAAGTTTTCTTTCATTTGGTCAACAAGTTCTGCCCTGCTGCAACGTCTCAGATGGCAGTCCTGTAAGGAATTAAGGCTCTGTGGAATAATCCCCGTCCTTAGGAAATGCCTGCAAGGCTCTAACGGGAAGCCTCTGAAAGCCAACATTCTGTTGATGGCCCACTGGCCACAAATTTGCCCAAATGGGGGGACCGTGGCATAATCCTCCGGCTCCTGAACCCACACATGTAATCACGCCCTCAGCCAGGTCCATCACCTGGATGGTCTCCAGTCTGCGTCCTCTTCTCTACTCTTGTCATACCTAAGCACAGACCTTCCCACCTCTGTTTAAACAGGCTCCTAACCAGCCCCTCACCTCCACACTGGTGCCAGAACGAGCTTCTTAAAACAAAGATCCAACCATCTCAGCCCTGCTGAGCACCTTCCTGTGACTCCCTATTCACTAGATAACAAAGCCCAGATTCCTGGTGTTCTCCACAATTTGATTTGTATATATCCTCCTGGAATCATCACATTGCACCACCACACCATCAGAATCCAGCCTACCCTGTCATCAGGGCAATGATACTACATTGCTATCTTTTATTGAGGGTCTAAGACATGCCTGATTCTCTGTAGAACTTTTGCACAAATCCTCGGAAACCTGCGAGGTATTTTTATACCTTTTTTACACCGAGATTCAGAAAGCTCAGGAAGCTGCCGAAGATCACCCAGGCGGCAGAACAGAGACCCAAACCCAGGTTCATCTGACTCCCAGATGCTCTCCACTCTGCCCTGCGGATGTTATGAAATACTGGCAGTTCTCTGAATGGACCGTGTTCTTTCTACACCAGCACTGTCTTCGCGATTTCTCTCCCCCCACCCCCACTTTCCTTGCCTGCTGGCTCACTGCTACCCATCCCCTAAGATTTGGCTCAAATATCACCCTGGGTGAAACTCTGAGACGCTGCAGGCAGAGAAAGAAAGAGACCCAGACGGGGAGGCAGGAAACCAACAAGTCCTCACGGTCTCACCTAAGCCTCCTTGTCTATAAAATGAGGGCAACAACCCACACCCTGCCTACCACCTGGAGTTTCGGGGAGGATCAAACGGGACTCTGCATTTGAAACCACTTTGCAAACTATCAAGCCCCATATAAATACAAGTTATTATTAATTGTTGTATTAATTAAATAATTAAATCCCAGCTATAATAATGAATCTAAGAAATTACTGTTAATGACTATTAATCAAAATGCACGTTGACGGTAATTATGCTAAGTAAAACTCTCAATAATTATGATAATTAGCCCTGATACTGAGAAGTGGCCCATGGGGTGTGGACTAGCATGAAACTGGAGTAAACATCGCAAATGAGAGCTGGCAAAAAGACGCAGATACAGGCAAATGAGCCAGACAAGCAGATTAGCCTGGCGCTCCTCGTCCCAGTTCCATGGTGTTGAGGTCAAAGGGAATGATAAACACCCACACCGCCTACCACGCTACCAGCTCCTGAGGTGCAACTGTCCATGCGGTTGTGGTATGTGTATCTATCTCCCTGTGGGAATGCTTTCATACGAAGCTTCACCACGGTGAACTGCTCATGGGTCCATGGCCATGCCATTCCCTAACACCACCTACTCATCACATTGTCCATGCCTCCTGACAGACCCAAGGTCCTTCAGGTCCCAGTTCATGCAGGTTGTCTTCAGCGAAGTCTTCCTGGGATTTTTCTGGAACACCAGGAATCTCTCCCTCGTGCTTCTCCTCACCCTCTGTAGACCTCCACTCTGGAACGTACATCCCACTTCTACCACTTGCAAGTTGTGCTTCTTTGAGAAGTTCCTTAAGGGGCACCCGGGTGGCTCAGTCGGTTGAGCATCTGACTCTCGGCTCGGGCTCAAGTCATGAGCTCATGGTTCATGGGTTCGAGCCCCGGGTCAGGCTCTGCACTGGCAGCATGGAGCTTGCTTAGGATTCTTCCTCTTCCCTCTCTCTCTGTCCCTCCCCTCCTCTCTCTCTCCCAAAGTAAATAAACTTTAAAAAAAAAAAAAAAAAGAAAAAGAAGTTAGTTCAAACGTGATTATGCTTCAGCTGCCTTACCTATTCAATGAGGACAATACAGCATGGACCATACAAGACTGTTTTCAGAATTCAGTAAGATACGTAAGACTTCTAGAACAAGATTAGACACATAGCACTTGATCAACATTTATTATTATTATTATTATTATTATTTATTGTATATGTCTCTATATCTATTGCCCTGCCAGACTGTGAGCTCCTTCTTTTTGACTCCCTATCTATACTTGCCACATCATAGTTGCTCTTTTCATTGTTGTTATTAAAATGGATATGGATGGGTGATATTCTAAAGAAACGCTGTGACAAGAGTAAAGGTAGAGGAGTGGTGAAATCATTGACTATGGAATCAGATTTGGTTTAAATCGTGGCTCTTCTGCTTGCTTAGACATTGGCTTTGTGCAAGTCACTTCCCCTTTCTAGGACTCAGTTTCCTCATCTAGAAAATGGAACCAATAACCCTTTGCCCACTTCCTCACAAGGTCCATTGTGGGGTTAGAATAAGGACACAGATGTGAAACTGCTTTGTAAACCAAAAGGCACTAATCAAATGTAAGATACATTTCCTATTATTGGAACCATCTGGAAGTTGTTTGGACTTACAAATTGATAGAATCAGTCAACACCTACTTGGCTTACACAAAAAGTGGTTGTTAGGCTTGGGTACTTTTAAAAGCCCTTAACCCTATGCATATGGCAGGTCTTCTCCATATTCACCCCAATTTGAGAATTTTCAAGTTTCTTTCCCCAAAGACTAAGTAATGACAGGAATTAAAAATATAGCTAAGGCTAAAACTTCACTAAAGATTTTCAGTTTCTATTTCCCTTAAGGGAATTTCTAGAGCCCTGGCTAATAGCTAAGTTATTAAACACAGCTCAATTTACAGGGTTTCTGGAGGTGTCAGGAAGCTCAACCTCAGGGGTTACTTTAGGATAATAGGGAGTTTAGATTAAGATAGCTAGTAAATTTGGCAAAGACAGAACCACAGAGATGGCAAGAACGCTGGACTGAAAGTCAGAAATCCTAAATTCTAACCTAGTTCTATAGCCTTCTAATTGGGATATCTTCTCTACCTGGGCTTTAGCTTTCTCAGTAAAATGTGGATACCATACCCCCCATTTCATTAGCCTTTCCCATACAACAAATCACCCCAAATGTAGTGACTTAAAACATCAAGACCTTGTTGATCACCATTATGTGCATTGGTTAGACAGATGCACTCAAGTAGTGTGAGCCCACTCATAGGGCAGCATTCAGCTGGTGGGTCAGTTGGGACCTGGGCCCAGGTAATGCAACTAAGTCTCTGAGTCCCTTTCTTTGTACAGGGCCTTTCAGACATAAGGAGCTAGACAGGGCAGGTGGTGGGGTGGGGGGAGCTTTTCTCCTGGCATGGCATTGTACAACCACAAAAGTAGAAACCATATGGACTCTCAAGGCATAGCTTCCCAGAGCGTCACTTCCTCCATATTCTACTGGGCAAAGCAAGTTATACAGTCAGTCAAGAATCATGAGTTGAGCAAAGAGAATCCACTATTTGATTAGAGGAAGGCAAAGTCAAATTACAAAAAGGGACCTGGTCACAGTGAGGCACGATTCATTGGAAGCCATTTTTGTATCAATCTAACACACATGTGTCCTGCCCCTGGGGTTATTTACAAGCAGGTAAGTTGATATAATTACAGGCTCTTCATAAAAAGTGAAGTGTTAGGTCATACAGATGGAAGAGAATTTATTTTTTGTCCTAATATTTGTATTTGTATTACTTAACTGGTCTCAAGATGATCTGGGTTAAGTTTTCAAATTTTGATTCTCTATTAGTTAAGAAAAGTGTATGAGAATATAAAGGAAAGAATCCCAGATGGATGATAGAATATCATCATTTTCCAGGGGTGCCTGGGTGACTCAGTCAATTAAGTGTCCGACTCTTGATTTGGGCTCAGGTCATGATTTCACGGTTCATGGGATGGAGCCCCACATCGAGCTCTCTGCTGACAGCATGGAGCCTTCTTAGGATTCTCTCTCTCCCTCTTTCTCTGCCTCTCCCCTGCTCTTGCTTGCTGTCTCTCACTCTCTCTCAAAATAAATAAATATTAAAAAAAAAAAGAATATCCTCATTTTCCAACCTATAATGAATTAGTAGACGCAGGTTTTAAGTATAGTAGCTGCTAACATCACAAAACCCAAGACAACTAGGGATGCCTGCGTGGCTCAGTCAGTTAGGCATCTGACTTTGGCTCAGGTCATGATCTCAGTCTGTGGGTTCAAGTCCCACATTGGGCTCTACGCTGACAGCTCAGAGGAGCCTGGAGCCTGCCTCGGGTTCTGTATCTCCCTCTCTCTCTGCCCCTCCCCTGCTCATGCTCTGTCTCTGTCTCTCAAAAATAAATAAATGTTAAAATAAAAAAGGAAGAAAGAAAACAAGATAACTCGATATGATGTGACCCTGAGGAGGACTACTATATCAGCTGTGAAGTTCTCTTGCCAAAATAAAAAAAAGTTGACCCTAAGTCTGATCAAGCTTCTAGGTACAACTTCTAATTTTCAGGAATGACAAAAGAAAAAGGAACATGTTAAACCATACTACAAAAGTGCAATCGGCAAAATCCAGACTGGGAAACACTATAGGAAAATAATCTCATTTTTCAATAAATACACTACAAGGGGATAAAAAAGAGGTTGAGAAGAAACACATACATTAAGAGAAACCAGTAACAATGTGTGGCACTTATCTGAGTTCAAATAAACTAAAAAAGTACGACATTATGAGACAACTGGAAATTTATAAACTGGGTAATTAATGACATGAAGGGATTAAAGCTAATTTTAGGTGTGAGCTGGTATTAGTATTACATCTTCTTAAAAGACTCCTTAGCTTTTAGAATACCTATGAAACTATTTACCTGGGAAATGATACTATAGCTGAGATTTGTCTTACAGAGGGGGAATAAGCGGACGAGGGTACAAATGAAGCAAGAATGCCCACAAGGTTACAACTGTGAAAGTTACATAGTGAGTACACGGGCATTCATCACACACTTCTGGCTACTTTAGATCTTTGAAATTGTCCATAATAAATACATTTTTTTTAAGAGTGGGACAAGTAGGTGGACAGCGCTGGGTTCAAATAGCAGACCCAGGTCTCCTCTCCTTAACTGTATGTCCTTGAAAAAGTAATTTCACTTCTCTGAGCTTCCATGTCCTTACCAATAAATAGGGATAATCTCCCCTCGTTAGTTTCCCATGAGGCCATGAGCGCCAAGCCAAATGAGCTCACAAATGCAGAAGTATTTGATAAACCATGAAGGGCTACCCACATGTAAGGAACTGTTTTTGTCACCGTCACTACTGACCTTGAAACTAATTTGGATCCGTTGGCACCTGCTGCCCCCTTAGTAACAGTAGCTCTTCACAGTTGGTCTGCTCCCATGAGAAATAAATGCAATGGGCTCAAAGAGCTCTTTGAGCTCTATGACCTGGCTCAAGGGTCTGATGATTATTTTTTAAAATCTCATCTCTTGTCTTTATCTCAAATCCAACTGGGGAGAATTTCTGCTTTGGGTCAACATGGAGTAAGAGACACTGGATTTATTCTCATCCGTATGTTTTTATATGTAGTATATGTTTCATATGTACATATATGGTTTTCATATGTGTGTGTGTGTGTATATATATATATATATATATATATATATATATAGGTTTTCAAGAGATGTGAGAAATAAACAAATTGAGTCCCACGATTTCCCAGTTGACTGCCTTGAAAGAGTTTTCAGACAAAAAAGGAATAAAAGACATTAAGATTAGAGAGTAAAATGGACTTTATTCACAGATGACACCATCATCTATGTAGAAAATCCTATAGACTTTACCAAAGAAAAGCTACTAGAAATGAGTGACTTTAGCAAAGATGTAGGGTATGAAATCAATAATACAAAGATCAATAGTATTTCTATATACTCGCAATGAAATATCGGAAATTAAAATCATAAAAAGATAACACTTCCAACAGCATCAAAAACATAAAATTTTTAGGGATGAATCTGAAAAAGCTGTGAAATACCTGCATACTGAAAACTGCAAAACACTGCTGAGCGATGTTAAAGGAGACCCAAATAAAGAGATTACCACAATCGTAAAGGCAGATGGCTCAGTATGAAGATGTCAATTCTCCCCAGATTAATGGACAGACTCAGCACTATCCCAATCAGAATGCCAGCAAAATTTTTTAGGTAAGTTGACAAACTGATTCTAAAATTCATATGAAAATGCAAAGGTTAACCAAAAACAAGTTTTAAAAGGCAGAACAAAGTTGGAGGACTTCCACTATCCGATTTCAAGACTTATAAATTTACATTAACCAAAACAGTGATGTTGGCACAAAGACAGACACATAGACCGACGGTACAGAATAGAGTCCAAAGGTATAAGGACACAAACAATTATATGATTTTCAATACAAGTGCAAAGGGTATTTGGTCAAGAGCCGTCTTTTCAACAAATGGTGCTAGAATTAGATATGCATGAGCAAACAAAACAGAACAAAACATTCTTGAGTCCCTACTTTGTGTCATAAACAAGGATCCGCTCTAAATGAACCACAGACCTAAATGTGCCACCTGAAACTATAAAATTTCTAGAAGAAAAGAGGAGAAAGCCTTTGTGACCTTGAATCAGGGAAAGATTCCTTAGATCCAACACCACACAGCACAAAGATAAAAGAACAAAACAGACTGCTGACTGTAGGGGTCGCTCTGCTGGCAAAATAATCACCAGGCGGTCTTGGAGAAAAAGTAAAGCTTTTCATGAAAATCCCTAGGTAAAATCTTTATAGCTCTCTAAAGAAAGCTAGATTCATGTGGGTTTTCTACTATTCCTCAGAAGCAGAAAGGCCATATCTGAAAAAAATAGCTCCTTTTAGTTCCTTTTTTTAGACCCAAATCCACAACTTGTCTTTTTTGCGTTGGTTTTTGGCTTTTATCACCACCAACCCTTCTCGTCCATCCTCTTTAGAATTCTTTCTCTGCCTTTTGAGAATTAAGAACTATTGTTCAGGCTTTGACAACTTCTTCTTACCTCCAGTATCCCTGCTCCAACCATTTTTATGTAACCAGCTTTGCAAGTACTACAGACAAGGTACTGAGTGTGTTTCGGTCTCAGAAGAAAACAAAGCGATGGGGCACCTGATCTCTAAAGTCTTTTTCAGCTCAGATCTGCTGAAAGATCTCTTATTCTCAGATTTCTAGGAAAAATGAATCAGCAGTAAAAGAGCGTGAATTACAACGAGTGTTACAGTCAACAAAGTACCTCTAGAATGCTGTTACACACATGCACGTACAAGATGTTTTTCCCCTCTACTCCCGGATTGTAACCACAAATAGGAGTGACCGCTTGCTATTACCCAGATCATTAATTCACTTGAATACAAGGCACACTGGAATGAAGCCACATTGGACTTAGACAGGTCTGGAGCGTCTTGTCAAATGGCCAATCATACATGCGCTTAGCGCATGCCTTCATTCGTTCATTAAACTAATATTTCCTAAGCACTTACTATGCCCAGGTGCTCTGCAGGATAATAAAGATGCAATGCTCCCATTCTGGCAAAGGAGACCCACAGAATGCTCCTCCCTGCGGTGCGTTTACACATGTCCCTTCGGTCTGGGATAGTCCTGTTCTTCTCCCTTCCCCTGGCCCACTCCTGGTTATTTCCTTGCATCGCTCTATTCCTTTCCTTCTTTGCCCTTGACATCATCGATGCCCACGTTATTCATCACTGTGTTCTCAGCACACTTGGCACAGTCCCAGGAGAGAGCAGATGCTTAGTCATCACATACAAACTAATGGAATGAACAAAGAAACAGATCAAGGGGGCATAAATGGATGGGGAGAGGAGGGATTGAAATGTCCCCTGCAAGTGTTGGGTTTAGGTAAAGACTGCGGTAGGTGAAGGGTGAAGACAGTAGGCAAGAAGGCGTCTCTTCTTCAGCCCATGATGTCGTATCCGGGAAATAGTCTCCTAACTGGTCTCAAAACTTCTGCTCTCTTCAACTTGACAGGCTGAGTTATTGTGCTATAAAGTCAGCTTACAACACGTCACTTAACGTCTCCAAAATGCAATGGACTCCCTAAGGAAAAACAGCCAAATTCTCCAGCATGGCGCCACCCTCTCCCCACAAAAGACCCGGCTTTCTACCATCTGTCTGTATCTGTATCCCCTCTAAATCACTTCACAAAGCAGTCACGATGACCTCCTCCCCACTGACCAAACACACCCTGCTCTTGCCGACTTCTACACGCATCCTGTCCTTCATCTTCCCTCTGCCGAAGCTCTCATCTGATTCCAATGTAACTCCGATGCCCTCTTCTCTGTGGAAGCTTCCCTGGTGAGCCATCCTTCCTCCCCTGGATGCATCTCTCCTCCCTTCTGCTTCCACTCCACATGCTTCCACTTACTTGATGTGCAGAAGTCATTCTTCTTTTTTTTTATCTTATTTATTTTGAGAGAGAAAGAGACAGAGACAGAGCATGAGTCAGGGAGAAGCAGAGATAGGAAGAGAGAGAATCCCTAGCAAACTCCATACTGTCAGTGAAGAGCCCAACATGGGGCTCAAACCCAAGAACCGTGAGATCATGACCTGAGCTAAAATCAAAAGTTGGATGCTTAACCGACTGAGCCACCCAGGCACTCTAGAAGTCATTCTTCTTAATGGCATAGTTTATATCTACATATCTTTCAGCAGCTTATGAGCTCTGCTAGGTTACAAGCAGCCCAGAAGCTGCTCCTGACATGGTTTAAGTGCTCAGTAAATGTCTGCTGGATTACATGTCCCAAAGCATCTGCACAGGACATCCATTTCTACTGTCCCTTGCTTCCAGTAGTGGGTTACTAGGAAAGCATTGATATCATCCTCTCAAAAACCAGACAGCAGCCTTCTCTCCAACTCTGATAGCTTATTTATGCATTGAATATTTACGGAACACTCACCATATTTTAGCCACTTTTCTAGGCACTGGGAATACAAAAAAAAAAAAAAAAAATCCTTGCCTTGACGGTGCTTATATTTAAGTGAATAGGAGACAAACAATAAATAAGTATAATACAAAGTACATCAAGTGGTGAAAATACTATGGAGAAACATAAAGCACAAAGGGGGACAGAGAATACATGGCATGCTGCAGGGCAGGGATTCCAGCAAGGTCTCTAATAAACGGTGACTTTGGAGCAAAGACTCGAAATAAAAGAGTGAGGAGGCAGATGCCGGAGTACGGGGCATCCCAGGCAGAGGGAACATTCACACCACCAGATGCAACAGGAATGCCAACAATCCAGGTGAGAGAAAACCATCATCGGGCACCTGGGTGGCTCAGTCGGCTGAGCATCTGACTTTGGCTCAGGTCATGATCTCACAGTTCATGGGTTCGAGCCCCACGTTGGGCTGTGTGCTGACACCTCAGAGCCTGGAGCCTGCTTTGGATTCTGCGTCTCCCTTTCTCTCTGCCCCTCCCCTGCTCCCATTCTCTCTAAAAATAAATTTAAAAAATAAAAATAAACATTAAAAATTAAACAAACGATCATCTGCCCCAGAGTGACATGTTTAAGGATCAAGGCTAAGGCCAGTGTGGCTACAACACTGTGTACTTTGGGGGACAGTGGGAGCAGACAAGATATGATGGGTATGAGTGTGCAGAGGCTGCAAGGTGCCTTAAGGACCTTCCCTCTGTGTGAGATGGGAAGCCACTGGAAGGTTTTGAACAACAAAAAGAGATCAACTGGCATGTGCTTTAAAAATGTAATTTAGTTGCAGTGTTGGAGGAGGCAGGAGGGGAACAGAAACAGAATCAGACAGGGACCCGTTGGTGCAATACTCTTCGACAAGAAATAATGGAGTTTCAGGACGGAGTGCTGGCTATCGTGGATAAGAGGTGGACAAATTCTGGAGGTGTTTCGAAAGCCCTTGCAGGCAAGCTAAATGTGGAAGTAGAGGACATACAGAGAAGGCAGTATGATTTTTGGCCTGATCAACTAGATAGAAGGGAGTTTTTTTCCAGTTTTATTGAGATGTAATTGTCATATAACATCGTGTAAGTTTACGGTGTACAACAGGATGATTTGGTACACATTACCTATCGAGAAGATTGCCATGATCGGATCACTTAACACCTCCATCACCTCCCATAATTACTTTTGTGTATCGGGAGAACATCGGAGATCTACCCTCTCAGCGACTTTCACGTATCTGATACGGTACTGTTAACTACAGTTGCCGGGATGTACACTGGATCCCCAGAACTTTCTCATCCTGTACCTGAAACTTTGGACGCTTTCACCACCATCTCCCCATTTCCCCCATCCCCAGGCCCTGGCAGCCACTTAGCATAATGCCATCAAAGCCCATCCGTGTTGCCACAAACGGCAGAATTTCATTCTTTCTCGTGGCTGAATAATATTCCATGCTGTATAAACATGTATATTTAGTAGATGTATCACATCTTTCTCCATTCATCTGTAGATGACATGTAGGTGGTCTCTATGCCTTGGCTACTGTGAATAATGCTGCAATGAACGTGGAGGTACAGATATCTCTTCAAGAACCTGATTTCGTTTCCTTTGTATCTGTACCCAGAAGAGGAATTGCTGGCTTACATGGTAATTCTATGTATCATTTTTTTGAGGAACTTCCACACTGTCTTCTGTAGAGGCTGTATCAATTTACATTCCTACCCATAACGTACAAGTGTTCCTTTTTTTCCCATATCCTTGCCAACACTTGCTGTTTTCTGTTTTCTGTTTTGGTTTTGGTTTTTTGATAGTACTAACCATTCTAATGAGTGTGCAATGGTATCTTATTGTGTAAGGCTACAGAAGAAATTGATCTTATGTGAGAATTGAGGGGGGGATTCGGGAGATCAGCCATGGGAAACTAACGTCTGACATTTTTATCATCCAGCTGAGAGGTTAAATTGAGAGTTAAGAAGAACGCTCTGGATTTCACTGAAGAAGTCAGAGCCGGAAACATAAATTCAGGACATGTCAACACCATGATAGCATTTCAATTGTTGGGCGAAATAACATGTGGACACACAACTGACCATCAGTTTCAACAATGTAGAAACTGGTGATCTGGACAAGAAAAGTTTTTGTGAGTGATGGAGTGAAAGCGTGTTTGGTGGAACATTCTAGAGAGAAGTGGAGGAGTGGAGCTCATGACAGAATGTAGACGGAGCTGCCATTTGTCTTTGTTTAGCGTCGCAATCCCAGTCTGCACTTGCAGACCAGTGTTATATCCAGTTAAATGTGTCCCAGTCTGGATGATAAATTATATAACAATTCTAAGTACAGACAACTCTGTCTAGGTATCTATCACCATACTCAACCTATTTGTCCATATAACAGTGCACTTCTTCCTGTTTGACTTCCGAGAAGTCACATGGCTCCCAGTCCAAAGAGCCAAGGCCTGGAGGACTCTCCCTAGGATGATCATTTTTAGTGGTGGCAACACAGTAGAATCATCTGGAAACTAGGGCCCTACCCTCAATAATTTTAATTCATTCCACCTGAAATAAAGCCTGGGCCTGTTTTTCCTCTAGGAGATTCTAATGTGTGGCCAAGGAGGGGAGCCACTACCTTGATTAATGAAGAGGCAAGCAGCGAGTGGGTCTGATAAGGTTATCATACACCACTCTTTAGAAATCTGTCCAGAATCCTCCTTCCTGCTCATCCTCTGCTCAATGCTCTGGTTCATATGGTCATTTTCTCTACCTTGGGCTATTGGCATTGCTCTCCAGATAGTTTCTTTGCCCCTGAGCTAGCCATCTCCAGTCCATTTTCTCTCATATGAACAACTTATTCCTCTCAACGGACTCTGTCCTTCCTTTAGACATCTGATGTCGTTTGACGGACTTGAGGTTAACGTTCAAATTTCTTAAAATGTCATTCGAAGTCACATCAGTGCTCAAGAGTTGCACCGTGAATGAGGAAGGAATAAATGGGCTCAGACCACCAGGGTAAACAGAGGCGTGAACAGAGGATGAGTGACAGAACCGAGCAACATGGGCTTGAATGGGGGGCTTTCAAAGTCCCCCCAGAACTTGAGCAATCTACGATAGTAAGGAATTTCTGACTCGACACAAAGTCTGAGGCACATTGTGCTCATGCAAACCTTACCTGGATATGAGCTGGGGTACAGGGAGGAGGGGAAAGTAGGGAGTGAGATCCCTCATCTCTCACTCGTCCCCACCCCGCCATTACCTATATCCCAGTCGCACAGAGAAATTACACTTGTTCCCCAAACAAGTCACCCTCTCTCGCCTCCAGGCTTCAGCACATATTATATCCTCCTCCTGGATTGCTCTTTATCTCCCTTCTGCAACGAATTAATTTACACTCATCCCTTAGACCCTGGCTGCACGATAAATCCCGCTGGCAAGGTTTCCCTGACACCTGTCACCCCCTTCCCCACCGCCTCTACCAAGCCTGGATCGAGGGCCTTTTCCGCACCTTCCCTCAGCACACCAATGGTCACTGTACATGTCTATCTTCCCAGCTAGGCTGCAGGGACCACATCTATCAGTTCAAAGCTTAATAACTCCTGGTTGAATAAACACTACTAAGAATTCCATCTAAAGGGTTAGGGGAAATACCTAACATAAGCCCCCCCAAAATCACAGGTGCACAACTCTCCTCTGACATGTGAAGCCCCAAGGATGGCACACCTAACCTGGGCCTTGTTTTGCCTGGCCCCCATGGGTGGACATGTGCTTCACTTTGGCCCTGGTGCCTGCGACGTATGATTCATGCTGAAAGCACATCTGAAACTCTCATCTTTATAGCTCTTTTCTGAGAAAATTACCCAATCTGGCAGTCCTTCTGGCCCCACTCGACAGATCACAATAAGCCAGGCCAGATGGGAGGGGGGGAATGAACTCCACCATCAAATTGTCCAACGCCTGAAAAATGTTGGCTTTGGAATGATGCAGGCCCTCTCTTGTGCACTGACTAGAAATGGAGAAGGTGTGCCCTGCCAGGCCAAGGCAGTGAGGTCTCTGTGTTCCTGGCTGAGGCCCCCCAAGCCAGCTCTGTCTCCACAGCAGAGCTCCCTGCCAGGTGGGGCGTCACAGCTGCGGAATCAGAGACGTTGTGCAAGAAGGGAAAGAAGTTTCCAACTCAGCGAAAGGACTCTTGGAGAGCAAGCTTGGGGGAGAGCGGGAGTCCCGAGCGAGGCCAAGAATCATGAACTAAAGTCCACGTGGCAAGAGCTAAGGATCTTAGGCGCAGCAAGGTCTAGAGGGAAGTGAGCGAGCCAAAGTCGGGGGGGGGGGGAGAATGAGCGTGGTCAGAACACACAAGGAATTCCAGTGTTTCCTTACAGCCTGCTGTTTGTTGCAGAACTTTCTACGGAGTCAGGTTGTGTATTAATTTATTCACCAGGCATTTATGGGGGCCTTTGTACTTAGCTCACTTGATGTGCACAACTACCCTTGCTTCTATTATTATGGCCATTTTAGAAATGAGGAAATTAAATTTCAGTGAGGCTCACAAGTGATCAAAGTGGGCTTTATGCCCAGGGCTTGTCGATCCAAAGCCCCTGTTCTGGCTTGGAGCCCATCCCGAACCCCCTCGTGGGCTGAACGACCCTGAGCAAAGGCATTCTCTCTTACCTCATCTATAAAACGAGGGTGCTGTAACCACCGACACCATCTGTATAAGAAAATTTGGTCAACCAGCAGGTATCATGCAAATCTGAGTTGCATGTATTTGTTTATTTGCCTGCTTGTTTCTTTATATTTTTTTTTCATTCTGCAACACAGCCTACATAAGACCACACACGGTAAAATAACACCGTCCAGTAACCTGAATACCAGTGCAGATGTACAAAAGAGATTAGTTTCTCCGCCTGATAAATCTTCACGGAGAAAGACTTCGCAGGCACAAATAAAACCCAAGGAATCCAATCTCACATTCATAAAATCATTCATTCAACAAACCCTTCCTAAGCCGCCGCATTGGGCCAAACCCGAGTGCAGCATATAAATCATGAATAAAACACAGTCCCTGCCCTCAAGGATCTCAGAGCCTAGAAGAGAAAACAGAGTAATAAACAGGCCACTTTACAAGAGTGCCCAGCACTACAGGAAAGAAAAACACAGCAAACTGCAAGTTTGGGGAGTGACGGAAGGGCACCTAACCCGAGACAGCACTCCTGGAGGCAGGAACTTGTGATTTTCCGCCCCCCCCCTCCCCGAACGAACTGGATTCTGGGGGTGAAAGAAGAGTGGGGAGGAGTGGGTGTGTGAGTTGGCAGGTCTCTGGAACTGCAAATAATTGGCCTGGCTGAGGCTTAAAGGTGTAGGGGAAAGTGGGCTACGTATGACGAAGTTCCTCAAGCTACAAGAACTCCCCTCACTGTGCTCACGAGTGTCCCCATATCCAGAGCCCAGTGAGACATCAGAGAGTCTTCCAGAGCCTCCGAGGGCCCTGTGCCTCACTCAGATCCATCAGCTTCTCTAGCCGCTCCTACAGGTAGGCCTTAACGACCTCGTAGCTAAGCCACATCTCACTTCCCCTACAAGCAAAGACAGGCAGCCCAAAGCTGCCTAGATTATGCCCATTCCCCTTAGCTAAATGCTTCAAGCCCTAAGTTAGACCGGCCCACCTTCAAAGCCTGGCATAGCCACTTACTCGCTGTACAAACTGGGCAAGTAATTAATCCTCTTGTGCCTGTTTCCTCATCTGTAAGGAGGGGCGACAGCATCTACCACATGAGGCTTGTGTGAAAATTAAATGAGATAATACAGGGGCGCCTGGGGGGCTCAGTCGGTTAAGCGTCCAACTTCGGCTCAGGGCATGATCTCACGGTTCGTGAGTTCGAGCCCCGTGTCGGGCTCTGCACCGACAGCTGGGAGCCCGGAGTCTGCTTCGGATCCTGTGTCTCCCTCTCTCTCTGCCCCTGCCCCACTCGCTCACGTGCTCTCTCTCTCTCTCTCTCTCTCTCTCAAAAAATAAACATTAAAAATTAAAAAAAAATAAATGAGATCATACAAAGAACAGAGAGCAATGCCTCACACACAGCAATGACGCAACGTTAACTATCATTATGATAATGACCCAAAGCATCAACTTCTACAATTCCAGCCACTTTATTTTTAACTTCAATTATTTCCAGGGGCGGGGGGTGGGGGGGGGGGAGATATGGATGAAGAGTGAGAGTGAGAAGAAAACACAAAAATCACTGATTAACATAGGGAAAAAACACAAAAACCCACACCATAAAGTCTCACACGGCCGCTATGGTCAAGTTTCAAGTTTGACGTCCAGTTTCCTGGCAGCCAAAGCAAAAAAGGAGAACCAATTCATAATTACTTTCCCAGAACAGAACTTCTGAAAGAATTCCTCCCTCTGGCTTCACACAGGAGGCGCTACGTGAGGAAGTGCACAATATTCGCAGGGCTGTGTGGACCAGTCTGCTCAGGCCGCCATCACAAAGCACCAAAGCGCCAGAGACCGGGGGGCTTGAACGACGGACACTTACTCTCCCACAGAATATTCTCGTCACGGCCTTATTCTGGAGGCTGGAAGTCAGAGATCAAGGTGTCGGCAGGATTGTTTTTTCTGAGCCCTCTCTCCTGGGCTTCTGTAGACAGCCTCCTGGCTGCGACTTCACACGGTCCTCCCTCTGTGTGTATCTGGGTCCTAATCTCTTCTTATCAGGACAGCAGTCATAATGGATTATAGCCTACCTGTAGGACCTCATTTCACCTGAATTATCTCCTTCAAGGCCCTATCTCCAAAGACAGCTACGTTCTGAAGTTCTGGAGGTTAGGACTTCAACACAGGAACTGAAAGGGGACACAGTTCATCCCATAACAGTGTCTCTGCCTCAAAGGCAATGAAGACATAACCCCGCGTGATTTTGCACAAGATACCCTGAGGATGCTTCCACTGCACTCCTGATGGCTCAGCTTGATTCCAGAAGAGAACCCAGAGCATCCAGGGAGGTGAAAAAGTCATTTACATTCCAAAGATCTTTTGGGAAGATCACATCCCTCAGGCAGTGCTGGGAGGTGAAGGTGGAGCAAGAGAAATGGTGCCCCTGCTTCTCCTGGTGAGCCTGGAGTGCATTCAGTCTGAGGTATTGGCGGAGGCTCTCAAAGGTAGTGTTATTTTGAGGCAGGTTGCTCTAACAGTAATGTACGGCTAAGACAAAACAGGGAAAGCAGTTAAGAAAGGGCTGTAACTACCCAGGTCAAAGACGCAGATCTAAAACTGGCTTCACAGAGGCCACGGTTAAGAACACGGTGTCTGGGGGCGCCTGGGTGGCGCAGTCGGTTAAGCGTCCGACTTCAGCCAGGTCACGATCTCGCGGTCCGTGGGTTCGAGCCCCGCGTCGGGCTCTGGGCTGATGGCTCAGAGCCTGGAGCCTGTTTCCGACTCTGTGTCTCCCTCTCTCTGCCCCTCCCCCGTTCATGCTCTGTCTCTCTCTCTCAAAATAAATAAATAATGTTAAAAAAAAAAAAAAAAAAAAAGAACACGGTGTCTGCAGCCCAACTGTGGCAATTCAAAGTCCCGCTCTACCATTTACTGTTTGTGGGATCTTGAGCAAGTTATCAAGCTCCTTTGTTCCTTGGTGTTTCCCCCTTTGTAACATGGGAATCAAAATAGTACCTAATCCCACAGAGTCGGCATATGGATCGAATGAGAGTAGTGTGACCAACCCTACATGATATACATGTGGGATGGGCCGTTGGGGATTCAGGAAGGCTTTCCAGTAAAGGTTACCTCTGAGCCACCTCAAATAAAGGAGGAGTTGGTCAAATGTATCTGAAAAGAGAGGAACTTCCCGCCTTGGGGATCAGCCTTACAAAGGCACCTGCATCCTGTTCGGAAAGCCATGCCGTCCCTATGGATGGCCACAAGTATGCCCTCCTCCTCTCCTTTCAAGCACAGGTTAGGACAGCATTGCCCCGCCTTTATCCTGAAGGAAAGTCAATGGATCTTATGACACGGTTCAGATTTAACAAGCCATCCCGGAGTCAGGGATAGCAAATGGGGGCTGGTGCAACACGCAGGCAACGAGGCCTGGTACAGGGGACCAGAAAGGCAGCCGTGCTGGTCTCCATTGACCTGCATACAGAGCAATTTGTCTGACTCCATGTAGAAGGGGAGTTTGTGGTCCAGCCAGTGAGGGAACCATCAGCCTGGCCTCGTGTGATCTGCCGTGGCTTTAGTTTCATCTTGTAGCTATTGGCTGTGAGGAATTATTCCACAGATCCATCATGGTAGAAGGCTTTGCCCCAATGAAGTATTTTGGATCCATTTCAAGGTCATTTTCACATTTCAAGGAAATTTTCCTCTTGTTTTTCTTCCAGCCCAGGCCAGACTTCAAAACCTCCAGCTTTTCAAAGCACTCCAGCTGGGGTGGGGATTTTTCCCTCCTGTATTTTTTTCCTCCACAAATGATAGGCCATAAAAGAAGAGACAAAGAGGAAAAACCAGTGATTGTTGGGATAATTCTGCACCATCCACACAGACGAGATCTGGGGCTGGGGTGGATAGGGAAAGCCACGCAAAATAGATGGGTGATGATGTGAAGTCACCACATCAAAATTCGTTCCACGGATCTGAGCTATCGTATTTTGAGAATTCCAGTGTTCATCTTCTTAAGCGTAGGAGGAGAAGATCCCATTTGAGACTGCACCACCATAAAAGAGCTCCGTAGGAAACTTGTTGGCAAAACAACAGTAATAGCCATGAGAGAGGTTTGTTCAAAACCTACTCTGAAGATTAAGAGGTACAAACTTCCAGTTACATTGTAATAACATCCAGTCATGTTACTTCCAGTAATGTTGCAATAACTTTGTACAGAGACAGACAGTAAGTAAACGCTCACTTACCATGGTGAGCATTTTACAGCATATATAATTGTGGAATCACTATGTTGCACACCTGAAATTAATATGCTCTTGTATGCCAACTACACTTCAACTAAAACAGAAAAGAGTACAAGTTAAAAAAAAAATTACTTCGAGGCTTTTCTTTAAGATGTTTGTACACAATAATCTCTTTCACAGTGATTTTCATATTATTTCATCAGCTTTGGCCGAGAGCAAGTCACAGTGATATGGAGGCAGAGCTCGTACACAGGTGCAACGACATCAGGAATTATTTAAAAAAAAAAAATTTTTTTTTAACGTTTATTTATTTTTGAGACAGAGAGAGACAGAGCATGAACGGGGGAGGGTCAGAGAGAGGGAGACAGAGAATCTGAAACAGGCTCCAGGCTCTGAGCTGTCAGCACAGAGCCCGACGCGGGGCTCGAACTCACGGACCGTGAGATCATGACCTGAGCCGAAGTCGGCAGCTTAACCGACTGAGCCACCCAGGCGCCCCAGGAATTATTTAATTTCTATGTAATGAAGCAGAACTCAGACCAAGTTGAAGTTCTACCACTTGCTATGTGATCTCGAGCAAATCCGACAACTTTCTGAGCCTTGGTTTCCTCCTCTGTACATTGAGGACAATGATCCCTACCACCCAGGATGGTTGTGACGATTCAGTGGGAAAACTGGCATGTTAACCGATGTTCCATAAATCTCAGTTATTTCCACGAATAAAGAAATACATGGATTTGGAGCCAATGAACATAGGATAAAGATCCAGTTCTGGCATCTCCCAATCACGTGGTGTTGGACACTTGTCATTTGTCTATATTCCATAGAATAGGGGGACAGTGCTTTCCCAAAATAAACAGCATGACGTACTTGACATTCAACATAGTCTTTATCCTCTAGAAAGCAGTCTGAAGTGTTGCCTTGCGTTGGAGTTGTAACCTAAGTGAGACCAAGGTGAAGAAGCAACACCGAAGTGAGCGGGAAAAAAACACATACGGGTGTCTGGGTGGCTCAGTCGGTAAAGCGTCCAACTTCAGCTCAGGTCACGATCGCACAGTTTGTGAGTTCAAGCACCGTGTCAGACTCTGTGCTGACAGCTCAGAGCCTGGGGCCTGCTTCAGATCCTGTGTCTCCCTCTCTCTGTGTTCCTCTCCTGCTTTCTCTCTCTCTCTCTCTCTCTCTCTCTCTCTCTCTCAAAAATAAACATTAAAAACTTTTTAATTAAAAAAAAAAGAAATACGGGGCGCCTGGGTGGCGCAGTCGGTTAAGCGTCCGACTTCAGCCAGGTCACGATCTCGCGGTCCGTGAGTTTGAGCCCCGCGTCGGGCTCTGGGCTGATGGCTCAGAGCCTGGAGCCTGTTTCCAATTCTGTGTCTCCCTCTCTCTCTGCCCCTCCCCCGTTCATGCTCTGTCTCTCTCTGTCCCAAAAATAAATAAACGTTGAAAAAAAAAAAAAAAGAAATACGGAAACTAATGTAATGTGTAGACTCCTCACTCTTTGTGAGGAGTGGCAAAGAGACGTTCATCCTGCAAAGGCATGTCCATTCCTTCAGTAGATAGGACTTTCCAGAAGGTTTTCAAGCAGACACTGCCATTCGGCACTCCTCAGAAGAAGGAGAAGACATAAAGTGTCTGCATTGTTCCTCCTGGTCTCCCCGCCCCATTGATCAAGGTTGACCCCATGGGGAGCCAGTTTCCCACACCTGAGTGGAATCGCTTGGCCCCTGAAGAGCTGATCAGGAAGCCTTTCAACTATCTCAGTGGAAAGGTGGCTCCGTGTGGTCCAAGCAAGCCCAGGCCCTGTGAGCCCAGACAGCTCACAGAGCTCGGTCACCACAGTGGCCTCAGAACACCCCATGCAGTGCTCCACCCTTGGGCAGGGGGGGAAGTGGCATCCATAGCACAGACCACGAGCAAGATTCCAATTTTTTAAAAGACGCTTTAAAAACTTCAATGTGACCTGTCCGTTTTAGAAACCAGCAATCGGAGACCCAGCAAAGGAAACGGACTTCCCCAAGTCACACAGCTGCCATTGGCCAAGTCCCTTAGACCTGTGCTCCTCAGATTCTAATACGCTGGTCGATCTACTTGCCAGTCTGCTTATGAAGGAGGTTCTGATCCAGGATGTCTGAGCCGAGATGGGGGTTTGTGGACCACTTTTTGAATAGCAAGGCTTTCAACCTCCACGGTCCCCTTGGAAATCCGGACTAAGCACCATATAAAGTGAGCCTTGGCATACTTCCTTCTTTCACCTACCACCTCAATTCAGATTTGTCCTCCTTAACCATCACTTGCACCTGATTCTATCCTGCTTCTGAACTTCTGCTGACTTCACCTCTTATTTTCTCAGTGCTGTCCTTGCTGCCTTGGCCTCGCAAGATGACTTAATACTTCTCTCTTCTTTCTTGGCTAAGATTTTGGCTACCCCAGACAGGCCCACTTAAGCATATCACTATGCTGCCTCAAGTTGCTTTGAGTAAAGGCTCTCCCTCTACAACTTGGATCCTCCAGCCCCAGTGCACTCCTCTGGGCCAACGCCTCCAACAGGCTCCACCAGCTTCTGTCGTGTGAAAACCACACTGCAGAGATCCCAAATCCTTCATGCAGTTTCTGCTATACCACCCAGCCTTAACTGAAGGGGATTGGTAGGGCATGAAAATATTTTTGTGCTGGAACGCGTGCTTGTTTCCAAAAAAACAAAGCTTATGGCCAAACAGGAATACTCTGGTTTCCTAAAAATCACAACCAAAATAGACCTACTTTCCTGTTTACCCTACGTATGAATCAGATTATGCTCCAGAGTGACTGATTTGCTGAATGAGTAACCATAAGCAGATCCAAAATATTTATTAGAGCCTACAATCTTCAACAGCATAGCATAGAGAACAGAATGGCCTAGAGTTAGTCAGCAAAGGAGAAACTGAGTCCTCATAGGGTTGGCCTAAGGGTTAAATTTTCCCACCACATAAGCACCAGCAAATGTTAGCCAGCATTGTATCAGCTGAAACTCTACCCCTTTTACTCACACCCAACAAAGTATATTGGAATGCAAGTAAATGAGAGCGAAAAGAGAAAATAAGTCTTAATAAACTTAAGAAGAATAAAGTCATAAGAAGCATGGTTTCCTACCACAACAGAATATGTTATGGATATAGCAGGTAAACATTTGGGCTAATTTTATCAGGAACCAAGAATTTGAGTATGTGAGAAAAAAGATACGAGTATCAATCCAATAAGGTTAAACTCTAAAACAGTACATTTGGATTGGAAATGATTAGCTTAATCCTGTGATTTTTCTCAAGGTAAATATTGTCCAGTTATGTCCACTAAAAGGGGCTAGAAGCAAACACAACCTCACAGCAGTGAGCATCCTGGCACCCAAATTGTGGCTTATAAACATCAGTCCCCTCCTAAACAAACAGGGATTCCTCCAAGAAATGGATGAAGTTTAAGACCCGGAGCAAAAAATTTCCAGGGGCTTCTTGTACCAGAAGGTATGAAAGCTATCAAGGACCACTGATGGTTTGATAAAAGGACTGGTGGCCAAAAAAAGTTGGCTGCAATGTACTGAAACACACTGCATTTAAAAACCCACGTGTTCGGGGCCCCTGGGTGGCGCAGTCGGTTAAGCGTCCGACTTCAGCCAGGTCACGATCTCATGGTCCATGAGTTCGAGCCCCGCGTCGGGCTCTGTGCTGACAGCTCGGAGCCTGGAGCCTGCTTCGGATTCTGTGTCTCCCTCTCTCTGCTCCTCCCCCATTCATGCTCTGTCTCTCTCTGTCTCAAAAATAAATAAACATTTAAAAAAAAGAAAAACCACGTGTTCATTATGATATCAACAGGAAAATGAATAAATAACTTCAACATCCTCCATGTTCACCCTTAGCGGTCACTAGGCACCAGCTTGTAACTGAAATCCAGCAATGAAAGGAAGGAAGGGAGGAAGGGAGAAAGGGAGAAAGGGAGAAAGGGAGAAAGGGAGAAAGGGAGAAAGGGAGAAAGGGAGAAAGGGAGAAAGGGAGAAAGGGAGAAAGAGAGAAAGAAAGAAAGAAAGAAAGAAAGAAAGAAAGAAAGAAAGAAAGAAAGAAACATACATTTATCCTACCTTTTTTCAAAGAAAAATGTTTCAGGATAATCAGATATTCACAATTTGTGAGCATAATGGGTCCTTACAGAGTAATTCCAGCCCATAAATGTGAAAGGATGATGGAATTTTCAGAATTGCCACTTTTCAACTCCTAATGAGATAATTCATTCAGGCAAAGATCATCTGTAGATGAAACCATTAGACGAAAGGTCAAAGGGACATTTTAGAATGGAGGTAGCAGGGTATCACCATCTGAAACCCTAGACCAAATTAGCATCATTAACAGTGTTCAGAGTTCACTCGACTTCTTATGTGAAGCACGAAGCAGGTGGCACCAACCGTGAAATACTCTTGCAAGAAAACTTGGGCTTGAATTCCATCAAGGCGTTAGAACTAACTTCTAGTTTTATTGTAAACAGAAGGAGAAATCAACTAAATGACACCATGATGAAGCAAATATAGACACATGCAGAATGTGGGACTTTCTGTAAGACCTGGTTCTTCAATAAGAAAATGGTATAAAAAGGGAGGGGTCAGAGAAACGGGGAGTGGAGAGGCTGTTCTAGATTGAAGACAAGAGGTTCAAGAAACACAACCAACGGCAACAGGTGTCGATCTTATTTTGATCCTGATTTAAACAAAAATAGTAACATCCCATTCTTGAGATAATTGGAGAAATTGGAGTATGACACCAAGGCATCAGAGTGAATTCTTTTAGGTATGATGATAACCTTATGGTTAGCTGAGAAAATGTCCATATTCCTAAAAGATGTATCCTCAACTATTCATGAATGAAATGACATATGAGATCTGGGATTCAAAGAAACAACACTTGAGTAGGGTTTGGGTGGGAGGAGATGGTGAAGCAAGACAGGCAAAATCCTGAGATATAGATATATCTAGATAGATAGATAGATAGATAGATAGATAGATAGATAAGATATTGGAGTTTATTAAGCTATGTTACGTTACAGTAGTAGTAGTTAGCATAACCTCACCATGTCGGTGTTATGTTTGAAAGCTTTTGTAATAAAAGTACTTTCAAATAACATAGGAAAATCTTAAATCAGACTTAATACACATGTTGTTAAAAATCATTTACAAACTTTGATTTTTTTTTTTTTTATGAACAGCAAAAACTACCCCGATGTACCACCCACCGCCACGCCAAGCAAGGCATCAACGCTTGTTAACCACTAATGTGCGTGCTCCCTCCCTGCACAACCTGGTTTGAATCAAACGGGTGTACTTATTTGTCACCCGCCAGACTGCGGCTTGGGAGCAAGAGCTGCGTCTTACTGAAGTATGAACCCCAGCACTGGCATATACACAGTGCTCAGAGTAGATGCACTTAATATGTGAATGTTCAGAAGAATCAACCAGAGACTGTTTAAAATGCTGACACCTGGGCATTAACCCACAACTTCTGATGCAGAGAGTCTGTGTGGGTTCTGGGGAATCTTCATTTTTACGAAATTTTCCAGTGATTCTTATGCACATTTTTCAAGCCCACACCTGGAGAGACATTCACTTGTCTGGACCTTATTATTAAGCAGCCATGTAGGACTCAGGGGAGCTGAGGAATAAGTAAAGCCAATAGACAAATGGATGGCAGACAGCTATACTCCTCAGTTTCAGAGGCTCTGATTTCTGAGGTTTAAATAATGAGAAGGACTGATTACTAAACGCAAAGGAATACAGGGCAGCTTCCAATGCGGCATTTGATTTCAATTCTATTTTTACTTAAATGGAAACTTCTGCAGGAGTCGAAAGCAAAGCTTCTTGATTGCAGACAGCGCAGCCATGGATAAATGTAAATCCTAGCTTTCTAGACAGCTTTGTGAGAGGGATAAGGAGCACACGGCACTAACTAGCGTGATTGTACAAGGCATGTGCTTATAATAAGACTTAAACGAACACGGGCTTCCTCTGAGTCCAATTATAAAATTTCTCATTCTCTCCCATCAGCCCCACAAGAGTCTGCTTGAATCAGCCAGCTCACTGGCTAGAGCAATATTGTTTCCATACAATTCCTTATCCCATGCCGCCATACTGTTTCCATACAATTCCTTATCCCATTCTGCCATACTGTTTCCATACAATTCCTTATCCCATGCCGCCATACTGTCAGTGGTGGGTAGTTCATTGCCTCATGAACCTAGAATTGCCCACCACTAGAGTTCAAGTAGAGAACAGACAAATGGTCACTGAATGATCCTTCTGCCAAAGAGATCCCACTCAGGGTCTTCAGGAGAAAGGCCCAAGATTCCTGGGAACTCTGTTTCCCAGTTGCCCCCTTGTTCCTCCCTGTGTCCATGATCAGCAAACGTTCTGCTTCTGCATTTTGGCTCTTCTCCCACGTCTCTGCCTGACCAGGTCCCGCTCATCTACTGAGCCACAGCCCAAGGATCAGCTGTGTGGGGAAGGTTCCTCTGACTCCAGGCTGATGTAGAAAGTCCCTCCTCTGTTCTCTTATAAGCAGCCTGACCTTACCTCCATCCTAATATAATCAACCATTACATTTTGTTTTCTCTGCCTCATCTGTGTGAACTGTATCTCACTCTGTTGTATTCCAGGTATCTTGCACAAACTTGACACATTATAGACACTCAAACACACTCAATACAACTAACTGAATGAATTAATGAATAAGCTCTTTACCCTCAAGTCTGAGTTACTCCACTAGCCTATTCAAGTGAAGTATGTCCTCAAGTTGAAATACTAGGAACATTTTCAGGAATTTTTTAAATATCAGAGAATTAGAGAAAAGCCATAAGACATGAAATGGATAGAAGTGTTCGTTTCTCAAAAAGCAACTGAAGGTGAATTTAAAAAACCAGGGACAGGCTGATGTGCAACTGATCACTACCAAATTTAGGAGCATTTGAAAAAGGAAGAAGTGATCACTGGGATATAAATAGCGTTTCAAATCATAAATCCTGACAAATTCTCTGCCATTCCAGCATTTGGCAAATCTTACATAATGTCCACGTGAAAAGAGAAAAACATTAGCTGGAAGATAATGCCATTTAGACAAATTTACACCTGATCAAATTCACGTATTAATGAATGTTTCAAGATTTGTCCGGAGGGAGAGTGCTGTCCTCGTTTCTTTGCCTTTCCTGTTTGACAAGTGTAGAAATTACTTGATAAAGATTCATAAGATAAGCTTATTAAATACATTCATCCATTCAATGGAAAATCGTTGAGCACTTACTTTGTTCTTCCCCTTGAGAAGGTCACTGCATAGTAAATAGCTCATTATACTATATAATGTGATAGATGCTATCGCAGATTCTGAAGCAGAAGGTCAAGAGGCTGACCTAGAAATCACTACTGTTAAGAAGAGCTCCAGATAATCTTTGTTGTCACCAGACAAGATTTGGGAAACCACAGCAGACAACACAATCAAGTTTAAAAATATTTCTATCCAAAAATGAATGCATGTAATTAAAGTAAAAAAAAAAAATAACAACAACACTTTAGAATACCTCCACTGTCAGAAACAATGGATTGAAAACTAGGAGACATGTAATGATTAGTGATATTAAAATATGCAAAACTTGGGCCTAACCAATTAAACAACAATAATGTATGTGATCTGGTGTGACAGGTCTGTTAAAAGGCAGGCATATCCCCACACTCTGTAACTTACTATCTTTACTACAGTAGGAGATAAAAATAGAGTATGACCACGGCAATACAATTTCTTTTTTGAGGCGCAGTGTCCTCATCCATGCAGTGGACATAATAATAGGACCCGCCACAAAGAGTTGTGTAGGATCTCCGGGGATGGAGATCCTACATTTATCAGATATACGAGTGACTGCCATATTCTCATGATAGGCTCTGGATAGGCGTGGTTAAGCACTTTGCACCGTGCTTAGCACGTAGTAGATGTACCCGAAACCTGGCAGCTACTCTTATCATTACAAGCCCAGTTATGCTGATCCTGGTTATCCAACCTGCATCTAGAAAGAGAATGGCACCTGCTTTTTAAGGCTCACCAATGGGAGGGTCTGTGCTGGATTACTGTAGTTAGCACATTGTAAATCTCTGCAGAGCTCTTCCCTTATCGAGTGTCATTGAGAGTTCCCGCCTCTCAGGATGATGTCCCTGCTCAACTCCTTAGGGGAATCAAGTGTTTCGAAATCAAGTCACGATTAGTGCCTGCCTAGCTAGACCAGCTTTCACTGAAATGCCTCACGTCTGAACTTCTAAGCATTGTTAGCCCGTAACGCACAATCTCGCACTGAATTTCATCCTCTTGGAGTAGAAAGAATGATCAAGATTATTTTAAAAGGCATGAGTTAAGAGCCTGGGCTTTTTGGAGTCAGTCCTGTACTCAAACTCTTACCTATCTGACCTTGGGAAAATTATTTTGATTCCTAAGTTCAATGCAGCTGTGAAGACTTAATGCGATTATGTACCCAGCAGGAACTCATGAGCTGGTTGTTAGAAAGTCCTCCAGGTACTGAGCCAAAATTCTCCTTCCTCTCACTCTGTTCTTCCCAGTGTTCTAAAATCTGCCCTCTGAAGGTACGTAAAATCAGTTTACCTCCTATCTTTCCCTGGAAAATCTCTTCAGTTAGTTGAAGAAAGCAATGATGTCTCCCCAGGGTGACCAACTACCCTGGTTTGTCCAGGACTCAAGGGTTCCCTAGGATACAGGACTTTTAGTGCTAACATTGGTAAAGTTCCCGGCAAACCAAGATGATGGGTCCCCCTCCCCTCCTCCCTGTTCTTCCCCAGCCGGAATATCCCCGTGGTCTTCAACCATTGCTTTTGTGACACATGTGTGGTCCCCGAATCATCCTATTATCCCTCCCCATAGGCATTCATTTTTTTTTTTTTTTTTTGTAATATCCCTCCCTAGAATTTGCCACAAACCAAGAGTGGGACTCATGAGTCATGGTCACATATGAATTTAATGTGCCCAAGTAGTGCCAAATTATCTCCAGAAGGACTACACAAATCTATGCTCCCACCAGCAGTGCAAAAGGGTTTCTGATAACACTTGATATTACATAGCTAAAATAATTTTGCCAACCTAGTTATGATGTCAAAGTAAAAAGCACATTTTTTAGTGTCCCACTACCCTGTAGTTGCTGATTGAACTTGATTTCCTACAATTTTTTCTGGTGTTTCTGACATGGGCTGCTGCCAAACTAATTCTCCTCAAACCAGTATTTCTATGTTATATATAAACTTAAGTTCTGGACTTGACATTTATCACTGTAAAATTTTACTTTAATGGTATTAGCCCAGTGCTCTGGTCTATGAAGATTACTCTAAAATCTTTATTCTGTTATCTATTTTTTAATCACCCCTTTTAACTTTGGGAGAATAAAAGGAAAGGAAAAGAATGTTAATTCTCTGGGATGCCTGGGTGGCTCAGTTGGTTAAGCGCCTGACTCCTGATTTCAGCTCAGGTCATGATCTCACGGATCGCGAGTACGAGCCCTGCATCAGGCTCCAAGCTGACAGTGCAAAGCCTGCTTAGGATTCTCTCTCTCTCTCTCTCTCTCTCTCTCTCTCTCTCTCTCTCTCTCTGCCCCTCACCCACTTGCACACATACTCTCTTTTTCTCTCTCAAAATAAATAAAACTTTAAAAAAGTGTTGATTTTTTGTTTTACACACAGGAAACTGAAGCTCAAAGAAGCTAAGTTAACTTGCTCAAAGCCTTCCAGGGATAAGTGGGAGAGGCATGCTTTGAACCAGGTATGTCTGAAGCCAAAGCTTTTCACACACAGGATTATATCATGCTTTGCACAATCACACACAGGCGATATCTGAGGACTAATCCAGATTCCTTACAGTTAAACAATTTAAAACACTATTTTTGGAGCACCTGGGGGGCTCAGTCGGTTAAGCATCTGACTTTGGCTCAGGTCATGATCTCATGGTTCATGAGTTCAAGCCCCACATCAGGCTCTGTGCTGTCTGTGCTTCAGCACAGAGCCTGCTTTGGATCCTCTGTCCCCATCTCTCCCTGTCCGTCCCCCACTCATGCTCTCAGTCTCTCAAAATAAATAAACTTTTTTAAAAACTAAAAATAAACCTAGGCACTGTGGTTCCAGAACCCACTCTCTTGGCCCTTATACACATTAACTGGCATGAGAAGAAACAGGAAAGCAAACATATAATACAGTGTGATTTACCTTAGTTTAGACATTTGACAAAGGCACAAAAGGAACACGGAGGAAGAAGTACCTGACTCGGCTGGGAGAGTCACAGAAGGTTTTCAGGGGGCGTGATTGGCCGAACGGACTCTTGAAGAAGGAGCAGAGTTTTCCAGGTGTAAGAAGTGAGGAGAGAATTTCAAGCAGAGAGGAAAGTGACAGCTAACGCAGGGGAGGAAGGAAACGGCATCTTTCTCCTGAAAACATGATGATACCCTCTTCCCCCAAATATCAATGGAAGGATGCCTTCTGTAAAAATAAGTCTGGATCTTAGACATCATCTTTGCGGTAAATTTTTATTTTACTCTTAAAGAGGAAAAAAAAATCAGTTGGCTATCACCAATCAATCCGTGTTATAGCTAGGATTAATGGTGTTTCCCAAAATTCTCTGATAAGAATTGTCTGGGGCTCATATTAAAAACACAGCTTCCCGGGCCTCCTGGAGGTTCTTATCCAATGGGTCTGAGATGAAGCCAGGAACCAGCAATAGTTAAGAAGTACCCCCACGAGATTCTCATTATCAGAGACGTCTGGCAAACACTGGGCGAGCCTGGGTGCTGAGGTTCAGGGCCCCTCCCACCAATCTGCAGAGGAGGCTGACTCCCGCATAGAGATCAGCCTTCTGGTCAGTTAACAATTAAATCATATGAACCACTGCCCTGGATAACTCCAAGATAGAGTCCGTTAAAACATGTGACTTGTGGGGTCGGCAACCTTGTAGCACATTTCTCTTTATGGACCCAGTAACTGACACTTTTCCTACACTCTCCCGTCCAATCCCCTCCACCTTCCTGCAAGATAGATACATTTCTACCTTGTACAGATTTGGAAACCAAAACTCAAGTCTGGAAACATGAAAAAGGTCGTGGGGTGTACAGTGAGTAGCCAACTTGCAATCTGAAACCAAATGCATTCTGAGTCCATGCTCTTCCCAGTCTCCTGGCTTCTGGAAGGGTCTATGGTAGAGCCTGTCCTCAGAGAGAGTCAGTCCATACAAATGGGGAGCCATAGTTGAAAGCAAGCCTGACTCAGGATCTTGCCATCTTAGGTTGACCCTCCACTGACCTCTACTTCCCCACCCCACCTGCTTCATATCAAAAAAGATACCCTGTTTTCTCCTCGCCACTCTGCTGCAATTTTCCACCCCTGAATTATTTGTGGCTATAACAAGCAAGGCCAGGCCACGCCTGGCATTAAAAAAAAAAAAAAAAAAAAAAAGCATGAGCCTTCATTCCTGAGGTAATGAGACCTTTTTTTCCGAGTTCCTTCCTCCAAAGTTCATGAACTTAATAAAAAATAAAATAAGACGGGCTCTATTACAGCCCAGACCTCTGCCGCAGGAAGCCAGGGCTGATGGGGTAAAGGCAGTGCCTGAATAAAAAAGAAAACGTATTCACAGATCAGCTCCATCTTCACTGACCAAATCCACGGAAAACCACAGTGAGAGGCACCACAGCCCACATCTGAGCTTCCTGATACACTGCAGGTAATACCCAGGGTTCAAGGGCAAAGTGGATCTGGGTACAGAGAGATGTTTACAGCATTTTCTTCCCCTTGGATGTAGCGCTTTGGAGAAGGCAGACACCCAACCCTTCAAAGTGATCGGAGACTTGCATCTGTCCAATCCCTACGTGTCACAACCACCCAGAATAGTGTGAAATACCCAGGAAACGAGCAGGAATTGGCCCACACTCTGACCTCATTGGCCTCTTATTCCTCAATGCCAGTGGCCATTGACACATGCTTGTGGAGATACCCAGTCGTGGCCCACAGTGGCCCTGTCATCGTTCCAATGGCTCCCCCTCTGAGACTTTTTAAGTTTATTTTTTAGAGAGACAGAGACCGCCCAAGCAGGGGAGGGGCAGAGAGAGAGCAAGAGACAGAATCCCAAGCAGGCTCTGCACCTGCAGTGTGGAGCCAGACACGGGGCTCGAACTCAGGAACCTCAAGATCACGAATGAACTGAGCGAAACCGAGAGTCGGACGCTTAACGGACTGGGCGCCCCAGGCACTGCAGCCCTCTGAGACTCTTAAAGTCCACTACCCTTCCGGCAGCTTCTCAGCTCTGGCAGCTCGCTCACACAACCACTGCCCTATGGCCCCACTGGACCCTCCGGGAATTTGATGTGACTGTACATCGGTCACCTGCTAGCATTCACACACCTATTCAACAGACACCGTCTGAGTGCCAGTCATGACCCTGGTATGAGAGCTTCACCATGAATAAGACTCATCCCTGCTTTCACAGACCAACCTCAGCCCCTTCCCGGCCAGCCTAGACCGTCCTCTCACCAGCCTAGAGACCCTTCATCTGCCCCACCCAGTCGCTCACCCTCTCGATTCTGACGATTCTGACTGCCAAACTGCTGAGAAATTTGCCTCACGACTGGAAAAGAATTAGCACGCTCTGTCTTCACTGCACTTTCCGCCAGGCTGCAAGGAGGCAAGTGGAAGAAACAGAATGTAGAAGCCCTAATATGCTGTGTAACACCACTAGGTGTTCGACAGATGCGACCACCCCCCACCCAGCCTTTTGAAGTCTGACAGGCCTCTTAATTGAACTTGAATTCCAGCAGGGCATTGAACCACTGTGTGCTCTGAGCCACAGCCCCCTCATCGGTAAGCTGCAGGCAGTAACATAACAAACTCGGAAGGTTATAGAGGGGATTTTGAAACAAATATGTCAACAGCCCCGTTGGTTCCACTGGGCCTTCCCTAAATGAAAGTGGTCTGTTTGGGCTTAGATCCTGTCCTATTGCCTAAGTTCTTAGGAGGTTTTCTGGTCAGCAGCTTCACCCTGTTGGACCCGAGGAGCTCAGCTGATGACAGGTTTAAGACCTGCAAGGCAGCTAGGACCCGTGTCCCCGCCTCCTCATTCCCAGCTAAGACCATTGAGAAGATTGTGGAGAGATGTGGAAAACTATCAGGAGCCCCTGATGCCCGGGGTGGGGAAGGGGGAGCAAGGGCTGTGCAAGGGAAATGTAACTTTTCGGTGCCTGGAGCTCCACGCTCCCAGGCGCCCGGGACCCCCATCCCAGATGTGGTGGGCAGTGAGGAGGAGGAGTGTGTTGCATTTCCTACGAATTAAGCCATCAGGCCCACAGAACAATGTCGTCATTGATGGGGAAAGGTCGCTGCAATTCCAAGGACACTTCAGGCCTTTCACTGGGCTGAGACAGAGATGCTTAATATTAATCCTACGTAATATGAGTCTCTGAAAACCCACTTTCTAAGGGGCCTACTGGCAGCTTCAATTGACCATTCATTGTGATTCAGTGCATCCTCAAGGAAGTGGTGTGGAAGGGGGAGACTCATTTTTTTAAATCTATGATCCAAAGCTCCCCCCAAAATCTATTAGCACAGGCCATTCTGATTCTTGGGGGAGAAATGCTCTGCTCTCATGAAGACTTACTTAATCTGGGGTGGGAGGGACCACCTCCGAGCACAGTGAAATCAATGTTCTTTCATTTATTAAACATACCATCGATGGGGTGCCGAATGTTTAACGCCCAGGCTACTTCTGCTGCCCTGCTGATGGTGACTTTGGATCCGGGGCCATCTCTTCACGCTCCCACTTTACACGGGTGCTTTAGGGGTCATTCATGTATGTGACAAACACTTAATGAGCACATCCCCTAACCCAGGCACTGTGGTGAGGGCTAAAATAGCAAATAAAACAGCGCCATTCTCTCCCTGCACGCAGTTTATTGACTAACTAGAAAGTCAGACCGTGACTTTTATTACAACGAAGCGGGATGAGTGAGGGTTGTGCCAGGGGACCTTCAGGACCCTGTGAGGATACAACAGGCAGTCCAACCTGTAAGAGATATTTGAAGAGGGTCTTTGGAGAAACTGCCTTTTCAGCCGGGACTGAGCAGAAGGCTGAGTAAACCTAAGGAGGTGGCAGCAGGAAACAAGGGACCCACAAGGAGAGGACTATAACTGGGCTGCAGGGAATGAGGCATGAAAGAGGTAAGCCCGGGCTGATGCACAGCCAGCTGATGGAGGGGAAGGCTGCCCTCATCCCTCCCTTCCAGCTGGCTAGGGTGCACACAATTTCCAGACGTTCTTTGGCTCCATGCTTGGAAACCAACAGTCCTCGGTGAGACCCCGGTTCCAACCCAGCTTTCAGAGTCTCAGGGGAGCCAACGCCTTCCAGGGTCCCACTTGTCAGGGAGGGGAACTGAGGCCACACCCACTTGTGTCTCCAGGGTCTGAATCCTGGGAGCGAAGAATCATTGTGAATTAGGGAGATGAAGGTGGTCTCCTGAGTGACGCTGGTGACATAGTGTTTCAGAAATGGCAAGGGACAGCCGCATTCCTCTACTCCTCTTCTGTATCTTTTCTGGCAAGAGAAGTGACCTTCAGGAGAGTGAGGCGCACCATAAGTGACCTCTGTTTGCCCCTAATTGAGTCCTCGTCTTCTGCTTTGGATTAAACTCTGTCCCAGTACTGAGAATTTCTGCAGATGAAGTTTTTTTTTTTTTTTAACGTTTATTTATTTTTGAGACAGAGAGAGACAAAGCATGAACGGGGGAGGGGCAGAGAGAGAGGGAGACACAGAATCGGAAGCAGGCTCCAGGCTCTGGGCCATCAGCCCAGAGCCCGACGCGGGGCTCGAACTCACGGCCCATGAGATCGTGACCTGAGCCGAAGTCGGATGCCCAACCGACTGAGCCACCCAGGCGCCCCTCTGCAGATGAAGTTTTGAGGAAACATAAAGAGCAAGAGCTGAGGGATAGGAGTTTGACCAACATTATGTTTATTTTCAATAACAAGAGTAGACACAGGAAACTTCACTGATGACCTCGACACTGACACCAAGCCATGATGGAGATGAGGTGATCAAGAGGGAAACCTCAGGACATCTGAGAGGGAAGAGGTGGTGACCAGGAGAACAAGGTCACTCACCTGGCTGCCTTTTTGTGGACAGTTTAGTGAAAGTCCACAGTTTCTCTGAGATTTGACCAAACACAGGCCAAACCCTTCTTTGGCAATTTCTTAATACACATTCAACAAACAGAGTCAAGGCCAGAGTGTAACGAGGGCACAGGAGAGAGTCACCTACCCCAGCCTGTGGCAAGTCTGGAAGGCTTCCTGGAGGAGGGATATCTGAGCAGATACCTGAGGATACCTGAGACAGAAGCATGTAGGACAGCATGGTCTGAACTCTGGAGCCAGACTGCCTGGGGTCAAAGTAAGCCCTGCCAATTAATTACTAGCTACGTGACCCAGCGCAAGTTCCCCTAACCTTACTGTGCCTCAGTTTCTTCACCCACAAAAGAAGAATAATAGTACTTAGTTCACAAGCTTGATGTGAGAATTCTCATAAAGAGTTAACATATGCAAAGTGCCCAGAACAGCACCTAGTATGTACTAAGTGTTGCATACATGTTAGCTGTGATTAGGGAGATGCATAGTTAATTTTTTTTAATTAACAGACTTTCTAAGCAGTTTTAGGTTTAAAGAAAAATTGAGCAGGAAGTACAGAGAGTTCCCACACTCCCCTCCCCTCCACACACAATTTTCCCTATGATTAGCATCTTGCACTAGGGTGACCCATTTCGTACATATCGGCATATTGTTAACTGAAGTCCACAATTTACACGAACGCACCGTGTTGTACATTCTACAGGTTTTGACAAACGCATAATGTCATGTACCAGCCATTACTACATCATACAGAATAGTTCCACTGCCCTAAAAATCCTCTGTGCTCTGCCTAGTTGTGCCTCCCCCGATTTCCTACCCTCTGGCAACCACTGATCTTTCTACCACCTCTGTAATCGTACCTTTTCCAGAATGTCATACAGTTGTCAAACTGCACGTAGACTTTTCAGACTGGCTTCTCTCACTTAGCAGCAGGCATTTGAGTTTCCCCCATGTCTTTTCCTTGGCCGTGTCTCAATCAAGGGTCGGTATGTTCACACTACGTTGAGTGATGATAGTCAAAGGAAGCTGAATAAAGGCTCTTTACCTGGTCACTGCGTAGAAAATTCTGCAAATCTTTGCCTTCGGACCTCTGCTATTTCATCCTCCAGTGAAGTCCCACCACGACTCTAGTCAAGTGACCCCTTTAAAATACAAATGTTCCGGGGCGCCTGGGTGGCTCAGTCAGTTAAGCGGCTGACTTCGGCTCAGGTCATGATCTCGAGTTGGAGTCCCGCGTCGGGCTCTGTGCTGACAGCTCAGAGCCTGGAGCCTGCTTCCATTCTGTGTCCCCTTCTCTCTCTGCCCCTCTCCAACTCATGCTCTGTCTCTCTCTGTCTCAAAAATAAATAAACATTAAAAAAAAAATTTTTTTTTTTTTTAAATACAAATGTTCCTAGGAGATCACATTTTAGATATGACCTAGACCCATAGCATTTTTTCAGCTGGAAGAAGTCTCAGCATCAGCTGTTACCAAACGCTTATTGTAGGGAGGAAATCAGAAAGGGAGAAGGCTTGCCGAAGAGTACACAGTCATAGCCAAGGGACACATCACTCATGCCATGTTACTTGTCACCCGAATGCAGGTGTGGATAGGTGCAGTAACCGCACACCCCGACCAAAAAACTAAAACTCCAAGTTCAAAAAAAGATCTTTTGAATTTCATCCATGAACATATACATCATTTCATGATTTCATGTATAAAAACCCCTTATCACTAATAAGAACATTAAAGTAAATCAGGACTATTCCTTTACTAATCTATGCAAAACAATTTGTCAGAGGTGCAGATATGCAGGTGAAAATAATGCAAACTTGCAGAAAGTCGACATAAGCCCCTGAGGCAATCAAGGAAGACTTCCCAAAAGAAGTGACATATCATCAGGCCCTGAAGGATAAGCAGATAGAGGTGGGAAAGAACGGACAATCAAGTGAACCTGGCGATGAGGAAAGGGTATGATGTTTATCTAGAAGAGTGGGCAGTTCCACCTGGCTAAGAAGAGGGCATCCTGGGGTGTGGCACACATGAGGCTGGACACTCCCGGGTACAGTGTCAGGGTGACCCCAGGCTACAAACAGCCTGGGCTGGGAAGTGTCATCTCATCTTGAAACTGACTCCCCATTTCACCACTGTTCCCAGGGCCCCAGCTGCTCCTCTAGGTTAAGTGTTGAGCACCACTCCCTGAACACTTGCAATCTCCAGCAGAATCTGGAGAACTCAAGGACTCCCTGCTTCCTCCCTGTGGCCTTGGCTGCTGGGTGTCCTCATTGTGCCCCCAAGGAACAAGTTTCCTTGTTCCTGAAGGGCAGACAATAGAATTCTTCCCAGGGAGACTTCTCAGGAATGAGACGTCCAGGGCAGCCTTAATTCAGCCTTGGGGCGGAGGGTGGGCTTTCCTTCCAGGAAATCTAGTTTGCTGACAACTTGCCTCTCCCCCCACTCCTACCCCCACCTGCCCTACACTTACAGCTCCGGCTTTCTCTGCAGTGCAGCACCCTCCCAGGCAGCCTTCACAACACGGATGGGCCTGAAGAGACTTTGCATGTTCAAGTCCAGACACCCGGGAATCGGGGCCCTTGTTGAACCAGCCTCCCCAAGCCTGTCGCCGGGAGGAAGGCTCTGGGTCTGCAGAACCCTGTGCAAATAAACACGGAGTCAGCACGCAAATGTCTTGTCAAAGGGGAGTCAGGAGTGTGGTTGACCGGGTGGGGCTCCTGGGAAAGGGAGGCCTGTTGGGGCTGATTTCCCACCAGTCCTTTCAGTAACTGTCTCCCTCCTGACCGACTGCCTCCCCATCTCTGTGGATGAGCAAGCACGCAGGAACACACACACCACACACACACACGTACACACAACCACACACACAACACACACAACATGCATCACACAGCCACACACAACACACACACAACACACAACATACACACAACACACAACATATGACATACGCACAACACACACATGACACACAACCACACACAACACACACAACACGCATGACACAACACACAACATATGACATACACACAACACACATGACACACAACCACACACACAACACACACAACATGCATCACACATACACACAGCCACACACAACACACAACATACACACAACACGCACGACACACGACACAACATATGACATACGCACAACACACACAACACACAACCACACACACAACACACACAACATGCATCACACATACACACAGCCACACACAACACACACACAACACACAACATACACACAACACGCACAACACACAACACACAACACACAACATATGACATACACACAACACACACATGACACACAACCACACACAACACACACAACATGCATCACACATACAGCCACACACAGCATACACACAACACATGACACACAACACACAGCATATGACACACAACATACACACAACATGCACATGATATGCAACCACATGCACAACACACACGACACACACATGACACATGACACACAACACACACACACAACACATATACACTATACACAATGCACAACACACATATATCACAACATACACCATCCACACACCACACAAACACACATACAACACACACTATACACAACACACAACACACACCATACACATATCACACACACACACACGCACATACACACACACACCACAGGTGGCCTTCTTGTTCCCTGCTCTCACACCCTATGCCGCTCCCCACTGCCAATCGTCCCCGGTCCCCCGCTGCCCCGTTAATTCTTACACCATCACGCACCTCAACACCATGGTGCCACAGCGGGCACAGAGTGCGGAGGACAAGGGCTCTCAAACCAGAAGGACCCGGGTCGTATGGCAGCCACATGACTTATCTATGTACCAGCCCCCCTTCCTCACCTGCAACCTGGACAGAAAGAAAAAGAAAGGATTAAAGGATCGAAGATACATAAAGGACAGAGAAGAGTAGCTGGCACACAGTATAATCTCACGTTATTTCCCTCCCGCTGCCTCCCTTAACCTGACGGATACTCCTAATACCTAGTCTCTCAGTCACAGAGCTCCCAGTCTCCAAGTGACGCACAGCCAGCCTATGCTCCTCTCTTCCACGCACACTCCAGAGACTACACTTCCCAGCCTGCCTTGCATCCGCACGTGATCCTGCAGCAAACCATAAGTGACGGAGAGGAGTACAATTCTCCGGTCACTTCCTTAAAAGAGAAACTAAATTGCTCTCCATAGCTTCTTTTGCTCTTCCCCAGAAAGGGAAGCCACCTGTTGCGAATGGCAGAGCTAGTCTGGCGGCCCTGGACCTCTTATCTCCGCATTGTGATAGGAGACAGAAACAAGCTCCTATCTTATCTAAGTCCTCTTGCTGGAGAGTCTTTGTTGTAGCAACACACATACCCTTTCACCTGCTAACACAATTCACTTCAGGTGTGGCTTGATCCAGCAGTTTCCAACCGTGTCACCACGGATCTGGTAGTTCCTTTCGTTGTCTCTGATCTGCTTCCAATGCTGTCTTATTCTCAGACTCTACGTGCCCCCTCCCATAACTGGTCCCTACGCCCCCACCCCACCCTAACCCCAGCCCTAAAATAGCTTCAGGAGCTCCCCCGAGCCTAACAAAAATTGCTTCAACAAATACACATTTCAAATTCTCACACAACACAGTCTAGAGAAGAGAGATGTTTTCTTCTGTCAGCATTGAAAAGGGCAAGAGGGACACCCCATGAAGACAGAAAGATAAGCTAACAAACTTACGTGACCTGAGGTTATTCATTTTCTTCTTTGAACACCTTGCTTAATGTTTACCTAGAGCCATTACGTGTGGATTCACACCCAGCACAACGGACGCTAATGGTCACAGGCTGTGCTTCTAGTCCTCTTAGGTTTCTATTGTGGGAGGCAAGCACCTACTTCCCACAATGTCCAGTCAAGATACACACACAATGGAGGACGCAAATTCCCCAAAATGAAATTAAGTACTGTTAGGAAGTAGAAATCAACACTGGGAAGCTAAACAATAGTAAATGTCCACTCCATCACCTGTATGCTGAAACTATCCAAACTGCTAACTCCAGCAGGAACCCTCTCCTGTGGCTCAGACAGGGCCAGCACTGGAGAGAGGCAGGCAAGGAACCTAGGGTGCACAGTTTAAGGACACACTCACTCTCAAGTGCTGACCCTGCCTCTGCAGGGCACTGAGAGTGAGTGCCTCCTGAAAGTTTGCTCTGTTTGGGCCACCTGTGCCTTCCTTTACGTCTTGACTCTTGACCCTCGGGCCTGTGGACTTGTCATCAATTCCCCAAAATATTCCACGGGCTTCTCAAGTTCAGCATGATTAAGACAGATCCCATCCTCTTCCATCACCTAACCTTGTCTCCCCCACCCCCCCCCCCACCATGCTCCCAATCTCAGGGAATATAATACTACCGCCTACCACTGTCTGGCTGTTCAATCCAGAATCCTGAAACTCATCTTTGATGTTACCCTCTCTTCACGTCCCTCCAGTCTACCAACAAGCCCTAACCACTCAACCTCAGACATATCTCCAGAATCCATCTACTTCTCAACCCCACCACCGTATGGACCCTAGCTATGCTACCATTATGTTTCCACCAGACATTACCCAACAGCCCCCTACCCAGGCTTCCCATTTCCCAGCCTGCTTTGCCCTGATCCTTTTTTTTTTCTTTTCTTTTCTTTTTTTTTGCCATAATCAGAAGGGTCTTTCCTAGGGGCATCTGGGTGGCTCTGTCGGTTAAGCATCTAACTCTTGACTTCCACTCAGGTCATGATCTCAAGGTTCGTGGATCCGAGCTCCACGTGGGGCTCCAAGCTGACAATGCAAGGCCTGCTTGGGATTCTCTGTCTCCCTCTCTCTCTGCCCCTCCCCTGCTCACGCTCTGTATCTCTGCCTCTCTCAAAATAAATAAAGAATGAAAAAAACATTTTTTAAAAAAGTCCTAAGGCTCAATCTTAAAAAAAAAAAAAGGAATCGTCTTTCCTAACTTGGCTTACAATGTAGTCCTCCATAATCTGGTCCCATCAACTTCTCCAGCCTTAGTTATTACAACCAGTCATCCCTTGCACTCCCACCATCCAATAGCTATATTGTCTGCCCTTAGTTCCTCAACCTCTCCATGTTTCCAGCCCTTCTTAACATGCTCTTCTCCACTCACCCACCTCCCCCACAACTTACTTATTCTTTGAGTACTAGGATAAATCTCATTTTCCCTAAAAGGCCTTTCTGACCATTAAACTAGATGAGCCTCCTTCTCTGTTCCCATAACACACAGTTCTACTTTTGAAACACTCATCAGATCTTTTTTTTTTTTTTTTTTTTTTTTAATACTTGTTTACCATCTGCCTTCCCTTCTTGGCTATAAGCTCCTTGAGTTGCTTATCGTAAATTGGATGAATGTTTGAAGAAAGAATCAACCCTGCAAATCCCCAAATTACCACTCTGCCAATGTCTTTGCTTATTCAGCTCTCACCTTCTAAGTTCCCATAAGGTGCTGAGTCTTTGGTAGGTCTTAAAGCTGCAGCGACTAAGGAAGCATGATCCACGCCTTTAGGGCGCTCAGACTCTAGTTCCGCTAGTGAAGAGCCCAAGCTTTAAAGGCAGAAGCCTTGGTTCCCTCACCTGCAAAATGGGGCTATCTGCTAAAGCAGATGTCTCTGGTGGATAAATGTTTCAGCTGCCCACTTTTCTAGGAGACAGAACTGAACCTTCATTGCCTACTGCAGAGACCTCAAAAACACAATCTTATTTTGTTTTTTCCTCCTTCCCTGTCTCCCTCTCTCTGTTCCCTCACTCGTTCTTCTTGGGATCCCCTGTACTGGTACCCAAGTCTCATACCAGGCTTGGCTTTGCAAGAAACCCAAATTAGGGCACCAGACTCACAAGGTTATTCCAAAGGTTAACCACAGCAACATGAGTGAAATTCTAAACACATTTCCTAGCACACTGTCTGTGCTTATTAAATTGTAGGTATTACATAAAAGGCAACTGGCAGAATTTGCAAATGGTATATCAGATAAAGGGTTACTTTCCAATATATCTATAAAGAACTTATCAAACTCAACACCTGAAAAACAAATAATCCAGTGAAGAAATGGGAAAAAGACGTGAACACTTTCCAGAGAAGACATCCAGATGACTAATAGACAAATGAAAAGATGCCCAATATCACTCATCATCAAGGAAATACAAATCAAAACCACAATGAGATACCACATCACACCTATCAGAGTGGCTAAAATTAACAACTCAGGAAACAACAGATGTTGGCGAGGATGCAGAGAAAGAGCAACACTTATGCACTGTTGATGGGAATGCAAACTGGTGCAGCCACTCTGGAGAAGAGCGCAGAGGTTCCTCAAAAAATTAAAAATAGAGTTACCCTATGACCCAGCAATTGCACTACTACGTATTTATCCAAAGGATACAAAAATGCTGCTTTGAAGGGGCACATGCACCCCAATGTTTATAGCAGTGCTATCAACAGTAGCCAAAGCATAGGAAGAGCCCAAATGTGCATCAACAGGTGAATGGATAAGGAAGATGGGGTCGGGCTAAATATGTGATGGGTATTAAGGAGGCCACTTGTTGGGATAAGCACTGGGTGTCCTATGTAAGTGATGAATCACTGAATTCTACTCCTGAAATCGTCACTATACTGCATGTTAATTAATCTGGATTTAAATAAAACGAAAACAAAAATTTAATACATCGTAGGTATCAATATTATATTCTTGGTGGGGGAGATGGACAAGCGTAATCCAGTAAGATAAATGCTACAATGAAAGTATAAAGTGGCTCAAAGTGCAGAATCAGAACAGGTGAAGCAGCTCTTAAGTTTGGAGGAATCAAGGACGCTTCACCGAAGTTGCTCTTAAACTGAGCTTTCTTAAAGGCCCACAAATCAGGAGAGAGAACGCCCAACAAAGGACAAAGCAAGAATGAAAAAGTGGCACACGAAAGAACATGGCATGGTGTGGGGCGTATATGCAGTTCCGTATCACGGGAGAGTTAAGAGAGGGTTTTGAGGGGTAGAAATGGAGGGCACAGAGAGTAGCCGGGTCTCAGGGAGCCCCCACCGAGGGGAGAGGTGAAGCCTGAGGGAGGCATCCCCAGAGATGGGCTGCCAGGACTCTCCTGCAGATAGCCGCACAGAAAGGGATACATAACGCTGGCTATCCATCTACACACATGCTCTCCACGCTTCTGTTTATTTACACTCTGCTTAGCTGGATGGAATCAAGGCATAATTCACGACCCACCCCTTCAGCACCCTGCAGAGAGGGGGAAGCAGGGAACATCCCTGTCAAGTGCCAGATGTTTGGCAGGGGCCCGAGGGCTGCTGATGGCTTTGGAGGTAAAACAGGAAACTCTTCTGGGGCAGGAAGCCTGGAAGTGCAGAAGTTTGCTGAATGAAAGACAAGTGGCTTCAGAAAAGCAGGGGATGACGAGATGGAGTGGAGTCGCATACATCTGGGCTCCAGGCCCAGCTTTGCTCCTGCCTGGCTGTGTGGTCCCCGGCAAGTCACTTCCTCAACCTGAGCCTCAATTTCTCCAACTGATGTCCCTTCCAGCCCTGAGGTTCCGGGATTCTGCGAGGCAGTACACCGAACTTGACCTGGGAGCCTCAGAAGGATTGTGTTATCCCAAAGTTCCTCTTCGCTCTGAATGAGTAGACGGAATGAGAGGTCTTTGAACCAAGAGGAGTTTTTTATTTACTTATTGTTTTTAATGTGTATTTTATTTTTGAGAGAAAAAGAGTGCAAGCGGGGGGTGGAGGGGGTGCAGACAGAGAAGGGGGACGCTGACAGCACAGAGCCTGACGCGGGGCTCAAACTCACGAACCGCGAGATCATGACCTGAGCCGAGGCTGGACATTCAACTGACTGAGCCATCCAGGCACCCCCAAAAGAATTTTTGAAAAAAAGCTCTGAGGCCCGACTACCCGGCTTTGGAGTAAACAATGACTTTTAATCATGGGACATTGGAAACAATAGATTAATTAGGTGGGGGTGGGGGGGAAGAGTCAAACTGGCTATTTAGGAATGCTGGTTGGCTAACTCACTTTCATCTGGGTACTTTCGTTCGAAATTGGTAGCTACAAGCGAACACATTTTGGCTCAAGGTTTTTCCAGTCTCTGGTTCCTCTCTGCATCCTACTCTAGCCGTGCTGAATGAACTACTGTGCATCCCCCTAAAATGCCCTTACCTCCCGCTTCTTTGTCTTTGTTCATGTCGGTCTGGGTTCCAAGTAGTGAGAAAAGAGAAGGACATGATCCCTGCTCTCAGAGGCCTATAATCTAACATTAACCAGATTAACTAGACAAACGGGAACAAAAAAATGGTACAAAAAACCGGAAACATCGGAGGTTGTACATGCGACACAGGATCAGAATACTGTTTATGAGAGTAATCGTGGAAGAAATTGATTTGGTTATGGACGTCAGGAAGGCTTCTCGGAGTAGCATTGCCTCTATGTCCTTCCTCTTAGAGACAGAATCCTATTCGGCTACATGAAGCAGTTCAAATACCACGTCTGTGAAGCTGCCTAAGTCTCCATAAGCAAGACCATTATTCTTCCCTTTGAGATCTGTAGGGTTTTTGTTGTGGACACAAGCGTCGCTTCGGGGGCACTGTGTTATCATCCTCAGCTGTGTCCTAGTCTGTCTCCCCACAAAGTGTGAGCTCCTTGATAGCACAATGGCTACTGTAGTCATTTCTGCAGCTCCAACGATACGAAATGGTGGTGAATTGAAATGTTGATCTGCTGCAAATTCGAGACTTTTTTTTTTTTAAGTGAGTAACTTATTTCACAATTAGAATCCAAATAATGTTCTGGTTCATGCTGTTTTTGCTCTTAATAAAACAAACACTTTTCTAACAAGTGTGCATAGGTGTTTTATACAATTAGTAAAAATAAGCCATGTATGAAAATTCTAGACCTGCCATTCAAGGAACGGGCCATAAAAGTCCTTCACTGGATTTTGAAGACATTCATCTGTAATTTCTCCATAAACCCAAAGTCTGGCTGTCAAAATGAGGGAAGTAGTGAGGTTTCTTATTTCAAACATGAATTTTTATGATGTGGTCTACCTATGTGGGCAGGAACACTTAGGAAAAGGCAGGTGGGTTTCTCAGCATTAAAACAAATGAAAAGAATGTGAAGGTCTCTCTCTCAGAAGAAAATACGCCAGTTGCCTTTTCTACTCACAGGGTAGAGTTGTTACAAAACAGGGGAAGAATTATTTGGTTTCCTATCACTCTGTGTAGGAAAGTGCCTTGTACTTTGCCCATTCAGTTGTCTCCACCTGGACCATCTCTGCTCCTCATATCAAAATATCATGCATCCTTTAACCCCCACCTCAAACATATCCTTGTTTATTTTACCAATGATTGGATGGCTGGAGTTGGCCCAAGGTCATAACGCACATCAGAGGCAAACTAAGAGAAAAGAGAGGCCTCTAGCTACCCTGTCCCATATTCTTCCCTTCACACCAGGGTTGCCCAAAGGACACAGGGTCCTGAGTGCTTAGTAAATGTTATCTGTCTTCCTCTCCCTTTTTCTAGAGAAGCCTTAATCCCTGTTAACACCAAAGCCTATAGAAAATCCTGTCCGTTCAGCTGCAATTTAGAAACCATTATTTTTTAAATTTAATACAGCATTCTCCAAGTCATTTGAGCCTTTCTCCTCCCCACAACATCCATTAACATCTCATAGGATTATTTTTCCAGAAAACACAATTTGGGAACCACTGCTATTATAAGTGCTTCTATGCACTTCCTCCTCACTTTTTAGATGGAGAGCCAGAAAGACAGTTGTTACGGAAGTGAGATGCTAAGATAGTCGGATAATCACCTCTTTTTGAGGCTATGACACAACTCTATTATACATTTAAGTGCGAATCAAATCCAAAGAAAGTGTATAAAGGAACGAAAAGGCAATTTAGGAGAGCAGAAAGAAATTTTCAGTTAACACATGTTCTACAATAAACATGTATTCGTCTTTAGTTTTAAAAATACCATAAAATGATGAGAATTCTGTTATGAGGCTGAGCAGATCTTAATAAAAATTTGCATGCGTAAAACTAGGAACAAGTGACTTTTACGTTTTTAAGACTGGGAAACTATTACCACTCCCATTCAGGTCGATTCCCATCACTACTTTAAATTAGTCGTTGGCTCACCCCCACAGGGGTGGTCTAGATTCCCTTGCCCTACTGAGAACCAGATGCAGAAGTCCACCCTGGTTGCTGAATTGGGTCTAAGCCCTGGAGATTCAGAAACCCCACCACTGAAGTTGTTTTGTAACAACTCTACCCTGTGAGGCTCTCCCACAGAGGATCAACACAAGAAAAACACCAAGACAGGTGAGACCGTGAGAGGTCCTGGGAAGTTCACAGGACTTGAAATCAACCTGGCTTTGAATCCTGGGTTTCTCTTATTGTCACAGACCCAAAAGTTCCATACTCTCTCTGAACTCTGTTTCTTTGTTTGGGAAAGAAAATGGCCAGAGTAAGAAATGATAGGATTGTTAGGAGGTTTAAACCTGCTGAAGTAGGTAACTCAGGTGTCCCCTGGTGCTTCTTTTCCTGGAGAGATCTTGAAAGGAATGGCTGGAGTCCCCTGTGAATGTCTGAAGCCCTCCTCCAGGGTCTGCAATTCCAGGGGCGACCCTTGCTCATACGTATAGGATTCTAGGCTATTTTAAATCTGCTGATTCCGTTTCACACAGCATTGAGCCCAATGTGAGATTCGGGCCCTTCCTCAATTTCTGCCGATAATAATAATGACCATCATCATAATAAAATCATACAGAGTTTGTGAACATAGTACTACTTATGGGCATCGTGGAGGGAGAGATTTACATCTAAAACATTAAGAACTTCGACATTAAGGTATATAGCCTGTTCTTAAACATTCCTTGGCCTCCCTGCACAACACCAGGTGCCATTCCATGCCCCATCCCAGCCGATTCTTCTCTCCTACGGCACTCTGCTCCTCCCCTCCCTTCTCTTTCTCTGGAGCAAAAATTAAATTCCTCTCACATTCTCAGGCAGAGGGGTTTGACTATTCTTGTGTTGTGGAAACTCCTGACAACGCCTTGCTTCCCAAATAGTGTATCAAGGTATTTTCATAAGAAAGACTGTTATCTCCCTGAGAGGAATTCTAGCCACTAAGGGCAGAAATAAATAAATCACTTCATTAGACGCATACCCAGAACCAGTAGTGGTAAGGAACACAGTGGACTGTATGTCTCGTCTTTGTTGCTCAGTATCTTGCCTAGCGGTGAGAACATAGGCAAGTTCCGTAAAGTCCGCGTCCTCAACGTGTAAAATGAAGATCAGAGCCGCCCTAAACTCATATGGTGTTTGAAATAATTAAATTAGTACATGTAAAAGACTAAAAACATTTTTGGGCACACGATAAGGTCTCAATAAAGAGGAGTTATTTACATTTATTTATGTATGTTTGTATTTATTTATTTATAGTTCTTTGCTTTTATTAAAGAAGTGTCATAGGACTTTCTCTCACTGACATCATCTACTTTAAAGGCAGCCAATATCTCTCGGGGCCCTTGGGTGGCTTAGTTGGTTAAGCGTCCAATTTCGGATCAGGTCATGATCTCACAGTTTGTGAGTTTGAGCCCCGTGTGGGGCTCTGTGCTGATGGCATGGGGCATGCTTGGGATGATGTCACCCTCTCTATACGCCTCCCCGGCTTGTGCACACTCTCTCTCTCAAAATAAATACATAAACATAAATAAACGGAGCCAACACCAAGAAGATGTGCCATTTTCAGCACTGCAGTTCATTATCGCGAAAAACGTCTACCCAATGATACGTGACCGGAGACAGTGATACGACCACACAGAAGTGATGGACTAGCAGGATGGCACAACAGTTTGGAGTCCGATAACCCGGGTTCAAATTTCAATTTGGAAGCGTGCTTGCCGTGTGATCGTGGATAAGTTGCTTGATTTCTCTGAGCGGTTCCCTCGTTTGATAAATGTGAGTAAAAATAAAACCTGCCTTACAGAGGTGAGAGGATTACGAGATAAAATATGCAGAGACATGTGTGTTATACGCTTGGTATATACATGCACATGATCAATGAATTAGATGGTGGAGGTGGTGGAGGTGGAGGTGGTCATGGACATGGCGATAGTAGAGGTGGGGGTGGTGATGGAGGTCGTGGTAGTAGAGGCCGTGGAGGTGGAGGTGGTGGAGGTGACAGAAGTGGAGGTGTTGCTGGTAGAAGTGGTTCTCGTGGTGACAGTGGCGATGCAGGCGGAGGTGACGGTGGAGATGGTGGAGGTGGAGGTGGTGGTGATAGAGATAGTAGGGGTGATGGAGGTGGTGATGGAGGAGGTGGTGGAGGTGGAGGAGGTGGAGGAGGTGGCAGAGGTGGGGGTGATGGAGGTGGTGGTGGAGGAGGTGGTGGAGGTGGAGGAGGTGGTGGAGGTGGAGGAGGTGGTGGAGGTGGAGGAGGTGGCAGAGGTGGGGGTGATGGAGGTGCAGGAGGTGGAGGAGGTCGTGGAGGCGGGGGTAATGGAGGTGAAGATGGTGGAGGTGGCAGTGGTAGAGGTGGAGGAGGTGGAGGTCACAGAGGTGGTGGTGATGGAGGTGAAGGAGGTGGAAGAGGTGGAGGAGGTGGAGATGGTAAACAAACAGCACAACCTGTATCTTGAGATGGGGCCGGCTCGTTCGTTGTTTTTCACTCGAGAGGCTGTGTACTCATCTCCACAATATACCACCTCCCAGCTCCTATTTACCAATGATCTTTGAAACATCCTGAGCATGTCCCTCCCCCACAAACTCATCAACAGCAATAACTATGAATAAGAGTTTCACAACTTTATTTTGTCCGTATATTTTTACGTCCCTGACATCATTCTGTACAGACATTCTGTATCCTACTCTTTACTTAACATGATATTAAAAGTATATTCCCATGCCTTTAAATTTTGTATACACTTTATTTTAACAACCACGTGATATCGTAAAGATCTGCCCTAATTTATTTAACAACTCTCTTTTTACCAGGCATTTAGGTTGTTTCCAATGCTTGACTATTATAAATAATGTAGCAGTGAACGTTTCTGTCTGCATTTTGGATTACTTCCTTCGGCTAAATTCCTAGACACAGAATTACTGGGCCAAAAAATATGAACTCACAACACATATTGCCATATTGTTATCCGGATCCTTCACATATCTGAAGACAATGATCATGCTGCCTTTTCTATAAGCTAAACACTCCCAGACCCTTCCACCTTCCTCATATAATTCAATTCCCAGTGCTGCCACCACTCTTGCCCCTTTTCTGGGGACGACTCTTAAGCTGGCATTCCAGATTCTTCCCCTCTGACCTACTTTATCTCTGCCCCTCGTCTACCGCATCCCACCTCACTTTCCAGGCACCCTCCCCTCCAGTCAACCGCAGCACCCTACATACGCCCAGTTCCTGCACTCTGCTATTCATCTGTAGATTCTACTCCTTCAGTCCAGAATGCCTTTCACACTTTTGATGCCTGGGACACTCAATCTCATTGGTCAAGACAGGGCTCAAATGCCGCCCCTGCCCTGAAGGCTCTTGACTCCTTCTCCCTGCCCCAGGCAGAACCAAAGTGCTCTGCCCACTCCACCCCTGTGCCACCTGGAATAGTAGAGAGCCCCAGCACGAAACAGACGGCCTGCTCCTATCTGCATGACTCAGAAGTATTGAATAAAGGGATTCTTTGGGAATCCGTGGGCAGGATGTAAGGAAACGCTAAGAAATAGCCAGCGTCCATGGGTCAGCAAGGCTTTTGACACCCCTATGTGCGAAAGAGTGAGGACAGGGCGAGGTTACTGGAACTCAGCAGGAAAGGGTCGTGTGGAGAGGAGCTGTGACTTCTCTCAAGGCCAAGGTAACCCCTGAAGAATAATACCTTGACTTTATTCGTCTTTGTCTTTTCCATCTCCTACCCAGGCTTCCATTAGCAGAACTCAGCTAAATCCAGGGACTAGGAAACCCACGGACTCAGTTCATACAGAACAGCATCCTATGGTGCAGGGTGTGGTAGAGAAGGGTGGAGAGCAGACCTGAAAGGGCAAAGAGAGAGCCCCATATCACCCTATTAAAGCTCATTACCCTTTATTATGGTTAATTATCAGCAGGTATGTTTCACCTTCTAGACTAAATATGTATTGTCTCACTCACTTCCAAACCATCTTTTGCACTATGACATGGCCACTTTGCTTTCAATCAACATTCTTCATGGCCCCAGTGTGTCCCCCCCCCCCTTCGTTGCCTACAGATAAATATAAATGCATTGGCATGAATAATGCCCCTGTGACTGGGCTCTTGCCTTCCTCACTTCCTTAGGGCCACCTCTCCCTTTCCTCCTACTTCACAATCCAGCCACAGGAACACATGTCACTCCAGGAATACAGCATTGTCCATAAAGGGTCTATTCTTTTGTCCTGAGAACACTTCCCCCATTGGAAACCTCCTACTCATTCTCTAAGGCTCCGCTCAAGAGTAACTTCCACTGTGAAACTCCCTGATCCCTCCCCCCAGAGAGACTCTGGGCCACCTTCTCCTAAGTTCCTTTTATAGCCCATGTTTTACAGTACTTTACATTATAGATTTTTAACTCTGCGTCCCCACATAAATTGCAAGCTCCTTTAAGGCAGAGACTACATCTTACTTCATCTATTTCCCTAGTACCTAAAGCCTCTGGCACATTGTAAACACTCAACATTAGATTAGTGAATGAAACATTGAATTGAATAAAGACATTTGCAATTAATGTAGATTTTTCATTTGGTGAGTGGGTTTGTTTTTCAACATATGGTTGTTCTTTATGCACTTGTAGGGGATGAACGTGTGACAGAGGACAGAAGCTTACGTCCTGAACATCTTTCGGCCTCAGCTGGCACTGGCCTCCGTCTGTCCTCAGCAGAACCTAGGCACAAATGTAGGCGTCCTTGGGAGGACAAGGAGGAGATCCATGTAGAGCTTACCCATTGGACATCCATTTGACAGATGGACCTTGTTAACAGGTAACTTGCCAACAAGCCCTTAGGAGCTCTTGTGTCTGCTTCCTAAATCCATTTTGGAGCAGAAATCCATTTTATTAGCTGAAGACAGAATAGACCAATTCTAAATATTTGGAAAAGCTTAATCTTGCAAATTAGCTAGCTGTCCTCTGGCCACATGGTGGCCACTTGTGTGGGAGGGAAGCAGGCCCATCTCAGGACAGACCTTTCTCTGTTTCTTAAGAAAACACAATAAAACACCCTTCTCCTTTCATCCACATCTGGCGGCTGCACAAACAGTGACCCGTGGAATTCACATTTTCATACTTGACTATGGTAGGCCAGCGTCCAGAGGTTATTCTTGCTGTGTTTATGAAAGAGTGAAGCCTGTCAGGATAAGAAGGCTTCTGATGAAGTGCTTATTGAGAAAACATGCAGAGATTTCTGTTTCCCCAAATTAGAGAAGGAGCTTATGATAAGAATCCTTTTCATTGATTTCTCCTCCTCAACTGCTTTCCTGCTGTCCCTCAGCATAATGACAAGCCCCGAGGTCCGGACTTGTGAAGCAAGTCTTAGAGAAAATGCCCCAAAGTGGAATAGCTCATGGGGTCCTAACTCTCAAAATTGCACAAAGCTTCAGGGAAATCGCACTGTACCTATGATAGGGCCACCAGGCGAGGTGAACTGAAAAGGGATTTTTGTTGTTGCCATTGGGCGGTTCTGTTACAAACCAACCGCATGCTGCTTGTCTGATCACCTACCCGGGGCAAGGGGGAACGGCCTCTCGGGAGCAGGGAAAAGCGCCTTCTGAGAAAACCAGGTTGGAGGCAGGTAAATCACACCGTAAAAGGGGACTGGTCAAACTGAACAGGGCTCAGCAAGGAACTTAGGAGGACAAATAAGACAGGGAGCAGGGCAGTGGTGAGACAGAAGGTTCGGGGTTCAAGTGGATGTGAGGAGGGACGCGTAGGGCAATTCCTGCGCTCACTAGCAGGCAATCGTTTTTTCAGCTGCTTTGTCTGCGGGCATGGATCTGCTGAGAGCACTGAGGGGGCAATGGAAGGGGACGTTGATGAGAAACTACATTCAGCAGTCATTTTTGCCCTGGTTAATGTAAAATCGGGCAAAATTAGTTTGCCGAGTCACTGGCCAGTTCATTCAACAAACACTGCATCAAACTCTTACTCCGTAACAGCCACTGTCCTGGGCCCTGAATTTACAAACATTTCTCTGTGCACTTGAGAGGCTCCTGGACTAGAAGAGTGACTGGTCTTCCTGATCTCCAGACGTGCACCTGCTATCTGCTCCTTACTACAGCAGGAAGTTTCTCTTTTTTTTTTTTTTTTATGTTTATTTATTTTGACAGAGAGAGAGAGAGAGAGAGAGAGAGAAAGAGAAAGAGAACACCAGAATGGGGAGAGGGAGAGAGAGATTCCCGAGCAGACTCCAACACTGTCAGCACAAAGCCCCATGTGGGGCTCCATCCCAGGAACCATGAGATCATGAACTGAGCTGAGATCAAGAGTAGAACGCTTGGGGCACCTGGGTGGCGCAGTCGGTTAAGCGTCCGACTTCAGCCAGGTCACGATCTCGCGGTCCGTGAGTCCGAGCCCCGCGTCAGGCTCTGGGCTGATGGCTCAGAGCCTGGAGCCTGCTTCCGATTCTGTGTCTCCCTCTCTCTCTGCCCCTCCCCCCGTTCATGCTCTGTCTCTCTCTGTCCCAAAAATAAATAAACGTTGAAAAAAAATTGTTTAAAAAAAAAAAAAAAAAAAGAGTATAACGCTTAACTGACTAAGCCACTCAGGCGCCCTGGGAGATTTTTAAACTGAGAAGCAGGCCAGGGCATTCCCAGACTAAACCCTATAGCGGCAACCCCTTAAAGAAAGGAAGTAAGCCTCACGCCCTTAGCCTGGCACACAGCCCCTCTCTACCTCTCCAGCCTGACTGTGGTACTCCCAGCCCACCCCACCCCGAGATCTCTGCCTCCAGGCCTTTGCTTCGGACTTCCCCAGTGCCCACAATGGTATTTCCCCTTCTGTGCCCACCCAACTCCTTCTGGGCCTTCATTTCCTCTCTTAGATGTTGTGGTCTCAAAGAAGCTATCCCCAACACCAACACCAGATCGGGTCCTCCAGTCTTCTGCATATCCGGTCATTTAGCCGGCCTTCCCCTCTGTCCTTGTAAGCGTCCCCTGCTGCACCACTCTGGCTGCCTGCTCCATTTGCCTGGCTCTCGGGAGCTTGCAAACTTCACCCAGATATGTGGCCAACCTCTTCACCTTTGTTTCCCCACATGCAGTAAAAGAAATAGCACTTATTAGTCAGCGCTCAGAATAATTACTCATGGGCTGTCTACTACATTTCGCACTCTAGGTTAGGCACTTTCATAAGTAGCTCCTCTAATCTATAAAAAGTGTAAGAGGATCACATTTTGATCTCCCGTTCCCGATATGGGTGTTTTGAGACGTTGCAGAGCTGAGTAGCCTCTCAGAGTCGCTGAGCGATTTTGGTTTGACCTGAAGGCACAGGTGGGAGTAGATCACATTCATTCCATGAGCACCACAGTCAGGCTCAGAGAGGGTGAGGAATTCGCCCAAGGTCTCACAGCTCGGAAGTGGTGGGTGGGATCATCAGGCTAAAAGAGCACGCTCCTTCTCCACCCAACACTGGCCTGCGTGCTTCTGCAGGGTCTGGTCTGGGAAGATGGGTAATACTTCTCTCTCCAAAGAGAGAATCAAGACTACTATAGTTTTATTTCTAAAGGTGTGGCTTTCCTTATCTAAAACTTGTTTTCCTAAGGGTTTGGGTTCTATTCAAAGGAACTAATCTCTTTCTAATGGACCACTGAACATAATAATGGGAGAAAATAGGCAGAATGAAGGCTTTTGTGTGTGAGGTTCCCTGAGAACTGGTAACAAGTCCCCAGGAAGGAGACTCCCCAGGCTCCAGGGACCCTGAAATGGGGCTCTGGGTCCTAGATTCTGGACCCCACTCCTGAGGGTAACAGATAGCGGGCGGGATAGGTGCTGGTCCCAAGAACAGAATCCAGTACCCGGGCCAGGAATGCCTTGCCAGGCATGCTCACTTTTTCCTCATGTACCCTTAAAACAGTTTTCAAAAAGCTCTGTACCCCCTCACACATTTTAAGTTGACATCTGAAAGTCTTCATGGAAACTTTCAAAAACATGTTGTAAATATTGACATTTTAAAATAAAATTGTGACATTGCTCTTTTGCATGTACCCAATTTGATCTAAATACCAGTTACTTAAAACCCACCACATGGGGTGCCTGGGTGGCGCAGTCGGTTAAGCGTCCGACTTCAGCCAGGTCACGATCTCGCGGTCCGTGAGTTCGAGCCCCGCGTCAGGCTCTGGGCTGATGGCTCAGAGCCTGGAGCCTGTTTCTGATTCTGTGTCTCCCTCTCTCTCTGCCCCTCCCCCGTTCATGTTCTGTCTCTCTCTGTCCCAAAAATAAATAAACGTTGAAAAAAAAAATTAAAAAAAAAAAAAAACCCACCACAATCTGTCTGAAAAATGTAGAAACAAGTTCTTCCTTAGCAGTTGGAAATTTTACATTCTTCTTTTTTATTTTCCAGAAACCCCTTGAGCTCCTGTATCTAGGTCACTTCTCCCACAGGATTTTATCCTAATGTGTTAGATTTTTATGCTAGAACCTTGTCATTCATTGATCATCCAGTACTTCTGTGAAGTGTGTGTGCATGTGTGAGTGTGTGTAAATTTTAAAATTGATAAAGCAACAGTTATTTAAAAGAGGGAGAGGAAGGGAGACTGTGAAGGAGAGAATTTGCCAGCAGGAAAGCTGTTGGGGAGATCAATGGTAGGAAAGAACATACATGGAAGTTAAGGTGCTAGAAATCGATTCCGCTAAAACTATGCTGCACATTTCTTGAAAGTCTTTAGGCACCTCTAAGGGGGCATATACCTCAGAATGAAGACCATCAGCCTGACGTCTGAGTTAAGGTCATGTCCTCCTGCCCCCAGACCCCTCACAAGCAGCTTGCAAACTGCTAGACAGTCACGGAATGAATGTGATCTACGTCCACCTGTGCCGTAAGTTCAAACCAAAATCGCGCAGCGACCCTGAGAGGCTATTCAGATAACTCTGCAACGTCTCAGAACACCCATTAGCCCAATGGGAAGCAGTGGATATCCAGTCGGGGAGAGCACCCATGCCTGGACACAGGAGCTTACTGTGATCTGGGAAGAAGAGGCCGCCGTGGTCACCACTAGAGTTCCCACGAGCCCTCACCTCCAGACCCTGCTCTCCATCTGCCAACGCCCAGCTGCCTGAAATACTTTCCCCACCACGTTATCCATGCTGCACCTCCAACTAGATGCATTCATTCCTTGGACTTTGATGATTTTACTTAAGGATCAGCCCCTCTGACACTGGCCTAGCAAAGCTGATTATCATATCCTCTGCATAGTAGATAGAGTCTATTATTAAACTTAGCACACTGTGCTGTATATAGGTGTGGGAGTGACTATGTCTTGCCTCCTTTGGAGGCACGAACCACATCTAAGCATCCAGTGTCCCATGTAGTCAATGACTGGGAGATGACTAACATCACAAAAGGACAGTCAAAGGAGGTGTTTTCTCGAAAGCAGTTTTATGGGCCAATTTAGGTACTTTTTAAACGTCAGTTTTTGAAAGCTACTTACTTTGGCCCCTGAAGTTTTGTATACGCCTAAGATATACAGTGCCCAGGAAGAATGGCTTGACCAGCACACTTTGGGGATGCCCCACAGGAGGTGACGCACATGGCAAAACCTATGTTCATTTGGTGTCTGCATTCTATTCTTTTGTTGCTAACAGCACTGAAAAAGATCTTGATCATTTCAGACAATACAGGTCATTGCAGGTAGCAAAGGGGAGATTCATCACCCAGCCAGGGCTGTCTTAGCTTCTAGGGAAATGTGTCATCAAACATGTCACACAAACATGTCACTGTGCCGGGCTAAGTGGAATTCATTTTGACCCTTTAGATACTGATTTTGTCGTTTTGATTCATCAGTTACTCTGACCCCATCTACTTCAAGGGTACAGACACTTACATCGTTATTGCACCACAGGTAGACAGTGTTTAATTTCTACATTTTCACTTTCATTGTACGTTCTTCAAAATGAAATTTTCATTTCAATCCTATACAGGTTCGATTTCCTGAATCAGTGTATTGTCTGTACCTCATTTAATTAATTATAGCTTCGGTCATTGTGAATTTTATTTTGTGGCTATAATTCCTACCAAATCCAATTTCTCACATCATATAGTGCAGATCTAACTTTGACAAGAAACCATGATTATTCCATATACAGTTTTTGGCGTTTGGTTCAATAACAAAGATTTGCATATGTAGGTTGAATTACTGCCGGTTCCATTTTGGGTTGACTGCTTATCTAAGCTCAATGTGCCCTGGGAAAGATTTTGCAGTTGCAAATGGCACCAACACATTGTGATCGTTTGGTCAGGCTTAATCTAAACTAAAAATAAGATGGAAAATTTTAATCAGGATTTTGTTGGTCACAACAGGAAGGATTAGAAAGGAGGTGGTGGGGGGGGGGGGGGGCAATGTCAAGCCACTCGTTTCCTGCTGGAGCAGATTGGCGTATAGAGGACCCAGGATACAGAATATCCAGATGGGGCTGGAATACAAACAGCTTGGAGATGAGGTTGATGAGCGAGAATGCGGACAGTTTGTGAATGGCCTTGAACACAGCCAAGATGAAGTTCGATTACAACAGCTGTGGAGGAAAGACCACCTTTTCCCAGGCTTCCCCCTCTCTGCCCACCAGTTTCCCGGCTCCTGAAAGGAATCATCAGGCTGGTCCGAGGCTATTCGTGGAGTGTGCTGCTCTTGGGTTGAGAGCTGTGCCTCAAAGGGCAGGCACATACCTGTGTGTTCTGCTTCCTTCTGTAACCACGTGCCTCGGGTGCGAGGCCGCCACTGACCACCGTTAGGAAGGGCCAGTGAACAGCAGCGCAGAACCCAGCCCATTCTGAGTCCCAGGTGGAGACACAATCCTAATATCCTCAAATTCTTCCCCCTCTTCCTAACAAGAGCTTATTGTAGGACCTTGAGCAAGTTGCTTAAATTTACTCAGGGTCCATTTTCTCATGTGTAAAAAGAGAGTCAGTGAGAACTCACAAAAATAACTTCTAACGCTGAGTGTTCACTGTAGTTCCAGCACTCTCCTAAGTGCCTTTCAGAAATGGACTCAACACTAGGAACAACCCAATCATGTAGGCACTATTAGGACTCTCTTTATCTGAGCATGAAATCAAAGCCCAGAGAGGTTAATAACTGGTTCGAGATTTCACAGTTCTGGGTAGACTTGAATCCCAGGGACTCCACCTGTCAGTCAGGTAACCCACTCCCTGCCAGCCACCCACACACACACACACACACACACACACACACACACACACGCACGCACCACCTAATTAATTAGCATAAGCATCTGATATATTTAGAACAGGTGGGCACCTTAATTGGGAAACCTGCAAAAGTGCCAAACAAGAGGGCTAAGTATAGAAGTGACACGATTAAATGTAAAGTTGAAAAATAGTAGTCTGTCATGCACATCCTCTCCCAAAGTTAGAACCGAATCACCCTCCCTAGGATGTGGGAAGTCAGACTAAAAAAAGAGTAAATTCAGACCCTAGACTATAGAACAGGAAGGGCTTCCCCATGTCAGCTGCCCCAGCCCACTCTTATTGGGTTGAGATCCAGAGGGGAGGACTTGGACAGAACACTAAAGCAAGGTGGACAAGCTCCCATCCCAGGAGTTCCCACCGACCTCCTAGCTCTGCCTCCCCCACCTTGGTGCTGCCTTCCTAGCATTTGGGAAAAGAGTAAAAAAAGTATAACCCAGCCAGAACAATAAGCGTGTTCACGTGTTAGAGAGCCCGAAGGCACACCTCTCAACACCTGACCTCCACTGGACCTCTCAGAGTTCTCTGGAAATAACAGACTCTCTTCATCCTGTGCAGTTCCCAGCAGACGTATCATTTGGCCTTTCCCTGGGAACAGAGGTACTTCGGGGACATCTACTTCTGTCAAAATGAGAAAAACATTTGAATGTCATTGGAGGGGACAGGGGACAGGACTTCAGTTCTTTTGATGGTTTTAACCCACTGCAAACTCAGCGGATGCCTCCTCTCCCTCTGAATTTCCCCCCTCTTCCCTTACCTAGCCATCTCTCCCAGTGCCTGGGTTTTGCAGACAGTCAACTCTGATCTGGATCATAGCTTTTCCACAGAATAGTTGCATAGCCACTGCGCAAGTCACTAAGCTACCTAATTATTATTCTGTGCTTCAGCTTCCAAATCTGCAAAATGAGATAATTATATCTTCCTCAAAGAGCTATACTCAAGGTTAAATGAAATCGCACAAAGGGCAATGCTTGTAAAATCTCTTTAGAAGATGCCCTCCCCTTTTTTATGATAAGCTCGAGCAGCACGTCCCCTACATCAAAGTAGAGAAATAGAAAAACCCAAATGCTACCTTATATTTTCATGGCATACATTAGTGTTTCTGGACATTGTTGCATTTGATTTGGTTTACTGATATGTGAGCGAAACTCCATTCCCCAAGTATTTACGAAAATTTAAGAGTACCTACCTCATTGTGTTGCTGTTGGGATTAAGCGAATTAATACATTCAAAGGTTTAGAAGAGTTATTTATTATTATTTACCAGTTATTATATGATCATGATGATTGAATACCATGTGCTTTGTTAGCTGCTAAGAACCTGGAGATGAACAGACACAGATTTTCCCCTCTAGAAAGGGCCCAGGCATCTTACTGACATCCTTTAAAGATACAGGAAAGGAAACCCAGAAAAGTCATTTACTCGCTAGGGTTGTGAGTGGATACATGACGGGGAAAGGACTCCAACCCAAACCCAAACATTCTCTCCCTCTGATGTCCATGTTCTCGCACCACAGTATCAGATAATGTTATTTGATTTCAGCTCTCCCCCAATGTGATCTTGACCTTCACTACCAACCATTTCCATGACTCCTGCCTCCAGACGCTGCTTGGGTTTCAAGTATGGAGATAAAGAGAAAGAGGGTTTGAAAAATTATATATATGTATAAAATGTATAATTATATAACATTATGTATTTTTATACAAACATATATAATTATATATAATTATGTGTTATAAAATGCATAATTTATAAATACATACTATGTTTATATTATTATATTATTACTACAATATGTACCTTTTTATACATTATGTATTTATAAATATAAGTTATATATACATTATATATAATTATATAAATATAATTTTGTACATACACACACACACACACACACACACACACACACATATATATACATGAAAGAGAAAGTCTGTTGTTTACAAGGCACCTGTTGTTTACAAGGCACCGAACTGAGATCCTTTTACTAGATACCTTCACAGGTCCCACTTATGATGAGTATTACTGCCCTAATTATGACGCTTAAAACCAATTCTTAGAAAAGATCATATATTTCCCAGGTAGCTGGTGGGTCCGGGACCCAGGCCCCTCCTGAGTCACAGCTCCTACTCAAACCCCCACATCATCTACAAGGATTTCGGATTTGCTCTGTCCAGCTCTTCACTACACTCTTATGGAGCAGCTTTGAGGTGCCAGTCCTGTGCTAGGGATTCAGAGATGTGAACAACATTGTCTGGCCCTCAGAGAGAACAAAGACAAATAATGATAGAAGAGGAGAAAATAAAAGTGTGTTGTTCATCAGGAGTCCCGAAGGTGAGACCATTAGAATGGTGTCACACTCGCTTGTGACACAAGAAAAGACTATGTGGGGAAGGACATAAGAGGCACTCAGCAAGTGCCTGAGCAGATGGAACCTGGACAACCAAACAGACAGGTCAGCATGTGGGAAGAAGTCCCTGTTCTACCAGCCACTCAAGTAACTTTTCCTCTAGGCATCTCACTCCACACTATGTGTTGAGGACCTACTCAGTGCTTAGTACTATTTTTATAAGCATAAGTCCTAGTGCATCAAAGAACTCACCATCTGGTAAGAAATCAAACAAGCCAATGTAAAGACTACACCCCAATGAATCAAATATGTAAATGTGACCAGCGCACATAGGGGACTCAAGAGCTGCATTTGAAAAAGGAACTTTGTATGTCTCTCCCCTGCTCGGTGGGGTAATCCTTCCTATATACTCCCGGATGAAAGCTGAGGCAGGCCCCCGACTCCCTTGTTCACTCTTAGATAATCGAATGTTCAGTAGTCCTTTAAAATCTTTAAGTAAGGGATGCCTGGCTGGCTCAGTCGGACGAGCATGTGAGTCTTGATCTTGGTGAGCCCCATGTTGGGTGTAAAGAATACTAAAAAAAAAAGAGGGGTGCCTGGGTGGCGCAGTCGGTTAAGCGTCCGACTTCAGCCAGGTCACGATCTCGCGGTCCGGGAGTTCGAGCCCCACGTCAGGCTCTGGGCTGATGGCTCAGAGCCTGGAGCCTGTTTCTGATTCTGTGTCTCCCTCTCTCTCTGACCCTCCCCCGTTCATGCTCTGTCTCTCTCTCTGTCCCAAAAAAAATAAATAAACGTTGAAAAAAAAATTTTTTTTTAAAAAAGAATACTAAAAAAAAGAATAATAAATAAACGGGGTTTTACAAATCCTTAAGTAAAATCTCATTTCAGTAAAGTCAACGTAGTAGGCAAAGCTTCCAACTTTGTAGAACATGAATACTTTCTCCTCCTCTGTCTCTGGTTTACTGCAGTCCAGGGGACTGTACCCTTTCATATCCCAGCTCCTCCTCCCACAACTCTGCTACCTCTGGTCTGCGGACACATCCTGGGGTTGGACTGGTAGAGGGACAAAGAGAGAAGAGAACATGGTAAAGGGCAGCACCGGAGAACTTCCACTTCACAAGTATTGTCATAAACCAGCGCTCACTCTCTGCTCCTGGTGCCTCATTGAAGACGATTAAAGCTGGGGGCCGCATGGGTGGTTCAGTTGGCTAAGCATCTGACTCTTGATTTTGGCTCAGATTATGATCTCACAGTTCGTGGATTCGAGCCCCTTGTCGGGCTCTGCGTGGACAGCGTGGAGCCTGCTTGGGATTTTCCCTCTCCCTCCCTCTCTGCCCCTCCCCTGCTGCTCTTTTTCTCTCCCTCAAAATAAATAAATTTTAAAAACAACTAAAAAAAAAAGATGATTAAAGCTGGGAGAAGAACTGGGATTTGCAACCTTTGTTTAGACCCTCACTGGGAGCACTAGATGACACTTGTGATAGGTTCCCCTCAGCTGGCTGTCCCCTTCCCACACCCCGTCCCCTTGTTCCAGCAATCCAGTTCATGCGGACTCCCTAGTTAGTTCTCCCTCCCTAGTAGGTGGTTTGCGTAGAACTTTGCGTGGCTCCAGGCCTGCATTCTCTCCCACGTGGTCTGTATATATTCTTCCACAAATACCCAGCAGCTCTGACCTGACAGAATCTGAGAGGCAGGCCAACCCAGGGCCACCAGCCCTCCTCTCCATGGCCATGGCCACGAGCGGCTAGCTATCCCAGGCAGGAGGCAGAGCCAGCCCCCTCTGTCACTGTCGCTTCAGAGGACTCTTACCAATCACTCCAGATGGCCCCACAGAAGCCCTCACACTGGTTTTGAAGGAAGGGTGATGTGCCCTTCCCCGACCCTACCCCTGCAGGACTGGGATTCAGGGCACCCCTCACACCAAAGACGTTTTCCTCACAAATCTTCTTTTAGCCTGCAATCTTCATCTCCAATCTTCTATGTCCCCAGTGTGACGCAGGATCCAAGAGCCAAAGAACTGATTGAGGGCTGTCTCCTTTGGAAACTCCACACTTGGTGAATGCAGCCTTTAACGTGGCCCACTTCCACCTGAACACCCTCTCCTATAAACAAGGCACGCGTGCCCCCACTTTTCACGTTAGGCAGCACCCCGTGTGGCAATCATGTTCCAAGTCGGCGCTCACGTGGGCTCGTTCCTCTGAAAACAATTCTTTCTGGCTCCAGTCCCACCTCCTCAGGTTGTCTCTCCCAACGGTCTCAGCAGTCGGTGACATTCCGCCCCACTACTCTCCTGCACCCCACGAGGTGGCACCAAGTCTCCCTTGCGTGTAACAGGCCCCACGTGATTAATTTTCGATCGGTCGACTTGAAGACACTGTTGACTGCAGCCGTATGGCATTAACTGCTCCCACTGTATCCACTGCCCATCTTCCTGGAAGATGCTCATTCAGCATCCATTCATGCATGGAGTAGTGGAGACCACGTACCCTGTACCATAGCTATTTTGCCCTTAAGGGGTTCCTCTGCTGCAAATAGAGGGAATTAATCTTTCTTAAACCTCGATATGTCAGGTACCGATCATTTCGCTTACTTCCCAAAATAACCCTCAGGAATATGTATCACTTTACCACTCTTCCAGATAGGAAAACTCAGATTCAAGCAGGTTAAGTAACCCACCTGAAGACACACAGCATCTAAACGGTGGAGTTAAGTTTAAGTACCTTTGACTCCAAAACCCATGGGCCATAATGAAAGGAGAAGTCAGTCACAAGACAGGAGACGTGGGGTTCATCCCAACCCTGTCATTAATTTGACTGTGGCCTTGGATCATTTCCATCTCCTGTCTGAGCCTGAGTCTCCTTATCTGTAGGTGAAGGAGCCAGATACAGTGACCACTCCTGCCCTTCCAACTTGCAGAGCTCTGAGCTACTGAGAGGTGCTTATGTTAGTCACATTGGCTGGCACAGATGTTCTAATTCAGAATTTCCCTTGTGGTAATCAATCTCATCTTGTTATTTCCTGCCTGCACTACTAACCTCCTTCACTTGGGATCATTTATATTGCTTTTTTGTGTTACTCATGTCTACAGAGGGCCTGATTTAGCATCATCTGCAAATTTCATCAAAGGGCGTCTCGTCACCACCTAGAGAAACTTAATGGGCCAAGTGAAATACCAATGGCAGGGCTTGCGTCCTCATCACTTTCTTCCTCCTTACGTGTTTCTCTAAATAACGGCCCTCCAAGTGGGTTAGCGCTATTCCAAAAACCTGTAGCTTTGGGTCGGCTGGACCTGGGCGGAAAGCTTGTGAATTACTTAACCTTTACCTAACCTTTCTGGACCTCAGTTCCTTCATCTAGGAAACAGGAATCATTACACCCACCTCAAAGGGCTGTTTGAAGTATTAGAATTAAGGGTGGAATACGGAACGGTCCAATCCAGGGCGCAGAACAAGTTACTCCCCTCCCATCTTCCCCATCACGAAGGCTTTGAGTATGGCCATCCAGAAAACAGCTTTCGAAAGAGGTTCTCTCTTCATCTGAATAGGATTATGGGAAGTTTTCCTGCAATGCCATATAATATTGCCTATATGTCTCTTAACACCTCTGAGACCTATAATGCGTACCGCTGGCCTACAAATAAAGAAGGAAAACAAAATCTCAGGTTTCCCTGATGAGGAGTGACCCTGGAAAGGCTTTTTAATCTTGCTAAGCCTCTTTTTATTAGTCTTCTCTAAGTTTCTACAGTTTTCCATGGCTATGAGGATTAAATGGAGTACTGCAGGTATAACGCTGGGCCACAGCAGGTAGTTCATACGGCACATCAGATGGCACTGTATTTGAATGCCCTCTGCTATTTACTAACTTGAAGGCCCCTTTGAGGTCTGATTTCAACATCTACCAAAAGGGGATTGTGATTCTTATGTTTAATGTGGTTGCGCAGGTCCATGCAGTACCGCTGGTGGGTATGCCCAACACCCGGAAAGCGCTCGTATCTGGTAAGACTTCTTCCCCCACTTTTCCCGAATGCTTCTGAATTGTGTTGTCATGGTTAAGAAGTGCTAAAGAGTATGTTAAAGAGAGAGAGAGAGAGAATGAGGTAGAGATGCACAAAGGCCAAACAAGTGACATGTATCCTTCTTTTGGAGGGTTCCTAAGAGTTAAACTTGGGGCGGGGTTCAAATATCAAGATGGTTCTGCACAGACAAAAACTTTACGAGGCGATCACATTTGGTTCATATCAAAATCACTCAGATCCAAAGATGCATTCCAAGCAGTTGACATCCATTTCAGTTGGATGCTAATTCCATTTTAAAAATTAATCCAAACTTGACAAGAAGCTGATCTCATGTAGCTCATCAGGACATCCCAATCCCATCCTATTCGGTTTCCTGGGAAGGAAACGGGGAGCCTGGCTGTCAAAGCCAGAGCTGAAGACACGCCTTTCCCTCATTTCAGCTGAAATACGCATTTCAGAAAGGACTGAAACAGCCTGGTTGAGTCTCATAAATCACTGCTGCCACGGCCTTGTTGCCTTTCAGTTGAGATTTACCAAAAAACAAAAGCACTCATGTCCTTTCCTGCAATCATTGGATCCGAGAGCCCCAGCGCCAGAAGTGCCTCCGAAAGCTTGCCTCTTCCCTCCCCATCAACCCCTCACATCTAATAGTCACCAAAGTCCACCATCCTGTCCTCCTGCCGTTTCCCAAACCCATCTCTCCAACTTTACTCCAGCTTTTGCTCCCTTGGTCAACACTTCTCACTTAAACTACTGCAGTCAAGTCCCAAATCTTCTGGACTCTGCTCGTCCATCCTCTATACTGCAGTCAACATCTTTACGATACGCCAATGTGACCATACTGCCCCTTGTTTACAAGCTCCCAGTGGCTCCCTTCAGGATCGAGTACAAAATGCCCACCTTCACCGCAGACAACGGGCATGTTCTGGCTCCCATCTGTCTCTTCAGATCCCTCCTCTGCCACTACCCCCCCTTACACTTTGTACCCCAGCCATAATTCACTTTGAACGACTGTTTTGCTCCTGGAATGCTTTAATACACCTGGAACTACCTGAGAGCCCTATGTGCTCTTCACAACTACATAAATATAATCTCCTTCTGAAGGCCTTTCTTGACTTCTCTCCACCCCCAAGCACAGTTATCTACTCTCCTGTCCGTGGCCCCACACACTTGGCATCCACTCTTTTACACTGTTTTAGAATTATCAGTGCACATGTCTGTTGTCCCCACTATGCTTTGAATCCCTCGAACGCTAAAGCCATGCAGTAGTACCTTGGATTCCCATGTTCACAGAGTAGATGTATATGCATTCACAGTCTATAAATATTCAGACTCCCTACCATGTGCGTAACTAGGAATCTAGAGATGAACAGATAGGCTGTACTCAAAGCCCCTACAGCCTGGAGGCACAGCCAATATATGGAGGCAAATAATAACACAATGTGACATGTGACTCTAAATAGAGTCCCAAGGAGAGGCCCTAAATAATCTCAGTTGGGAGAGAGGGGCAAAAAACACCTCCAAGAGGAGATTATATAAGTTATTTCCTTTATGAATTGCATTTGGACTTTTAGAATTTCAGGTCTATGGTTCAAGATGTCAGACTGGACATGGCTCCCAGACAAGACCCCATTGAACAGCTAACAAAGATGTACAAAATAGAATACATAAATCCTTGGAAGTACTGATTAACAAGCAAAACAAAACAAGCAGGTACAATCCACACACAAATCTCTGAAGGGTAGAAAGCAAATGGAATTACTAAGGCATAAGCTAGAGCACAAGAGGTCAGTGACAGACACAGACAGAAGACTGGAGTGAGTGTGTGACCCAATGTAACCTAGTAGAGCCCCAGAAAGGCTTTAGAACATAAGTGAGCAGGCCTGGGGAACCAGAAAGGGCTACGGGATGGCCATGATGAAAGAATCAAGACTACCCTGGGAAGGGCCAACAGTCTGCATGAGGGCTGGGGATGAGGGCAGGGAAGAGTTCAGGCTAAATCCACAAGCCCATCTTGAGCTGAAGAAAAAGAAGAAAGATGTTCCACCCAAGTCAGAAATGTGCTGCGGTGCTCAAACCCCACAGCGCACTCCCTTTCACCACGGAAATAGTGGGAGCTCAAGCGACCTGCTCTGCTCCCCGCCATGCCCGATAAGGACCAGCCTGCCATTCAAGGGGACCTGCTCATCTACGCAGAGCTTTTTGGACAAATGGACCACGATCACTAAGGGAAACCGTGCCATCCAGCAGCCTATGCTGTCAGGCAAGAGAGTCACAAATAAAAGTAAGCCAACTGGGGGTGCCAGGACGGCTCAGTTGGTTAAGCGTCCGATTCTTGATTTAGGCTTAGATCATGATCCCAGGGTCATGAGACTGAGCCCCACATCAGGCTCAGCACTGGGCACAGAGCCTGCTTGGGATTCTCTCTCTCTCTCCCTTTGCCCCTCTCCGCTCCACCCCCCCACACACACACACTCTCTCTCCCCCCGCCTCTAAAAATAGTAATTAAAAAAATGTAAGCCAACTAGGTCAACATTTGAGGAAAACTGATGAGAAAGAGAAATCCCAAGACTGAAAAAATGCACAGAGTGGATCCTGGAGGCAACAGACATAAGCAAGAAACGGAAGAGAATTTTCAAAGCACATTTCATCAGAAAACTCACAGGAATTTGGAAAGTTAGTGCCGCCATGAGAAACAGGCAGTGAAGCGTCACTGGAAATGTGAACTATGTTCATCAACATGCCAAAAATTTAGCAGTGGGGCCAAATAATAGGTTGGTAATGGCTAGAGACCAAATGAGTCCTCTGGGAGATGAAGTCAAGGCAATCCCATGACACAGGTACCAGAAGACAAGGAGGAGGGAAATATGAGAAAATTACAAGTTAAACTAAATGGAGAACGGGTCCAGAAGACTCAGAATTCCTCTAAGGGGATGTTAGTGAAAGCCACAGAGTGGTGCCGATATTGAAGAAAAAAAATAGGAAAAAAAAAAAAAAGAAAGAAAACATACTCCTTGTCCTTAAAAAGAGATTTGAGTCTTAGGTTGAAAGGATCATTTCAGGATCATATCAGCATGATAGACATAAACAAAGCAAACAACAAAAATGAAAATGCACTCCCAGTCATGATCTGATGAAATTTCAAGCAAGACACTTCTAAAAGATGCCAGGGGATCTGGCAGTAAATGCACCTGAAAAGGACAAAGGATCAGACTGCATACAGATCTTATGTCAATAGTTATTGGCCCCAGAGGACATGGAGGAGTGTCTATGAAGTTATGAGAGAACATGCTTTTGAATCTAGAACTTTACAAGCAGTGTGAAACTAATTTGAGAATTTCCAAAATGTGGGGGGGAGGGAATCCAAAAGATTATATACCAGGCAAAGAATCACTCTCCCCACAATTAGGAGTCCACATCCTAATTCCAGAAACCTATGACTATGTCACCCCACACGGACTTGCAGATATAAACAAATTAAGGACCCTGACAGGGGTCACTGCAAGTGGGAAACCTTTTCCTTCGTGGTCAGAGAGAGATGTGACTGGAGAAGAACGGTCAGAGAGATGTCACAATGCTGGCTTTGAAGACGGAGGAATGCAGCCCAGGGCCAAAGGATGCAAGAAACATCTAGAATCCAGAAAAGGCAAGGAAACAGATTTTCCCTGAGTGTCTCCAAAAATGAATCCAGCTCTGCCAATATTTTGATTTTAGCCTAGTGAGACCTATGTCAGACATCTAACCTACAGAAGTGTTAAGATAATAAATGTGTGTTGTTTTAAGTCACTAAGTTTGCAGTGATGTGTTACAGCAGCAACAGGAAACTGTACAGTTCCGTCCCACACTCCTCTTCTGAAAACAATTACTTGGGAATATACTATAGCAGAATGAAAAAGGAAGCTAAGAAATATAAATAAATATGATGCAAGAAACAGTGGAACTAATCCAGAAGTAAAATGTACAAGGTGGATTTACAGCTGTGCAATAAATCCAGCAAGCATTTTATCAAGATTAGACGAGAAAGCCAGAAGGCTCTCTGAAAAAAATATCTTAAGGAGAGAGTGAACTCCACAGCAAAATCACAGACTAAGAGGCCCGATGATCTCAAATATGTGATGACTACATTTGCATATTCTACAAATTTTTTTTAAAAGATGCACTAGGAACTTTGGGAAAAATCAAAAGTTGTACAGAAGTCATGATCCAAATACACAGAAATTAAATAACCAAAAGAGAGTAAGAAAAGATCATCTATTTACCCAATAGGACAGGAATATTTCCCTTCATGCGCCATAGCTTAGAATTACCATTTCTTCTCCATGGGCTCATTAACACTTCTATATTCTATATCAACTACTATTTACCCAATTACAATATTTGAGATGCTTTTGGCGGGGGTGATTAGAATTAACCTACAGACAAAGCAGGTGAGATTTAGTTATAATTATAGTACCAAACACAATCGGTATCAACACTGACAGGATGAAAGTAATGTTGGCCATCAGGAGTTAGGGCAGGGGGGAGGTGAGGGGGCAGAAAGTATAGGTCCAATAGTGTCCTCCTGTTACATGATGGGAAGTCAGGAGTACTATCTAAATGACTGATAAAAAATAAAAGTTTAAGGATGGATAGATTTTTTTAAGCAAAATACAGTTGGCATCCCATATTAAATTAGTCTCAGGTATACAACATAGTGATTCAACAATTATATACATTACAAAATGCTCTCCAAGATAAGTGTAGCTACGGTCACCATACAAAGTTTTTACTATACTATTGACTGTATTCCCTATGCTGTACTTTTCATCCTCATGACTTATCTATTTTATAACTGGAAGTTTGTACCTCTTAAGCCCCTTTACCTATTTCACCTACTCACCCTCACCCCCACCTCTGACAACCCCCAGTTTGTATGTATAATTGTATATACATAAGTATATATTTTTTAACTCATAACCATTCATTTAACGAACATTCATTGAGTGACTCTCTCCGCCAGTCACCTTCCTGTGCATGAGGAATCTAACAGCGAACAAAATAGATAAAACCCTTTTTATCACAGAGTTTACATTCTAGTGAGGAGAGATAGATTATAAATAAATGCATGACTTATCTAGTGAGTTAGATGGCGGTCAATGCTGCAAAGCAGGAGTCAGTGAACTTTTTCTGTCAAAAGTCGGATACAGAGTAAATATTTTAGGTTTGCAGACCAGAAGTTCTCCGTTACAAATACTTTGTCATTATAGCAGGAAAGCAGCTGTAAGCAATACATAAATAAATGTATGTGGCTTTGTTCCAATAAAACTTTATTTATAAAAGTAAGCAGTGGGCCGGATTTGATCCATGGCCTAGAGGCCATACTTTGTATATCTTTTCTATACAGAAAAAGCAAAGAGGGACAGGCGCTAGGGAAAGCCATAGACAGATGGGGTGCCATTTTAAATACAGAGAGGAGAGAAAGTCTCCGGAGAAATGATACTCGGGAAATGATCTGAAGGACGGAAGAGAGTGAGCCTTACAAATACCTGGGGAGTGTTCTAGGCAGAAGGAACTGCAAGTACAAAGAAGGAGGGGGGAGCATGCAACTTAGAGACCAGAGACCATGAGGCTGGAACAAGAGGAGGGAAGAGGAGTATAAGACACAGGCCCCAGAAGTGAGGGAGGATGAGTATGTGGGTTGTGGGGACGATCCTGCAGTAAAAGTGTAGTCGTCAGCCAGCAGGACTCATTACCCAGGATCAGAATCTGCACTTTAACAAGACCCACAGGTGAACCTTATGCACCTTAAAGTTTGAAAAGCACCCTATGGAGCCTCCTTGGCCATCTTAAGGACTCTGGCCTTTATTCCGAATAAGAATCAACCACTGGCTTGGGGTGCCTGGGTGGCTCAGTCGGTTAAGCGGCTGACTTCGGCTCGCGGTCGTGATCTCGCCGTCTGTGAGTTCGAGCCCCGCGTCGGGCTCTGTGCTGACAGCTCAGAGCCTGGAGCCTGTTTCAGATTCTCTGTCTCCCTCTCTCTGACCCTCCCCCGTTCATGCTCTGTCTCTCTCTGTCTCAAAAATAAATAAACGTTAAAAAAAAAAAAAAAAAGAATCAACCACTGGCTGAACAGAGGAGTAACCTGATCTGATACCCATGTTAAAAGAACTTCTCTGACTAGTATTTTGTACTTACACTACAGGAGGGCAGGGGAGGAAGCAGGGAGACAAGTTAGAATATCTCAATAATTCAAGTGAGAGACGACCATGATTTGGACAAGGGGAGGTAATGAGAAGTGGCTGGGGTCTGGGTATAGTTTGAGGTAAAGTCAATAGGATTTTCCATCATTTGGGGCTTGAGGCATGAGGGGGTCACAAAGGAGTGAGGAAAGGGAGATGACGGTAAGATCTGGGCACTTAGCAACTACAAAGACGAATCTGGCATTTACTGAGTGGGGAAGACTGGGCGGGGGAGTGGGTTGCAGGGGGCAGGGAGGGGTGGGGCCCAAGACCATGGGTTTCACCGGAGACATTTCAAGTTTGAGATGTCTGTTAGATACCCAGGTGGAGATCTCAAGCAAGCAGTTGGATGTACGAGTCTGGGGTTCAGTAGAGAGGGCCACTTACTTGAAATGCTAAAAATAACTTCAAGAACTAAAACTGATAGCATGAGAGATGGAGAGCGAGAAGGGATTCTGGAAGTAGAGCAACGACCGAAATCTTTCACTGCAGGAATCAACAAACACTATTGAAGTTTGAGAGATTAAATAACACCATACAAGCATATGAGTTAGAGTTACAGTAGTGCCCGGCCTGAAATAAAAACCAGTCGAAAAGAGCTCGTTTACGTTAAGGGAAATGAGCCAGTCACAAAAGGACAAACCCTGCCTGACTCCCCCTACCCAGAGCAGACAAATGGATAGAGACCGGAAGTAAAGGGCTGTGGCCAGAGGTGGAGGGAGGGGGAATGAGGAGTTACTGTTTCATGGGTACAGAGTTTCACTTGTGGGGGGAAGATGAAAAACGTTGTAGAGACAGGAGAGGGAGTGTAGTTCATGTCACGGAACTGTACATTTAAAAATGGTTACAATGTGGGCCACCTGGGTGGCTCAGCCGGTTAAATGTCTGACTTTGGCTCCGGTCATGGTCGTGCAAGTTGGTGGATTTGAGCCCCATATCCGGGTGTCTGCTGTGAATGTGGAGCCTGCTTCAGATCCTCTGTCTCCCTCTCTCCCTGCCCCTCCCCACTTTCTCTCCCTCTCCCTCTCTCTCTCTCAATTTTAAATTAAAAAAAATTTTTAAAAATGGTTAAAATGGGAAATCTTCTGAGCATTTTACCACAACACATCTTTTTAAATGTTTATAAACTCACAGAGCGAGCACACACAAAAAGAGAAATAAATTGTTACCTCGCGGGATGGGAGACGAGGACAGAGCGGGGAAAGGAGATCTCTGCTTTGTGTTTTGCACTTTTCTGAAGTGTTTGGATTCTTTAGCCAGATGCACACATTATTTTCATACTTAAAAAGAAAACATTTTAAAAGAATGAGGATGCAGAGGGAGAATTTCAACCCGTGTTTCTGCTTGACTTGCAACTCAATTTCTCAACACACTATTTTATAGAAGCTGATTTCCAAGAAGCCTTCAAAGCCCCTTTTTATTATTATTATTACTAGAAGCCATTCCCTTGGAAGCAGACACTTGTGATTTTCCGACGGAGCTCAAATTCAAAGCCTCGGAGGGTAAGCGCACTTGGAAACCTACTCAGCACAGCCGCCTGCCTTTGAACTGCCATGTTTTCCAGGACCCTTCACGCATCCAGTTGGCTTCCCATCCAACACATCCATTAGGCAGCCAGTATTTACTGAGTCGCCCATGGGGGTGGCCAGAATCTGCTGGAGCATGCCCATGATAGAAAGCCTCCCACCAGCAAAGCAAGATCTCCAGAAATTCCCAGACTACAGCTGCTCATCGCCCAGGCTCCGACCAACAGACTATATGATGTCAATTTGAAGGCCTCTAATACATCCTTCTCATCTTACAGAATTTACCAGAAATTTTAATTTTTTTTTAATTTTTTTTAACGTTTATTCACTTTTGAGAGACAGAGAGAGACAGAGCGTGAGCAGGGGAGGGGCACTGAGAGAGGGAGACACAGAATCTGAAACAGGCTCCGGGCTCTGAGCTGTCAGCACAGAGTCCAGTGCGGGGCTCGAACCCACAAACTGTGAGATCATGACCTGAGCTGAAGTCAGATGCTTAACCAACTGAGCCACCCAGGTGCCCCCAGAATTTACCAGAAATTTTAGATTCCAGTCACAGGATTCCAGCAATCCAGAGTTAGAAGAGACTTCAGAAATCATACAGTAAAAACCGTTCCTCTTATCAAGGAAGAAATGAGGCTTAAAGATGTGCAATCACACACAACAAGTTAGAAGCAGCAGCCAGACCCAAAAGTAGGTATGGCTATCAGGAAACATGCCATGCTCTAGATAAGTCTGAAAGGGTCTCCCAGAATGATAGATCCTGTCCTGTGGGGTTAGGTTGAGAAACAGGTGGTGATTAGGGGACTAGGAAGAAGGGAGGAAGTAGGGAAGGAATACATACATGTAGGTGAAGCTACCTTGGCAGGGAGTAACAGCATGATGAGTAAGCCAGAACTCTCTGGACTGTGAAGTCATTCAAATGATGCATGGTTTCTCCGTTGATTGACTCTTTTATTCAATGTACGTGCCAGACATTGCTCTATGTGCTATGGACGTAGATGTGGTACTGCCCTCAAGAGACAGTCCAGCAGGCCAGATGGTTACCATGGCCACCAACAGAGACAGTTGCAACACATTGTGATGAGCATGGAATAGAGCAGTATTTCCTAACCTTTTCTGGCCATAAGAATCACCCATCCCAGGGGCACACGGGTGGCTCAGTCAGTTATGCATCTGACTCTTGATTTCAGCTCAGGTCACGATCTCATGATTCATGGGATCAAGCTCTGCATCAGGCTCTAAGGTGATGGCACAGAGCTTGCTTAAGATTCTCTCTCTCCCTCTCTCTCTGCCCCTCTCCCGCTCACAGGCACACGTTCTCTCTCGCTCTCTCTCGCTCTCTCTCAAATAAAATAAATTAATAAACTTAAAAAAAAAAAGAATTGCCCGTCCCAGATTTACTAAGTTTGATTATTCAGGGGCTGATAATCTGCATTTTTACTAAGAGTCCCTCCCCACGCCCTGCCGACCCCAGTAATTCTTATGATCAGTCAGTCTGGTTTTGGAAACATTCAGAGCTGGATTCTAATTCTGATTCAGGCCAATGATGTTACCTGCCTGATGAAATTACCTATCGGGACATTCACCTCTCACCTGCTTCCAAGTTCCTAAGACTGCCTTTTCCAGCTGTCAAGATACAGTCCATTTTATGTTGTTGTACAGGTTGTGTACTGCAAAAAGATACCAGTCAAAAGATTGAATGTTTGCTGAGATCCCACCTTGTACTAATTCCTCCACCCAGAGGAAGGGACCCCATTTTTTTTTCATCCAAACACTCTTAGCTTTGCCTCCTGTTGAACTGTGTCTTCCCAAAGGGAGTGACTTTCGTAATTCTTCAGCCCAGATAAGGTACTTTTTCCTAATTTGTGCAAAGACCCCAAACAGACCAGCAGGATCCTGCAAACGGTACTGGTACCATTGGCCACTCCCAGAATTCCCTGCTGCAGATGCCTTCTTCATTTCTTCAGGCCCTCTACCAGGCTGGTGTATGAGCCATTTCCTGTGTGAGTCCTTGCCAGTCAACTCAGTCCTCCAAAACAGGACGCAGCAACCCAAGTACTGCTGTCCCTTGCCTAGAACGAGACACACTGTAGCTTGTAATTAACCGTAGGAGTCTTCAACTCAGATCTGAGTTCACTCTTTCGTGTGTGACCTGAATAAAGTACTATTTAATGCAGGTTGAAAAGTTTCTCATGCACAACTTTGTTGCAAGGGTTGAACAAGATAACACACGTAACGGTCCTTAGCACGGAGCTGAGGACCTGGCGAGTTCTATTTCCTACGGGCGATCTCATTTGATTTCAACTTCACCATGACCCCTCTGGAGAGCTGTTATTGATATCCCCATCTCGAAAATGAGTAAAATGAATGTTGGGATGGGAAGGCAGTGGTACGGGGCTGATGTCCAAATCCAACTCTAGCTGTCTAATCCGTGCTTTTGCCACTATTTCCACACATCAGCTTTTCTCAGGGTTCCGGGTCTGAGGAGAGGAAAGGATAAGATTTCACCCTCAGTTTACAAATGCACCTCCATTAGGCTCATAACACAGGTATAATGGCACATAGCCTTTCGATTTTGAGGGCCAACTCGAACGGGTTAGTAATTACTGCTCAGAAGACCATGTCAGGAAGGATTGCAAGAACAAATCAGAGTACATAGAGTATCGTGATTGATTAATGATGTCAGCCACGGGAATGGGATCCAGGAATGATGGCAGGCCCTAAGGAGCACACCGCACCCCCTTTCAGGTTTCAAAGTCTGCCCAAAGTCAAGCACACTTGATAAAAAGGGAGGTCCAAGGGTACTAAATAAAGCTGTTAAAGACCATTAGCACCTTATTAAGACCTTTTCCCAGATGCAGCCAGAAACAGCCAAAGAATACAGAATGGGGGAACATTTTGGAGAAAGAGCATAGAGTCGTCTGAAGCATTTAACATGAAGAGCACAAACCCAGTTCTGTCTGTTCCCAGACTTCTCGCCTCCTTCTCTCCGAACATCGGGATAGGTGGAAGGAGGGCGCCATGGAATTCTGAAACCTCCTCAAGAGGTCCAGCGGCAGCTTATGTGTGACCCGAGGCAACTAACCTAGGCTCTCCCAATCTCCGGGGTTCATCTGCAAAGGGCACAGAATGATCTCTCTCCATGGTTTTGTAAGAAGATCAAGTATCTAAAGAAGCTCCACAGAACTCCACCCCTCAAAGTAGATGCTTGAAAAGTTTCATTCCCCACTCCTTCCCTTCCTCCCTCGAAGATCAGGCTTGTGGAGGTATAATTTGCATACAGTAAAACTCATTTATTTCCGACGAACAGCTCCACGAACAGCCGTGTGTAACTACTACCACAGTGGGACATAAAATGCTACTCTCAACCCAGAAAGTTCCTTCATGCCTCTTTCCAGTCCATCCCTCACCCCCACCTCTAGCCCCTGGTGAACACCGATCTTCTTTCTGCCCCTACAGTGTTGTTTTTTATCGTGACCTATTTTAAAAGCCTAAATCCAAACAGCAAATAATTCTCTTGAGTTTTTCTTTTACATCCTACTCAAAAATAGCTCGGCTCTGACAGCTCAGCTCTCTTTTCCAGGAAAATTCTTCACTAAATAAATGAATTCAATGTGCATATTAAAAACACTCAGCTTCGTATTCCTTCTATTTATAGCCAGAGTTCACCCAGCAGGGGCCCAGCAGGCCTGTCAGGGTCTCCCTGTCCTCTTCAGCCCACACTCTCTCCTCCCAGCCCCAAGGCAGAGCTGGCTGAAGGCCCAGGCGGCACAGGCAAGTCAAAGCACCAGAAGGGGCTTGGGGAAGTGTTTCCTGGGGAGCGTGATCCTCAGCTTTTCAGCGCAAACTTGAGAACACCCTGGAATGGCCATGGGCGAATGAATGGCCATATGATAATTGACAGCACCATGGAACAAGGGCAGAAGAAGGAGGGATGGGTAGGGCTATGCGTTCTCTAAAGTCCTGTCCTGCAAAAGCAGTCCCATGAGCGAGACAGATCGCTCCACAATTCCTGGGGTCACCCCCCCACCCTCACCGCATGTGCCAGATCCTGCATTAAGCACAAAAATGAAAGGTGGACACGCAGAGGGAAAATAACCGGACCTGGTTTCTGTCCACAAAAAACTTACTATCTACTAGAGAGAGAAAACATACAGGGAAGGAAGGAGGAGTTGAGTGGGGGAGGACCAGCACGAGCTATGGTGCCAAAGGGAGTGAGATTTTAAACCGATCTTGTCATCTGCTGGTCGTGTGACCTTGGGGATGTTGCTTCACCTCTCTGAGCCTTGAGGTTCTCATCCGTAAGCTGGAAATTACACCCACCCTCAGAGGGGTGTTATGTTTAATGAATAAGCAGCTAATGGATATAAAGCCACCTAGTCCAGTTACTGTTACAGACACGCCCAGGAACGTGTAGGTACCTTCTTACCTCCCGTGTTAGGGTTCCCCACAAAAGCAGAACCGGTAAGAGATGAGGAAGAAAGAGACAGAGAGAGACTCTCTTAATACATATATATTGTAGATGATAATAGATACATAGATGGATAGATAGATAGATAGATAGATAATAAGGAATTTGCTCATGCAATTATGGAGGCTGAGAAATCCCAAGATCCGTAGTCAGCAAGCTAGAGACCCAGAAAAGCCAATGATATTGTTCCAGTCTGAGTCTGAAAGTCTGAACGCTAGCTCACGGCAAAGTTTCAGTCCAAAAGCCAGAGGCTTGAGAACCGGGAAGGTTGATTCTTCAAGTTTGTGTCAAAAGGCAGGTGAAACATGATGTCCCACATCAGCCCTCAGGCAGGAGTTCCCCCCCCACCTTGTTGTTGAATTGACTGGATGAGGCCTCCCCATATGAGAGAGGGCAATCTGTTTCACTCAATTTACCAATTCAAGAATGTTAACGTCATCCAGAAACACCCTTACAAAGACTCAACCAGAATGATGTCTGATCAAATGTCAGGGCAGCCCGTGGCTGAGTCAAGTTGACACATAAGATTAACCATCACCATCAACCCTCCCAAAAAGGAACTGGTGTTTTAAAGGGGTTAGATCAAGAGCTAGAGTCAGAATGAATGAGAAAAAGCTTACTACTGACTGCGAGGTGTGGAAGAGATGAGATCTGGATCTTCTCTTCATAACTATGGCGGCACCAACCCCTGAGCACCAGGCCCATCCCATAGGACAGTTTTGGGTTTAGTCTCAGACACCCCCATCAGTCTCAGCTACATCCCAAGATGTGACCTCTCATCTCAGACACCCCCATCAGTCTCAGCTACGTGACCTCTCACTTTCTACTGGCGTCACAGTCCCTGTCTTAATTCTACTAATCTGTAGGCTTCTTAAGGATACTGTTCATGACTGATGCAGTCTCTGCCTGGCACATGGCAGAGGGGCAGGAAATACCGGCTGAGTGATATGAAATCTAATCCAACCATTTCGTGCAAGAGACAAAGCACTGAAGGCTAAAGTCTTATTTGTTCGTTCATTCGGCCAGCATCTGCTAAGCCCCTAGTATATTCTGCGACAATAAATAAGGGTAAATATAGAGAGATAACCAAGATCACGTGTGCCCCTAAAAGCTCAGGCTAATACAAGACAGGCAGAGGGAAAAATAAAGCTCCCACTATGTGCAAGTCTCTTTACGTACATCACTTCACCTTATACTCCCACTGTCCATCCATCCATTCATTCATCCAAATATATGTGTTGAGCACGGACAGTTCCAGGCATTGCCCTAGGTTCCACGGGTACCACAATAAACAAAGGAGGTATAGTTCTGCTGATACAGAGGGTTTGCAGTCCAGTGGGAGACACAGAGAGAGAGAGAGAGAAAGAGAGAAGAGAAAAGAAGGCAATTATGAAAAACGGCAGTATTTGCAACACGCAGAGGGATCTAAAAAGAAAGAAAATATAGTCTGTCTGGGGGAGTCCAAAAAAGGTGCAACAGTAGTATTTGAGAATTGAAGGAAGAGGACGTGCTCCACAATCAGACATGCAGGGGATATGGAATCAATGGCCCACTGCACCTTAGGCGGTGAGAACAGCCTCCACAAAGGTCTGGCACCATGGGAGACCATACACAAAGAAAAGCTTTCATTTTGTGATAGACTTTAATTTTGCCCCAAACGTTATATTAAAACATAGGACCACGAGCCATTGCACACCACAGTCTAGCTCTGGCTTTTCATTCCAGCTGGTTAAACGTGACCCTGTGTGTGGCAGAAATCCAAAGGCTTCCAGTATGCAGTGCTCAGAAAAGTTGCGTCACGTTGGGCTAGAAGTGCTGGGTCAGGGGACGCCGAGGGCAGGGGATACTCCTCTGTCACCACTATGTGCATCTTTGCGGCCCTGTTGGTATTTGCCCCAACCAATCATTAGTACATCTTTTGGATTACGTCGTGCTTTAAAGGATCGTAGACATGGCAAGCTATCAGAGAGCCGAAGTGGAGGCTTAGCGCTGCTCCTTGCTGGCTCTGTCACCACGTCAAAACGGTCTCACTTTCTCGATTAGTAATCGCTCATTTTCACCGAGGGCTATTTGCCAGGCGCTGCACCAGGCACCTACAGTCAGTCCACTGTCAGACCTATGCCATCGCAACGAATCCTCAAGGCCACCAGCGGATGTGCACAGGGGTACCAGGATCCTCATTTTACAGCTGTGCACAAACTGAGGCCCAAGAGTGATGAACTGATGGGTCCAGAGTCACACAGATAGGAGCAGACTGTGGTCCAGAGCTCCACAAGCTCGACGTTTCACCCTCTGCCAACTCCCTGCCAGGAGGAGAGGTGAGTGTAACCCAACTATGGGAAGAAAAGAATGTGTAAATACTGATTAGGCTATCCAGCCTGAGAACACCATTCGTAGACTTACAGTGATTCTTCAGTTCCCCCTCTACAAACCACGGGACAGTCCCTTCTCCAAGCACAGCACTCAGTATCCTTTACAACCTCGCTTCTGCCTCAAAAGCATTCATGTCCCCAACCCCAATACCAAATACTGCACATTACATCCTTTAACCCCCAAACTGTACTGCAGATAATACAGGGCAATTCCTCAGCTTCCTAATGTCTAATAAGGAGGGTTTTGACAAGAGCCTGTAAGGGTTCTCTATGGCCAAACAATCTCTGGCTATTTCTACTTCCGGCCAAGATGAAGGAACAGAGACCAGGTTTACCCTACCACCCGAAACAACTGAAAAGCCTAATGAAAACACAACGGTTCTCAAGGCATTGGACATTTAGGCAAAGAAGAACCATGATTTCTGAGAGATAGGACACAATGAGGGAACTCTTCGAACGGATCCCATTTACAGCCTAAGTGAGTTTCTGGGCCACAGCACAGCACGGGGACCCAGGTGGAGGCAAGCGGACTCCCTGATCTGTGGAGACAGGGCTGGGAGTCTGGCAAGACCAAGATGAGCAGAGTTCATGGGGCAATGTGCAGGAAGGAGCAACACACAGAGACAGGACTCCAGAGATCTGCGGATGGTCCCCTTAACCATGCAGCAGAGTGTGCATGGTGGAAAACTACCCAAGGCAGGAAGGGGGACCAGCCTGATAGAAGGAGAAGAATCAACCAATTGGCACTAACCCATATGATAAAATTGGTAGACAGCTCCATTAAAACAGTGATTACAAATATATCCTCCGTATTCAAGAAGCTAGAGGAAAAGACCGAACACAGAGAGACACCAAAAATGTAGAAAAGACCTAAAGCGAATGATCACATCTGAGATGAGAAGTAAACAGTGTGGGATTAAAGGCAGGGTCAACATTGCAAAAGACAATGAACACGAAGACTCTCCGAAATCAAGCAGAGAGAGAGAGAGAAAAAAAAATGGAAAAACAATGAACAGAACATCAATAAGCTTTGGGAGAATACTATTTAGAGCATGAAAAAAAAGCAAACCACACACTGGGAGAATAGATTTTCACATCATACATTTGAAAAAGGATTTGTATCCAGAAGGCATAAAGAATTCTCAGAACTCAGTAATAAAAAAAAAATAACAGGGGCGCCTGGGTGGCTCAGTCGGTTGAGCGACCGACTTCGGCTCAGGTCATGATCTCACGGTTCGTGGGTTCAAGCCCCGCGTCGGGGTCTGTGCTCTCCAGGCTCAGAGCCTGGAGCCTGCTTCTGATTCTGGGTCTCCATCTCTCTTTCTCTGTCCTCTCCCACTCATGCTGTCTCTGTCTCTCAAAAATAAACATTTAAAAAATTTTTTTTAAAAAAACAACACACAAACAAAAAAAACCAACCTCAATTTAAAAACTGGATGAAAGATTTGAACACTTTACCAGGAAAGGTGGGTACTAAAGAAGCATGTGAAAAGATGCTCACCCCTCATTAGTCATTGGAGAAATGCAAAATCAAACCATGCTAAGACACGCGACTTGCCTATTAGATGTTAAAATTCCGAAAGACTGATATACTGAGTGTTGGGGAGGCTGAGGACCAAGTTGAACACTCACAGGTTGCTGGTGGAGATGGAAAAATGTTGCAACCACTCTGCCAAACAGTTAGCCAGTTTTTAAAAAAGTTACACACCCAGGGGTGCCTGGGTGGCTCAGTCGGTTGGGCGTCTGACTTCGGCCCAGGTCATGATCTCACGGTTTGTGGGTTCGAGCCCCGCGTTGGGCTCTGTGCTGACAGCTCACAGCCTGGAGCCTGCTTCAGATTCCATGTCTCCCTCTCTGTCTGCCCCTTCCCTACTCATGCTCTGACTCTCTATCTGTCTCTCAAAAAATAAATAAACATTGGAAAAGAAAAAATGTTTTAATGGAAAAGTTACCCACCCATCTATCATATGACCCACCCATGTGACCTTTAAGAGTTTAACAAGACTAATGTTCTTGGCAGCTTTATTTCTAATAGCCAACAACTGGAAATAAACCAAATGTTCATCAACAGGTCAATGGATAAATTATGGTCAATATTTACGACAGACCAACACTCAGCAATACAAAGGAATGATTGAAATGAAACGGCAAATCTGCAAATAATTATGCTGAAAAAGTCATTTTTCTTTTATTTGAGAAAGAAAGAGGGGGAGAGAGAGCAGAAGTAGGGGGAAAGAGCAGAGGGGGAGGGAAAGAGAGAGAGAGAGAGAGAGAGAGAGAGAGAGAGAGAGAGAAACTCAAGCAGGCTCTAGTACTCATCCTCACGGGGCTCGATCCCATGACCCGGGGATCGTGAACTGAACTGAAATTAAGAGTCAGAGGCTCAACTGGCTGAGCCACCCAGGCGCCCCTGTCTTCTGCCTTCTTTAGGGTACCCAACCCCTGGCTAGAATAGGAATAAATAAGTGTTTGGTAGTGCTACTTCAGATCAGCCCTCTGAGGTAAGTATTGTTATTATTGTTATATACAGTGTTGTCATATTATTGACAAGAGCCTATAAGAGTTCTCTATGACCAAACAATCTCTGGCTATTTCTACTTCCGGCCAAGATGAAGGAACAGAGACCAGGGTCTGGGAGACCAGGGATGGCGGGAGTACCTATACAGTGTTCTGTCGGCAAAGACAACCTTGCCCAGCAACTGAGCGTACAAACGCTGAGGACAGAGCAACTCGGGTTCAAACCCGCTTGCCAGCCATGGGGCCTTGGGCTTGAGATCTCCCCTCTGTGCTCAGTTTCCTCAACTGCAAAACAGGAATATAAATCCTTCAAACAGGCTTTGAAGCTCCCTTGAGTCATGGGCATGAAGAACATGAAACAGTGGCTGTTATGTAATAACGTCTCAAAGGTGACAGTCAATGTCAGCTGAGGCCTAGCTTTGCAGTGTTTGTGGATTGACCGGTAACAGAAAGCATGTGACAGTGCTGACGCCCCCCTGATACAGTCCACCTGGGAAGTCCCCCCGGTGACAGTCATGTCCCATCCACCATGCCACTGGGATGAAGAAAGAGACCTAATTGTGTCCTAAGAGATTTGGATCTCATCACTGATTCCTCTCCAGCCCTGTCGGGCCATCTCAAAACCCCCTCAGAGCCCTGTGGGCAAACCTTGACCCAAGGTCACTCGCCTCTTCCTGGACAGAACCCCACCAGCCACTGCCCCACCACCTTCCAGCTCATCTCCTGCTGAATACCCTTGGCCTATCTTGGGGCTGTTAGGCGCTCTTAGGAGAAAAGGTTCAGAGCCATTTATGGTACCTTGTCCTCTTTGGAGTGAATAAAACTGTTTAATTACTTAAATAATGATGGGGCGCCTGGGTGGCTCAGTCGGTTGGGCGTCCGACTTTGGCTCAGGTCATGATCTCGCGGTTTGTGAGTTCGAGCCCCACGTCCGGCTCTGTGCTGACAGCTCGGAGCCTGGAGCCTGCTTCGGATTCTGTGTCTCCCTCTCTCTCTCTGCCTGCCCCCCCCCCCCCACACACACTTGTGCTCTGTCTCTCAAAAGTGAATAAATGTAAAAAAAAAATAATAATAAAAAATAAAAAAATAATGACTAAGAGCCCTGGCCAACTCCAAATACCAGCCTTGTGACTTTGGATGAGTTATTGAATTCTCTCTGCCTCCATTTACACAGGCATTAAATGGCAATGATAATAGTAGCTACCTCAGGGGATTGTCAATGAAAACAAAATTACATAAGTCATTTAACATAAGTCTGTTGGCAAGAAGAAAGTTCTCAACAAATGTTTGCCATGTTCTTGGTTACTGTTACCACTGTTGTGTTGTCCACACAGGACACAGCCTGGTGAAGGACCAGGTTTGTCGCTGTTGGAGGCCTGAGAGCTGGGCTTTAAGAAATGAAATGGCTTTGCTCAGGTCACAGCTGGCAGGAATGAGGCCTTAATCCCAAACCCTGATGCCACAGTACATATTACTGCTAGTATTTCGGTGCCCGTCCCAACACCCAGCTCCACAGTTCCTAGAGAAGAGCAGGGAAACGTTGCTAGGGAGGCTTCGGCTCATTCCAACAGGCAGGTACTGAAGTCAGAGAAGCATTCAGAGCAGCGAGGGCCCCTGAACAGAACACACTGAAAGCAAAAGACTCTCTCTTTAGGAGGCAGGGTCAGAGTGGTCAAAGGCCCAAGCTCTGGGATGAGGCCTGGCTTTAAATCAGTGCTCTGCTACTAAGCAGCTACATGGCCCTGTACAAAGCCCCTTGATGCCTAAAAAGGTCCATTTCCTCATATATAACACAGGGATGGCGGGGGTACCTACTGCCTCTTCTAAAGCATGGAGCGTAACGCAGGCACGCAGAAGCTCTAATTATTATTATCCATTTTTCACCCTCCGAGCCGTACTTCCTCCTCTTGGAGTAAAGACCAAGCCCACTAATATGGCCTACAGAGCCTGAGTCTGTCCCTATGTGCCCGTCTAGTCTAATGCTCACCTTTGCTCACCCCGTGCCAGCTACGTTAGCGAGATGACTTTATAATTTCTCCTCCAAACAGAGATGCTTTCGAGTGCGAGAAGGCTCTAGGAATGACTGTTCTGGGCAGGAACAGGGACTGCCCCCAGCAACCAGGGACATATGACCCTACACAGTGACCTCTCCATTTCTCATTTGTGCCAAACTCCTTTGCGACTTCAGGCATAATGCTTTACCTAACCAAACGCCCTTCCCCTCCCTCTTCACTTGGCCACCTACCGCTCACTCTTCCAGACTCAGGCTCAGCCGCAGCCTTCACGGAACCCTAAACTCTTCATCCCTCCTCCCACACCTTCCCTGTCAGTGATTATTTCTACCAAGGTTGATTTACGTCTATCTCTCCCACTGGACCGTAAGCTCCATAAGCACAGGCCGTCGCTTTGGTTCATCTCTCCATCTCAACTGTCCAGCAGTCACTGAATGAATGACAAAGTGAATAACTGAAATTTATTATCACATTTGACCTGGGCAATAACTCTGTAAGATGAAAAAGTATTACCATCCCCAATTCACAGATGGAGAAATGGAAACGGAAGCTAAGCACTTCGCCCCAAGTCATACAGTGAGTGGATCGATGAGGACACCGGACTCTGACCCTCAGCTCAGAGCGTTTCCTGCTACTGCCCGTGGTTCCCTAATCCTCCATCTCCATGTCTTTCTAGATCTGAACAAGTCAACCTCTACAGTGACTAGCTGAGAAATGCAAGAGAAATCTCTCTGAACGTGGAAAAGCCCTCTCCACTTCTTATTTTAGCAGGAGGTTGGAAAGGAAGCTTACTGCAAACAGATGTAAGAAATAAACAGTTTTACCAGGCTGAATGTAGCCTATTTCAGTGGTTACTGAGATCGAAACCCCAGGGCAGTGTCTGGGTTGACCTCAGCTCTCTGAGGACAGCAGAGTACCACCAAGGTTCTAGCCACACTCGGGAGCCCCAGCCCAGGAGAAGCACACAAGGGCAGGGCTCAGAGTAGCAGTGACCCGAGGCGGCCAAGACTGAAACCCGAGAGGCCTCTTGAACTTGGAGGGAGAGGGCAGTCAACCAAATGCTCCATTGTCCACCGAAAGTTACACCCAACGCAGTATTAATCTCTTTTAGCAGAGGGCTTTATGGTTTGCAAAGTGCTTCCATAAACAGCTTTATCTTCCTTTTATCCTAACCACAAAAAAGAGATGTGGGAACAGGCAATGTAGCCAAAATGATTAGGATCATGGGATCTGGAGCCAGACCGGATCGGATCCCGTTTCCGACACTTTCTATCTATGGAACTTAATTAAGTCACTGAGCCCCCCTTGAGCCTCAGTTTCCTCATCTATAAAACAAAGATGGTATTATTACACACAGGCACATCCCAGAGACACTTACATGATTTATTTAAAATGCCCGACTCTTATACTCAGTAATGGTTCAATATTCACAGCCCTTCAGTCTAAATGTCCCGATACCATTCCATTGAGTGGGATTTCCTTACAGGGAGGCCCACCAGCAAACATTCTCCTCCCTGTTTCATCTCCACAGTCAAACAGCAGGCTGAGTAAATATTTGTGCGATGAATCAATAAACCAGTGAAAATCTGTCCTATGATGGCACCAGGAAGCCTTTCCCACTCTCCTGGTTCAGGGGCATAAACGCTTCTGGAATAACAGGCTGTCAGGCATTGATGGATCACAAACCGGTGGGTTTACCAATGCCCTCAGAGCAATCACGTTTAAAGAAAAACCCTTTAGAGCACATTGACAGGGGGTGGAGGAGAGACGGGTTAGGTTCTGATGAATCCCACACATGGCCTGACAGGGTGACTGGCAGCCTCATCAAATCGGTTCTTGGCGGAGGCACTTGGGGAGTTCTCACTTACTAGCCTCTCCAGACCTGTCTGTCTGTCCTCGGCAGACCCCGCCTCTGATTGGGGAGGCCTGAGTCAGGCGACTAGGGGGGCCTGCTGATTGGAGTCAGCTCTCTGGGCTGTCAGCTGGGGAGAGGGGGATATTGAATTCATCAGTCTTGTTGACAGAGGATGTGGGAGGGGGACGGAGCTCCCAGAGCGCAGGGGAAAACCCAGTGGAGGGCAAAGCTGTGAAGAGCAACTGGTTTGGCCTTGGGCATAGTGACCCCCTGAGCCAGAGGAATGACCCGCAGATTCCCATTTTTTGTTTCAAATTGCACTAAATGATGGATGATCAATGTCAGCTCTTGGTCGTCACTCAACTACTTGGTCTAAGAAAAGCAGTAAACAATTTCCTAAATGTTGTGCCTCATGTTTTTAGATATTCTTGATGTCCTTAAGAATTAGACATTCTGTTCCTATCTGGGAAGGGGAAAAGAACTTGGAATTTATTGAACACCTATTATGTGCCTTGTATGTACATGTCCATTTGTCATTGCATTGCTCTGAGAGGGAGACATGAGTATCTCCCAAGTTATAGATAAGGAAACAGGAAAAAAAGACAGGTGACTAGCTTGCCAGGCCACCTAGAGACAGTGACAGAACCAGAATTTCCACTCAGATCTATTCACCTCGAAAGTGCAGTCCTCCCACGTCCAACCCACTTCACCTCTGCTCCAGAACCAATAAATAAGTGGAGTTGGCTTCGCCTGTTGCTCTCTTATTGAGAACATTTATATGCTTTTCACTGGTTAATTTTTGAAGTGAATTCTTTCTCTCTGTGCATTTCAGCTAGAACCCCGTTAAGTTCCCTGCCTAAAACTTTACGTCAGTTGTCTTCAGTCCGGCAAGGAATCTAAAAGAGTGCTTCCTACCCCAGGCCTGGGCCCCTCCAGAACCCACCAAGAGGCACCCTTTTCAAAGGTTCTCAGAGCCACGACAGACACAGAGATTCTCTTCTTTCAAATTCCTGGGGCTGTCCTAATTAGCAGGTGGTAGAGGAGAGAGGAGAGTTTCACAGTTGGTACAGAGAGCTGGGCCAACGTCTCCTTTGGTTACAGTGCTCTGGGATTCTGTGAGTTGGGGGTATCCTCTGGTTCAGAATCCCCATCCCACACTTCCGCCTTCCCAGTCTTGTTTCCACAACCAAGGATTATATTGTTAGCTTTCATGCTAATGATATTGAATCACAGATTTGGAAGGGCTATATCCAATCTGCCATTTGATACTTGGGCCTCATCTATAACATTGCTTCTTACCCTTCTCCAGCAACGAGGAGTTCAGTATCTCATTCCTTCATTGGATAACGTGGCTGTTAGAGAGGATATTGACCGAGGGAAGTTACTCTCTCCCTTTACATTATTTTGGGCACAACACTAGCAAAAACATGGAAGACAGAAACAGCCCTGTACATTCAATGAGGATTTGGAATCAGAACACAAGAAGCCAGTCCTACGCCTCCTACTTCTTAGCTGGTGACGTCAGTCAGATCATTTAACCTTTGTGGACTTGAATGTTTCTTTCCTTGGCTGTAAAACAGGCAGTAATACCTGTCCTATCTACCCCAAGAATTTGCTGTGAATATCAAATGAGACAATGAACGGTTCCTTTTACAGAGAAAAAGACTGTGTGCATTTAAAATATAACAGTTATTTAAAGATAAAATAAAATACAGTAGTTATTATCATTGATACTTTCTTATCCAACTTTACTACTTTAAACAAGAAAGGAAACAAAGCAGTTGTTTTGTTTTCTTACTACTTGCAAGTGAGAGGGTTGACCTCCATCATAAAATCCAGAGGCAACCCTTGACTAAGTTTTGCCACTTAGCACATGCAAAATATTCCCAGACGACATCATGAAACTGCTTTTCCCTGACCCCCCAAATCCCCTTCCTGATCCAGGCATACTCTCCGGGTCTCTGGGGGGAGAACTCATGCTGATTTGCACCCACGTTGCCTGGGGCTGCACTGACAGAGACAGATGTCAACAGGGTGAAACCAACAAATTAATTTTGCCTGATGACCTAAGCCAGATGTGGACAGAAGTCTCAGAGGGAAGACAGAGTTGGGGGAAAGATGCGGTCTCTCCCCACTATGCGATAACCCATTCTGTTTTTTCAAGATTATCTATCAGCCATAGGCCTCAAAACTGTTCTATACCCTAAACCTTTCTGAAACAGCATCCCCAGGTTATCCTGACTGAGCCCTTCTGGTTAACTGTGGCTATCAACTTTTGGGAAAGACCTGCTTGACAATGTCAAGGGCAACAAATGGTTCTTAAACTAGATGACACAGCATTTAATTCTCAAAACAATCCTATGTGGTAAATTTTATCATTCCCATAATTTAGATGCATAAATTTAAGCCAAGGGAGGCAAAAGTTCTCATCCAAGTTCACCAGGTGGATCCCCTCCCCTTACTCTACAGAGACCACCACGATCATGATTATCATGTTCACCATTCCCTCACTTATTTTCTAAATTTTACCACATGTGTGTAGGTTTGCAAACACTTGAACTTCACATAAAAAGAATCATGCTGGACGCTCTCTTCTGCAACCTTCTTTTTCTACTTAACATGTTCTCAGTGTAGTGTAAACATGCCACGTGTAAAGGGTGTGCTCGGTTTGGGACATGTAACATTTGCTCGGGCTGCAAACTAGGAGACGTTAGATAAAGAGCTGAATATATGATCTGGAGTTTAGGAGAAAGATACAAGCTGGAGATAAACGTTTGGTGGCCGTCAGCTCATCAGTGGTGCCTGAAGCCAAGGGAGAGCAGATAGAGGGACAAGATAGAGGCTCGTCCACATTGTTTCTGAGACTCTGTTTCCTTATTTTTTATTGCTGCGTCACTCCACTGTATGAATACTCCACAATTTATTTAGCCTTTCTACTGTTGATGGATATTTGGGCTGTTTCCAATATTTGGTGAGTACAATAATGCTGCTATGCACTTCTATACATCTCCTCTGAAATTGTCTAGGATATATAATCAGGGTCAGCATTGCTGGGTGAGAGGCTTTGCACGTCTTTAGTAGGTCACCGAAAACTTCTTTTCAAAATGATTTGTATCGATCTGCACTCCCATCATCACGGCATGAATGTTTCAATTACCAACATTGATGCCGTCACACTTTCCTGAGTTGGTTGTCCCTCTATCTGCTCTCCCTTGGCTTCAGGCACCACTGATGAGTTGACGGCCACCAAACGTTTATCTCCAGCTTGTACCTTTCTCCTAAGCTCCAGATCATATATTCAACTCCTTATCTAACGTCTCCTAGTTTGCAGCCCGAGCAAATGTTACATGTCCCCAACTGAGCATACCCTTTACACGTGGCATGTTTACACTGCACCAGCTTTACTCGGTCACCCAAAGCAGAAACCAGGACATCACCGTAAGTGTCTTCTTTCCCTTTTAGTCCTACCTCCACATCTTGTCAATTGTACTACTCAAATGTCCCTTGAGAATCTCTTCCCTCTCTTATGGTGGTTTGCTACTATGTCTGGGCTCGTGGTAAGATTGTTCTTCCTCATTCTCTGAAGTTAGGAAGGCCATGTGACGTGCTTGGCCAAAGAAATGTGTGCAGATGTGACCTATGTCACTCCCAGGCAGAAGGTGCAAAGCTCGGTGCATAATTTACCATAACCTGAAACCCCTGCCACAGTGATGGGGAACATCACATCTGGGAGGGGCTCCGCCAGCCTCGATTCTCGAGCGAGAACAACAAAACCCTGCTTACAGACAATCAACATGTAGTGTTCACAGAAACAAATCTTTCTTCTTTTAAGTCACTGAAATGTTGAAGTTACTTGTCACTACAGCATCACCAAGACTATCCCGACAAATACACCTTTCTTTCCATCTTTCTGACGGCTGAACAGGCATCAACAGGAAGGTGAGAGAATTTTCCAGTTCCGCTGGAGCCCACTGCTATGAAATTTAATTTTTTCTTGCAACTTCCTGCATAAACCCTTGCGTTGGCATAAAAATAATAGCCTTTGAATGCCTAACTTCAGAATGTTCTGAGTTCTCTCCAAGTGGCATGAGTTGCTCCCGGCACTTTCTTCCAGAGCCCAGCCACCCTCTATCTGTGCAAGTCAGCTGTTATCTTCTTTCCAAAGCCACTAAATCCCAAAATAGTCTAAGTTGGGAGCAGGCTAATATCTTTCAGGCAAAGTCCAGTGTCAGGTTTCAAGGGCACCGCACCGTTTGTTAGCCAGCTGACTGAGGGACATAACCTGGCTAGTCTGTTATGCTTAGAGACCTACAGACCTTTACTTCTAAGGAACTGACCACACCGAAGTCATGTCATGACACGGAGTAAAAGGAAATTAACACTGGCTGAGCACCTTCAAGTGCCAGGCATTTTATGTGTACTGTCTTGTTCAGTCTTCAAAACCACCCTGTGTGTTAGATATAATTAGTCTAGCTGACAAGTCATTCCCAAAAAAGATTCAAATTGAGTAAGTGACTGGCCAAGGTCACAGGAAAGACTCTGGATCTAAAGCCCAGAGCCTCAGGCTTCTGGCAAAAGGTTCTTTCCACTCTACCCTCGACTCTGAATTGTGTCACTGCCCTCAAAGATTAAACAGTAAACCAAACACAGGCAGATGAGTATTCCGAGCCTTGATTCACTTGTCTAACAAGCACTTGCCCCCTAGTCACTCAGTGTGAGTAGCAGTGCCAGAGTGGGGAAAAAACAGAGAGGGGTAAGATAGAAGGAAAAGGAGAAGGAGAAGGAGAAGGAAAAGAAGAAGAAGGAGGAGGAGGAAAGAAGAGGAAGAAGAAGAAGAAGAAGAAGAAGAAGAGAAGAAGAGGAAAAAGAAGAAGGAGGAGGAGGAGGAGGGAAGAAGAGGAAAAAGAAGAAGAAGGAGGAGGAGGGGGGGGGAGGAGAAGAAGAAGAAATCCCTGCCCTCAAAGGGCTCATGATATATAGTGGTACATAATGACAGGCAGGCAGATGAATTACACTGTGATGTGATGAATGCATCCATTCATTCACTTGGCAAGCATTTACGAACAGCTGAAGATCTGCAGCTAGGATCACAGTCCCTGTCTTCAAGGAGCTCACAGTCCAGTGTCACCGTGAAACAACAGGAGTTTGTCAAGCGGGAGCACGAAGGAGGGCACGGCCAGTTCCCTCGGGTGAGTCAGCAAAGACTTCATACCTGCAGTCATTCTGTAGATGTTTTTTGAAACATAGGTTGATAAGGTGATAACCACTAAAAGAAGAGTGTTCCAGGCCACTAGAGCAGCATAAGCCAAGATGTACAGGGCGGGGCTGTGAATTCTGCCCTGGAGAATGAGGGACAGCTTCCCAGAGGAAGCAACCAGTCCACTATTGGCCCCACTGACAAGGTGCAGAGACGACACGGCCAGGGCAGACAGAACAGCAGATGCCAAAGCAGGGAGGCTTCGCTGGAAGACACTGCACGCATCTGAGCATGCCTGGGGTTCGAGGTTCACACAGGGGAGTAGCAGAAAATGAAACTGGACAGCAAGGGCCAGAGGCAGATCGTCAAGAGCCTTGAATGGTTTGCAAAGAAAACTGAAGGATCTCTTATGAGCAAAACAGAGCTATGGATGTCATATCAGTACAATTTTTTTTTAAATGCTTAGAAAAAGAGCTTGACACATAGTAACTCTTCAACAAATGTTGGCTCTTATTTTTAATTATTGTCTTAGCTGTGGCTGCTACATTAAATACCATAGACTGGGTGGCATAAACAGCAGAAATCTGTCACAGTTTGGGGGCTGAAAGTCTGAGATCAGGGCGCCAACAGGCTCAGGTTCTGGTGAAAACTCTCTCTCTGGCTTACAGATCGTGCCTCCTTATCGTATCCTCACATGACAAAGAGCCAGAGAGCCAGCTCTCTAGTCTCTTTCACAAGGGCACTAATCCCATTATGGGACCCCCATCCTCATGACCTCAGCGAACCCTAATTACCTCCCAAGGGCCCCTCCTCTAATACCATCACATTGGGAATTAGGGCTTCAACATAGGAATTCAGGGAGACACAAACATGCAATCCATAGAAATTAACCTAACAAGGTGTTATAAGAAGGAAACAATGAGATCACATTTGCAATTTAGAATGCTCCCCCTGGCAGGCATGTGGGATGTCATAAGTGGAGAGTTCCCCGCCACCACTGGCTGTACGTACTTGGCTGGCAGGTGAGATCTTGGATCCTCCCCTGTGCTTCTGCAGAACCACTGTTTCCTCTCCCACCACACTTAGTGCACACCTATCTGCTTACCTGCTGGGGGCTCACGTTAGATGACTAGTTTCTTGAGAGGCAGCGATTGCATTGATCTTTGGGTCCTCAGCACCGTCTGGCATAGAGTGTGTACTAAAATAATTTTAAATAAACGTGAGTCCACATAACCACCTGCCACTGCAACTGGTCTCCACCCCACCTGGGAGACGTTTCCTCCTTCCATATTCCACGTTCAAGTGTCTTGTCATTGCAGCCTGACCTGGTCCGAGGCTTATGATGTCATGTTTCAAAAGTTCCGGCTCAGACCAAGGGTGGTTAAGGATGGTGTCTACGTCCCCTTCATGGTCCAGACCCATCCACATTCGAGTTTCCACTTTCTCTGCACTTGCCTCAAAATTGATGACAAATGAATTTTGCAACAAACCTAGGAAATTACCTCAGCACCCAAGCCATTTCCTGGGGCCGTTTACATTCTTTAATGTACAAAGAAGGTTGAGGTACTTTTTCTTTTTGAATTCCCTGGACCACTGGCAAACCCTTTTCACCCATATAAATGGACGGGGGATGATGTCACAGCACAATAAAACCTCTCGCTGCCTTTGCCTTCCCTTTCATGGTTAATGATGGACTCAGATTTCTCTGATCTTGGCTCCCTCTCCAAGACCAACATTATCAGATCACTGGGATGTCTCAGGCCTTCTGCCATTTGAGACAACGGATAGAGAGCTCATGCAACAAGACACTGATTTTCCTTTATTTTTTATTTATTTTTTTATTTTTTTAACATTTATTCATCTTTGAGAGACAGAGCACGAGTGGAGAAGGGGCAGAGAGAGAGGGAGACACAGAATCCGAAGCAGGCTCCAGGCTCTGAGCTGTCAGCACAGAGCCCGACGCGGGGCTCGAACTCACGAACTGTGAGATCGTGACCTGAGCCGGAGTCGGACGCTCAACCGACTGAGCCACCCAGGTGCCCCTTTTAATTATTTTTTTAAGCTTATGTATTTATTTTGAGGGAGAGAGCAAGCAGGATACGGGCAGAGAGAGAGGGGGGAGAAAGAGAATCCCAGGCAGGCTGTGTGCTGTCAGCCAGAGCCCGACACAGGGCTTGAACCCATGGACTGTGAGATCACGACCTGAGCCAAAATCTAGAGTGGGATGCTCAACCAACTGAGCCACCCAGGCGCCCGGACACTGATTTTTCAACATCATGGTGTTAGGCTGCACAAACTAGTGACATATCCCAAATGGATCACGTAGCCATTCATTGATTTAAGCCACATGTATAGGGATCTGACAGTGAGTCAGCCTGTGCTGGATTCTGAGGCCACAGTGCTGAGGAAGGCATATAACCTGCCTGCGGGAAACAGAGCATGATGCTGGCTCTAGATGAAACGACATGACCGGGACCTGCTCATTCACACCAATGAGTTTACAGGGTAGGTGGATACGGAATGCACGTAATGATGTGGCTAGGACACAGTTAATATAACATTGAGGGTAGCAAGGACTTTAAGGAAGTAGATATATTTAAAATATATAAATACACATTTATTCTCTCTCCACATACATACGTATGAGAGATGCGTATCTTAGGTATAACTAACTATATAGGCTTACAAAGCTATGTATACCTATCCTATGTATATCCTATACATTTCTACATATATTATAAACATATGTTGCATATGTATAGATTTACTCTAGTGCTTACTGTGAGCCAGATGCTTTATAAAGTGTTTTCACAAATGAACTCACTAACTTTAGCCCTCACGCAATCTCCATGAAATAGGCAGTGTCGCCATCGTCCATATTTTACAGATGAGAAAACTGAGGCTTAGACATTGAAGAAGTGTGCTCATGATCTAATGCGTTGTTGAGCAAGGATGTGAACCAGGCAGAATACCCCCAGAGCCTACGATGCATCGGTATATGGACCTGGAGGCATGGGAGGAAGAGTTGCAACAAACCTTTGGGGTGGGACACTGCAGACCACTCTCAAAGGATGGCAAGTAATTTAGTTTAAGATTAAAGTCAAGGGGTCATGTGGATGAAGGGCCACACTCTGGAGGGCAGCACATAGACAGTGGGTACAAGGTGCAGGCATACAGACGGTGACCAGCTTTCTACCTGCAAGGGTGCCCAGGAGCAGAGCAGCTCCTCTTTTCTGCCCAGCTTAGCCTGTTCGAAGAGCCTAGTGACCTGCCATCTTGGTGGTGAAACACTTGAGCTCCGGGATTCCACTAGGTTGACTTTTGAGTAGAATGGCACTAGAACCTGAGAAGCATCTTCTCTCACCTGAAGACACTCCCAGTATGACTCCCAGTATGACTTCTCGCCTGAAGACACTCCCAGCTGTCCCAGCTGACGACAAAGCCACTAAGGAGCTGCCCTGCTGTCTATGCTGTGAAATAAACCACCCCAGACCTGAGAGCGTAAAACAGCAATCATTTTGTTGTGCTCACAGACCGTGTGTTGGGAACTGGGAAAGGGCGGAGCAGGTACCGCTGTTGTCTGTTCTACAAAGTCTGGGGCCTCATCTGGAAGAGCTAGGCTGGCGTGACTTGACAGGTGGGAGCAGGGATGGCCTGGAGGCTCCTTTACTCAACAAATCTGAGGTTGATGCTACTGCTGAGAACTCTGCAGAGTCTGCCAATCAGAACACCTACAGGAAGCCACTCCGAGTGGCTGCCTGGGCTTCCCCACAGCATGGCGGCTGGACTCCAAGAGTTAACACCCAACAGAACCAGATGGAAGTGAGCCACATAGGGTCACTTCTAGTAGAGTCACAAGCCCATTCAGATCCAAGGGGAGGCAATTGGACTCCCACAATTAAAATCATGAATGTCAACATGATATTGTTAGAAGAGCACATAGGATGGGAGAGATTGCTGTGGCCATCTCTGAAAAATAAATTTCCCACAGAATCTCATATTCAGAATTCAGAGGCCCCCCCAACATTTGAGGCCAGCTGCTTTTTTATCAGAGAGCTTGCTACAAAATGCCAGCCCAGCAAAAAGACATCATCATCAGCCTCACCCAATTTCCACAGTCATTTGACCTCCAAACCCTTATCCAGAGACTATTCACACAAGATGGGACCTCAGAATGAGTTCTTTCCCAAATCCCTTCTCAGGACATTTGCACCAGCTCTTCTCTCCGCTTTCAGCCACCTTCCCTCAGATCTTTCCAAGGCTGGGTTGCTCCCCATCTGGGGCTCGATTCAAACATCACTTCTGTGGAGCAGCCCTCCCAGATTACCTATGCTCAAGTGTCCCCTCTTTCCAGTACCTCATTTGGTATTGTTCTAGCCCTAATATTCCCACTACCTGAAATTATCTAGTTTATTTATTTGTTCTTTCCACCTCACTCCTGCTGTGTGGTAACGCCCATGCGAAGACAGACCTTGCTCTTTCGGCTCCCTGGCACCCAGCCCAGTGCCTGGCATGCAGCAGACATCCATTAAACAGTCCTTGAATGAATAAGTGGAAAATGATGCCATATCCAGAAATCTTTTTATTTCTCATCTGTGGGATTTGGGGTAAGGAGAATAAAAGGTTTTTACACAGATCCCAATAAAGCATAAACTTCCTTTCCTTCTCCTCTCCACTTCCTGAATCCTCTCCCAAATTTTCTTCTTTTTTTTAAAAAAACAGTATGGTGCACAGAAGAGTGCTGTGCATGATTTTGCAACAATTTAGAAAAGGAAAATATAGTGACTACTTCTTGAATTGCCTCTCCATAGAATTTCTGGCAGTTAAATGTATTCCACTATAAATTCCCTCATGGACTTCTTGTCTTTATAACATGAAGTGTAGCTAAAAATATATAAGAATATAAATAATATAATATGTAATTCATTTATATATAAAATATCTACATTTGTTTAATGTATTATATACATTTGTATTATTTATATGAAATATAAATATTTAAGTTTATATTTATTATATTTATGTTTTATAAAACATTTTATAATGTTTATAATTATAATATTTATATAATATAAAATATATATTTATGTCAATATAATAGTTATGTAAAATATAAACATACATTATAAGATCTAATAAGAGTAGCCTAAGAAACAATTTTTGGTCTTTCTTTTAAGTATTTGATCTTTCTTTTATAAAGATTTTATTTTGAGGGCACTCTTGACTTCAGCTCAAGTCATGATCTCAGGGTTCCTGAGAACTGCGATCTCAGCAACCATGAGATGGAGCCCTGGCATTGGGTTCCACCCTGACAGTGCAGGGAACCTGCCCGGGATTCTCTCTCTCTCTCTCTCTCTCTCTCTCTCTCTGCCCCTCCTCCACTCACTCACTCACTTTCTCTCTCTCTCAAATAAATTTTTAAAAAAGATTTTATTTTTAGTGAAAAAACTAAGTTACATCACAGTGGTACGGAAGTATATATCAAAGAACACATAACTATCGAAAGCACTAAAAATAGTATACTTGAATTAAACAATACCCACGGTTCGAAAAACCTCAAACAAATGAATAAAATGGAAAGTCTAAGAGATACGGCAGAATTTTGTTTTCATGTACTGTAACTCACATATTCTCTATTCTTTGATGGGAGAATTCAACACCTATGGTAAGTCTCCCCGAGGAAGATGTCAACATTCATGCACTTCCTCCTCCAAGGTTTTGATAAAGGAGGATCGCAAAGAAAAGGGAGATCTTTGCCCTTCTCTGAAATACACTCCCCAGTCTTGTCCTTCCCATCCAGTCCCTCCTCCCCGCCAACCCATGTAACTGCCCACTAATGACGAAGCAGCACTCATGAGCCACCTGCAGGTGCACTGACTTAGGCACATCAGATTTTACCCAGAATTTTTCACAGGAGTAAAATTATACTCACCCACACACCAAAAAGGAGGTCTGCTAGAAATCTTTTAAAAACCGGGTGCTTAATTTATATGAGACGGTGTCTAGACATTTATTTTCTGGAAATATTTAACTTGGATAAGACATGTGGCCCCCAAGATGAATGCAGGATTGAAATATTTCACTTGAAAATTTGTGCAAGGAAACGTCTGGTTGAGTGCAGTGAGGTTAAACATCGAAATATTTTCCTAGAATGGAAAGGTCATCCTGTTTGCTATGTGCTGGCAGGACACTGCCTCTGAATACTCCTGGCATTATGTTGGAAATATACACTTGGGCAATGATCGCTTTTGTTGTGCCTACCTTTCTATAGTTACGTATGTCTGCACATGAGCCTATACGTCCTATACGTGATCGCTATAACCCCGATAGTTACTGGGGGAGAAATACTATGACAGAAATTCTGGAGATTATACACAATGGGAGCTTTATTGGACTTTAAATTGGAGGCTTTGCCTCAATATCCTAGACCACAGGGGCCAGCAAATTTTTCTGCAAAGAGTCAAATGGTAAATATTTTAGGATTTGTAGGCCATATGGTGTATCACAACTCCTCGGCTCAGCCGTGGCAGGGCGAAAGCAGCCAAAGACAATACATACGCCGGTGGGTATGGCTGTATTCCAATAACCATGTTCACAAAACCAGACATTTGCCAACCCCTGTCCCAGACCAGTAGCTTTTGAATTGTCTTAACTGTGACTCATAATAAAAAATAAGTTTTACACCATCTCCCAAAACACAAACGCATATATATATGTACGTCCCCACGCACGTGGGTGTGTGCTCACTGAAACAATCCCTTTACAAAGAGCATACACTGATACCTGCTATTCTATCCAATTTGATTCGAAATCACTTTTGAAATGCTGACGGCCACCATCTAAATCGACTTCAAGATCCACTCGTGGGTCATGACCCTCAGTTTGCAGAACACCGTACCAGGCTGACGCTGTGCTTGTGTTTAAAGCGAATAGCATGTGAATAGCTAGAAGTAAGTGAACAGGCATGTTCTGAGGGTTCTGCTGCCTGCTTGGGTTCTTGCATCTCTGGGATCTGATAGGATGGTGACCCAAGAACCAAGAGGAACATGCATTGCTGAGAATGAGTATAAACGGTCTGAACAGGAACCGCAGGACAGGAAGCTAGCATGCCTTATCTTCTTCAAAGCAGAACTGGGAAACAGAATCTTTTCTCTTTGCAATGAGCCTAGTAGAGTTGGCAGAAATCCTTCTCTAAATGGAGCCCCAGTGGGCAAGAAAACAATGAGGAAGAGTCTTTCTGATGCAACAGACCAAGCATCAGATAGTTCTACGCTGGCCACTATCTATCTGATGGCCTGGTCAGGTCACTGACCTCTCCTGCTAACCGGGAGGTTAGGTTAGGAGAGCAGGTTTCCTCTCCTGCTAACCGGGTGATGTTATGCCTTCCTGCACCTTCCTCTCTGAGCTGTAGATGCCCGGACTGTAAGGCAACGTTACCTCCCTCCAAGGACTGCCATGACGGTTACACAAACTAATGATGTATGCAAAGTGCTTAACACAAGCCTAGCACAAAGCCAGTGCTTGATACGGAATACTTGCTTCTGACACGTCACACGTGGTATGTAATGCTCTTGCTACTAGATATGTAATACTTGATGCATAATACCTGCTACCATTTGGCCCATTTTTATTTTTAAATTTTTCAGCAGAAAAGTTAACAGTCTAATTGCCTAACAGTCTGCCTATTTTTTGCACACTCAGGTTTACCAGCTCATCATATTTTGCCACATTTGCTCTTTCCTTCTCCCCCCCCCCTCTCTCTCTCACACACACACACACACACACACACACACACACACATTCTATCAGTCTATCTCTATATTAGTATGTACATATTTTGTGAACCAACTAGGCATAACTTACCAACATCAAAACACTGCATCTCTAAATAATTCAACATGCATCTCCTATTTCTTACCATCATACTCTTTCGTGTGATATCATTATGGCTCAATAATTTAGTATTTATAAAATATTATCTAACATCCATTCCATATTTAAAGGTTCCCAACTATGTCCTTTATAGCTCTCTCTCCTTTTTTCCATTCCAGAGTTCAAACAAGTATCAAATGCACTGCATTTGCTTATCCTACCTCTTTAATTCTATTTCTATGTATCATTCCTCCTGTTTTCTTTCTTCCTTCCTTCTTTCCTTCCTTCCTTCCAGGACATTGGCATTTTTGAAGAGTCCACGATAGTTGACCTGTCGACTTTTTTTGCAAACCAAGACTTTCATTGTAAAAGAATGGGTGATATAAATATGAATGAGTAAGGTGATTGAGGACCTTATAGCATTGAAATTGGACTAGAGATATGAGACTCTACGTTAGCCAGGGTTATCCAGAGAAAAAGAACCAATGGGATGTATACATATACATGGTGGGAGGATTTATTCAAGGAATTGACTCACGCAGTTATGGAAGCTGAGAAAATCTTCAGGATGGGCCAGCAGGTGGAGACCCAGAGAAGAGCCCGTGTTGTGGTTTAAGTCAAAAGGCTGTCTCTGCTCAGGGGAAATCCACCTTTTTTCTAGTCAGGCTTTCGTGTGTTTGGATGAGGTCCACCCACATTATGAAAGGCAATCTTTTTTATTCAAGGTCCATTGATTTAAATGTTAATCTCATCCCAAAACACCCTCACAGTAACATCCATGATAATGTTTGACCAAATATCTGGGTGCCTTGTCCCAGCCACATTGACATATAAAATTAATCATCACAGACTCCAATATCTCTAAGATATAGATACACACACACACACACACCCACACACACACACACACACACACACCTCATTTATTTCAGCTCTGTACTAAAAGGGCCCAAAAGCAATGATACCCCAGTAATACACAGAGCACCTAATGTCCAAATCTTGGTTTCTAAATACCATTCTCTACTGAAAACAGACAGCACTCCTTGGAGAAGTAGCTGATACTGGTTCTGGGGCAAGGAAAGTACAAGGTAAATCTGGAACCTCACGTACCAGAGAATAAGGAAGTATTCGAAGATCATTAGAAATGTACCAAAAAAACACAGCCACTGGTTTGAAGGAGTTCCCACTGGTCAAACCATTTGGGAAATCAAGACAAATAATGATGGCAATGATTTATAGCATCAATAATGACAGAAGAGTCCATAAGACCATAATAATACTTACCAAATAAAATAAAAATGTGCATGGAGATGGAAAGGGAGCTGTTCGTCAGAATACTTGTTACTAGAAGCGAGAAAAGGAGGAATATGCGTTCATCTCTATGCTCTCCAAGTTTTAATGTCATAGAACTCTTTGAAAAGAACAAAAATACGCCAGTCTCTCCAATGCCCACAAATAAGAAGAATTTCATATCCTCCACGGTTGTAGGATCTTTCTTATCCTGCTCTTTCCTCCTTTTTCTTTTCAAGATTCTACATTTCAGTCTGAAAATCCAAATGTAAAGGGGGAGCAAAAGTTATGTTTCAATTGTAAATAATATTAAAATGTTCAGGCATTTCACAATATATATGCCTATCAAATCATCACATTGTACACCTTAACCTTACGCAATGTTATAGGTCAGTTGTATCCCAGTAAAACTGGAAAAATAAAATAAAAAGATTTCAGGGCTTTTCACTGATAGTTTCCTAGGGATGCGTGACGTGGCTTTTCCCAAAATTTATGAGACTTCAGACTACAGTCATAGGAACAAGGGCCTCAGAGAAATGGAGGTGATCTTTCTGTTTGCCTCCAGGTTTGGAATGCTGAGACCACTTCTTGCATGCAAATAAACTGGATGCTTGCCCACAGGAAACCGTCCAGTTGGGTTGAGGAAGGGGGAAGGTGGAATGAGAGGGCAATCAAACGAGTTACTGAAGAAAGGCTGGGACAATTGCAATGCTGATGCCAATGCTGACAGCCCCTGTTTGCAAGGAGTCGCTACCGAGACTTAAACACCATACTAGCCCCACCAGTCCCTTCATGCACATCGTGTCCTGTGTTACTCTGGGAAAGCTCAGTTAGGTGGGGTGCCTAAGGCCATATTGCCACTAAACATCAGAGCCAGTGCCGTCGTTTGACCTAGAGGTGTGGCCTCCAGTGTCCCCGCCTCCTGCTCTGACACACACTTGCCTTTGGCCTGAATGTGAAGCAACCAGCGATAGATTCCAGTTCTGTCTCTGCGTGACCTTGAATAAATTACTCCTTTTCTCCGAACCTCAGATCCTTCAGCCTTTACTCAAAACCTCGGCACCCTTGGCTCCCCTGGTTCTCTCGCCCTTTTCCCTGCCCCCCATTCCTGCCCCCACCATCAGCTCATCTCTTCTCCACCTGCCCAGCCGCCTACACCGCCCCAATCGGCACAACAGGCAGGTGCCAGGAGAGGTGGGACAGGACACTGCATATGGCACATCTGCCCTCCCGTGGCTCCAGCTGGCTCCAGGGCTGCAAAGAGGAGCACCCTGCCTAAGGGTGGGGGAAGAAGCTCTGGGTTGTTTGTTTTATAAATTACCCCTTCTACCCAGACAACTTCCAAGGCTAGCAGAACAAACACAATGAACCCACCACCTGGATCTAACAATGTTACCATTCTGCCACATTTGCTTCAGATGTTTTTTTTAAAACGCAAAAACATTGAGATGCAGGTTCAGCAGAAGTCCTCTCTGCAAGCTTCCCATACCTCAGTCCACCCACCCCCAGAAGTAATTACTATCCTGTAGCAGCATGTACTTTTCCTGACCAGATCTTTATGGTACATAAAGAGAGTTCATCTTAAACATGCAGAATTGTTTCACATTTTTTTTTAACATACATAAATGATCTTGTCTGTATCTTTCTGCAACTTGCTTTTTTTTATTTAACGATATGTGTCTGTGATTTATCCACATCGCTGAGCAGAGCCCCACTCTGTTCCTTCAGCTGCTGGCTCATATTTCATCTACGGAAGACCACTTTATTTCTCCATTCCCCATCCATGCACTTTTATATCATCTCCAGTATTTCACTATTACATAAAATGCTGAAACTGAACATTTTTGTACATTTCCTTCTGAACGTGTGCAAAAGTTTCTCTAAGGTACTGAATGCTTAGAGGAAACCCTGGTTCCAAGGGCAAGTTGATACTCACTAATATAGGCATTGCCAGTGGCTTCCCAAACTGATTTTACCATTTTATAGACCATTAGCATGGTGTAATAGTTCCCCTTTTCCTTTATCCTTGTTAACTCACGGAATTCTGTTATTTTTGCCAGTCTGACGGATGGGAAATGGTATCTCGTTCTCATTTGAATTTCCCCATGACTAGTGATGCCAAACATCTTTTCACATGGCTATTGGCCATTCAAAATGCCTGTTCATAATCTATCCATTTTCCCACTGAGTTGGTTTTTTTTTTTCTTATTGACTCGTGTGAATTATTTATACATCCTGGATAATAATCTTTTAAAACTTGAACGTGTTGTAAATATTGGGACAATCTTTATAAACTTCAAAGCAGTGTAAAAACCTTTGGTTTTTATTAGCGTTCACTTTACTCTTACATGTGTCTTATCACCTAAACCAGAGCCCCCAGCGGACAGAGAATGTGGCTTCCTTATGTTTATTTATCCAGAGTGACTGTTAATAGGAAGCAGCCTGGAATTATGGGGGGGAAATTATGGCTTTCAAAACAGAAATGGAGCTAATACGGCCTCTGCCACTGAGCAACTAGGCAAGCTCGTTCATGACGCAAACTCTCAGCCTCTGTTCTTGTGTCCTAAACCGGGAAGAATCTCTCACAAGGTCGTCGTGAAGACACATACTAGATCTCAACAGATACCAGCTGAATAGAAATATTGATAAATATTTGTTGGTAGTTAATTCTTCAAGGACTGAATAATAACAGCATCAATTTATTGAGCATTGTTTATGTGCTAAACACTACGTGAACAGCTCCCTTGTTTCCCTCTTCCAGATGCTGAATCCCAGCCTAAGAAAGATTTAAATAATTTGGACAGTCATTCAGTGTTGTGAAATGGTAGCATTAAGCTACAGTCACTCATCTACCTTATTCTTGTGCCACAATTTATTAATTCATGCAACGGTATTTATGGAATCTCCACCACACACCAGGTACCCCACGAGGCACTGGGTGACATCGGTCAACAAGACAAACAGAGCTCTTTCCCTCGAGGAGTTCTATGAAAGGACAAAAGCGGAAAACAGCCAGGCAAATCACATGTGATATGTTATGAAATAAACGCACCGCTAAGAGAGCATGTGGCAAAGAGCTGGGAGGTTCTCTTTCAGGGAGGTGAGCTAGGGAGGCTTCTCCAAGGAAATGACATTGAAGCTGAAATAAATGAGAAGACGTGGCAAACTGGCCAATCGAAGAGTCAGAATAGTTCACGCCGAGGGAACAGGTCAAGTCCGGTACGAAAGTATATTATCAACTTATCTGAAACGATTTTCTTATTCTATATCCCATACCGTGGCTCCTGCTCACCACTCTTAGCTTAACCCATGGCAAGGAAGAGTGTGAGCCCCACGCATCTGGGAAAGCCATCAATCCATCCTGGGCCCAGATCACCCCAGCTGGGCAGCAGCCATCTGGACATCTTCCAGATGTAGGCCGCCCTCCTCCTACCAACTTCCCTTCCATGTCTCTGTTCCATCTCCCAGGCCCCGAGCCTGTGAACTCAGCCAGCCAAGCTTGGCTTTGTTTCCCAGGTAAAAGCTCCTTACCCTAGTATTCTCCACACCGTCAACAGGGTGGACATTTGCAGACTGGCCTCTATGTGCATGAGCTGAGAACCCCAGAGGATTGATTCAAGCCTGGAAGGCTGCCAGGTTTTCATTAAACCCCTTGTAAACCCACACTGCAGTTCTACAGAGCCACATCTGCCGAGGAAGTCATCTGTGATTTGTATCGTCGTGCTCCAACAAAACGCCAGCAGTGTGAAAAACTCTCCCCTCTGCTCTGCAGTGAACTGGAAAAGTAACATTAGTAATCGCTTCTGCAGGCTCCATAATGACATAATGGGCACCGGCTTAAGTCTTAAACCGAGGCTGATGGTCCCTGCCAACAATGTGGGTGGATCCAAGATGCCCTAAGAAATACAGGTCACCCCTGGTGCCCACCTCCCTATGCAAGAGAACACAGGTAATGAATTTGTACTTTCGTGTACAGGGAGAGAAGAGTAACTAACGTCGAATGACTGTCTGCTATGCGTCAAGCACTTTACAACCATGATAACCTTAAGAAGCAGACATTATAATCCTCACTGTGGAGGAGGCCCCAGATGTGCCGGAAGCTGCCTCCATTCCGACTTCAGTCTGTACTTTCTAACCAATTAAGTTCTTCTTGCAGCTTATCTTTTAACTCCGGCAGAAGACCCTGCGGGCAAAGCATCCTGCGATGTGACCGTAACTACCCCTCAAGCAACAGGGACTGCGCTGAAGTCAGCAAGACCCCGCTGACTGACCCCAAGACAATGGTCAACTTGACCTTTACTGCCCACCTGCACGTACCCACCGACCTTTGTCCCATATTTGCCTGATATAAACCTAGAAGTATTTTTGCCACTTTGGAGATCGTCTTTGAGACACTAGTCCACCGTCTTCCCGGTGCTGCCTCACTGAAATAAATTCCTTTCTGGTTTCATCACCCCTTGTCTCTCTGCCTTTGGATTTTGTCGGCAGTGAGTGGCCAAACCTGGGTTTCTTTGGGGCCCATGGAGCTAGGTGCTCTAGCACCCCTGAGTCCCAGTGACAATTTTACAGATACGGAAACTGAGGTCAGAGATGTTAGATGGCCTTCCCAAAGCCACGTAGATCAGCAACATGGCTGAAAGTCAGACCCCCACTTCATGAACTCCCAAGGCTGTGAGCTTTCTGCCACCCCAGAACCCTAGGGATGGCACGCAAACCAACCACTTGGTGGCTTGTTTTTATTTTTCTCCAGCTACACTTCAAGAATTGGTTAAAAAATTCTTGTCAAAAACTCTGTTTAAAAAAAACAAGGCAGGGGGGCACCTGGGTGGCTTGGTTAAGTGTCCAGCTCTTGGTTTCAGCTCAGGTCATGGTCTCACAGTTTGTGGGTTCGAGCCCCACATCTGACAGCACAGGGCCTGCTTAGGATTCTCTCTCTCTCTCCCTCCCTCTGCCCCTCCCTCACTCATGCTCTCTCTCAAAAATAAATAAATAAACACTTAAATAAAAAAAAATTTTTAATTAAAAAAAAAAACACAAGGCAGGACAGGTAGGGCATCTTCCACTCACAACAGCCTGGATCTAAGCAAAACCACTAAATAATGGGATCTGCACATGGGATTTAAATCCATGATACTCATTTTGAATTGGATGAACTGAAAGGAACTCCCCTTCCCTGCTTCTTCCTTCCTTCTCCTCCCTCAAGCCAACAAACCTTGCCAGGAAGGAAGGAAGGAAGGATGGAAGGAAGGAAGGAAGGAAGGCAGGCAGAAGGGAGGAAGGGAGGGAGAAAGGAGGAGGAAGAGGAGGAGAAGGAGAAGAAGACAGGGAAGGGAAGGGGAGGGAAAAGATACAGCCTATTCCTAAAGTCTGAGCCTGCATCCAAAAAAGGAAACATCAGCTGATGTCTATTCCACAGAGCGCTTTCCAAAAGCTATGCTCCCCCATTTGCTGCTACAGGGACCTTTGTGGTCTCACCCAGTCTCAAGGCTAAAGTCCTTTTTCTTCTGAAATTGCAGATACGTAGTTTTCCCAGGGTCTCCCTGGGGCTACACAGGACAAAAGACAGGGCTCCTCACCAAAAGGAATTTAGAAGTAGCAATAGCTCCCATAGCTTCAATTGCAGACTCAGAAGCAGAGAATAGTCGAAAAAAAGAGCCTACGCTTCAGGACCAGAGAGACTAAGGTTTGAATCCTGACTTTGACACCTGACCATCCTGTGATCTCAGACACATTTTTGCTTTTCTGAGCATCTTTACGTGGCCAGTGGATCTAACGATGCCTACAGTCCAGGGTGACTACAAGGAAGCAAGAAACAATGCATCGAGAAGACACAGACACACGGTAGCTTTCAACAAAAGTTCATTTGCTTTCCCGATATTCTGCGTTTACTGCATATTTGGCTAAGGCTTCAAAGAAAGACTCGCAAAAAAGGTCAAAAGAGTTGATAGTTTTCTTTAAAAGGACAGTTTTTGATACATTATAGATGTTGTTGGATTACCCAAAAGTTTCCCTCTCAGCAGCTTTCCCTCTTCCCTCATGTAAACACCTAGAAATAATCTCCTGGTCCACATCCTGTGGAAGTCAAAGAGCACCTGGCCAAAGAGAACCCGGTCGCGCTTAAACTGCTTAGTGGAACTCACCCCTCTTCCACAGATTGCCCGGTTAGCCAAAGGTCTCACTGTTTTTAAAAAGGGGGGTGGAAGGGTGCCTGGGTGGCTCAGTCAGTTAAGCATCCGACTTCAGCTCAGGTCATGATCTTGCAGATTGTGAGTTCGAGTCCCACATCGGGCTCTGTGCAGACAGCTCAGAGCCTGGAGCCTGCTTCTGATTCTGTGTCTCCCTCTCTCTCTGCCCCTCCCCTGTTCACGTTCTGTCTCTCAATAATAGATAAACGTTAAAAAAAATTTTTTTTAAGGGGGGAGGAAAGGCACTTGGATGGCTGAGTCTGTTAGGCATCTGACTCTTGATTTCGGCTCACATGACGATCACATGGTTCATAAGATCAGTCCCCACACCCGGCTCCCAGCTGACAGCAGGGAGCCTGCTTGGGATTCTCTCTCCTTCTCTCTCTGCCCCTCCCTCCCCGCTCATGCTCATGTGTACGTGCACGTGCACCCTCTCTCTCTCTCTCTCTCAAAATAAATAAACCTGCTCTCTTTCTCTCTCTGTCTCAAAATCAATCAATAAATAAACTTAACAAGATAAATAAATAAAAAGGAGGGTGGAAAGAGAAAAGTGTTGACAATAAGGGAAAGCTGCCACTAGGGGAGAGTTTAAGGCTCGACTAAGATTCACAACATACAACCACCATGTCCATAGCCACAGAGTGGCTTTGCAAAAAGAATCCAGTCTGGACGTCAGTACTGTCGTTAGAGTGAATTGTTCAATGCCTCTGAACTTCAGCTTCCTCTGCTCCAAAGTGGAGACTGGAGATGAGAATATAGACTTTGCAGGACAGTGAAGGAGAGCACGGGTTAAACCCATCTCGCTACTAGGCTCAGTGCCTGGTGGAGAGCAGGTGCTTAGAGAAATGGATCTTACAAAACACTGTTTTTATACTTACAACAACCCTGTAAGGTAAGAATTACTGATCCCATTGTTTTAGACGTGGAAATAGAGATTCAGAAAAATAAAACATGCTCGAGATCCCATAGCCCTGGCTTGCACTGAGAGGATCTGCAAGCAGATTGATTTGGCTGCAAAGCCTATTTTCCTTCCAGTATACACACACACACACACACACACACACACACACACACACACACACACTCAGGCAGCCACGTCAGTTCCTGCGGATACAGAGAGGGGAATAGATTTTAAGCCTGTTTTGTCTCCATCTGAGTTGCTTCCTCTCCTCTGGCTCATTTGTTCCATCTCTGTGGCCCCGGCCGAGGCCTCCTCTATGGCTGGCAACCTCCCCCTACCCCACGGCTGCCGCCAGCTGAAGCTCCCACACCGCCAAAAAGGCATTTGAGAAACCGCATCCCCTGCGCTCCCCACCACATGCCTTTGAAGTGAGCCTGTCATCTGACCGGTACCTACTCAGGCTACAAATCCCAGACTCCTTCCCTACCTGGAACCCTGAGTTCCGCCCAGGGTCCAGGGCAGACACTAGATAGTCTGCCTTATTTTTCACCGCGCTTCATTTCTATCCAGCCTGAATTTACTAAGCACCTACTCTGTGCCAGACGCTGGGCTTGGCTCTGGAAAGAGAGAGAAATGAGTAAAACATAGGCTCTGCCTTCAAAGAACCCATGGAAGATGACAGAATCCCATTTGGTTCAGCTTAATAAATAATTGCCAACCACCTACCATTTACAGACCTGTGCTGGGCGCTAGAGAATACTATGATAAATAGCGTGTCAGTCCCCAGCCCGGAAGAGCTTACAGTCAATGGTATCCTACTCAGCATACTAATAAATACCTACTTAGTTACCCCTCACCTGCTATGGCCCCCACATTGTGCTTTATACACATTCTCTGCGGTCCTCAAAAGAAAATAACCTTTTGAGATAAATGTTTGAAAGAGCAGAAAAGTTTTTCTGTCCAAAACCCATCATGATGATGAGGATTCTAGAATTCAGGCCTGCTTTTTGTCTCAAAGGTTGCTAGTTTCTTGGCAGGGTAGTGGCAGATTCGTGGTTCCTATTATTACCTCACATTTGAATGATGTGCACGGATTTTCCAAAGCATATTCCCTCCATTATCTCATCTGAGTATCCACGTCCCTGTCCTGAGCAGGACAGGGGTTTTTTTGTGAGGCCCAGAGATGGTCACGAGTGACAGGAAAGAGGGCCGGCCAGACCAAGCCCTGCGATGCCACTTAGTGCTCACAACACCCTGAAAAGGAGTTGACCTATTTCCCTCTCCTTGATTTACATTTGAGGAAGCTGAGGCTTAGGGCGTGTTTCCCAAGTGCACAGAACTGGTCAAGATAAATCCTGGGTCTGAACCCAAGTCCTACAGCAGCCAGCACCTCTGACAGCCAGGTCTGTCTTCAAAACCAACCAGCCTTCTCATCACAGGGCTGGGACAGCCTGGCCTGCCTTGCTGAGGGACAGAAATGGCCCCATGAGAGCTCAGCATGAGCGTGGTTCCCTCGGCCGTATGACTTTGGGAGACTCTCAAACTTCTCTGGGCCGGCCTCGGTCTCTCATTTGTCAAGAGACAATGCTAACCTCTGGGTCTGCATCAAAGGGTTCGTTCGGTCAGGGTCTGCAGAGGGTTGAAATGGACAGGAAGGCGTTGGAGAAGTCACCCGCGTGTGGGGTGGCCCTCCATACAGGTTCTGCTGAATGGGACTATGGAATCAGAAGTCCAGGAGACAAAAAGCAGACAGGCCACAATCCCCCCACCCCCACCCCACGAGTCCCACTCCGGAACCAGGACCTGTACCTCCAAGGGGCCCAAGAGAGGTCATCGTCCACAGAGCCAGACCCCTGCATTGCTGATGCGTCTGCCTTTGCCCCTTCAGCCCGGCTCAACCTGCAGACTTGGGGGAAGGGGCCATCACAGAAACAGACGGTCTGGTCACAGGGTAATGGTGTCCATGCCAAGAGCCCCACTTTGTTTTAATGAATGACACCAAACACTTAGGCTATAAACTCTTCAGATGGCTGGCTCTGGCAGTAATTACATGTCTCCCATTAATAAATCCTGCTTCTGAATGGTTTACTGCACCCCTTTCTTCCAACACTGCAGGCTGAAACCTGTCAGATGAGGCCAGAGGCCTCGTGAAGAGAAGGCAAAGAAGACAGGGCAGCTTTCTGGGCAAGAGAAGGGAGAGAGCCCCAGGCTGGGCTCTGTGTCTGCGCCAGCAGGGGGAGGGAGGCTTCTGAGCCCCACCCCCACACTCTACCAGGTGCCGACTCCCATATTTAACCCCCCATTTATCCTGAAGCCATCTTCTCTGCCTTGATCCAGGATTCACCAGTCTCGCCCACAACAGGGACAGTCTGCCTCCCTGTCACCATCCAGTTCGTCTGCCACACGCCACCAAGGCAGTCTTGCCAACATAAAGGTCGGACCGCGTCCCTCTCTTAGATCCAAACCCTGCAGCGGTCCACGACACTTCAAACTTCCCCAGGCAGGGCCCAGTGGCAGTGAATCCTGCTATCTGCCCAAGCTCACTTCCCAGAAATTACTCTTCTCACCCAACTTACTCCAGTGGTTCTCAGTGTGGGGCTCTGGGGCGGCATCAACATCACCCACAAACTCTTGGAAAATGCAAGTTCTCAGGCCCCACCCAGGGCTACGGATTCAGAGACCCTGGGGTAAGGCCCCGCAGTCTAGTTCTTTTTCTTTTTTTTTTTTTTTTTTTTTTAACAAACCCTCCGGACGATGTTGGTTGTATATTTTTTAAGATTTTTAAGTAATCTCTACCCCCAACATGGGGCTCAAATTCACAACCCCCATATCAAGGGTCGCACGCTCCATGGACTGAGCCTGCCAGGCTCCCCGGATTGCATCATTTTGATGATGGTTTTGAAAAACACCACTTTGCCCACTTTCTCTTAAGCTTTAACGTGGGCAGGAACCACCTGGGGCTCTTGTTAAGATGTAGATTCTAGTTTAGTTGGTCTTGGGGTGGACCTCAATGATGCCACGTTCATGAGTTCGAGCCCCACGTCGGGCTCTGTGCTGACCTCACAGAGCCTGGAGCCTGCTTCAGATTCTGTGTCTCCCTCTCTCTTTGTCCCTCCCCCGCTCATGTGGTCTCTCTCTCTCTCTCTCTCTCTCTCTCTCTCTCTCTCTCAAAAGTAAACATTAAAAAAAATTTCCTTGTGCCAGCAAGTTCCCATGCAATGCTGATGCTGCTGGTCCTTGCTCCAAACTGAGCAGCAAAGCTCCAGACTTCAGCGATCTCTGTCATTTCCCAGGCATGCCTTCTACTCCTTGCTCTAGGCCTTGGGATTCCTGTCGCTGTGCCTTCCCTAGCTTTCTCTTCCTCCCTTTCTCACCTCCTTACCCATAAACAATTCTACTCACCTATCAAAACTTCACATAAAGAGCCCCTCCCCTCGTAAGACCTCCTGAACCCCTCTAGGTGGAAGAAAGCCCTCTTTTTCCTCGTCATGCACAGCTCCCATCACAGCACTGATCACCCTGTACTGCCTGTCTGTACTTCCCTATCCACCAGGACTACGTTAGAAACAGGACCTCTCCCCTCTCTGTGACCACGGCCCCGACACAGTACCTGGCACCTAGCAGGAGACCAGTGGAAATGAGTGAATGAATGACGGACTGAATGAACCCCTAACAACCAGTCCTACTGGTAGGCAGAGGAGGAAAGTATCTGGGAGGGTTGGCTGTCTACTCCTGTACCTACCATGGGACCTGTACTAACTGCCAGGTTCCTTTTAAAGCAGGCAATAGCAAACTGTTTTCTTTTTTTTTTTTTAATTTTTTTCTCAACGTTTATTTATTTTTTGGGACAGAGAGAGACAGAGCATGAATGGGGGAGGGTCAGAGAGAGAGGGAGACACAGAATCGGAAACAGGCTCCAGGCTCTGAGCCATCAGCCCAGAGCCCGACGTGGGGCTCGAACTCACGGACTGTGAGATCGTGACCTGGCTGAAGTCGGACGCTTAACCGACTGCGCCACCCAGGCGCCCCTAGCAAACTGTTTTCTAAAGCAAACCAACGGCCTGATCCCAGAAGACAAACACCAGAGAGATGGTCTCCCTGAACCAGGAACCCCAGAGAAAATTTCCAAGAGAGAATATCCAAACAGAATTCCTCAGAGAGGAAGACTCCCCAGACTGAAATTTCACAGAGGAAGTTCCTTTATGAACATACCCATTCCCTCCACAAACATGGACTGAACAGAAGAGGTGGGGATATAAGATGAGCCAGATAGCCTCCTTGCTCCCAAGACGTTCATCCAGTGGGGGAAGTAGATGGCAGAGGGGCAGGACCAGCCAGTGAGAAAGGCTGTGACCCAAGTGGGCACACCCTTCACCCCGAGGCAGGTGCTTTCCATCTCACCAGGAGAAGTGAGGACCAGCATCGAGGAAGAGATGATATTTGAGCTCAGCCTGGAAGGCTGAGTCAGTGTTTCAGGAGCCCAACAGGGAAGAAGGAAGAGCATTGTAGGCAGAAGGTTTGGCACAGGCACAGGAGCAGGGGAAGAAGAACACTGCCCGCTGGGGCACTGCCAGCACTCTGACACGGCGAGGCTAACTGGGTCGCGCTGGAGGTTCACGTCGGGAAGTGGAGCAGAACCAGGGCAGTCATTTAGCAAACATGTCGTGAGCATCAGCTTGGCACCGCGGCAGGCACTGGAGACGTAGACAGCCATAAATCACAGGTCTCTGCTCTCCTGGAGCTAACAGTTTACAGTTTAGCAGCAGTGGTAGGAAAAGACACAAAGAAACAAATGAATACAATATCTGCAGAAGAGTACCATTAGCTGAACTGGAACAAAGCGAGACATTAAACCTCAGATAAAATGGTCAAGGGTAGGCTCTCTGAGGAGGCGGGCTTCATCAGAGGAGGAAGGAAGGAGTAGAGATGAGAACCCCAAGCAGAGAGAAAAAAAGATTAAACAAAACCCTGAGGCGAGAAGGAACACAGTAGATTCAAAAAACCTAAGTGGGGGCTCCTGGGTGGCTCAGGGTTAAGTAAAGCATCCAACTCTTGATTTCAGCAAATGGTCATGATCTGACTGTTCTTTTTTTTTGTTTTTTGTTTTTGTTTTTGTTTTTTTTTAAATATTAGCTTTTATTTTATTTATTTTTTTTTTTAACATTTACTTATTTTTGAGACACAGAGAGACAGAGCATGAACGGGGAAGGGTCAGAGACAGGGAGACACAGAATCTGAAACAGGCTCCAGGCTCTGAGCTGTCAGTACAGAGCCCAACGCGGGGCTTGAACTCATGGACCGTGAGATCATGACCTGAGCCGAAGTTGGCCGCCCAACCGACTGAGTCACCCAGGCGCCCCGATCTGACTGTTCTTGAGTTAGAGCCCCGCGTCCGTCTCTGTACTGACAGCGCTCAGCCTGCTTGGGATTGATTCTCTCTCTCCCTCTCTGCCCCTCCCCCGCTTATGCTCTCTTCCTCTCAAGATAAATTAAATAAACTTAAAAAAAAATCATTCCTTTCCAAAGGATGGAATTCATAAGTGCAAAAGCAGTGACCAATTTGACAAGAAGGGGTGGGAAAGGTAGCCTGGGTCTTACAGGCTCTGGTTGGTGCCTGTATTGATTCCAAGGGCAGTGGAGCCTCTGGGAGGGCTCATGAGCGGGTAGAAGACGTAAGCCAGTTTGTTTGGAGTATTTTGTTTGCCCTTTATTTACTTATTTTTTGAGAGAGAGAGTGAGAGAGTGTAAGTGAGCAAGGGGCAGAGAGAGAAAGGGAAGTGGGGCTCACCTGGGGTTTGTGTTTTACCTGAAGGGGGGCTTGTGTTGACCCAAAGTAGGACTCGAATTCGTGAACGGTGAGATCATGACCTGAGCTGAAGACTGAGCCACCCAAGCACCGCCCTTTTATTTTTACTTATTTTTTTCCCAAAAAGATAACCCTAGTTCCTTAGTAGGAAACGGGCTGGAGGGGGACTGGTGAAGACGGATCCTGACTAGAAGCTATGCAATTGTCCTGTTGAGGGGAAAAAAAAAAAAAGCCAGGGCCTGAACTAACATGAGGGCCAAAAGGATAGAGAACATCCTCGAGAGAAGGTCTCCTTTAGGAAAATTCTACACTAGCAGCTCCAAACAGCGACTTCCTGTCCTTAAAGCGAATAGAACAGCAAGTTCTCTTTCAGGAGGTATGCACTGGAAGGAGCCCCCTTCCTTTTTCCAGGGTGACTTCCATCTGCCTGAATGCTGGGTCGGACTCAAGGCAGAAGGAAGCTCTAAGCACCCATATTCCTGGCCAACACGTGTACTGATCCTGGCAGGCACTGAAAAAGGCAAAGATAACTCACATTTTTCCCACCTTGCCACTGCTGGGTTGCCCTATGGCAAGGTGCCCGGCCAGGTCTCCCAACAGGCTGAACTCCTGAGAATTTGGGATCTGAGGAATTATGGGAAAGGAGGTGGCTCCACAGAGGGAATGTCAGGTTGTACATAGCAGGCATGCATCTGATTCCTTTTCTTAAACCCCTACGATGCCCATCCTACAAAACATACATCATAGCATTTAATAGCAGGTTAGGAAGGGGAGTTTTACTGGGGCTTTTCAGACCTTGCAACAAATCCTAGTGTTAGATCTAAAAGATCTCCTAGGATAATTTAATCCAACCCCTGTCTGACAGATGGGAAAACTAAGATCCAGAGAAGAGTGATTTTTGTGAAATCACGTAGCTATTTTATTTGCAAAGTCATAGCCGCAATGTTGGTCCTAATTCCCAATTCTGTGCCTTTTCTTTATTACTGCACTCACACTTTAGTGAATAACTTACTGAGCATTTACTACACGCGGGGCTCTAATTCTCCATATCATTATAGACATAAATGTTTAGAGGCTCCCGGGTGGCTCAGTCGGTTGAGCATCCAACTTCAGCTCAGGTCATGGCCTCACAGTCCGTGAGTTCGAGACCCACATCACACTTGCTGCTGTCAGCACAGAGCCCACTTCAGATCCTCTGTCCTCCTCTCTCTGTGCCTCTCCCCTGCTCACTCTCTCTCTCAAAAATAAATGTATGAAAAAGTAAGTCTTTAAAATATTCAAACACGAATACATGCAGTATTATGAAACTGAACTCTTGGCTTGGCCACAATCTTGATGGTAGTCATGGCCTCTGGGATATTCTGAACTCGCGAAGCAAGAGAATGGAGTCTTGTTCGTCTCTGTGTATCTAGTCAAGGAACTAGGCGGACAGCACTGTTTATCAGTGAATGAAGGAAGGCATCCTGGTTGTCGACAACTATAAAATGAGGCCAAGTGACGTCTGGTACAGACAATTCCAAGCAGCCCTGTGTTCGTGGTGGGTCTCTGGACGGAGATACTGTTGGTAGTGGGTGGGTGGCAATGATTTTTTTCCCTTGCTGGTCAATTGCCTTTTCAGGTGGTCTTTATTAAGGCATCAATCTTTCGCCCCTGACAGTCACTGTGACCCACTGCAGCTCAGGAAAGGAATCTTTCTTAATTACCAGACCTTTCTTGCTCCCTTGAGATTCTTGAGTACTACACCAGGTGGGGCTGATGGATGTGTCATCTGGTTCTACCAACAAATGAAGTGTCTTATTTGCTCAAACCTGAGGGCCCAGTTTGCTATTCCAGCACAGTTAGAAGCCCTGGCAAGCCAAGCCACCCATGTTTTATGTCTCTGGGAAAAGCCCTCTTTGCTCCAGCATGTGGAGTACTGCTAAGAGCTTAAGAACATAGACGTCACAGTCAGACCTATAGAGCTTGGATTCCCATCTCTGCCACTCGCTAGGAAGCAGATTGCTTGATTCCGCAAGCTTTGATTTCTTCATCTGCAATGGGTTTCCCTCACCTGTGCCACCTTGAAATGCCGGCAGGCTCAGTCTTCAGGCCACTTCTATTTTCTGTCTATGCTCATTTCCTTCACGATCTTACCGATGACTTTAAATACTATGTATATGCCAAAGACTTCTAAATGTGGGTCTATACCAGACCTCTCATCAAAACCACAGACTCAATCTTTAACTACAAAACTACCATCTCAACTGGACCAGGTAATGGATACCTCAAAGTCCATATGCCCCAAACCCACCTCTTGATTCCTACTCTGCCCTGTCTTCCCCATCTTGGTAAATGGCAACTCCACTCCACTAGTTATTTGGGTTCAAGACCTTCAAGTAGTGTACTTTCACATCCCATCTCTGTCCATCAGCCAAGCCTGCCTCTTGCACCTTCTGCAAGCTCACCTGTTCATAAACCCAACCTCTCACCACCAACATCCAAGGTCCCATTAATCCTTTGCTTGGATTATTGCAATAGCCATCTTCTGGCCTTGCCCATGCTGTACAGTGCCATGGTAACACTTTAGAACCTTAGATCACGGATCACGTCTCTACTCAAATTGTCCAGTGATTGCGTACTTGACTCAGTAGAAGCTGAAGTACTTACAGTATCATAGGGGGCTTTACGAAATACGCCCTCCTCTCTCACAGCCAGAACTTCTTTTCTTCCCTCTTCTCCCACCACACTCCCTCTCAAGCCATCCCAACCCATCCCACACCACCCTCCACTGTGCCTCCGACCTCCAATGGGCTCATTTCTACCTCAGAGCCCTGGTAGGAGCTGTTCCCACTTCCTGGATTGTGCCTCCCCTGGTTATCCGTGGGGCTGAGTCTCTTACTTTTTCTACCCCTCTGCTCGAATATCATACCATCAGAGAGGTCTTCCCTTACCCTTCTGCACAACAGTGACCTCCTATTTACCACGCCATTACCCCCAGTCCTGCTCTATTCCCCCTCCTGACCTTACTACCACCTAAAGCACCCATTCGGTTGTGAGTTGTCTGTCTCCTGAATGTGCATGTAAGCTCTATGAGAGCAGGAAATTTGCTCTGCTTCCCACTGTGTCCCCAGAATCTAGAATAGCACTTGGTATAGAGGAGGAGCTTTATATTTTTTTTTTTAAGTTTATTTTGAGAGAGACAGAGGCAGCACAAGTGAGGGAGAGGCAAAGAGAGAGAGAGAATCTCAAGAAGGCTCTGCGCTGCCAGCACAGAGCCTGACACGGGGCTTGAAGTCACAAAACCATGAGATCGTGACCTGAGCCAAAACCAAGAGTCGCTTAACCGATTAAGCCTCCCAGGTGCCCCAAGGAGGTGCTTTATCATGAATAAATGAATACATTCTTAAAACGGAAGATAACTGTTTCCCTACAAGGAATGGTGGAGCGATTGAATGGGATGGTATATAGGGGCTGCAGGTGAGCCTTTTAGTGAAGCTTCCAGTGTTACAGGTCCTGGTAATAAGTGATGCGGTAAAAACAGCATCCCAGCCCCTCACATAACAAGAGCTAGCATTGACTCCTGTGTGCCAGCTTCTGTAAGCGCTCACCTTCCTTATATATCATTTACTCCCACAGCCAACCTATGAAGTCGGGATTTTTATTATTTCCAACTTACAGATGGAGGAACTGAGGTCTGGGGAGGTAGAAAAGTTAAATAGATTAAATGTATGTAAAGGGGCCTGTCACAGAGCAGGGATGCAACACAAGTGTGTTGAACCTTCCAACCAAAGTTCTGTCTGTGACTGGGAATTTAGGGGCCAGTGGTCTGCTGTGCCTCATTAGAACCCAACTATCACTCTAGATCAGACTTTAAAAGGCTCAGAATGCCTGAAAGGAGCAAGAGAAAAGAATGGAACTCCTCTTCCGTAAATTAGGCCTGTAAAGAAATCTTTCCTTGAAACTTTAATTCTTTAATCAGAGAAGTACTGAGGTCAGCTCAACATGGCCCTTTTCAACACTTATTTAGAAAAAATCGACTAGCATTGAACCAAAATGGATATGTGCATGAGCCCACATGTAACACTTATCCCAGGTTTCTACTTCCAAATCTTGCTAAATTGTCCTCCATCAGTTGAAAGAACATGGCAGCCAATAGAATCAGATTTAAAAAAAAAAAAAACAGAAATAACTGCAGCCAGCTGAGTCACTTGGTTGAGACCCACAGATGGGGGATTCCTCTAGGACCCTGACACCTGACCCCACCTCTCAGGCCTTTGAGGTGTTCTGAGTAAGAAAATGACAAATGACACCTGTAAAATCACATGCATTTAAATGATGAGAGAGAGTGAAAGAGAAAGAGAAGGTAGGAAGAGCTAGAAGCCCAGTGTTGGGAGAAAAAAAGCTCAAAATAGATGCTATTACACGGATATGTGAGTGTGTGTGTGTGCATGTGTGTGTACCTGTTATATAAAGTTTTGTACATAGAGAGATTCTGTAAGCACATATACTAAAATGCTAAAGGACTTCTCTCTGAACAGTGGGAATATGGGTGATTTTATCTCTTGTCCTTATATTTATTTTTTTTCCCTGCAATGAACATATTTTTGTAGTAAGAAGGAAAAAAAAGATACTAGCCAGAAGAGAGCAAGCCTCACCATTTCCCAGACAGCACTGACACTTGGCTCAAGCATTCGCCTGCGCTCCTCAACTTTACCCCTCTCCTCCTCCCCTTTTGTCCTTGACTCATCTTAACATGCAAGATGCTGCTTGGAAAAAATGGCCTTCACCAAAAAATAATAACAACTGAAGAGAAGCAGGAAGTATCAATCCTCTATGAAGGAAAACGATGCACTCCAATAAGTAAAGAGATGCAATGTGGAGTGAAAGGGATTGACCATATTTCTCCTAATAACAAACAACAACCACAACAACAATAATACCAAATGCTGGCAAGGGTGCGTGAAATCGATAGCGTCCTGCATCGTTGAGGACACTGCAAGTTCAACCCCGTGGAAAAAGCAATCCTGGAAATATGAATTAAGATCCGTGAAATTGGTACTGTATTTCATTCAGTAATTCAACATCAGGAAATGTATCTTTAAAACATAATAAAAGGTGCTGTCAAGGATTTATGTTCCAAGATGTTCATATTAGCAGAAAAAAATAGCTCTGGTCTACCCATGCAATAAAATATTAAACACCATTTAAAACTATCATCATCCTACGCTCGTGATATTTGTAAATGTACATCATTATTACAATTACATGTAAGTTATGGATAAAAGAGTCTAAAACACTTTAAAAGGAAACATAGCGACCTACTCTCATTGGATATGAAAGACCGAGAAAATCAGTATTTTTATTGATTTTTCTACAGTGTGGGTATGCCTAAGAACTTTTTAAAAAATCCATTCTAAATTAAATTGGGGTGGAAACCTGCCTTATTTGCACCTCAACTTCTCCATGCCTCAGTTTCCTTACCTCCAAAAAGTGTTAAGAATGGTGTTCACCTCAGGTGTGCCATGGGTGTAGGACAAGTTAATACATTTGATACATTAAATCAGCAAAGTCCCTGAGATGCTTAGACAATACCAGGGACACAGCAAATACTCAGTGAACATTAGTTACTACTGCTGTCGTTCTTTTGTAATTTGTCCTTCCCTTTCCTCCCCATCCCCTTGTACCACATGATTCTAGGGAATTTCTCTTCTCACTGAGGCCCTTTAAGCACCCGCCTGATCTGCCTTCAGACTGATTTGTTACAGATCCTGAGCGCAACTTTCTAAAAGCAAACAAACAGACTGTCTGTTCACATCACTCATCACAACCTCCAACCTCTTCCAGCTTGGAGATGCTATCCAAACTCTTCAGCCTCTCATCTTATGCTACGGGATCAGCCCTACGTTTCCTTATAGACTCGCACTATCAATCGCAAAACTGCCCTTTCCGCTGTTGCTGAAAGGCGAAGGCGAATTGATCGTGCACGCCTAAAAGAAACCGGGAAGGGGGACGGGTGCCGCTGACGCGCACAGCACACAGGGTGCCTGCAAGCGCTGTGCAGCCGTCAGCACTGCCATCATGTCACAAGAGAAAACAGGCTGAGATAAGTGACTTGCCCAAAGGCACACGGCTAGCAAAGCACAGAGTGGAGATTTGGACTCCACGCTCTCCCGCTCCCGACACCAACCCCGGCGCCCGTGTCCTTCCGCCTGCCTCCCTGCGTGCCTGCCTCATGAACATACCTTCCAGTTCAGGTCTTCCGTATCACCATTCTGCAAACAGGCCATGTTTCATTAAGGACCCCTTAGGTTATGGCGTCTGAAGTGGCCCATACACACACACACACACACACACACACTCCCCTAGCCATGTGAGTGTGCCCGCGTGCATACCACATACACACGCACTTTCTCTCTCTCTCTCTCTCTCTCTCTCTCTCTCTCTCTCTCTCTCTCGAACACCATTCCTCCTTCTAAGACCATTTACATCCTTCCCCTTGCATATTCTTCCTTTACCCTACCTTATTCATTGAATTCCATCTATGTTAAGAGATCACTCACCTGCAGTAAACAGAGCACTGAGATTCGGCTTCAGGGTCCGCTGCGAGGTGGTGGGCATGGTTCCACCTACAGAGGGCTGACAATCTAGCGGCTGCATTCTCGAGTGCTGACCCCAAAGAAGGTCAAATCCTAGGAGAGAGGCAGGAGGGGGTCAGAGCTGCTTGGCATGCAAGAGGAGGTATTTCACGTCAGTGAGGACAGGACCAAGTCCTGACTGATCCCGTCATCGTAGACAAGTTACTTGTTTCTGCGCTCAGTCTCTTTCTATATAAAATGGTATTAATGAGCTGGCTGTTCTCGGAGTGCCTCCACCCTCACCCCAAACTCAGCACAGTGTCTGGCATACAGCGGGTATTCAATAAATATCTGCCGAACGAATAAATGAACTCTGTCGGTCTACAATGCAGGGGAATAGGAAGCGAGTCCTTTCAGGGAGAAAGACACGCTCTTCTCTTCGCAAGCTTTAGGCTCTGAAGAAATGATTCCTGCCCCAGGGGTAACCAATCACCCTTCTCCCCTTTCTCGCAAGGTCCAGGCCAGGTTTTCCCCGAGACCCTGACCATTCTTAGGCAGGGAGTGTTTAATTATTTCTCTGTGAGCCTGTATCCCAGCTGGACAGAGTTAATAAACCCGCCAGGTCTTTATCTTAACAAGGAGACTGAGGATCAAATTCTCTCCTCATTAAAGGCCCAGAAATCTCCCTGACAGCGAGGCCTGGGAGTTCGGCAGTCAGCCTGAACACAGAATTTGGTTTCTTAGTGAATTCCTCCAAAGGCTCAAGCCTTTAGAGGTGGGGCAGTTAAGGGAGAGAGGGAGGGAGAGGGGGGAAGGTCAGGGAGAGGAGAGGGAGGGAAAACAACCCTCCCTTAGAACCCAGGACTTAGAGATGAGGCAAAGAGGCGCTTCCAGAGACAGCCAGTCCGTGGTGTGAAGGGGGGGATGCTGTGGGCCAGAGCGGGGCCCTCCACACACACTATCTCCCTGGACCCTCTGACCTGTCTTCTCATCTGCAAGAGGCCTGACAAACCCGAGTCCCCAGCTAGTAAGCGTTGAAGCCCATCCTTACTCGAGCCTGAGCTCCTTCCAGTCATTGCACAGGCTTCCCCAAATATGCCTCCAGACCGCGGGGGCAACAGGGGCAATTTCATATTCCCATTTCTCAGTGTCCCAACAACCACACAGGACAGATTCAGAGCCAAACACGTCTTTCCTCCTTCAGATAATGCCACATATAGCCACACATTTATGAATAGGTGAATATATGTAGGGAGAGATTTCAATGTGTGCAAAACATACACATGTCTGGTTTTCGGGACCGTTTTTCTGTATGTACCCGTGTCTATACGTTCAACATGGAGCCACAAGACCTGAGTTCGAATCCCGCCCGTGTCACATACTGTCCACGTGAAACCAAAGAATCTCTTACGTTTCATTTCCTCACCCATCAGGCATAAGTAACAATAAGGCCTGTCTCCCAAAGTGGTTGTGAGGGTTAAGTAGGAGAATACATATGCCAGTCAAAAAGAAAAATACTGTGTGCTTTTATTTACATAAGGTCACTAGAGTAGTCAAATTTACAGAAACAGAAAGTAGAACAGAAGTTGCCGGGGGCTGGCAGGAGAGGGGAACTGGGGGTTGTTTATGGGTGCAGAGAGTTTCAGTTTTGCAAGGTGAAAAAGTTCTGGACATGGGTCACACAAGAATACGTTTAACACTTCTGAGCTGCGCTCTTAGAAATGGTTCACATGATAAATTTATGTTTTGGGATTTTCATCCCGCTTAAAAATAAATGCTAATCAAAGGATACACATGAGAGGGCCCTGCCTAGCATGAAGCACGTACTATGCTTGATGTTGTCTCACACACAGGAGCACACACACACATGCACACGCATCCACGGCACGCGTGCTCTTTCGCAGTGACACTTACAAGGCGGCACACGGGAACCCTATTTTAGGAAACTGTTCACAAATAAATTAACAATCCCATATTGGCTGCCTCTTCTGATAAGCTCAAGTTACGTGCTAGTAAGCAGGGTGTGGGGAAAAGATGGCCCAGGACAAATAAATAGGGGAAGCATTAAGTAATATCTCAAGACTTGAGGCTCATGCTTTTTTCTTTGCAAAATATACCAGTGTGTCTGCTGGTATGCCTGTGTTTGCACGTAGCTACCACTCATTTGGCATCTCCTGAACAGGTATTTTAAATACTTTGTCCCACTGAATATTCTAAATCACTCATCGCCATTAGGTAAGGTAGTAATTATCTCTAGTACACAGATGAGACAACTGAGGCTCAAAGAGCCAAATCATTTACCCAAGCTCACGTGGCTAGGTGATGCAGCTTTATTTTGAACTCGAATTTCTCCAACTCCAAAGTCCACTTCCTCTGTTTTGACAAGCCCGTCACTTTCCTTAGAATGCTCATCCAGGACAGCGCTGGACATTCTGGAAGTGTTGAGAGATGTCGGCTGAATACATTCCCTTCAAGGTGGAGGAATATACTATGCCCTGGAGTATAAATGGAATGAGTCACGGGGCAAACCGAGCACCAGCTGGGCGATTCTGAGTATCAGTTCTAGCTTGGGGGCCCCTAGGAACCCAGTGGGATTGCCCCCTGGGGGAAACTGCCAAGGTTGATGAGGTTCAGGCACCAGTTAAACCACCAGGGACCAGAATTCAGGGTTGACAGGGAGGCCCAGGGGTGGCAGAATAAGTAAATCTGATTAGCAGGGTCAAAAGGCAAGGCAAGTCCAGAAATTAAAAACCGAAGCAATGGACTTGAAAGCAGTGTGGACAAAAACACTGTGGACAAAAGCACATACCACGTATGTCTGTCCACGAGAGGGAAGCAAACCAGGCTTTGCCCTTCAAGCAGCGCTGGGGACATCATTGAGCTTAGAGAGACCACAGAGGAGACACTTGGCATGTTTCCAAAAGGTGCCTTTAATGACAGATATGCACACTAGCCTATGAACCAGAGCTGAAAAAATGGACTGTCTTGCTATAAGCTCCAGGGGTAAGGACAAAGCAAACCAGTGGCATTTTCCATCACAGGTAATTCAGCCCCTAGTCAGCCTCACAGAGGAAATAGGTTTCCGTCTTCCCCTCCACGGACTGTGGATCTATCAGAACAGGAGCCTTATGGGTTTTTGAAAGATTAGACAGAGCTCAGTGAGATTTACATTGGTCAGAGGACACACTGGGGCAGGAAATGCTGAAGAAGTGGTGACCACCCATCTGAAGACAGTGTGGGGAGTGTGGCACTGGGACAAGGGTCTCCTGTTGGCTGAGTGCCCCCCACCCCTTCCTTCTGGTTCTGGCAGGGCTGAGACAGAGGTGCTGGAGATGGCAGTGATCCCAACACTAAGAAGGGCTGAAAAGAAGTCCTCCCACTGCCCTCGGGAGAAGGACGGTTAGCTCTGAATTCTGGTGCTCTTGTCTCAGGGAAGCAGGGCTGTGTGGTTGGGCGGGGGGCGGGGACAGAAGGCTCCTGGAGAAGGTGGCATCAGAGCTGGGACCTGGGTGAGGGCACGGAGCTAAACAGATGGGGAGGCACACTTCAGGAGGGAGGGAAGAGTGGGTGCCAAGGCCTTGAGGCAGGAATGACTTGGGAGTGCTGGAGGAAAAGAAAGGGCGTCAGCATAGGGAGAACTTAGCTGTGCCTACCACGTGGGGCTTGGAGAAGTACCTAGAGATGCCTGAGGGCAGGCAGGGGCAGATGCTGCAAAACCCTAGTTTTCTCAGGTGTAAGTGCAGGTAACCTCCCTCCCCCTAAGATACCGGGTGGGTGAAAAGAAGTCTGCAAACCCAGACGTAGGTCATATTCTCGGGGTACTCCTCCTCTGAGGGCCCAGGGAATACTCAAATATAAGCCTGGCTGCGGGCTGCATAATTTTCCTGATTTCCTTATCACCCGACAGGCAAGTGAGCAAAGGGCAAGACCAAAGGCATGTGGTTTGGCAAGAGTGCCCTTCTTGGGGCCATCTGGTAACTAGCATGCGGGGTTTGAGTGAGGAGTGCACACAGGAAGGAGTATGAGGGAACTCCCTAGTCACTTGTCACAAAAATCTGAGAACAGCGCAACCTTGACAGCCATGAACACTGGGCGCTACTTTGATGGGTAAAAGCGCATCCCGCTTCTCAACGGAGCAGGGACAGCCGAATTCAGGTTCCCCAGGTGCTCCTAGCCAGCACTGTAGGTCACTCATAGAGAGGTGACCAGGCTGGGAGAGGCCTAGGAGGAAAGCTGGGAAGAATTTTCTGGCTAATCATGCTAGAACCCTCTAAGACCAAGAACTTGGTGTTGAGTTGGGTGTGAGAATTTTGGGGCCGTTCCCCGAAGAACATGTTATTAACATTCTGAATGTGTTGGCGGGGGTGGCAGTGACCCAGAATTCCCTCCCACATACCCAGCCAGGGTGGAGAGCGAGGGAAGGGAGTCTCCCCATGAGTATTTATCCTACATGCTTGCACCCAGACATAAAACATCCATGCTCCGTGCTGAAATCCCACCCCCACCCCCAAGCTTGTCCACGTCATGCCTTTTACGTGTGTGCAGGAGAAGAAGGAGGGCTCATCGCCTCCCTGGAAAGAGCCAACAGCTGAGAGAGATAAACACAGGACTGAGAGAAGACACGGGTCTGGATTCTGACCCTCCTGCTTCCCCCCTGAGTGAATTTAGGCAACCCACGTGATCCCACTGCCCTCCAGCCACCTCCCCTGAAACACAGGTGGCCCCCGCCCCACCTGACTCCAGCCTTCACCTACAATTCTGGATTGCTCAGGGAACAGGACACCAAAAAGGACTGCATCAGTTTGGTTTAACAAAGAATAAAGTGTAGCGACGAGATGCTAAAGCTGCACCTGTTGCCCCTTTCCTCTAAGAGCTCCAGGTGAGACAGTAGCACCATATTATAATAATCAGCGGTAGCAACTTTACAGAAAGATCCCCCTCTGGGATATCTGGATGTAAGCAACTGCCTTGAAGTTTTGAGAATGATTTGATTTGCATACATTTGGACTGCAGACAACTATTCAGGAGTCTACCCACCTCACACGCATACACTGAGCCTGCCCTTATTGTTGCAAGTTTATTCTTACTTATTCTTTGATTTGACAGATGGCCTTCTGTCTCCCCTGCCCCCACCCCGGCCCCTCAATCTCCTGAGAGCTGTATTTGTTAGAGAGTCATGATCTTTCTTATAAATTTTTTGTTTATTTATTTTTGAGAGAGAGAGAGAGACAGAACATGAGTAGGGGAGGGGCAGAGAGAGAAGGAGACACAGAATCTGAAGCAGGTGCCAGGCTCTGAGCTGTCAGCACAGAGCCCGACACAGGGCTCGAACTCACAGACCGTGAGATCATGACCTGAGCCAAAGTCGGAGGCTCAACGGACTAAGCCACCCGGGCGCCCTGAGAGTCATGATCTTTCAACCAGTGACCACCAAGTACTGACTTTCCCCAAGGGGCTGGGCACAGTATTAGCAGTGTTCCCTCATGTTTCCTATTGTTGCAACAGCCCAGGAGATGGCTGCTACGCGGATCCCATTTCACACACAAGGACACTCAGGATCAAAGAGGTTAAGTGACTTGCCCGGGGTCACACGGTGCTGAAGGGACACGGCAGGCTATGGTGGCTCCTGAGCACTCCATCCACGGCACGGGAGAGGCAGCAGAGTTTCCCGCCTGTGCATTGTCCTGTTGGGTCTGACGCACACCCTGAGCTCCTCCTTGCCAGCGGCTCCAGGCCCACGCAGCCATCCACGCGGCTAGCTCTGACGTCCCCTCAAAGTCACACATCCAAGGGACGCTCTTTTGTAGCAGATCAGGAGGACTTTCCACTGCACGGAGGATTCCAGCCTTGCCAAGTTCTGCCCCAGCCAGGCTCCTGGAGGCGGGCCTCGTGTGTTCCCATTGCATAAGTGTTATTCCAGCCAGTTCCTGGAATCGGAAATACGGCAAACCGTTCACCTCGTGGGGAGCCCTTGCCCGGGAGGGATGGTTGTTTGGTTAGCTGTGCCTTCAAGGCCCTTTCCAGGAGAAGAGCTTGTGAAAAGGCTTGTCTAGCAAGGCCACTTTCTGAAGTCAAAGTTGTTTTACTTTCCTTCTTCTTCAGTCACCCAACACACGCTTTTCCGCCCAATGATCTCTGAAATCCACCTCAGCAGCCTCTGCCTGGCTCAGCCCCGCTGCCATCTCCGGCTGAAATCACACTGTGGCCTCCTTGCTGGTATCCCAGGCTTCCTGCCTCCAGCCAGGACCAGCTACGAGCCAACCTCCACTCTGCAGCCAGGAGGATCTTTCCGAATGCCAATCCTCCTGCATATAGGCCCCAGCGTAAAAGTCCTTCAATGGCTCTCCAGCAGCTAAAAAATAAATACTCTCTGCTATTTGAATTGTTTGCAGTGAGAATGTATTATTGTTATAAGTTTGAAAGAAAATGTTTTAAAATGCTTATTTAGCTATGGAAGGGGGTGCTTGGCTGGCTCAGCCGGTAGAGCATGTGACTCTTGATCTTGGAGTCATGAGTTTGCCAACCCCACGTTGGGCATAGAGTTCACTTTAAAAAAAAAAAAAAAAAGTTTCACAGATATGCTTCCCTCCCTAGAATGAAACTCTCGAAAGAAGTGGGACAGCCAAAACAGCTTCATCAGTGTGTGCTGCATCATCTGAGATAAAGATATAACTTCCATTATAATATTTTGTTATCGTAAATGGTTCCTAGACTCTCTTTGTTAATTCATTTTAGACGAGAACTCCAGATTGGGATCCATGTGATTGGCCAGATCTCTTGTATACCAATGAAGGCATACAAATTGCCTAGGGACAATTCTGATGAGCTCCCAAAAGAGAACGAGAGTAGTGAGTGGAAATTACCAGAAGAGCAATTTCGGTCCCCTGCTCTACCCTCCTATCTAATGCCAGTGACACCCTTTGCCCACAGCTGATGTCTTGGGCGTCGAAGCAATGTTTGGTAGTGTACTAGCTCTGTGACCCCTTCACTTCTTGAGACTCTATGTGTGCATCTGTTCATGGGCTACTTGTGAGAAGCAAATGAAACCACATAGCATAATGTTTTGTAGATGGCTGGTGAATTCAGGAATACAGAAAACCACCGAAATGATTAAAGTTACCTAGGCACAAACCTGTCTCTACTGCAAGATTAGGCACTTGCATTGGAGAGACCTTGTCTCACTCATCCTGCCTTCCTCAGAGCTCCTAGGAAGTTATCGTGAATTCATCAGGTGATCAGCCAGTGATCTGGGCAGGAATTGACATTAGGCCTGGATGTGCGAGGGCTACTGGCTTCTAGTAAGAACAGGGCCAAGCCTATGGGAATGGCTACAGGCCTAACTCAGGTTTGCATCCGCGAAGCAAAGAAGACACATTGTCAAGGGAAGGCAGTACACGGTTAAGTCTTCCCAGATGTCTTCCAGGCGAGCATTTTATTCACTCCCTTACCGAATTTGCCCAAGTTGTGGATTTATCCTATAGCTGCAAAGGCTAAGAAACACTGTGTTGTCAGCCCCCAAGAGCTGATCTTTCTCTCCTGCACACCAAGGGCTAATCTGGAAACCAGATCACTCGTGTGTTATTGGACAGTGAGCGTAGGAAGGTACCATAACATGGAAGTAGAATCCACACATCAACACGACTAGTACATTCTCTACCTTCTAGGCCACACGGCTTGGGATGTCACATTAGACACGCTGACGATCACAGGGTGACCTAGGGATCAGCGCAGGAGGAGTTACATGACTACACTATCTAATAGCACCCAATTAAGATAGTCTAATGTGATTCCTAGCACACAGCATGGACAGAGTGCCAAAATTTCCCTCTCTGACTCTGTTTTCCTTCCTTCTTCAAATATATTTGAGATCTATGGCTGGATTAAGATCAGTTGACTCTCAGAATCCTGGGAGCCATCCTGTCTCCTCACTAATCCTCTTGTGCCTGTCTTAAACTTTAACTCTCAAAGGATAATCTTGTTTCCATATTTCTGAGAGCCCCCCCCCCAGGAAGTTCCTTGTAATCCTAAATACTGGCAACAAAGGTTTTACTTGAGAACAGCCTGGTACAGTAGAATGAGCATAAAATCTACAGTCAAGAAATTGGGATTAAAAAGAGGCTCAGACACTTGCGTGGAATGGACCTCATCTCGTCATCCGGTAAGTGGGAATAAAATGCTCGTAACCTCCACTAGGGTAGTGGCGAGGGTCAAATGAGGTCAAGGATGTTATCAACCCCATGTGACAAGCTAGTCATTATTTCTGTTCTTTTCTTTAAAGTCTGGGAATAAGAAGGGTATAATTTTACTGTCATTAGGCCGTTCTTTAGTTGACACAAAGAGAAAAACCACCTGTAAAATAGGAGGCAGTGTTTCACACTCAACCACTGAGTAGCCATCTTCCCTCCCAGACCAGCCACACCTCTTCTGCATCTGAACTCCTAGTCTCAGACTTCCCTAAAGGATATGTCTGAGGAAGCATCCAATTGGATGTATTTCCTGCAGAGCTGTCTGGGGAGACGTTGGATGTTTTTGCCCCATTTTGCATATAACTGGAGGTTCCAGTGATATGAAAGCCAAGAACTGGGTGGAGATTCATCCAGACAATAGCCAGACTTTCTGGATACCAGAGAGAGTTCACTTGGGGTTGGACGGATTCAGCTGTCAAGCAGTAGCAGGCACAAGGATTCCTTTTTAATGAGAGCTAACCAGCCCACTCCTCGTGGGGTATGAACAGCATGAGCGGTATTTGGCAGATGAAGCTACCTACCGTAGGGTCATCCATCCGGGATCGGCTCAAATGCGGCCCAAAGAACCGGGAGGTCCTTGCAAAACACTCACCACTGTTAATTACAGGACTGTGTGCTGTGGAAACCAAAGCAGATGTTGACTCCCGTTCTCTAACCGTCTCTGATTCTCGTGCCTCAATAACTTCCTAACACTCACTCTTTGCTTCAGCAAGACCTATCTCCTGACTCTGATCTCCTCATGCCATGACCATTTCCCGCCTCTGGGTCTTTGCTCATACGGTCATCTGTCAACAGTTAGTAGTTGGGGGTAGGGGGACACAATGGCCTTATCCGTAAGTCTCCAGTATCTAGCATGGTGTCTCGACAGAGAAGTAGCTCAGTGAGTGTCAGGTGGATGAATGAATGAATGAATGAATGAGTCAGTGAATGAATTGGTGAATGAGTAAGTGGATGCATAAGTAAAGGAATAAATTAATGAATGGAAGCCTGCGCTTTCCTTCTTCGAATGTAAGCCAGCTGATCTCCTGATCTCGTTTTATTCTAGGATGGCCCAGACTGCATAGTTCTCATAACATAGCAGGAAAATAGGTCAGTGAAACCTGGGGAATCACAATGAGTTTCAGATTAATTGGGCTTAATTCCCAACCATCCAGTGATAGCCTAGGGGAGTCTAGTACCAATACTAAGATCTGGGGGCACAGATTTGGTATAAACTCCAAACAGTAACCTGTTCTGTTAGGGCGATGGGTTCTTTAAAAAAAAAAACAACTCAGGTTTTGTCTCCATGGGGCACGACCCGGGTGAATCGGCTTCTCTTCTCATGTCAGAACAGGGTCCACAGAGGCAAGATTGAAACCACTGCTTTTCACATGCCCAGAGGTGTGTGCTTCTCTTACAGCTGCTGTACAATATAAACAATCGTTACCCTCCATTTCACTGCTGAGAAAGCCGAGTCTCCAAGAGATGAGGTGACGTACCCAATCATATCACTAGCGCACAGGTCCAGGATCCACATCCAGGCCATTGTGCCTCTAGGTCCATGCTCTTCCATCCACGCCTAGAGACGGTGAGGCCAGTGGTTCTCAAACTTGAGATATCTGCAGGGCTTGTTAAAACCCAGATTGCTGGTCCTCCCCTCCAGATTTTCTGATTCAGCAGGTCTGGGATGCAGCCTGAGAATTTGCCCCTTTAACATGTTCTCCAGTAAAGATGTTGATGTTGGTACCGGGATTACATTTTGAGAAAAATCTGGCTACAGTAACAGAAAAGACTCTTAATTGTAGTTAATAGAACCCAACTGAGGGTAATTTGAGGAGGAGAAAAAAAAAAAAAAAGAGAAAGAGCATTTTATCACATGGATATCAGGGAACCCAAAGGACAGAACGCGATTGAGTCAAACAGGTCTGGAAGCTCTATGCCTAGCTTTCATCCTCAGCTTCTCTTTGAAAGTTGCTTCATTTTCCTCCTTCTATTTATACCAGCTTCTGAATCTGCCCCCCACCCCCACCTGCCGTCTAGTGACAGACCACATGGCAGGCAGCTTCTTCTAAGTTATGCCATGCAGAGCGAGCAACCCAAAGAAAGACAGAACCTTCCTCACTGTCCCAGTCCCAAAGCTCCCAAGACTTGCTTGAGTGGGGTGCACGCCTCTGGTCTAATCACCTGTGAGCGGGACAATCATGGGGATGGCGTTGTACAAGCGGCTACCAGAGCCCCATTACTGGAACCATACAGATGGACAAAGAAGGCTAGTTTGCAGAGAAAGGATCTGGGTAGTAAACCCAACAGCTGACCACTAGGCTAGGGTGTGATACGTGTGCATACAGAGAGGTGAGAGGTGAGAAAACTGGATTAAGCTGGAGTATTGACCACAACATGAACAATGATGGTTGGGAAACCTTTCAGAACATGCTGCTGATGGTCTTTGGAAACACTGTTTTTCCCTGGGACTAGAAGAGACAGTAAACAGTAAATCCATCTGGTTTGCAAATTCTCTCAAACAAGTCTACACAGACAATTACGAGGGCTGAACAGAGCCAATTCTGTTTTCTTAGAAGGACAATGGAATGTGGAATTTCAGACCAGTACAGCTGGCCAAGCTGGGTCAGGGAAAAGGCACAGATAATATTCATTAATGTTTTGCAAACCCACCCCGTTCCGCCCCCGCCCCCGCCCCCCCCCCCATCCTTGCCTCTCTTTACCCCACCCTGCAAGGGAAAAGCCTAAAAGTTGCTAAAAAGGGTTGAGAAGAATTTGAGGCAGACAGGGTCAGATGTTCAGCGAGTACTTCCCACGCAGGCACGGGCACCAGCCTGCTGCTGTGTTTTCGAGAAGCGTGCACTTCCACCAGGCCGTGTGCTGCTGAACTAGGATCCCTGTCCTGGCAGCGCCTCTGAGTACCTGCTTGCTGGGAATTCCCGTGATGGGAGCGTGGTGAGGGGCAGGTGCCGGCAGCCGGCACCATGGAAAGAACACTGGATTTATGATTAAACCTCAGTAGGTTCAACTTCCGGCTCTGGCGAACAGAGTGAACAGCCCAGGGAAGTCACCTGAAGTTGGGCAACATAATAATCCGCATCCCTCTGATTCACCCGACCGCTATGAACAGCAAATGTGATTGGCTGAAGAGTATCACACATGACGTCAGGACAAGGCCACCGCTGGCACGTATGATGCTTTCATGTAAATTAGAAAAAGGCACCGCCTCCACTATGCCAGTGCATGTGGTTTAGCAAGCTGAACATGGGCTGCATTTCTTCCCCGGAGCTACCTCTGCACAGGGAATACCTTCACAGTGTCCCTCAGGTCATGGAGCCCCCTTTCAGAGGGCCACAGAATGGTCCCCGTCAGCTTGGACGATAGCAAGAGGCAAGGAGAGCGGTCAAGGCAGCCGTGACCACTATCCTCCCCGATCTAAGTTAAAAACATCCCAAAATGAGCAATCCCTAACTAGAAACCCACCCTCGCGCCAATGGAGAAAGGCGGAGGAAAGACTCGTAAATCTGCTTTCACTGACATGCTTAACTGGAAACACCTACACCATCAAGAAAAAACAAAGTTTTTTAGAAGCTTCAAACTGGCTGGTGTGAACGTACCTATTTTCACAAAACTCCCCCCAGCATCTCCGTTCCTAGACCTTACTATGGTAGGCCTGTACTCACCGTTCCTTCCATTGCCAGGTCTATCTAATATGAGTAGAGGTTTGGTGTTGAATGTCATGTATGAAACACAGAGTCTCAGCCGCCAGAGTTCATAAACACAAGTGGGTGTTAATGCTACTTATCCTTTGCTTTCTGCTTTTTACTAGAATCCTATTTTTCTTTGATTACTTTTTTTTTCCGCTTCTAAAACACTATTAAACCTGTATTCCTATTCAAGCTTATCTTTTGCCTCATTGATCTGCCTGCTTCTGCTGAGCCACAGTGCCTGAACCCCTCGTGCATGGAACCACAGAGAAAGCGGCACACAGGGCACACTCTTGTTTCTTGTGTGCCTAGTCCTGAACTATATGTCTTTGTCTCTTTCTCCACCCTCACTCCATGCTGCTCCTGAAGCTCCTAGATTCTAATTGCATGGCCCACTTTCCATTTATATCTTCACCTTGCCTTATAAACTTGACCCTCTACTTGCTCCCTCCAGATGTTGAGATCACCTCCCAGCTAACAACATTCTGGTTCTCCCCTCCCAGCCTGAACTGTTTCAGGTAAATATTTCTACTGGTTTGGCTGTGCCCTGGGGCATCCCACATTCATCAACCCCACCCCTCGTGAGTTTTATACCCAAAAGGCCACCCAAACTCAGGAACCAGAAAAGAGTAAGCAGCCTTAAGAGGAAACCCAGTGAAATCTGGAAGGAACAGAAAGGTGCCCTCGTGCTCTTCATGAGGGGGAAATCCCAGCCATCCCACTTGTAAAGAGAGGCACCGTGAACCTCTCAGGAATTGAGTCTGAACCTCATACGAGCAGACAACTGGGGAAACCTCAGGGATGCCGAAAGGGAGTTTCAGGAGGCTCAAAAGAGCTGTAAATACAGTTCATAAAGTGCCAAGTGAAAAATCAATATAGGTTCTCATTAAAGTTGGATGTCAGTTAATACTTCCAGGATTAGGCTGCCTGTAACCGCATGTCTTTCTTAAATTCCTGAATGTTTCTGAAATCTGGGGGTCTACCTGCTTTCAGGCTTGTTCCACTCCAATTCACCCCCAAGTAGCCGGAGAGCCTGCCACTTGTCCGCTAAGAACCTGTGAGCTGTTTTACCAGCACTGGTGAAGCTCCATGCGTCCTTGGTCTGCACACAAGGCCCTGCAGGACCACAGCTTGCCTACTCACCTGTGTAGATACCTGTCCCCATCACAGGACTCTTTAAGGCACGGCCTCTACCTTCCTCGTTTTTGTGCTCCTATCACCCAGGGTCACCCCGACACATAGTGGACACTCCATAAACAGTGACTCTATCATTTCACTAATTAATAGCATGGACAAAGTCTTCCTGATTGGGACCTAATCCTGTTTATGTAAACTTCTCTTCTTTCTGTGAAGGAAAAAACTAAGCGACATCACTGTGCTCTCAGCCACCGAACCTCAGCAGCCCTGGACCTTGCGAAAGCAGTCCCTAGGGCTGCGGGGTTATGTGGCTGGGCTGAGGCTCCCTCCGCAGCCCGTGTCTGCAAGGCTGAGTCCTTGAGCACGAAGCCTGCCCTGGTTGGAGAAGGAGAAAATAGCTAGTAGCCACTGAGAGCCTGCAGCCAAGGAGATGTTTTTCTAGTCTGAACCCACACACCCAGACAGTCCCGAGAGATCCTGAGGGTAAGTGAATGTCCGCTTACACAGGAATTCGACTCCCTGTGGGGGCCACCTCAACACCAAGCCCACCCTGGTCTTACTCCCCGGCACCCGGCCGTCTGACGCCCACTTCCTCTACCACGTTCCACAACAATGAGGTCTCCTGGCGCCCCGTCTAGCTTCTGTTCCCCCTCGCCTTTGTTCCAGAATGCCTCCTGGAAAGGTTCTGAGTTTTCTCCCAAGAGTGGGGGATTCTTGGCTGTTCAGCAAAGCCAGCATGCGTGAGTGCACTCGGCAGGCTCCAATGCAAAGGTTCTCTCGATGGCTCTTGGCAGCATGAAGCGGCCGTACCAGCTGTCTTCCCATCACAGACCCTCCTTACATCCCCAAGGTCCAAAATAGCCCAGAGTGGTGGCATGAAGCAAAGGTCAGAAGCACCCCAAGGACAAGCAGGCACTTGTCTTGTCGACCCCATGACATTTCTGCTAACTTGGGACCCTTTGTGAAAGGCAACTTCTCTCGCAGACAGCTGAACAGAGGGTGCTGGGGAGAGGCCGTATGTAGAGTAGAAAAAGCAAGGACTGTGAAACCAGAAGGTCCAGGTTTGGCTCCCTGCATCCAGCTTTGGGGTCTCTGACAAGCCACTGAAGCTTTCTGGAGCCTCCTTTGCCAAGAGCCCATGAGGTCAGTTAGATCTGAACCTGCCGCATAGAGAGCATGTAGAGAACCCCGACAAGTTGTGCCTTCACTGAGTGCCAGATTCTCCGTCCATGAAAACCAGCCCAAAACTCCTTCCCCCCTTTGGGAGGAGCACTGGGTGTTGTGGGTGAGCAGTGGATCACGGGAATCTACCCCCAAAACCAAGAGCACACTGTATACACTGGTATGTTAGCTAACTTGACAAAAAATTATATTAAAAAAACAAACCGAAACAAAACAAACCTTCCCCCTTAAATCCTCTCGGCAGCTTCTCGAAGCTCAGAGAAGTTAAAGCGCTTTCTAAGGTCACATAGGTGATGCTGCAGAACCGGGATGGAACTCAGCTCTAATGACCAAATCCTGTCTCCCGAGGCTCGTCCTTCCAGAGCAAATAAGACACACACAGAGTCTCTGCTTTCAGCCAACTCGAGTCTTTCAGAGAAGTTATGTTTACATCTCAAAATATGTGCCTTGTGTCCATTTAGGTTTGGTAGAACTTCTTCGGCCAGGTGAGACACAGGGGCTGGGCTCTGAAGAATGGGTTTGCTGGGCCCCTCGTACCCTCGACTGCCAGCAACACCGGCCAGGGTGAGTGGCTCTCTGGCAGCAACAGGATGGGCTTGTGAGCGGGGGTGCTGTCTGCACTTACCTCACCTGCCCACAGCCTCCTCCTTCTGTCTCACCTTTCCCCTCGCTTTGCCACTCTTGACTCGAAGTGTACTTTATCTCCCAGGTCGGAGTGTCTCTGTGTAAGTAGGCTGCCTTCGTGCATTTTGCAACAAGGCACAGGACGGGGCAGTTCCCCACTCCACACCTACTTAAGCGTAGACACTGCTGGGCCAGTGACTGGTTTCCGTCCTCACTTTGTGTGAGGCCCCTGCCTCGAACGCCCTCTCATCCCTGCAGTTGGGGCCACTTGCCCTCTCCCACTAGACCTCCAGGTTCACTAATTAGGGACACTGAGGAGCCCAGATATGGGCAGTCGGGGTCTGGCGGTTCAAGCAGGTCAGCCTGCTGAGCTCATGCAGAGGGTGGCCCCGATTTCAGTGAAGGTGCTCATGGTGCTTCTGCAGACCACTGTCAGAGCCTCGGTCCCCACCTGTCCCTGTGCCTACCCTCTGCTGAGGCGTCCCGCCAGCCCCCAGGTTCTTTTCAGGATTGGGCTTTTGCTCTCTCCAGACCCCATCCTGCAGCCAACCCCAAGGCCTTCAGAGGTGAGCACAACGTGGGACAACTTGGAGGTAAATGAACGACGACTGCACTCAGATTTGACCCTTCACATCAGTGGATGAGAACAGAAATATGCAAAGTCATCTGAAAGACCTAGATGGGCTCCCAGGCAGGAGAGGCTGAAAACCCCGATGACTTCTAAAGGAAGGCAGGTCACACTGCAAGGGAGCTGGCCGACCGTTTCAACTGAAAAAAAGAGAAGGTTATAAAGTCAAACCAAAGGACACCGCCTATGGAGAAGATTCAGCTGAACAATTTCCAGCATTTACAGCCCCACTGGCAGACTGCCCCTACTGTGTGGTCAATAACTGATGGGTCTCATAAAGATGTTATAGGGACCTAATTCTCCTTGTTCCTATTTCATGCTTGCCACACAACCTTGCACCTAGGGGTTAGTTTTACCGGTAGGTCTGCTTTCAGGGAAAGCGTGAGCTTATTATGCCGGTGGGAACATTCCATTCCTGTAACCTTGAATTAGCAAGTTACATGAACAATTGGGCTTCTGAGACCCTTCAATCTCATTAACAGTCTCCTCTTGAGTCAAAGATACACTGCCAGAGACCTCACAAAGTAGATGTCTACGTCTGAAAGCCAGCACGGTTGTGGAGAATTCACCGCATGATTGACAAAGTGTAAGACCCTTTGGTGGCCAAGCCATTGGGGATCAGTGGGTAGGAAATGTAGCTGCCAAAGAGAGCGTTCTTTCCTACATGTGAAATTCCACTTCTCCCCGGTCCTCCTGAGGCTGCCATCCACAAGAGTGCACGGCTGTTTTCCCTATTATCTGTCCCCTATCGGGATGCCCGTCCACCCCTCTCCCCGTACACCCCACTCACTCTGGTGGATTTCTAGGCACCTGTTCTCAGTCTGGACTGCCCACCACAGTCCCTGGGGAGCAAGCACACCTTGACGAGATTCACCCTTCCCCTGTGCAGTTGGGCCAGACTCTCACTAACAGCCAACACCCCATTGGTGAGAATGATTACCAGTACCCAATCCCTCTCCGTGCAACCCGTCCCACTACCTAACCAAAGTCAGAGCCACGCCTTCCCTCCCATGTGGCTCCCTGGCCACCGCCACCCCCACCCAGCTCATACAGGAAATAGAAATGCGTCTCCTCGGGTAATTAACATATTAAAAATGTTCATTTCCTAGTATACAGCACTACTCAAACTGGATGGAAAAAAACAAGAAGGTGGCACTGGAAGAACACAGATTTACTACAATAGATATTTTGTGTTTGGTTATCCAACTGGCAGGCATCCTTTGATACCACTTTTGAGGGAACAGGGAAGCAGGAATGTTCACCCAGTGCTAGCAGCAATTAAAAATTTTTACAGCTTTCCGGGGGGATAACTTGACAATACGGTATACAGAAATGTCTTTAAAACTGAAATGTACTAGGGGCGCCTGGGTGGCTTGGTCGGTTAAGCGTCGGACTTCGGCTCAGGTCACGATCTCACGGTCCGTGAGTTCAAGCCCCGCGTCGGGCTCTGTGCTGACAGCTCAGAGCCTGGAGCCTGTTTCAGATTCTGTGTCTCCCTCTCTCTCTGACCCTCCCTTGTTCATGCTCTGTCTCTCTCTGTCTCAAAAATAAATAAACGTTAAAAAAAAATTTAAAACAAAAAACTGAAATGTACTTTAAATCATCAACTGCATTTTTAGGATTCTAGCCTAAGGAAGCAAAGATGTACACAGAGACTGAACTGCAAAGAGGCTCACTGCAGCATTTTTTAACACTAGCGACAAATTACATCAAACTAAATATTTAACAGAGGATTGGTTAAATGAATGGCACATTCATAGAACAAACTACGAGGCAGCCCTTTTTAAATTACACAGAAACGTATTTATAGATGCAGAAAGATGTTTATAATATATATTGTTAAGCAGAAAAACACGTTACAAATATACATGGGGGAGAAGTCTGAAAAGACATACCAACGTGACAATAATTTTTATTTTTGGATGATAGAATTCATGGGTAATTTTTATTTTTCACTTGTTTCAGTATTTTCTCATTTTTAGGCAGTAAATATATATTAGTGGCAAAAATAGATAGATAGATAGATAGATAGATAGATAGATAGATAGATAGATAGAAAGAATGAATAAAAGAATGAATGAATGAATGAATGAATTTGGGTTTTTTCAAGGGTGTGGACTTCATACTCACACAGGCTCAGGTTCAAGTCCCAGCTAGGCCACTGATCAGCACCATGACCACAAAGACATTACTTACACTCCCTGAACCTCGGTTTCCTCATATCCAAAAAGTCGATCCTAGCACCTTCCTCATGAGGCATTTGCAAGGATTAAATGAGGAAACATAAATAAAGCGCCTGGCACCAAGTAGACATTGATGACATTTTTCCCTTCCTTCCCGGATGTCCAAAAATACCTCGGAATAACAATTCACAAAGACAAGATGGTCAAACACGCACCTAATTATGTAAAACGTAGTTTGGAAACTTAGGAAAGACTCGTATTTAATGCTCCAGGCTTAATTTTTTCAGCTCTGATCTCCCCAAGCCCGCACGGTGGCACACACGGAGCCCCGTAGGTTGGCAACCCAGGTGGAATCAGGCAGGCTGTGTTACCCAGCCCCAGCAGCAGGTGGGGCCGGTCTCCATCCTCTGTCTATAGACAGCCTGCCGTACCCACTGGCCAGCACTGGACACAGCTCACGGAAGACTATCCCACCAGACCGACTGCAGACATGGGGACCCTCCTCTCCGACCCCTCCCATGCTCCCATCTTCATCCAGGTCCCGTTCATGTCCCACTCTTAGCATTTTGGACTTGAGCTTCCGGGTTCATGAGTCTAGCTATCCATCAGGAATCCAGCTGGGATCTGCCCTGTCTTCTTTCAGCTTCTCATTCATTCACTCTCCAAACTTGATGCCCCCCTAACGGATACGAAGCTCGGCACTAAGACACAGGATGAATCAGAGACAGGCCCTGCTCTGGGGGCCTCACAGTCCGGGGGGAGAACTGACAGCAACACTATATGCTGTGGTATAGTGACTATTAATATCATACTCGTAGCCCTTGCTCTATGCTTTTAAAAACATTTATTAATTTCTTTACAATAATACCAAACCCACTACACATTAATCTAAATAACACGTTAAGTGAAAAAATCTATATGAAAATTAGTGAGAAGAATGGCACTGTTTCACAAGTTTACAAATCCCTTTAATGTCTGATTTATTAGCATACAGGTGGATTTCTGTAGCCTCTTTTTTTTTTAAGTTTATTCATTTTGAGAAAAAGAGAGTGCAAACGCACGGGCAAGTTGGGGAAGGGCAGAGAGAAAAGGAAAGAAAGGAAGAAGAGAGAGAATTGGGGCACCTGGGTGGCTCATTCGGTTGAGTGTCCAACTTTGGCTCAGGTCATGATCTCACAGCAAGTGAGTTCGAGCCCCGCATAGGGCTCCGGTGCTGACAGCCCAGAGCCTGGAGCCCGCTTCGGATTCTGTGTCTCTCCCTCTCTCTGCCCCTAACCCACTTGCATTCTGTCTCTGTCTCTCTCAAAAAATAAATAAACATGCAAAAAAATTTAAAAAAAGGAAAAGAAGACAGAGAATCCCCAGCAGGCTCTAGAGCCCAGTGCGGGGGTCAAACCCACGAACCATGAGATCATGACCTGAGCCAAAAGCAAAAGTCAGATGCTTAATGGACTGAGCCACCCAGGGGCCCCTCCTCTTTTTTTTTTTTTTTTTTTTTTTTTTATTAAGTAGGCTTCACACCCATCCTCTTTTGCATTCAGTCTATGATGATACGGTATTTGGTTGTGTGAAAAGATAAGCTGGGGACAGTAAAAATTTTAAAAGCTTTGAGGGGTACTGACGGTGCACAGCCTGCTTGGGATTCTTCTCTCTCTCTCTCTCTCTCCTTCTCTCTTTCTCAAAATAAAGAAATAAACTTTAAAAATGTTTGAAGAAGAAAAAAAATGGGCTTATTTGAGTAAAAATCAATTTGAATGAGGCAGCACCAAACCAGGAGTGATTAGCAGTGCTCCCATGGAGGAGCTGGGGGCAAGACGTTCGCAGAGAAGACAAGGAAGTATGTCTAGGGAATTACTGGATTGGCCATAGCTTAAGCAGTGGTTGCCTTATTTGGGAAAGCCTATTAGGCTGGGATTGATTATCCTTAGGTTTTGATTTCTTAAACTTGAGGCATTTAAAGGCTTAAATTTTGGTTTGCTTGCCTAGGATACAAAGGCATTAGAATGACCTTAGCCTATAACATTAACAACTCAGGCAACAACAGATGTTGGCGAGGATGTGAGAAAGAGGATCTCTTTTGCACTGTTGGTGGGAATGCAAGCTCGTGCAGCCACCCTGGAAAACAGTATGGAGGTTCCTCAAAAAACTAAAAATAGAACTACCCTACCACCCAGCAATTGCACTACTAGGTGTTCATCCAAGGGATACAGGTGTCCTGTTTCAAAGGGACACATGCACCCCCATGTTTATAGCAGAACTGTCAACAACAGCCAAAGTATGGAAAGAGCCCAAATGTCCACTGATGGATGAATAGATAAAGAAGATGTGGTATGTATACACACACACACACACACACACACACACACACACACACTGGAGTATTACTCGGCAATCAAAAAGAATGAAATCTTGCCATTTGCAGCTACGTGGATGGAACTGGAGGGTATTATGCTAAGTGAAATTAGTCATTCAGAGAAAGACAAATATCATATGACTTCACTCATATGAGGACTTTAAGACACAGAACAGATGAACATAAGGGAAGGGAAACAAAAATAATATAAAAACAGGGAGGGGGACAAAACATCAGAGACTCTTAAACATGGAGAACAAACCGAGGGTTGCTGGAGGGGGTGTGGGAGGGGGGATGGGCTAAACGGGGAAGGGGCACTAAGGAATCTACTCCTGAAATCATTGTTGCACTCTATGCTAACTAATTTGGATGTAAATTTTAAAAAATTCAAAAAAACAAACAAACAAACAAAGAATGACCTTAGCCTAACGGCCTCTTTGTTTAATCAGTTCAACAGCTGAAATATAAGAAGAAATGTGGCCTCACACAGATGGTGGAGTTGACTAAGGGAGACCTATTTTAGTAGCTTATTCAGGTAACTGTGGATATTCTTCTTTGATACTATTCCAACACTCAACAGGCGGTGGGTGGTTTCTTAAAGGATGGACGGAATTTGACAGTTCACAGTGGAGGATGTAAATCTTCCAAAATTCTCATTTTTAATTTGTACTCTCAAATATGGTCTTGTTTTCTGTGAAGTGACAGCCCCCCAAAATCTGCCAACTACCCAAGTCTGATAGCCACAGTGTGTGTATCAGTCATTCTTTAAAGGGAAAACTGTGTTCTCAGAAAAAAAGTGGCTAGCTCAGTTCCCAGCTCAAACAACTGTGCCGGCATGCTTCCTTGAGGGTGCCAAGGTACTGTGGTGGGCAGCAGAAACAGCTTATGAATACTTCCCATTTCATCACACAAAGCATTAAAAAGATAAGTACTCGGGGCACCTGGGTGGCTCGGTCAGTTCAGGGTCCAACGTCAGCTCAGGTCATGATCTCACAGCTCGTGAGTTCGAGCCCCGTGTCGAGCTCTGTGCTGACAGCTCAGAGCCTGGAGCCTGCTTCGGATTCTGTGTCTCCTTCTCTCTCTGCCCCTGCCCTGCTCACACTCTGTGTGTGTGTGTGTGTCTCTCTCTCTCTCTCTCTCTCTCTCAAAATAAATAAACGTTTTAAAAAAGAATTTTTTACAGATAAGTACTCAAGGGTTGACATTTAATAAATGTGGTCACTTTCACTGCTTCACCAAGCAACACTCTGAAAACTGGCTTTTGGTTTTTTTCTTTGTTTACTGTGCACGCGCGGGGGTGAGTCCCAGAGTGATTGCTACTGTAGCAAAGTAACTGTGTCTCAGGTTCCTCCGGGGCCCTCAGACTACACTTCCAGAACCGCTGCTTTATACAATAGACTCGGGATCAACCTGCGGCTGTAGGAGCTTCCTCCTGCAGATCAAAGTTTGGACTGAAACCCTGCCCTGAGCCTCAGGACTGCAACAGCCCGCATGGCTTGGCCAGCCCCTTCCCCCACAACCTCCAAGAGTCAGCCCCAGTCCCTTGACCTCCAGCTTCCCGCTCGGATGCACCACTCACCACCGCTTGTCATCCACCTATAGAAACGGAGGGGAATTCACATGCCCCGGGCCCTGACTGTGTGCCAGGCATGACATTATCGGATTTAATGGTCACGACACTCCTGTGAGGTAGATATTATCATCCCCATTTTGCCAGTGAAGAAACTGAGGCCCAGGGAAGCAGGATTCCCACACAGATCTGTCTGACATGATAGTGAAGGCTCGCGCCGCCTTCTGGTCCATTCTCACAGTCTCATCCCCACCCCCGGTCTGGACTTCCTGCCCTTCGGGTCTGCCTGCTGGGGAGGTTCCAGCATGCCTCACGACCAAAATTTCCTGAAATGAGAAAATTCCCAGCACTGGCCGTTTTAATCATCCAGCGTCTGAATTCCTAACGTTCACAAATCACTCAGATGTTGGAAACTATGAGACACCTCAGTCTCCGGAACGGATAACTGATAAAGTCTGAGCTGAGTTCGCTTCTGCCGGTGTCTGTCGTGCCTGAGCCCAGGAGACGAGGCTTTCCTCTGGGGAGCACTTCCACCCAAAGCTGACGGTTTGCCATCTCTGCCTTTGTACTGCACACGGGAGTTGACATCCTCTGGCCTCTTCCTCGGTGCCAGGGGGCTCCCTGGAAAAGCCAGAGCCCATTCAAACAAGTCACAAAACAACTCCCCAGGATGTGACCAGGATAAGAATCACATCCTAAGACTCAGCTTCAGGAAAGTTCATCTCAAAATAAACCCAGAGCTGAAGTAAATAAAGCATTAGGATTATTTTGGGAGAGCAATTTAACAGAACTAGAGAAAGGAAAAAAAAAAAAAAAAAGAAAATACTATTGTCCCCAGCCTTTGTTCAGACATTCTGCGTTTCTGGTACGTCTTGTTAAGTGATGGTTTCGTATCTGACATTGATGCAAGGGGGAAATGACCCATGTTTATGAAAATTATACCATCTCTGCTGAGGGGAAGAGTGTCCTTTAAGCACTGGTTGGAGAGAGGGCAGAGAGTCTGATGAGGATTCAAGGTTGTGTTGATTAAAGCTGGAAGAAACATGTAATTTGTGCAAAAGAACCGAGCGAACAGCAGCTAAGGAAGAACAGTGCTGAGCACATACCAAGGGGACCCTGCGGTGCTGGCTCCCAGGGGAGGTGGGGCCGCAGACAGACAGCAAGATTTCTCAGGACAAGAGAAGGAACGGCACTCGGCACAAGGAAGGGCAAAGCAGTTGGCAGAATGGACGCCAACAGAGCCTCCACTCACGCATTCCACCAAAACAAACAGGTTTTTGTTCTATCATGGTGTGACCATGATCTTCCTGCAATCACTCCTTCATCCGATATGTAACAAGTCCACGGTCCTTGGCTAGGCACTGGGAATATCTCAGGGATGACAACACCGCCTGTGCCCTCCGGGAGCTTCCAGGCCAGTGGGCAAAACGGACTTGTGAACAGGCAAGAATAGGAAAGCGACGGTGCTATGGATTCTGCTGGGGAAGCGGGTGCACCCAGGACGCTTCCTCCGGAAGGTGGCAGTTGACCTAGTTAAACTCCCAGCGAGGACGGTGCGGGGAGGGGTTTGACAGATGGAGGTGGATGCCAATGGTCAGCATGAGTACTCCCAAAGATACCAAGGCATCAACCTTCTTTAGTCTGTGTTGTATCATTCCACTTAAATCCTTCCGAATTGGTATAACTTCTATGGTCCTTAATTTAAACAGGGTAAGCAAGAAATGGTCATCTTTGACTTAGGAAAGCCACACAACCTAGTCGTGTTTGGGGGCCCACAGACCTGGGTTTGAATTCTGCCTCTGCACTCACTAGTGGTGGACAAGTTGCTTAACCTGGAACCGTATCTACCTCACAGGGATGTTGTAAGAAATAGAATGAAGCAATGAGAGTGTCTGGCCCATTCTGTCTCTGAGATCAAGTAACCACTACTCAAATATCCCTCGGGGCATCTGGGTGGCTCCGTCGGTTAAGCATCCGACTACGGCTCAGGTCATGATCTCGCGGTCCCTGAGTTTGAGCCCGGCATCGGGCTCTGTGCTAACAGCTCAGAGCCTGGAGCCTCCTAAGGATTCTGTGTCTCCCTCTCTCTCTGCCCCTCCCCCCGCTCACACTCTGTCCCTCTCTCCTTCAAAAATAAATAAACATTTATATATATATATATATATATACGTATATATATATATATATATATACGTATATATATATATATATATATATATATATATATATATATATATATATATAGCGCCTGGGTGGCTCAGTCAGTTAAGCATCCGACTTCAGCTCAGGTCACGATCTCACGGTCCGTGAGTTCGAGGTCCCCAAGTTTGAGCCCCGCATCGGGCTCTGTGCTGACAGCTCAGAGCCTGGAGCCTGCTTCGGGTTCTGTGTCTCCTTCTCTCTCTGCCTCTCGTGCTCTCTGTCTCTCTCAAAAATAAATAAACATTAATAAATATATATATATCCCTCAACTCTCTGTATTACTTTCTCTCTCCAACGCCACGACCTAATCCAGGCTGCCGTCTCTCCCCTGGACTACAGGACACCCTCAACGCTCCTGTCCCTGCTTCCTATCTTGTTCCCCTCTGAGCCACTTCAAGCTACCAACAAGGCTTTCAGGTACTTATGTGCCCGTGCCTTTCCCGGGCGTCAGCCCCTCCACAGCTCCCCTTGTCCGCGGGGTTGAAACAACAGTGGCTCTCAGCGCATTCACCACCTTACCTCCCAACCTGATCTGCCCCACACTGCCCCATCACACTCCAATTCACTTTTGCCTCCAGAATTTGGGTGCGCTTCCTTCTGCCTGGAGCACAGTCCCTGCTGCCAGCCCTTTCCTCCAGGCTAACGTTCTCCTTCCCAATGCTCTATGCTTCTATCCTTCTTTCGGGATGCTTTCCTGCCTCCTCCCCTATGGCAAGGCTGGATCTGGTGCCCCTTTTTGTGCTCCCATAAAGCCACTTCCATGTTTTCCCCATTGCCCTACTCTATTGTAATCCAGTTCTCTGTAGCAATTGTTAGACAGTCATTTCTTAAGAGCAGGTCTTGTACTATCCCCATTACCTGGCCTGTTTTGAATGAATGAACAATCTCACAGCTAATGAATGGCAGAAATGAGATTAAAACCCAGGGCACTCTAATTCCTAAACTCACGGGTTCCCCCCATCCCCACTGAAACCTAAAGACAGGTAGTGCTACCCCCCTATCCCCTTGATCCCCCCCAACTCCTCCCCACCCCCCTGCAACAAACACATTCTACAGCCTCTCTACTAGGTGTGGACTCACTTTCTGCCAGGAATGCCTATCTCCATTGCAGACTGAGGCTCTGTCTGTATTGTGCAAAGTTATTATTCTCAAGGAAATCACTCAACCCACTGATTTTGGTGAAAACATTTTGGAGTGACAGCGATAACAGGGGGCTTTCCTGAGCTTAGGACATTGGTTTTGGGGAGTGGCAAAAACCACATTGCAACTCGGTTCGGGAGAAAATTCCTGGAAATTTGAGCAAGCTTGTTTGTTTCTTACTCATTAAAGTGCATTGGGCCAACTCTCATTCTTTTGTCAATATTTGCAGACTGAAGACATGACAAACTGCTCTCTGTGCTGGTCAAGATATGGATGCTGAATGATGGGACTAGGGACAAAAATCCCCTGGGACCAAAAGAAGTTTCATGACTGGCTATAGGACAACTTTTTCCCATTTTGGAAGGTTCTACCACAGGATGGGAAAAGCACATGTATCGGCTGAACATGGGAGACCCTCCCCTTCTCTTCCACCCAGAGTTATTCAAGTCCAGAACACAAAGGGACTTGCATGTCACATAAGGAGTTTGGATGTTAATACTAATAATGCCAATTATTGGGGACCTTCATTGTGGTAGATACACTTAATGTATTTTTATAATCCTGAGAGCTAAGAATTGATACAACCATACTATGGATTTAGAAAATGATGTAGAGAAGTTAAGAGTCGTGTCACTGCCACTCAACTGCTAAGCGACCAGGTTCAAGACTGTCCTTTCATGGGGCGCCTGGGTGGCGCAGTCGGTTAAGTGTCCAACTTCAGCCAGGTCACGATCTCGCGGTCCGTGAGTTCGAGCCCCGCGTCAGGCTCTGGGCTGATGGCTCAGAGCCTGGAGCCTGTTTCCGATTCTGTGTCTCCCTCTCTCTCTGCCCCTCCCCCGTTCATGCTCTGTCTCTCTCTGTCCCAAAAATAAATAAACGTTGAAAAAAAAAAAATTAAAAAAAAAAAAAGACTGTCCTTTCTGCCCTATCTCACCTGCCTCCCTCCTCCCAGGCCCAGCCACCATCATCTCTCTTTGGAGTAGCTCCAAATGGTTCTCCCAGCTTCCTCTTTTTCCCTCCTCCAATGCAGAGAGATCTTTAAAAATGCAAACCAGTTATGTCAACCTTCCTGAAATCTGCTTGAAATCTTCCCACCGTAACAGGGGTTGTCGCTACTTACCAGCATCCATCCTGCCAGCAATCCCGTGGTTTGGTGAGCCTAGTTAACTAATCTGGGGAGTCCCATGAGCCCTGCTGTAGGAATTGGTAATCCAGGCACTGCATTCTCTTCGCTGCAGAGATTGAGCAAGGTGTTGGGAGAGGCCATTAGTCAGAAGTTCAGAAATGATGTTCTGTTTTCATTCTGGGGCTCTCTGTTTCCGTCCCTGTCTCTATCTCTGTCTCTGTCACTGTCTCTTTCTTACTCCAGAACATGAGTGAAAAAGCACAGCCTCCGTGCCTGCGGGAAGCCACCTTGGGAGGGAGGCACTGAGCTTCACGAGAGGAGCACGGAGCCAAGGGGATCACAGAGACAGAGTTGGAGCCTCGGCTGCACCACATCTGAGGACTCTCTGCCTTTCACCCTTCTAGTTATGGTGTGCCAATAAACCCTCTTTATTATTCAAGCCGGCGTCCATTAGGTTCCCTGTAACCTGCCACAGAAAGTCTCCCGAGTGGTTCGAATGCCTCCCAGGGCACTTTGAATTGCATCCAGATGCCCTACCTTGGTATTAAAGGCCCACTAACCTCCAAGATCAATGAGAGGTGAGGGCAAGGACTGGACTTTCATCTACCCTGGTACTGCCAGCCCCTCACATCAGTCTAGCACATAGCAGGCACTCTAAAAAAAAAAAAAAAAAAAAAAAAAAAAAAATTTTTTTGGAGCCTATGAAGCCAGGTGTCTCTCTAGTACATTATCTGCTTCCCGAAGGCAGGTGGTCCCACTGGCGTCCCACTGCATCGCATGCTGGACCGACCTCTCTGCAAGTCAGCCACATTTTGCTGGACATCAGTTTTATTAGACATTCAGCTCCCCCATCAGTGTCCTTGGGGACACCACCATCAGGGAGGGCTTGGCCCTTCTGAATGTGAGGATGTCAAGCTGTGCCTCTGATGGCCAGACACTCCCGGAGGAGGCAGCATCCCAGCAACGCCGAAGCTGCAGACCTTCCCCCTCACCCCCCACCCCCCTTGACCAAGGAGAACCTCTGGAACAGGCTGGAACTCCCACGAGCAAGTGGGGAGGGGACTCCTAGCCATCATGATCCGGGCAGTGGGGCATAAAGAACATTCAGGCATGGGTCAGAGGAACATTTTATTCCTTTTGTTTATCTGACCAGCAGGCCCTTCCTGCCCTGAGCCCTCTGCACGGCTGCTTCCTCTGCCTGGTCACCCAGTCACTCCACTCTCCGAACAACCTTTGTCCTAATTCTCTGCAGACTGTTGATCAATAACTGATTTTACTTACCTGTGTGTTTATTTTTCTCTGTCCCTTCTTCTCAAACATAAACTCCATAAAAGCACAGACCGAAACTCTCTGCCTCATCACCACATCTCTGGTATCAAGAATCCCCTAATACACACAAATTATCAGTGATCAGTTGCCCTGCCCCCTCCCAGGGACCCACCCCCTGAAACAGCTGACTTTGTCTCATCAGTTAGGCATCGTTCTTTTTTTTTTTTTAGGCGTCATTCATTTTATTTATTTATTTTTAATTCTGAGAGAGAGCAGGGGAGAGGGGCAAGAGGGAGAGAGAGAATCTTAAGCATGCTCCACACTCAGCCAACTCGGGGCTCAGTCCCACAACCCCAGGATCATGACCTGAGCCGAAATCAAGAGTCAGATGCTCCACTGACGGAGCCACCCAGGCGTCCCAGTTAGGCAATCATTCAAACATGACCTCCTCAGGGAGGCCGCCACCCCCTCATGTAGAGCGACCCCTCCCCACAGAACTGCTTTCTGTTGACACATATGTGTATTTTCTTTCATAGCTCTGATCACACTACAAAATTATCTCGTGTATTTACTTGTCGTGTATTTACTTGTTTGTTATCCGCTTTCTCGAATGTAAATTCTCTATCATTCCCTGTGGAATTCCCCAAAGGCAAGATCACTTCCAAACATTAAGTAGGTACTCAGTGAACTTTTACAGGAGGAATAATAGGAAGAAAGGAGGCAGGGAAGGAGGGAGGGAGTCTCCAAGGCTTTAGAACTGGCGGACATGAGGAGATAAGGCACGGGAGGAAATCAAGGTTGATTTTAGAGTAACGCCGTGAGGTAAACAGGGCAGGTTTTGCCACCTGAAGAAACCACAGGTCAGCCATGTTGTGACTGTCACAAAACAGCATGTCTGGCGAAGTTCAAATTTGACCCCAAATCTCTATGATCCATTTTCCAGTTCCCTTTCTCCAGAATCGTGCTGCTTTCCTGTTTAAAACTTATCTACACACACGCTTAAGGGAGCAACGATCTCCCTTACCCCCATCAGTACAGATTCTCCTGAGGCAGAGACTAGCTATTCGAGAAACCGTAACTGAATCTCTTGGTTTGTTTGTCTTCACAATGCTTCAATTAAACCACTTTAATGAGGCACAAGCAGCCAATACCAGTCTGATATAAAAGTCTTTCCATGCCTTTGTGCAACAGCCAGGTCTCTGGCTTCTCTCTCTCAATTATTACCTTAACCGTGCCCTGGAGACTGAAGGAGCCAGTTTATTTTGACTGGGAGATTGTTAAACTGCAGGAGGCAAATCTGAGACACTGCCAGGCTGTGATTTCCATTGCCCCACATGGCCACAGGGTGCTGAGAATAGCCAAGGGCGCTTCCTGCTGGAGGAGGAAATGGCAGTTTCCTCAACTCCCGGAAACATTACTTCCTCTCTGGTGCCTAGCTCCGTGTTAACCAATTAGACAGCCTCTTCCCACCCCAAACCCCCAGAGACCTGGCCCAAGCCTGTAGAAGAGACATCCTGTTTCCCCTAAGGAAGTAGCCCAACTTGAAGGGGCCTCTAGGGTACTGAGTGAGGGGTGGGTAGGTAGTGGGGCAGGAAGGCAATGACCAGTAGTAATAATAGTGTTATCCAGTGTCAGCTAAGTACTAAGCCCCCACCCCGCCCCCTTGTCCTGAGACTCAGAGATCTAAGTAAACTTGACCTAAACTCTCACTGGCCTTTGATAGTCCAAAGTCATCAAAGATAGAAAACTCAACCCTTTTCTTGTTTGTACAGAAAATAAGCTCACACCACACATTCCAGGAATTTAGAAACACTGCAGTGGAATTTGAGTGGTCACAGGGCACCGACATATTTCTTGGCAAGTAGCCTCATGGAGACGGCTCTGAAGCCAAGCTTCCTGGGTTCAAATCCTACTTCATACTCCCTATCCCTTCTTAACTGTATGTTATTGGGCAGGTCAAGGTCTCCGGGCCTCACTTTTTTCTCTCTTTCCTTCCTTCTAGGGAAACAGTCGTACCTACCTCATCAAGATTCAGTGAGATAAAGCACTTAGAATAGATAAAGCATTTGGCACAATTCAGTACTCAATAAATGTCCATTATTGTTTATTCTGCTTCCTCCTCCCCTTCAGAAGGAAAAAAAAAAAAAAAAAACCCTTCCTTGTCTCATAAAGAATAATGGTACCCCTTCTCTGAAACCTTGGCCTCAGCCAGTATCCATGCCCTTGAAATTTTAGCTCCTATGGGAACTGGCCTTGTCAGGGATTCCTCTAAGTGCTCTCCCTGTAGGCCATTTGAGTGAATAAAAATTTCTCAGTCTCATTATCATTTATTACCATTTAATAGCAACCACTTACTAAATAATGTTCGATGGTATTATTCCGTTTTTTTAAATAAACTTCCTATTTTAGGATAGTTTTAGATTTACAGGAAAATTACAAAGATAGTACAGAATTGCCATATATCTCACACTCGGATCCCCCGGTATTAACATTGCACATGAATGTGGTACATTTGTTACAATTAATGAGCCAAGGTTGATATATCATATTAACTGATATATCTGTATTTACTCATACATCTTTTATTTTACCTAATGTCTTTTGAGGTTTCAGGATCCTATCAAGGATAGCATATTATATTTAGTTGTCTTGCCTCCTAGGCCTGTCTCGGCTGTGACAGTTTCAGAGGCTCTCCTTGTTTTTGATGACCTTGACAGTTTTGAGGAGAACCAGTCAGGTATTTTACAGACAGTCCCTCAATTAGCCATTGTCTGATGTTTTTCTTATAACTTGAGAGACTGGGTTTTGAGAAGGAAGACTGCAGAAAGCAAGTGTCATTTTGATCATATCATATCACCCTATACCAATATAACTTATCATTGTTGATGCTGACCTTGAACACCTGGCTGAGGCAGTGTTTGCCAGATTTCTCCACTGTAAAGTTACTCTTGTTTTCTCCCTTTCCATCCACACTCTTTAGAAGGAAACCACTCCATGCAGTCCACACTTGAGCAGGGAGATGTGCTTCACCTCCTTGATGGCACAGTATCCATATCAAGTATTTGGAATTCTCCTATATGGGAAATTTGTATATTCTCCTCTGTTGATTTATTTATTCAATAATTTGTCTATACCAGTAGGGGCTCCTGTGACAGTCAAAATCTTAACTTATTTATTCTGTTGTTCAAATTACTCCAGCTTCGATCATTGTGAGCTCTTTCACTTGATTCATGCATCCCTTCACCATATTCCGTCACTGGTTTGCTTTGTTTTACTTTTGAACAATTCCTCATATCCCGGTACTATGAGATGCCCTAAGCTCATCTTATAAATTTCCTGCCCCGGTCTTAGATTTGGCCATGTCTCTAAGGAAAACTGATTCCTTTTATTGTAGGACGGTGTTAGCAACCAAGATCTGGGCACTAGATGTGCTCGCTATGACTGCAGTGTCCTTGCTTTTAGGCTCTCTCAGTTGACCGAGTGAGGAAATTTTTGTGTGTATGCTAACTGCAACCCATGTATTTATACATATCTATAAATACTTATAAGTGTAGCCATCGGTATCTGTATTAAGCTGAACACTGTTGACACCAATGTCCTCAACTCTAATCCATTATTGCCACATGGGTCATTCCAGCTTCCTCCTCTTGCTCAACTATGTACTCTCACTCCAGGAGGAAGAAAGCTGGCTCCTACCATCCATTTATTTAATTGTTCAATTCCCATATACGGATGACCCTTGAACAATATGGGTTAGGGACACCAATCTCCACGCAGTCCAAAATGCCCATATAACTTCTGATTCTCCAAAAACTTAACTACTAATAGCCTACTGTGGACTAGATACCTTACTGGTAACACAAACAGTCGACTAACATACATTTTGTATGTTACATGTATTATATGCTCTATTCTTCCAATTAGGTAAGCCAGAGAAAAGGAAATGCTATTAAGAAAAACCATAAAGATGAGAAAACACATTTACAGTACTGTATGGTAAAAAATCTACATGTAAGTGTACTCACAAATTTCAAACCCGTGTTGTTCAAGGGTCAACTGTACTTCTATAGCAGTATCAGAACTGTTGACCCATATTCCCTGGGAACCAAGTTTTTAACGGAAGTTCAGTGTTTATACACAGTTCCTTCTGCCTTTAGTTTTACAAACTCCACTCATTTCCAAAGTTACTTAGTTCAGTGACTTTTTCCTTCACCCCTTTCACTAAAGTTGTGTCATACATGTGTAATACAATTAAACTGTTCTGCCACATTCTCATCCCATCCCAGATCCCTTGACGTCTCAATGATCTTCCTTTACTGTGTATACGTTAAGGTTCGCTCTGTGCTATAAAGTTCGATGTGTTTTGATAAGTGCATAATGTCATTTACCCACAGTTACGGAATCATACTCTAAAAAAACCCACTAAGCTTCACCTATTTAACTCCCCCACCCTAGTGCCTGACAACTACAGATTTTTTTTTAACGTGGGGCTCAAATTCACAACCCCGAGATCAAGACCTGAGCTGATATCAAGAGTCAGACACTTAACCAACTGAGCTACCCAGGTGCCCCCTCTACAGATGTTTTTAGCCCTACTTTAGTTTCACCTTTTCTAGAATAGCATATACAACTGGAACCATAGAGTATGCAGCCTTAGTAGACTGCCTTCCTTCACTGAGCAGTATGCATTTAAGAGTCATCCGTATCTTTTCAAGGCTTAATAGCTCTTTTATATTTTGTTCTCTTACTGTGGAATAATATCTCATTGCATGTACATACCACAGTTTATCCATCCAGTGAGGAACACCTTGGGTGTGTGCGGGGGGCGGGGTGGGGAGGATCCAGTTTGAGGCAATTATGAATACTAGTGTGCAGGCTTTTGTTTGCACGTTGAGTTTCCACGCTAGAAAAATACCTAGAAGGGCAGCTGCTGGATCATAGAGTAAGAAAGTGCAAGACTGTCTTCTAAAGTGGTCAAGCCATTTTGCATTCCTATCAGCAATAAAGGAGAGCTTCTGTTGCTATACTGTCCTCACCAGTATTAGGTGCAGTCGATGTTTTAAATCTGGGCCATTCTTATAGGTGTGCAGTGATATCTCATTATTGTTTTAACTCGAAATTTCCTAATGACAAATGATATTGATCATCTTTCCATGGGTGACCTTCTCTGATGAGGTGTCTGTTTAGATGTGCTGCCCATTTTCATATTGTTGAGTTTTAAGTGTTCTCGTATATTTTGAATAGAAGTCCTTTATCAGACATGTGTGTTGCAAATATTTCCTCTCATTCTGTGGCTCATCTTTTGCCTATCTTAATGGTGTCTTTCACAGAGAAGACGTTTTCCATTTTTTTGGAAATTAAAAAAAAAATTTTTTTATGTTTATTTATTTTTAAGAGCGAGAGAGACAGAGTATGAGCAGGGGAGGGGCAGAGAGAGAGGGAGACACAGAACCCGAAGCAGGCTCCAGGCTCTGAGCCGTCAGCCCAGAGCCCGACACGGGGCCCGAACTCACAGAACGTGAGATCATGACCTGAGCCAAAGTCGGCCGCCCAACCGACTGAGCCACCCACGCGCTCCTAGAAGAATAAAGTCCAAGTTACCTGCTTTCCCTTTCCCAGGCCACGCCTTGGATGTTATATCTGGAAACGCACTGCCACGCCCCGAAGGATTTTAAACGTGTTCTCTTCTGTAATCCTGACACCAGTGCTCTGAGGCAAGGGGCGTTACACCCATGTCACAGAGAGAGTGGCTGCCTGCCACGCTTTTCTCTGAAGTACCTTTAAACAGGCGAAAGAGAGGACAGGTAAGAACTAAAAGAGAATGGGTAGCAGGCCAAGACAAATACTACATGTCCTCAAAGTTCCCTATTCAGCCTTAAAATTTGAGCCTGTTGACTATCTCCTCCGCAACCCAGCTCAGTTTGTGGTGTTTTTAATTTCAGAGAGGGCACGCGCGCGGTAGTGGGGGCGGGAGAGGGGCAGAGAGAAGGAGACGGAATCTTAAACAGAGTGCACGCTCAGCATCGAGCCCAACGTGAGTCTCCATCCCACGACCTGAGCTCAAGTCAAGAGTCAGACGCTCAAGGAAACGAGCCACCCAGGCACCCCAAAGCTGAGGTGTTTGTTTGACTTTTTTTTAATGTTTCTGTATTTTTGAGAGAAGGAGAGAGAGCAGGGGAGTGGCAGAGAGGAGACAGAGAATCCCAAGCAGGCCCCCCGCTGTCAGTGCAGAGCCCACTGTGGGGCCTCGAACTCACCAATGGTGATATCATGACCTGAGTCGAAATCAAGAGTCAGATGCTTATGAGTTTGTTTTAATATAAATATTACATTATTGACATTATTGTTGCTGGAACACACACACACACACACACACACACACACCACCAACACTATGATGAAACTAATGCCTCGCTAGGAAATTTCATATTTATTGAGTGGGTGACTTTGCACCCCCCAGCAGTGACACGCTCTTTCTAAGAATATTCGTTCATACCTCAGTTTGGAAAACAAACTGGACTGAAGGAAGAGGCAACGAGAAGGAACCTGGCTAGTGTCACACAGCTAGCAAGCTGTAGGTTCAGGATCTGATTCCTGAATGAGCAGACTCCCAAAGCAGTGCTCCTGGGGACCTGCGGGGTACAGTAGATGTGCCGGGGTCCTTGGCCAGACATAGCCTGCAGCGCAAGGAGGCACCCCCTCCCCCGCTGCCCGCTGACCTGGCCTTCCCCTGGCTTCGAAGCCTCTAGAACCCTACCATGTAATTTAGGCTTCCCTCCCTCTTTGAAGCATAGAGAAAGGGAAGGAGCAAACCTGGGAAGTGCCTATCACTGAAGCCTGTGAATGTGGGGGGAGAACTAGCTCGAAGGGATGATACAGAACCTGAAAAAAATCACCGATGATAAAAAAAAAACTTTGTAGGTCAAGACAATTTTTGCTGCAACAACAATGCACATAATAAAACATCCCGAGGAACCTTATAATTACGCCAAGTTAAACTGCGCGGGAGCGTCTCTCCGGCCGTGAGAACCATGTATTTCTTGGTGCAGTTGCATTCAGTGGCTGGGGCTGGGGTAGCCACAGCTCTGAAAGAGGCAGCTTCATGAGAGAAAGAGGTCATTCTCTCAGAGGAATGGCCTCTGCCCTTCAGAGCTAGGATCTGACTGGCTCCTCTGGAAGGAGTGGGGGCCGCAGGCATCTCTGTGTGACAGCGGGGCTTTCAGAGCCCAGCGCCAGGCACAGGAGCCTCTCTGCTCCCCACCCACCCCATCTGGATTTCACGCATTCAGCGAGCATTCCTGTGTACAGGCGGGGACCCCCAGCTCCACCCTCCTCCTCAGGGTTAGTGGCCCCTTTTCCCACATGCCGTCCTGGAGTCCAAGGCCTCCAGTTTTTTTTCTCTGCTTCCCCGGCGACTAGCCCTGTCCTCCTGCCTGCCCTCTCGGGGTCACTTTCCTCTCCTCTGCAAAACAGGAGTCAGAGGACTCTAGGTGGGGTTGAACGGGGCTGCCTCCACCCTCGTGGTTGGACAGACGCTGCTATTCCGGCAGAAAAACGGCCATCGGGACTGGCCTTCCAAGCTTGCTGCAAAGACTTCAGGTCCTTCTGGTAGCAAACGCCTCCTCCCAGATGTATGTAAAACAGTCAGCACAGGGTGCTAAGCCAGTCAGTGTTAAAACTTTCCTTCCCTTTTCTTGCACCGGCTTCAAAGTGCCCCCACCCGCTTTGCATGCCTCACTGCCTCGGGTAAGGCCGCTCCGCCCCATGCCCCCGCTTATGCCCCGAACCCCGGCGCATCTTCAGGGAGAGGGTTGGGGTGACCACTGCCATTCACATTTCAAAGACTCCAAAACGGGGGGCTCCTCTGAGCCCCAGCCTGATCTGCGGCGTGACTGAAGGATGGAGCGGGGACAGGGGGTTTTGCAGGATTAACCAGCTCTCCCACTGAGAGGCCGGGCAACCTGTGTTACTAAATCCTCCTACTGGATTAAGCCTGAGCCCACAGATCACCCGCAGCCTTGAACAGATGTGACACAATGGGACACTTTCTGGGCCTCGGTCCAACGAAGGGGCTAAAAGTAGACGGCGCATGGGCACATAGCACTTGTCACTCTCTCCCTTGTGTTATTTGTAGAGGCAGCAGGGTGTCTTAAAAAGAACATGAGCCAAAAGACCTGGGTCTGCTCCCAGCCCTGCCACATGCCAGCTGTGTGACCTCTGGTGGGTTACTTCACTTCTCTGGGCCACAGCTCCCTCAACAGTTCACTGCATGGATTTCACGGACTCGTGCAGGGTTCTGAGAAATTACTGAAAACTCATGTCCTCAGAGAGCATGGGCATGAAGCATGAACGGGACTTCCCCTGGCTGGGATGAAGGCCTGGCTCGAATGTCGTCTCACATCTGTGGCTTCCCGCCCTCTTCCTCCTTCCTCGTCGGCGCTCTGCGGCACCTTGCACGTGCCTCCGTCTTTACCCTCCGTCTTTCCAGTTTCTCTCCTCTTAAGGGGGGCAGGGTGGCTGCCCAGAAATTAGGGCTCCACAGTATTTATCTTTGCCCTCACTTATCTGGCCACCCATGGGTTCCTAGAAACACAGATCAAACTAAGAACGCTTTGTAGCTGGTGCCCCCTCTGGGGTCACGAACCAGCCTATCTACCGGTACGCCCCATCTCCCCTCTAGACTGTAGGCACTCCAGGGGCAGCGACCAGGGTCGACTCATCCATGCATCCACCATGGTGCCACGCTAGACACACAGCGGGTGTTCAGTGAGTACGTGTGGAAAACAGGAAGAAGGATGGAAGGGGAGAGAAAGAAACAGAACCCCTCTTCCCAAGAGCAGCTCACCCAGATAACTGTCATACCCCCGCAGCCGCCAGGCAGACCGCGATCTCACTCCTCCCCCTGGGTGCAAGTTCCACACGTTTTCTTAGTCCTCCTGGCCAAAATCTTTCCAAATTCAAAAAGCCTGGCTATAGTCTCTCCAGCAGCACTTTTCCTGTGTGATGTTGAACTCAACCTGTCACCCAAAGGACGCAATCACTGCAGGGCTATCAGGGTTATGAGAAAAGTCACCCCTGGCCCCATGGAGCAGGAAGATCCCCATATAATCTCTTCATAAACATGGGTGGGGAGGACCCGCCTTCCATTCACTGCTGCTTCTGTCTTTGCCGGTGCACGCTTCCCTTTGGTCTGAACCGCCTTTGGCCGTTCCCCAAACCACACCCTCTCGTGAGACCCCTCCAGCCACCACCCTCGCCACAGCCAATTTGCCTACGGGACTCACACTTCTCCTTCAGAATACAAGCCAGGTGTCACCTCTCTGACACAGAGGCCATCTGCACAGCAGGCATGCAGGACAGCTGTCAGGAGCCCGGGCGTTCCAGTTGAAGCCCTAGCACGAATGCACTGTGTGACTTCGGGAAAGTCACCTCCCGGGTCTGAGCCTCAGTTGGCTCATCTGTAAAATGGGAATAACAGCTCCTTCACACAGTTGTTACGAGATGTAGTAAACGTGAAACGCTTGGCACGGACCTAGGCAGAGAGAGAGCTCTTAGTGAACGGTGGCTGTGGGTGCATATGAAGCATTCCTAGACCCCCGACTGGATTAGGTGGCCCTCCCCTACACTCCGACAGCACCCTGTGCGTATCCCTGTAGTTGTCATTCATCTGTTTTAATATCTGCTCATTATCTGTGGTCCAACGAGACAGGAAGCAACTCATGGGCAGCAACTCTCTGTCTTGGTAGCCCCAGGAGCCAAGAGCAGGTCTGTTTATTGCGAGTGAATGAATGGATGGAATGAATGAAGGCAGGAGTAAGTAAAGTGAATGAATAGGTCTTCAGGCTTCATTGACAGCAATGCCTATTCTCAACCCCAGTAGGGCTAAGGCTGGAGCTGCCCAGAGCGGCTCAGGTCTGAACCATGCCTAGGATATCACTTTAGGCCCCCAAGGACACAGAGCAGTGGGGACAATGAGAACTCAAATGTAGACTCTCACATGTACTTTGTTACTGCTGAGCCTGGCCCCTGTCCTCCCCCCAAGGCCCACCAGGCATCTGACCATCAATAAATATTTGCTTGGAATGTAGAGATTCATCTATTCACTTAAGAAATATTTATCGAGGGGCGCCTGGGTGGCGCAGTCGGTTAAGCGTCCGACTTCAGCCAGGTCACGATCTCGCGGTCCGTGAGTTCGAGCCCCGCGTCAGGCTCTGGGCTGATGGCTCAGAGCCTGGAGCCTGTTTCTGATTCTGTGTCTCCCTCTCTCTCTGCCCCTCCCCCGTTCAGCTCTGTCTCTCTCTGTCCCAAAAATAAATAAATGTTGAAAAAAAAAAATTAAAAAAAAAAAAAAAATATTTATCGAGACAGACACCATTCCAGGGAACAGGTTACAGCAGTAGAGGGATGAGCATGTTCCCAGGACAGACAAGGGGAAATATGATTCCTTAGAGAGGTGACATAAGCCAGTATCACCTGTCACTGTGGAGGTAGAGGAGGAGGACGAAGAACTATGGACAGGGAGCCAGGAAGCCCAGATCTGTACTTTGGCTATAGGCACAGTCATCTCAGCCAGGCCACTTAGCTTCTCTTGGCCCCTGTGACTTGCTACTTAGACGGCCATATCTGCCCTTCTCGCCACCAGGTCAGATATTCGTATCAGGAATGATTCTAGAAAATGCTGTGGAGTCAGGGAAGGATGACAGCTTATTGCCACAATGACCTGGTTCGGGGACCTCCATCTACCTCGCCAAGCCTCTACTTGTTCCTCTGTAAAGTGGGGATGAATACTCACTTGGCCTACCCCACAGAGTCCTCGTGGATCTTAACCCAGACCACAGAAGGACACAGGGCATTGTGAACAAGCAAAGAACACTGACATTGGAACTCCCTGCTCTAGGCTTGTACTGACTCCACTCACACTTCAGTTTCAAGGCCCGGATTTCCCTGAGGTGAATCACTTAGCCTCTCTGACGCTCAAGGTCCTCATCTGTAAAATGGGAATAATAATCCCTGTCTGGCCCGCCCCGCAGTGTTGTGAAAATCTAACGAAATTGTGGATTCGAAAAACCTTGGCAAATGCTGACACGCTATATAAATGATCAAGTGCTCTATAAACGTGAAGAACGATTATTCTTTCTGTTGTCATGTGGGAGGATGTTTATCGTGGTAGAATTGGACTTGGTGCCACATCTGTGGCTCACCTATCAAGAGAGAAAGAAAAGAACCAGTAAAATGCTCTCCGTGTATCCCAAACGTGTGGAATCTCGCTCGATTCTTTTTTTTTTTTTTTTTTTTTTTTAATTTTTTTTTTCAAGGTTTTTTATTTATTTTTGGGACAGAGAGAGACAGAGCATGAATGGGGGAGGGGCAGAGAGAGAGGGAGACACAGAATCGGAAACAGTCTCCAGGCTCTGAGCCACCAGCCCAGAGCCCGACGCGGGGCTCGAACTCACGGACCGCGAGATCGTGACCTGGCTGAAGTCGGACGCTTAACCGACTGCGCCACCCAGGCGCCCCTCGCTCGATTCTTGAGGGGACCCCACGTGCTCTATGCAGGAAAAAGAAAGACTTTTTTTCATTAGAGAGGAAGATAGAATAGGATTCCAAGTTGTCACTGTTGCACCTACAGTGTGACCTTGGGCAAGTTGCTTTCCCTCCCTGAGCCTCATTCTCCACACTTATCAAAAAAAGAGATCAGATTCTTTTTAAGTTGAGATGCTTATGCCTAAGAGGAAAAAAAAAAGTGATAACCAGTAACTCGATTTGTTATCTCACAGCAAGAAGCCCAAATATCGGGGTCCTGGACTTGGTATTACAGGGCCTCAAAGGGATCAGGGCCACAAGCCAGTTTCTAGGTCATTCTTTAATGGTGTCAAGACAGCTCCTGCAGCTCCAAACTTCACACCCCCACTCAGCAATGCCCAAAGGCAAGAAGAGCTGAGTGTTCGTCTTGGGCCTCTCTTAAGAAAAGAATAAGGAAAATTTCCCAGATGTTCCCCCTTGTATTTCATGGTGGGGGCGGGCGGCAGGGGCAGGAGGGTGATCACATGCCTCTTAACTAAACAATCAGGAAAAAGAAAAGGGAATTACCATGATGAGCAACAAAATCAGTGCTCTGATAACTAGAACCAAAGCAGAAATGACTGCAGGGCAGGTAACCTTCAGCATCTGACACAGTCTCTGGATCTCTGAAGTCCACTCGAACCCCGAAGTGCAGTGATGAGATCAGCCCAAGGTCACAGAGCCCCACGGGAGGAACTGAAACACCCTGCCCCTGCCCAGTCTCCACGCCCTACCCTGTTCCTAGTAGATGGACTAGATGGGAGGTGGTGCTGGTGAGTGAAGCCAGACCCTACACCATCACTGAACTCTCCTCCGGCCGCAGGACACCCGTTCAGCCAGGTGCACCTCTGACAGCTTTCTAGATTCTATTTCTAAAAACAGCCTCGCCCACCAGGCTCAGAGCTGATGACCCCTGACTTTCCTTCCTGCATCTTTCAATAAATAAACAGCAGCTGATAAGAGTGACTTAAACAAAGAGGTGTGTTTTTTCCCCATATAAGAAGTCTAGAAGCAAGCAACCCAGGGCTCCATGGTCCTGAAGAAGCCAGGTTCCTTCCATCTCTCTGCCCCTCCATCCTCAAGATTATTTCATGGTCCAAAATCACTTCCACAACTATCATTATCATTATGTCAACATTCGGAAAGGAAAAAGGAAAAGCAAAACCAACCAAAAAAGACCTTTATCTTTCTTACCCTCTCCTTTTTTTTTAAGTAGGCTCTATACCCAATGAGGGTCTCAAACCCACACCCCCCGAGATCAAGAATCACACGCTCTACCAACTGAGCCAGCCAGGCGCCCCCTTCCCCTCTCCTTTTTTAAAGAGATTTCTCACACACCCCATCCCCAAACTCCTTATATCTCATTGGCCAGAACTTCATCACAGGACCACACCTTGCTGCTAAGGAGGCTGGGAAATGTCTGTTTTAAACTGGGCATTTTGCAACTCCCAATTCATTTAAATTAGTAAGCAAGACAAAGAGAACGGCTTTGAGGCAGGCAGCCCGCAATCTCTGCTACAGTTTTGGGGCTGATCGTTAGAGAATAACGTGAGTTCCAGACAGGAGATCTGGGTGGTTGATCGCTGCGAAGTGTTGGAGGACAGGGGACCCTGGGCAGTGGTGGGGGTGGTGGCTGCTTTGTTTCGTTTTGTTCTGGCTGGCTTTCATCTGGCTACCCGTGGAACGTCACACATGTCGCCACATCTCCCTGAACCTCCTAATGTAGAGGATGGGACTTTCTAGGTCAACTGTGGTAAAATGAATCTGGGGACAAGGTTCATCCCTTTACTTGTTCATTCTTTCACCCAACCAGAATCTACTCATGCATCTTCTGTGCGCCAAGGGCTGTGTAGGCATTGAGGATTCAGAGATTCATCATGAACCCTGCTTCCGGCAGTTTATAGTCCATTGGAAAAAAAAAAAAAAAAAAGTCCAGGGAAACGACATCCATTATGGTACATTGTGCTAAATTCTATGTGAAGGATAAGTACAAAGAAATCGGAAGCTGGAAGAGGGGCGCCTAACACAGGCATCACGAGGATGCTTAAAACATGAGCAAGAGCTGGTGGGGGAGAGGAGGCTGGAAAGTACAGGAAGGAGGCTGGCACGTATGAACGTGTATCATGTTCCAGAAACACTCTCCCACTGCACACTGACCCTCAGGTAAGGCTCTGGCTTCTGAGCTTTTATTTCCAGCTGGTATTGTTTATTCTGCTTGTTCAAACAGATCAGAGATTGGATCTCAGCCTACCACCTAACAACACGAGTTCAGGTAAGGGGTTTCATCTTGAACTTGAGCCTCACCATTGTCATGAGCTTCCGTGTCCTTGTCCATAAACGCCATCAGCCACTGGTGGTGAGGACTAATATCGTGCACGCATGGGCCTAGCCTGATCCTGATGCACAGTGAGCTTTCAATCCATTTCTGCCCTCCCTCCCTTTCCTCATGACTATGGTGTGAACCCAACAGGTGTCAGGGAACCAGGAAGAGAACCACTGGCAAAGGGCTTAAGCAGAACAAGAGTGGTTTCTGTATTGATCATGGAACGGGAAAAATTCAGGTGACAGGAACCGTGATGCATGCCACAGAGCCAACCGTGTTGTTCGCCCCTGATGAGGTGGCCAGAAGAGCTTCTGGAGCAGGGGGACGGTCAACCCCCTGGAAGAGAACAAACCACCAAACCTTGTGGCCCGGTGACCCCTGCTGCAATTGCCATGAATCTCTGTGCTGGCTGCCTCCTGTGGAACAAGGGAATTGTATCACAACCTCTGCCCCGCCAGAGCTGCTGGGGCTGTGTGAACAGGCCTGCAGGGGCATCCAGGGCACCCCTGATGAGGAAGGTCGGTTCCATCTCCGTGCCTCTGCCAACCTAGACGCGCACCTCCGTGCCTTCCTACAGGCTCCCCTTACCCCCGACCCAGAGCCCTCCCTTCTTCCTTTTACCTTCCACATCCTGCCCATCCTTGACAACCTTGACTCCAGGAAGCCCTCCTGATGGCCAGCCTGCACTGATCTCACGCCCTCAAGACGTCTCAGACTGGACCACGCCGTAAGACGGTCACTCTGCCTCTTCCATGTTTTTCTGTTCTGCTTCACCCTCACCTCACCAGGACAAAGGCCCTTGGGTGTTCACCGTATCATCACTTCCAAGGGACTTCCCTCTACCCCCCCAATGCCCACTGTAAATCAAGGCCACTTCATCTCTGCCCTCTGATATGATGATTTCAGTCCCTAAATGTGCCATACCCCAGCTTGTCTATCTTTCGAGCTTTGGTTTACACGTCACCCCCTTTGCAAGCCTTCCTTTGTCCTTTGCCTCTAACTCCCCTCAGACCGAGTACTTTTACCACGAGCCCCTTTTATACCGTTTCCCCCATTACTCCTCTTACCGATGCTGAAACTAACCAGTTCATGCCTTCCTCCCCCTCTGACAATAAACTACATGAGAGCCAGGGCAGAGATATATCCCCAGCACCCAGCATGGTGCGGGCAGGTGCATGAATGACCTACCATGAACTACCCGACCTTGCAGTGATTGCACTCAATTCACAACACATTCGCACCGAATGCCATGCCATCTCCAGTCCATCTTTTGAGGTGTCAGGCACAGAACTAGATCCCAGGAAAGAATGATCCCAGGCTGAGGGGGACAGGAGACAGCTGTAGGGTATGGGGAGGGAGCCCTGGGTGGAGATACAACATCACTGCCGCATCAGTACAGGGAAGGAAGCCAAAGCTTCATCTGGGACAATCAGGGAAGGTTTCTCAGCAGTAGCAGCTGAGGGGTCCGTTCAGATAAGGAGGAGTTTCCTAGGTTTAGGAAAGAGGACCGGGCTGACCCAGGTAGTAGTAGAAGCAGCATGTGTAAAGACAGGGAAAGAGGAAAAAGGTCACTACACTAAGGGCAGGATGAGAAGCCCAGGGTCATGGGCATATGGAGTCCAAGAGGGGAGTGGAGGCAACAGGGCTTGAGAGGAAGGCAGAGCCCAAGTAGGAGGGTCCTCACACTGCCAGGTGCCGCACCTGAGCCCTGATCCTGCAGGCAGCGGGGGGCCGTGGAGACCTCTGAGTATGTGAGGCATGTGCCCAAGTCTGATCTCTAGAAAGATGTCTCTCAGAGCAGTACAATCTCATTTCCTATCCTCCTCTTTGACACACTCATTCACGACCTCCACCCTTCCTGCAGACCAGCAGTGCTCAAGGCATGGCTGTGAACCAGCAGCAACATGTCAACTGGGAATCTGTTAAAAGTGCAGGGGCACCTGGGTGGCTCAGGCGTCCAACTCTTGATCTCAGCTCAGGTCACGATCTCACACATTGTGAGATGGAGCCCTGCATCAGTCTCTGTGCTTAGAGCACAGAGCCTGCTTAGGATTCCCTCTCTCATTCTCTGCCCCCAACTCTCTCTCAAAATAAATAAATGAACTTAAAAAAGAAAAGTGCTTCTTATGGGGCTGTACCCAACCCACAGAATCTGAAAGCCCAGGACAGGGTGGGGGGGGGGGGGGGGGGACCATCTGTGCTTAAGTCTGCCAGGTGATTCTAATACACATCCAAGTTCAAGAATCAGTGCTTCAGGTGACCCTGTCTTCTAAGAAGGGAAAGGACAAAGTACTAACACCCTTCCTTAAGCTGCAGAGTTCTCCAGAAACACACTGACATGAAGGTCTCCATCACAGTGAACTTAATCTCTCCTCCAACAAAAATCATGGCACACCGGCTGCCTGGAGACAGAAGGCAGGATGGTCTGTGCCCGGGTTCATTCTGTACTTTACCCACCCCCCCCCCAATAGGATTGAGTGCATATGATGCACGTTTCCAGCTTGAACTCAGAGACATCTGAGCCTCAAGGGGAGCAAGGGCTCCCGTGGGGAGGTGAGACAAGAGGGCTGGGTGAGCTCAGTGCCCGGCTCTGCCTGCAGGAGGGGCTGTTCTGGGGGGGACATCTCTCTAGGGGTCCCCTCCACCTAGGGCTTCAGCAGAAGGGGCTACCAGCCGCGAAGCAAAGGGCATGGGGTGCAGCACTCCAGCAAACACCAATGACACATGTTTCCTATTACATGCAACATTCTTTGTGGGAGCCCCTGTGAAAAATACACATGGCCAGCCAGCCCTTTCTAGGCAGGAGGGGCCCCAGGAAAGGGGATTTGGGCTGCTGGTTTTATCAAGCGTTAGAAACAAAGTGAAGGCTTTGAGCTTGTTAGAAAAACACACCGTTTGTGTTTGGGCTTTTATCTTAAGGATCTGGAGATGGTCTGGATATCAGGGGATACCTGAGGAGCCCACGTGGGTCTCAAGACAACGGTTGAGAGTGCACAGGGTTTGGCATCCCCCCACCCCAGCTCCGTGGCTTCCCTGCTGCGGGACAGTGGGGGAGCCACCTGCCTGGCTGAACTTCCCGAATGTGATAACACTGCACCTCGCAGAGACGGGGCAACGAGGACCCTGGGAAATGTCATTTGCACGCCTGCTTTGTGACACAAATTACATAAAGGGGATTCTTCTTATCATTACTATATGTAGAAAATTCAGAAGGAAATATTGTCCAACAAGTTATCCGGCAGCATAATATGGTGGAAGAACTATGGATTCGAAGACATTCAAAACTGGACCTAAGTCCCAACTTCACCACTTACTGGCTGTGTGACCTCAGGCAAGTCACTTCACTTCTCTGAGCCTCAGCTCTCTCATGTGCCAAACGGGGGTAAAAATGCTCCCTAGCAGACAGGTTGCTGCAAGGACTAATGAACGCGCACGCTCTGTAAATGTCCCTGGCCTATGGAAGGTGCTCCATACAGATGAGCACTGCAGCCCAAAGGTGCCCAAAGCAGCACCACCCACGCCCCCGGGTTCAGGGCCACTCCAAGGGGCAGCTCCGTGCTGCACACCCCCTCACTGGAAGAAAGGAAGCTGCCTCTACCTCCTGACATGCTTCTGAAAGGTCTTCTTCACCCTTACAGCTCTTGTAGCCTCCCTGGCCACCTCGATCAAGTTACAGGTCCGTTTGTTTCCCCTCACAAAGCACTGCGGTCTGGAGGCTGCCCCCCTTCTCTAGCCTGGTGAGCTGGGCCCAGAGCTCCGCTCTGAGTAGCACGGTGTCCTCACTTCTCATTAAGGCATGGAGAAGTCTCCCGCCTGGCCCTGTGGTCCTTCCCTAGTATGCGTCTCCATCAATTTCCAGGCCACTGGAAGCGGCCCCCAGCATCCACTTCTTTTCAGCTGAGTAAGCTCCCTAGAGGGGAGGGGGTTTCGTCAACCCACAGAAACCTGGTAGGTGTTGATGAGAGAGGTGTGATCCAAGGCAGGGGGTGGGAGTGAGCATTCACCAACCATCTCCCACATCCCAGGCTCCCTGGAGGCACAGCAAACCTCAGCATGAGCATCACCTTTCTGGGGGCCCCTCTCGTGACCCCCCCTCCAAGACTCAGCGAAGTCCTGTTACACACCACCTTGGCAAGCCACATTTCTTCTGGCAACACTTACAAGGCTGTGTTGAGTCTCTTCCCTGCTGGTAAGCTTCATGATGGGTAGGTCAAGTCTCCCTCCTTCCCCAGATTTCTTTGGCACCTGCCACATAGTAAGTGCTTAACATTCTACTGAATGAGCACATAAAACCTCATGGCAATGCTGTGGGGTAAATATCGTTTTCCTGATTTTTCAGAGCGGCTACTAAGACTCCCAGGGACAGAAATGTCTTCCCCCAGCCAACAGCCAGTAAACGGTGGAACTAGGATTCGAACCCAGGTTTTCACCAGGCCTCGCTGCATTTGCTTCATATTAAGATCAGGCTGAAAACGTTAACAAAGGCAATTTTTTCAAAATAAAGAAGCTGAAGCTGTTTGCCCAGAACTCCCTCTCCACCCCCAACACAGCGGGATTTGTACCAAGTGAGCAAGCAGATTCTGAGAGCTCTATGCAACCCACACAAGGCGGGGGACGGGGACAGGGGCGGCCCTTGTCCCCCCAGCTGCCAGGGACTGGCTCCTCACACAGAGCCCCTCCCTGGCTGGTCCCCACCAGGGCAGGACTGGGATGAAAAGTCTCTCTCGGGAGAACAAAGACCACATTTTCCCCCTGGAAGCAGAGAAGCCAGTGCTGGGGAAACAATGGCCTTGCTGGGATCAAAGAGAGTGAGGCCCAGACAAGGGACAAAAGCTGAGTCCCAGCAGGGTAAGAATGACAACCTGTTCTCCTCCTCCTTTTGCAAAGGTCTCCAGAGAGCAAGCATGTGCCTCCTTTGCAGCCCACACCTCTTTCCCGCCTCCCCTCCCCACAGCCTAACTGCTCTTGCCTGGGCCAGCCATGTTCTATTCCCTTCTAGGCCTTCCCTCAGGTTTTTCCTCTACCTACCCTGCCCTTCCCCTCCTTTTCTCTGAAGTGTACTTACTCAGGCTTCAGTTCAAGAGCTGCCTCCTCTCTGCCCTCTGTGACCCCACACATCAGGACCAATGAACCCTGCCGTACAATGCCCCCACATGGGTGCCTGCTTCTAGTTACAGCACTGATCACGCTAAATTATTACTACCAGGGTCAATGCCTGCCTCCCTGACCAGACTGTGACCATGTGGAGGCTACGACCATTTCTTAATCATGTTGTAAATGCATTGCCTGGCACAAGAGGACAGGGATGGGTAAACAGTTTGTTGAACGAACGAAGCAATAAATGGTGTAGAGTGAGCTCTCCCACGGCATGGAAATTCACTTGGGGTACCATGTCTTTTGGCAAATCAGAACCTCTCTGACCTCTCAGTGTCCCTCATTTAATATTGTGCAACTAGGGGCGCCTGGGTGGCTCAGTCGGTTAAGCGTCCGACTTTGGATCAGGTCATGATCTCGCGGTTCGTGGGTTCGAGCCCCACATCGGGCTCCGTGCTGACAGTTCAGAGCCTGGAGCCTGTTTTGGATTCTGTGTCTCCTTCTCTCTCTGACCCTCCCCCATTCATGCTCTGTCTCTCTCTGTCTTAAAAATAAACGTTAAAATTTTTTTTCTTAAAATATTATGTAACTAGAATTCTTTTTTTTAATGTTTATTATTTATTTTTGACAGAGAGAGAGAGAGACAGAGCACAAGGCGGAGAGGGGCAGAAAGAAGGGGGGAGACACAGAATCGGGAGCAGGCTCCAGCTCTGAGCTGTCAGCACAGAGCCCAACATGGGGCCCGAACTCATGAACTGTGAGATCATGACCTGAGCCGAAGTTGGATGCTTAACCAACTGAGCCACCCAGGCGCCCCTAAATAGGGCGTAAAGTTCTAACCCCGCCTTGCCACCTAGATGGCCTTGGCAACACCTTGATGCCTTCTCCTTGGTAACAACAAATGGGATGTACCCTGCATTCCATAATATCTACATTCCCTTTCTTCTTGCATAGTTCCATTGTGTAAATAGAAAAAAAATAAATTCCTCGGCAGTGGTCACTCCAATGGCAAGACAGGAAGAAGGCTAAGGTTCTGCTATTTTCAGAACCAGTCACACCAACACCCTCCAAGGGCTCAGCTTCCTGCTGTTCCTCTGAATCTGTAGTTGAAGCAACTCCAGAAAACATTCTTTTCCTTACCTTCCCCCTCCTGCCCTACCCAGCAAGTGGGAGCCACGTTTTGCTTAGAGGCAATCAGTTTTATTATTATCAGGCAAAGAAGACATAACTTAGGGAGCCACCCTGACAAGACTTAACTGTCCCCAGGTCACCCACTGGGTATTTTAGGCAAGATTCATCCATCTGGCAACCTGCCTTGGCATGCCCCAAACAGCTAACCCTCCAGGAGCAGGTGACGAGGCAACTTCTCATCTTGCTGCTTTCTTGGTGAGATGCTAAAGAGATTCTGTGGTTTTCTTCTGAAGACTATGTCAGCATATCGTTTTTGCAATCTGAGCCCAGGCAGTCCCTAAAGACTGGCTTTACTCTGTTGTATTTGCTTCCTCTTTGAATCCAGTCAAATCAAGATAGTGATGCCAAAAGAGATGAGTAAGCAGAGGAGAGCCGCTGAAATGGCACTTTGGCACAGTCAGAAAAACAAAATAGTTTTGAAAAGGTGCTAATTGATCTCTGGGCCACTGAGGCCCTATCTGGGAGCTCACTGTGCCCCATTCTGAGCCCCATATTTTGTGTTGCTTTTCAAAATGACCATGCGCATTGCAGAAAATTTGGAAAACAGAAAAATGTAAAGAATGTACACATGTACACACATACATATTTACACACGTGCATGCTATTTGTTAGCCTATCATCTCAAGATATTGTTGAAACGATGATTAATGTTGGGATGTATTTTATTCCAGGCTTACTTTATGTTGAGTGGAAATCATACTAGAGAAAATGTTTTATATCGTTTGTTTTGTTTTGTTTTGTAGCTTAATTGAGGTATAACTGACATATATTGCTTGATTTGATTGGCATTTTATCATAGGCTTTTTTTTTTTTTTTAAAGAAACTTTAATAGCTGCATATTATCCCATTGACATGATGTACCTTTGCTATTTAACCATTCTGCTGTGAACCTTTAGGTTAGTTCTGTTTTCTGTTTTATTGTGGATGGCTTTTAATTGTAGGTCTGTTATAATTCGTAATTGACTATCACTGCCTTAATTTCCTACACAGTATTCTTGAAACAACCTTGAGAATTAGGTAGTATTCACCTGGAGTAGATAAGGATCCCAGAAGCAAGTAATGAAACACAGCTTGTAAACCCAGAACTAAAGCAGAGGCCACTTCTTCAGGCCTCAAGCCCCATGCCTATTCTACCACTCTGTGCTTCCTGATACAATTCGAATGACAGGAGCACGGACCATCTGACAGTCACATCTCATCAGAAAGCACTGGAGGAACCGGGAATTCTGGACCTGGAGGAGAGAAGACTTAGAAAGCAAACATTTCTTCCAGCACATGCCAGGACGACAGATTGCCTGATGCAAAAGCAAACAATAACATCTATATGGAAGGGGCGCCTGGGTGGCTCAGACAACAGTTAAGCATCCGACTTTGGTTCAGGTCATGATCTCACAGCTCGTGAGTTCGAGCCCCGCGTTGGGCTCTATGCTGACGGCTCGGAGCCTGGAGCCTGCTTCGGATTCTGGGTCTCCCTCTCTCTCTGCCTCTAACCCACTTGCATACTGTCTTGGTCTCTCTCAAAAATAAATACACATTAAAAAAAATTTTAAAGAACATCCACATGGAAATTAGAGATGATTGTAATTCAACATAAGGAGAACACATGGTGCCGTGGGTTTGACATAAGATGGACTTGAGTTTGAATTCCTGCTCCATCACTTACTGGTTGTGTGACCTTAAGCAAGTCACTTGTGTTCTATGAAACTCAATTCCCACAAATTTAAACCATGTGTGGCTCATCGGAGGGTCACTGTACATTTAGAATACTTCTTGGTGTATAACAGGGACTCAAAAAAATGGTATTATTTTTAACACTCGGTTATAACTGTCTGACCCTAGAACGGGCCACGCTGGATGTTCAAGCAAAGTTGGTAGAAACAGTCAGAGGCTGAACCAGGTGATATCTAAGTCACATTGCAGGAAAAAGGTGAGCCAGAGTTAGGAGCCCTGCACACAAGACCCAGCTGCATTACTTAGCAGCCAAGGCATAAGGACAAATGACTTGCCCTTACGAGGCCTCGGTCACCTCGTTTATTAAAATGGGTAGAATAACAATGCACTCCTCACTGGGCTACTGGGGCAGAGAAAGGAAACTGCGGATCTGCGAGCACTCATTATAATTCCAAAAATTTCCACCAAAGTCCACTAATTTTCTGATTAGCCTTCCAACTCTATGACGTGATGACTCTCCCGGGGTTGCATGGAGAAAATAAACCGGGCTCCTGATACAGCTGCTGCCTTCCGGCCTCCACCACTCTTCACAGCAGGCCCTGCATTTTCCATCATTGTTTCAAGGGAGAGCCAGCCAGGATGAGCAGGGCCTTCCTGGGGTTCGGACAGGCTCCCAGGACTGCCTGTGGAACTGCCTTTCACCTCCCAGGAATGTCTGCGGTACTGACAGAGCAGACAGCACCTCGCCTCCAGGACTGGGGCAGAGACGGTGAGCACCCTTCCCCAGCCCCCTCACCTCTGGGTATGGGACACTCTCGGGTTTTGGACAGCTGACCCTTTGGGCTGGAATGCAGTGAGCGAAGCCTGACACATCTTCCATCAACTTCCTTGGGAAAGAAAGATCCCAGAGAGGCAGCCTGCGTTCATCCATCTCATCTCAGCCATCCCGGGTGTCTCGGGGGTTTTATCTGTTCATCCATCGCAGAGACTGACTGGTGCCCTTCACTCAAATGTCCATTACGTGAGGCCAGAGATTCCTGATCCTTGGTGCTCTGACCTCCATCCATCACTTAGAAAGGGACAGGAATTGCATTCATGACAACTTCACCCCATAAATTCTGATTAGGTGTTTTCTTAGCCAACATTAGCTTTCCTCCATTGAAAACCTGGGATTTATATCAATCCCCCATCAGTCTCCTTAGAGCAGAACTGGGCAGAAGAAAGCTCTGAGCAGAGGTAGACCTGATCATAAATACCAGTTCTGGCATTTATTGGTGATGTAAGGCAGGCTGTTAGGTAGATTAAATGAGAGAATGTACATTAGGCCCTAAGCCCACTGCCCGGGGTCACAGAGCACACTCTATAAAAGTTAGCTGTTACTTAGCTGTTGTATCAGCTGCATGATCTTGGGTAATTCACCTAGCTTTTCTGAGCTTCAGTTTCCTCATCTGGAAAAATGGATCATCTGTAAAAGGCGGTTGGGCAGAAAGCAGTAAGTTTCACACTCAGAGCAGGCTAGGATCATTTTCTACTTCTTTCCTTTAGCAAACTGTTTTCCTTGCATGTTGTTGAAAGGAACCTCAGAGCTTCAGTTTCCTTTTCCATAAAGTATAAATAATAATACCCATTATTCAGGGTTGCTGGGAGAATGAGAGATAATATCTGGAAAGCTCCTGGCAAGAAGAACAACTATGACATAATTCCTGACGGGTGACCGGCAGAACGATTACCACTTTGACCTTGAATGGCAGCGATTTAAATTCGGCGTCTGAAGCCCTCGTCTTCTTCAAAGGGTGGAAGGGTATAATCGCCAGCCAACATCATAGCAAGCGGATGCTGAGGTAGATGCTGTGGGCACAGCTGATGGGCCACAGAGATTAAATCAGAGCCGGGCTCAAATTACACAGGCAGCCACTAAGTGCTTTGCAGGGGGAGATGACCCCTGTCCAGTCTGTCCTTCCCAGCCTCGCCCTGCCCCAGTTCAGGAGTAGCTATTCCTCAAGACCCAACTGCGTGGGACAGTCAAAATAAAACAGATTCTTACTCCCCAGTTTTCATTGCATCATCCTCAGTCCCCATATCTACCCTGGTCACCCCACATCCAAAAGCAGCTTTGTCGTATGACTTTCAGTTTAAAGAGCTTCAGCGTATCCCTAATATCTCCCAAATAAAGTTCAAATTCAAAGCATAAAGTTAAGGTCTGCTAGAATTTTCCACCTGAATTTATCCTGAGATGAGCTCATGGTACAGCGGGGCAGGGGGGCTCTGGACTAGGAATCACACACACGTAGCTGAAGCCCGGCCCGTGCCACAGAGTGCCTCAGTCTCGTGTGGACAAGTTTCCTGGAAGAGACAGGCGAGTGTCCCTCAGGTACTACAAGCTGGGAGCTGGTGCTGGGCACTTCCGCTTGGTATTCCAGAGGCATTCTCACCACACGGCGGCAAAGCAGAGATTTTTTTTTTTTTTTTTGAGAAAGAGAGAGTGTGTGTCCAAGGCGGGGGTTGGGAGGGAGGGGCAGACAGAGAGGGAGAAAGGGAATCCCAAGCAGCTTCCGCACTGTCAGCGCAGAGCCCGACATGGGGCTCGATCCCATGAACCACGAGATGATGACCTGGGCCAAAATCAAAAGTCGGCCGCCTAACCGACTGAGCCACCCAGGCGTCCCAGAGCCAGAGACTCTTATTGTCCCTGTTTTGCAGATGTGGGACAGAGCTCAAAACCAAGCAACACAGACAGAGTCTCTGAGCTCACTTTCTGGTGCAAAACAGGGAGGCCCTGGGAATGCCTCTCCACGGGAAACAGGAGGACGCCCCCAAAACACCATGAGGTTCAGGGCTTTTGTCAACGGCACCTCAGCTTGAGGGTTGGTACTCTTTCCGGCCTCATCTTCCTTTCTTCTTGATCTGTGGCTACACCATAGAGGCTGGCATGGCGTCTAGAAATAGCATGGACTTAAAATCTGCAAATGATTTTGAAGACTGGACTCATCCCCAGGTTCCCACCATAAAGAAAGGAGCAGGCAACTCCCACCCAGTCTGAACTAGAGCCAGCCTCCTGGTTATACATTCTCAAAGTTCCGCTGAATTTGCCTATAGCTCGTACAATTATACCCAGTGGGAACACAGAGTGTGTGGAGTTTATGAGGGTAAGAATTATGTCTAATGAGGGGCGCCTGGGTGGCTCTTGATCTCAGCTCAGGTCATGATCCCAGGGTCACGGGATCAAGCCGTGTGTTGGGCTTCGGGTTGGGCGTGAAGCTTGCTTGGGATTCTCTCTCTCCCTCTCTCTCTGCCTCTCCCCTGCTCATGCTCACTCTCTCTCAGTAAGTGAACATTAAAAAAAAAAAAAAAAAATTATGTCTAATGTGCTCATCAGCCCCCTGCCCTGCTGTACCATGAGCTCATCTCAGGACTCAGGACACCTGAAACACTGGACCAATGTGCACTGCCTTGGCCACAGTGTCCTAGGCTGGCACCACCTCTGACTCAAAAGAGGCTGTGTGTCCCTCAAGGCCCGGGCTATGTGCGCAAGTTTTCAGAAAGCTTTGTTTCTTGTCGAGAGCTAAACTGATGTTTTTCCTGGAATGGGTTTTGGAAGGAAGCATGATTGCTGATTAAATATGAAGTGGTTTGAAACCTCAGGGTCTCTCTGAATAACGTAATGTGTACTCCTGATGACCAGGAAGGGGTGCCAAGGGGCTGTCTCCTCAGAGTTATTTACATGTCCGGGTCTCCAACACCCCCTTTGGAAGCTGCTGCAGTGACCCTCTTTGGGTTGGACGCCCCTGAAGGGATCCGTGTCCTGAAGTGGCCTGAGGGCTGGGAGGGAGGACTGCTGTCCCCAGAGCCATCATCTCTGCTGGCTGCACCCCCCACACCCACCCCCAACCCTTGTGCCTGCAGAGAGCTGGCTTCACTGCTCCGTGCCCAGGGGAGGAGGCAGACACATACAGACTCACAGTCTCCCACCATCTTAGCATGGGGCCAGGGGATCCTGGCCTGTGATGCTCTGGAAGGAATCCTGGAGGCAGGTGGAAAGAAAAATAAAAGTTTCATCTAAAAGGGCATCCTAGGGGTGCCTGGGTGGCTCAGTCAGTTGAGTGTCCAACTTTGGTTCAGGTCATGATCTCACGGCTCATGAGTTCGAGCCACACATCCGGCTCTGTGCTGACAGCTCAGAGCCTGGAGCCTGCTTCGGATTCTGTGTCTCCTTCTCTCTCTGCCCCTCCCCTGCTCGTGCTGTGTCTGTCTCTGTCTCAAAAAAAAAAAAAAAAAAAAAAAAAAAAAGATAAAAAAAATAATAATAATAAAATAAAAGGGCACCCTGTGCTACATCTATCATCTCTCTGAATTCTTCAAAGAACCCTCAACGTGATCATTCCTGTTGCCGTTTCATAGTTAAGAAAAGCCAAGACCCAGGAAAGTTAACACTTTTCCCAAGTTCTCAGAGGATTTGCCCCCAGTACTGTCTGATTCTAATGCCTCTGTTCACTTCAGGAAGGAAAGGGCAGGTAGGAGGAAAGGGGGACTTATTTTCTGCCATGCACTGTGCTGGATGACTTCCTCTCCATTATCTACTTTATTCTTCCTACCAATCTTGTGAGAAAGGTAGGATCATGCTCATCTCACAGGTAAGAAGACTGAGGTTCAGAGGACTGGAGTGCTTGCCCAAGGGCACACATGCAGTGAAAAGAGCTAGGGGGCCACCCGGGTGGCTCAGTCCATTACGCGGGACTCTTGGTTTCGGCTCAGGTCACGATCTCATGGTTTAGGAGTTCAAGCCCTGTGTCAGGCAGCATCTGCTTGAGAGTCTCTCTCTCTCTTTCTCTCTCTCAAAAAAAAAAAAAAAAAAAAAAAAATGTTAGAACCGGGTGATAGTTGAGGCTGGTCCTCATTTCCCATCCCCTTACACTGCCTCACTGACAATGAGTCCCAACGTCTGAATCTCTTTCTAACCCTACCCCTAACTGGTGTGTGATCTGGGATCTGGGGTAAATCACTCGCCTCTCTCAACCTCAGTTTCCCCTTCTGAATCATAAAATGGCCGCGAGAGTCTCCTAGGTTTCTAAATCTGAAACAATGGAGGCCCATCAGAACAGTCTCTACGTGTGGAGAGACAACCTGGCTCCTGGTCGGGTTTTAAGTAAATGTTGTTTAAGTAGCTGGCTCTTAGGCTGTCTTTGTGTAAGGAAAATATCTCAGAAGATACCCAAAAAGTTTTGTCGGTCACTAGGGATAGGCTGGGGGCAGGTGGGGGGGGGGTTGGGTGGGGAGGAAGAGTGGGATGTAGGAGTGTTTGGGAGAAGAAGCTTCAAGAAATCCCCGGAAAGTCCCTGCAATAGCTCACGTAGCCACCACCTCGCTCAGCCACAGCAGGAAAAGTGTAGGTGACCCAGGGCTCGCGTGATGGTGTTCTGAGGATGTATCACGAGGCCATCACCTTCCATTTCTTCACCCCCAAATTCCATGCCCCTGACACGTGCAAGAGTCAGGGCTCGCAAACATCAGTCCGGGGACACCAGTTATAGGAGAGAGTGCAACAGACCAAGCTTGAGAAAGGAACAAAACCTAATTTGTTGCAGACCAAATGAATACCAGACACATATTCAATAATAAAAGTAACAAATACTGCAGTATTTTTTACCTACTAATAAGGATAACAATAAATAGGAAACGAAAGACAAGTAAGAACAGTAATAACTGTGACCAACATTCCCAGAGCTCTTCCTTCGTACCTATGCCCCAGTCCCTCTTTGCATGCATTATAGTCACGAACCCTGACAATAACTTGCTAGAATATTTACTGTTACTATGCTCATGTCACCATTTCGGCCCCCTGAGGCTCAGAGAGGTTGAGTAACTTATACAAAATCAAACAGCAGGCAGCTGGCAGATTGAGAATCTGAACCTATGTCTGTGACCCGAATGCTCTGGTTACTCTCCATTAAACCATGAGGACTCCTGGAAGAATTCCAAGAATTTCCCCATCTTTCCCCTTATTAACTGTGCCACCTTGGTCAAGGCACTGAACATCTCAAAACATCAGTTTCCTTATCTGTAAAATGGAGTTGTATGAGGACCAAGAACATTAGATCTGTTTGTGTACTTAGCCAGTCATTCCACAGCCACTTGTGGGGCTCCCCTGATCTATCAGGCACTGAGGTTCTGGGGTTTGGGAGGTGAATGTGAGTGTCCACCAACAAGGGCAAAAGACCCCTGCACAACTAACCACAGGCAGTGTGCTAAGCGTTATTAGGAAACTGACTGTGCACCCAGTGACACCAATAAAAGCTCCGGGTTCTTAGGAATACAGAATATTTATAGAATAAATTATTATTACTGCTGTTCACTGGGACATTAAAGGCCCTTCTGAGTCTCCCTTCCTGACTTCTCCCTTCAGATCCCACATTCCCCAGATGAACACTTTGACCAACAGAACGTGTAAATGCAGCTGGCTTCAGAACTTGCAACACTATGGACTTTTTTTTTTTTTAACCCTCCAGGAGCCGATAACTTGGAAAATCCCAGAGGTGACTCAGAGACTTTCAGGGAAAGCGACCAAAGCTGAAGCCACTAAAGCCCCTGGACCCTACCAACCCTACATCGTCCCCTCTCCCGGGGGCAGAACTGGCCGGAGCTGAATCCCACAGACCTTCCCACCGCCTGTGGCAGCTGAGGGAGGGCACAGGCGCCCCGTGGGATCTGCTCATCCAGGCTCCACCTGCCGCTCAGCTCTGGGTCAATTGTGGGTCCCTGGGCAAGTCCCTCCAAGGTCAATGTCCTCTTCTACAAAGTAGAGACAGAATTTTTCTACCCTCTTTTCCTCATAAGGCTGCTGTAAAAACTCAACAGGAAAGTACAGTATTGTGCAATGACTTACCTGTAAGAAAGAATCCATTCATTCTCTATTTGTTGAGCATACGCTTTGTGTCACAAGCTGACCGCAATAATTTATTGGGTACTAATTCCATGTCTCAAATTAGTTAACAATTCTACACTACATTTCATATATTACATTTGTCAATACATATTTTTTTAAAGCTTAGTTTTACATATATTACCTAATTTAATTCTCATAGCAAGCCTGTAGGTATATATTTTCTGTATCCCTACGTTGGGTTAGGCGACCTGCTTGGGTTACACAGACGTGGCCGGGGTATAAGGAGCTGGACTCTGAACCTGGGCAGGCTAGCTCCAGAGTCTGTGTTCCCAGCCTTTACAGTACTTCCCTCTCCCTGGGGGCAAGACATGGTTTCTGCCCTCAGGGGGTTCGTGGTCGGGTAGGAAAGAGAGACAAGTAAGCAGACAATGACAGTATACAGTATGATACTGCTGTGATGGGGGACGTACAGGGGCTCGTTCTGACGGAGCCTGGGGGTATCAAGGAAGACTTCTCGGAAGAAACAGATATGGGGTAACAGAGCCAGAAAGCCCTGGGGTGAGAAGGAGGCTGGTGCATGTGATAACAGAGGGGGCCAGGGAAGAGATCAGTCCGGGGGGGGGGGGGGGTCACACAGGGCCTTGTAAGCCAGGGTCCCAGCAGGAGAGAGGAGGCACGCTCGCCTGCACGGTTTAAGAAAAGCTTAAGAAAGGGACTTCACACAAAGTGTGAGCAGGGACTAGGAGACTGGTAACAGATGTTGTAGGGGTCATGGGTTAGCAAGCAGCAGCACCAGCAGCCTGAAGAGATAAGAGGCAAGAGGAGTATACAGGACTGTGGCAGGAGCTGTGGCCTGTGGTCCAGGGGCACAGCCCTCCATGGGAACCTGGCAGGAAGGAAGCAGGAGGTAAATGCTCTGACCACTCTCTCCTCCCCTCCCACCGCCTGGAGCTTCGGGGGTTGAACCCAACTGGAAACACGCATGCAAGCAGGCTCTGTTGGCACAGTCAGGACGGCTCGGGGTCTTGAGGCACAGGGCGGGGTGAAGAAGGGAAGATGGGAGACCGATAGGGGGGTAATCCGAAAACAGCCCTGCCATGGGATTTGTTATTCATCCTGGGGCCCACGGGGAGCCATTACTATACTAAGTGGAGTATCATTCTAGAAGAATGGATCACAGTGTGAAGGAGAAGGAAAGCAGCATGCGTGCTGGAGGCAGGAAGGCCAGTTAAGAGGCCACGGGCGGATGTCCCCGTGGGAGGGGCGTGGGCCTGGACCACAGCAGTGGTGTTTAGGGTAATGAGATTCTCACAGGTCATTAGGGAAGGCCCTCCCAAACCTCAGGAAACTGCATACCTTTCCTTTTCCTCTTCCTCTTCTCTTACACGCACCCCTTACATGCACCCTCACGGGCACGGAGCCACGTGCCCTGGTGCTGTCCCCAGCTGCATCCTCCGTTCCTCTGACTCAGATTCAGCTCACACTTGCCGGGCATCCCCGGGAGAGCCGACACTGTGTCACTGTGTTGTTTCATTCATACCCTCCGCAGACCTGTGGTCCAGGCACTCTGCTTTCGTTGTACAGCTGAGCGCCGAGAGGGTCAGACAAATCCAGAGACTTGCCCAGGGCTCCCGTGGCAAGTAAGCGGCACGGCCAGGACTGGGAGCCAAGAGTGCCTGGCGCCCCCCCCCCCCCCGCCGGGGCCCTGACTACGCAGAGTAGCCCCCCTCCTCTTCCCTTCTTTTCTCTTGCCCCCCCCCCTTTGCCCTGCCATGAGACCTCTGACTCTCACACTTTGCCCCCACCCCGGGATTTCCTCGGTGAGAGGCATCACTCCCCACGGGGTCCTCAACAGCCAGATCGGGATGTAAAGTCAACTTCCCACTGGCACAGGAAGCCCAGGGCACCGCGGGGCCCCACAGTGGTCTCCAAAACGGAGGGCATCGCCTGCTGTGGGATGGGTGATGATCACAGTAACTCTTTATACCTGCAGGCCACTTACTTTACTTTATGCCAGGCACTGTCTGAAACGGGAAACCCCACATGGTGCATACGGTGAGTATTCCCATTGCACAGATGAGAAAACAGAGGCGCGGTTTAAACGAATTACCTAAGAACGCAAAGACTGTGGGCGGCAAGGCTGCGTCAGAATTCGGGCAAGGTGGTTCCTGAGTCTGCTCACTTAATCTCCTCATCTGTTTTTTGCCGGAGCTGGAAAGTCCCAAAGGACATCCAACATCACCCCTCATTTTGAAAATGAAGACCATGAGGCCCAGAGAGAGGGAGGGGAGCTTGCTCCAGTCCGTGGGTCCGTGGCAGAGCCTGGACTAGCACTCTCCCCCCCACCCCGGTTCCAGAGCCCCTCCTACCTCTGGCACTGCACCCCTTCTTAGCCTTCCATGGAACTAGTCTCTCCTGGCTGGAAACGGGCTGGGTTTCTCGCTAACAGCTCGATTATACTGGGGTGAGCACTCCACTCCAGGAAGCCGGTTTACGGGACATTAAAGTCTCTTGCTAATGACCTATGTTCCTCACATTCAAACTGGAGCCTGGCCAGACGCTCCAGGCAACCCCTTGCAGGAGTCACGAAGCTTTTGGCTGGGGAATAAGCGAAGTCACATATTTCCAGAGACAGGAAAACCCCTAGGGTCCCGTTGCTCAGCTCCTCCACAACCCACAAGGAGGTCGCTGTGCAGCCAGTGGAAGGTTTTTTTTTTTTTTTTTGGCCTCCTGAGATTCTCCCAGAGGACACCTGGCTAGCCTGGGCTCCCATCACCCTCACCCCGGAATTGTTCTATAGATGAAAAACTGTCACGGGCTTTTGGATAGGGGATGTCTGTCCAAACCCCACCTTGAACCAATGGGGAAACTGAGGCCAGCAAGGAGACTGGGCCAGCTCCGTGCCACACGGTGGGCCAACAGCTGCCAGAGGCAGGCTGGAAACCCGACCTGTCCACTCGGAATCCTACTTTCCATCACACTGGCTCCTCCCAGCACTCTGCCCAGAGTAAATAATCCCTGAAAGTGTCTTAGGTTCTTCTTAAAACTTTAAACCGTTGTAGATATCTCTGCAAAGACATATTTGTGGAAATAAAGACAACAATCGTTCAGGGAATAACTTGTCTCCCTCATCCCTTACTTAATCTGTTTACTCAGCATTGCTGGGCCAGTTACCCAGCTGTCCCCTTCCTTCCCCGGGGGCTTGAAGGAGGTAAATTTAGGACATATCCATGAGCTCAACGAACTAATGTTTGTGAAGTGCTCCGCTTCACACAATGGTTTCGTGTTACATTTTCCAACGGCCTTGTGAGGTAAATACAAGCGTCTTGCAAGAGACGGTATGGCATGCCGTCTCCACCGGACACGAGAGTGAGGTAGACCGAGGGCTGGATCCCAGTCTCAACACACACGAGCCATGCGAGCTCAGGTCACTCATCTACCTTCTCTAAGCCTCTATTTTTCTCACTGATAAAATGGACATCGTACCCACCTCACAGATTTGTTGGGGAGACTGAATGAGGCAAGGTGCCCAGCACACGATAGCACTCAGAAGATGCTAGCAATGGTTATTCTTGCTTCCTCTGTGGCCAGGGGCCACATTACCAATAAGGCAGTCACCCCTGGGGTTTGATAACCCCATATAGGCAAAAACTACAGATGAGCGTCAGAAGGGCCGGATGGATTCCAGTTGACAAATCCATAGCGGGAGCTGGATATACTCAGGATTGGCACATCACCCTGGCTAATCTAGTCAGGGTGAAGCCGGGTTTTGTGAGGGGGCTGCTGGGAAGATGCACTACTTTTTTTCTGTTGGATGTGAACCCAGAGAACGCAGGCATGGAGGTGGCGGCTGCCATGCTGGCACTATGTGGAAAGTGGGAATGAAGCCAGCAGGGAGAAAAGAAGGCCCAGGAAGGGGAGAAAGGGGGTCCCCGATGACATCATCTTAGCAAGTTCTGCCCCAGGGCATTCAAAGGGCAGGAACCAATGCATCCTTTTTTTCGGTCGGTCAGGGGAGAATGTCTATCACTTACAAGTGAAAGAATCCTACAGATTCACCCACTGGCCCCCCGGGGTCTTTGATGGATCAAGAGAGCCACTGGCCCGCTGGGAGAGAAGAGTTGGGCGATACCACTGGAATGAGATACGCAGGGCACTTCAGAGAACTGTGGAGGAGTTCTACTTCTTAAACTGGAGAGCGAGTATGCAGGTGTTTTTGATGTTATTCTCTGTGCCTTGCACGGATGAAAAATCTCACCAAAAAAAATTTTTTTAATTCTACCTAAAGAAGTATACCTCACAACTTTTCTGGAGACAATCCGGCAACACATTGTATTGTGTCCTGTGTATTTGTGTAAACACAAATGTATTTATCCATTTTTAAATTACCAACTGAAGGTGCACAAACAAGTTAACCCTAAAATCCCTCTTCTTATCCTAAGAAAACATTACCGTGGGCACAAAGATTTATGTTTCACACTGTTTATAATTTTCAAAAATTGAAAAGGCCTTACGAGATTGATCCATAAGGAACTGAGTAAATCCTTACGCGGGAATATTTAATCATGAGGAAGAATACAGTAGATTTTTCAATGTGCTAACAGGCAAAATATCTACAATATAAAGTTAAGCGGAAGGGGTGGGAGAGAACTAGGTGTCATTTAGAAACTGCATTCAGTATCAGGAGCAGATGACTTCATCATAGTAGCCTAAGCTCACAGGGGATTATTCTCCAATGTTAAAGAGAGCCTGAAGAAGGACGATCAGAAGTGGTGTGGCTGTTCCTTTAAGCTGTCAATGATTCAGACACTTTGTTGTGGCCTCCAACGTGTAGCTTCCATCCTCAGGGTCCCCTCATGGCCTAGGATGACTGCTGGAACTCTCCTTCACATCTGTTTTGTAGGCTAGGAGGAAACAGGAAATGAGCTAAAAAGATGCACCTCCCACCTGACTTAGCCTCATTTAAGCAACCTTCTCGGTGTTGCACAGTCTGTCTGCTTATCTGCTATTGGTCAGAAGTTAGCCACATGCACACGCCTTGCTGGAATGGAGACTGGGAAGGTAGTCTTTATTCCAGGTGGCAAAGTGCTCAGCTAAAAATCAAGATTCTGCACTAAGTGGGGTGTGTGTGTATGTGTGTGTGTCCACATGTGTGTAGACTGCAACATACATGTTTATGCGAACAGAGAATAAAGTCTGGAAGCGTATGCATATGACAAAACATTGTTATGTCTGGGAAGTTCAAATAGAAAAGATTCTTTCACTTGCTACTTCCTATCATCCTGAATTAACAAAATTATTTTCAACCACCTTATATTACTGTTAGACTCAGAAAAAAAAAAAGCCATAAAGATTCCTCAATACTGGGGACAAAAGAGGTTAATGATGTTAAAATCCTATAAGGTGAACTTCAGAGTGTGCTATGAAATTGGCAACAATATTTTATTTATGCCAGGGTTTGAATACACTCATCTACAGTCATGCAGTTAATAACCATTCTTGGGGCGCCTGGGTGGCGCAGTCGGTTAAGCGTCCGACTTCAGCCAGGTCACGATCTCACGGTCCGTGAGTTCGAGCCCCGCGTCGGGCTCTGGGCTGATGGCTCAGAGCCTGGAGCCTGTTTCCGATTCTGTGTCTCCCTCTCTCTCTGCCCCTCCCCCGTTCATGCTCTGTCTCTCTCTGTCCCAAAAATAAATAAAAACGTTGGAAAAATAAATAAATAAATAACCATTCTTAAAGCCTTTAGTGTGTAGTAAGCCTGAATAAGGCTGAACATTGTAGACGTGAAAATCTCTCTTCTGATCTAAAGAAATTAGATCCTCCTGGTGGTGCTCTGATCATGAGTCAATGAAGACTTCCTTTTACAAACATTTCATCTCCCCACGAGACTCATTCAGTGAACATTAACTGAGTGCCCACCACAGGCCAGGCAATTTATCAGGCCCTTTCAACCTTTTCTCACTTCATCCTTAACAAAAGCTCTGCCAGGCAGATACTACCGTCCCATTTTATAGATGAGAAAACCAAGCCTGAGAGAGCTGAAATAAGTCACTTGATCACATACAGCTCAACACTAGATCTATCTGACCTTGAAGTCCATCCTTTTCCATGCCAGCCCCTCCTCTGAAGGCCAGTGGATGATAAATGACAAGTAATCTTCACTGAGTTCCTTGTCTCATACCTTAGGAGCCTCAGAGTCTGAGGCTTTCTAAAATTAGGTTGATGGCTTCCTTCTCTACCTCCGGCCAGTTTTAAATATAGGCCCTCCTATCCATCTTCCTTACTCACCAATGTTTCCTCTGCACTTCACAGACCATCAGACCAGCAGTATTTTTCCTATTGCCCTCTTAACTTCCTCTGGGAGTCTGACTTGTTACTCGTTTTGGACCCAGCGTCTTGCAAACTTGTTAATGGTCATCCTTACCTAACCGTCAGCTCTGACACAAGTCAAAAAGAGCCTCCATGTATTAGTCACCCCTTGGGGACAGGGCTCTCGGTGACGTGCCGCCCCTTCCACGTTAACTTGAGCAAATTTCCTGGAAGCAGTGGGTGCGGTGGACAGACCTTGGGCTTCGGGCCCAGAGAAGCTTGGGTGTGAATCTCAGCTGTTCGATATTTCTGAGTCTTAATTTACTTATTCCTAAAATGCAAGTAAGATAATACATCTTTTCCAGGCTGCGGGGGGGGGGGGGGGGGGGGGGGGGAGTTAATGGAGATAAGTATTTTATCACCTGGCACCTGGGAATTGCTTAATAATTTTGGCTATTTCTCTACCTTTCAGTTTTCTTGATTGAAAATGCCCCAAATTCTCACTTTATAGCTAAAGCATACCAACACCGGTTGTAACTGTGCCAATAATTACATAGCACAATAGTCCAAAGCACAAGCTTTAGGATTGACTGCCTCAACCCGAATCTCAGCTCCATCACCTGGTAGCAAGGTGACCTTGGGCACTGACTTAAATCACCCGAACCTGTTTCCTCAACTGCAAAATGAGTTGTCTGACCTTACCTACCTCGTGGGGTTAAATCACTTAGAATAGTGCCTCGCCCATTTGTAAGCACTCAGTTTATGTGAGCTATTACAGCTGCCGTGCACTGAGCTCCTGCTACATGCCAGCCTCTGCGTTCAAGTCTCATCTATGTGTTCTCATTTCCACTACGTCATGGGTCACACAATCCCCACCTTTAGGCTGCGGGAACCGAGAGTCACGGCAGGAGGTTGACTTCACAGCTGGCAGGTGGCAGAGGCTGGGCTCAAGTCAGAGCTCTTTTCCACTTCACCCCAAGTTTATCTCCCTCTGACTTCCAGCTCATTCTCCAAGGAGCCCCCTTGGCTCCTTCGCAATTTCCTATCCTGATATCTCAGGGACATTTCCACATTAATCTTGGTTTCCTATGCTATTTATGTGCTGTTACCTTGCCCATGCTGTATCACCAGGGTTGATTAATCAGAAATCGTGTCTCCGTGGTTATGACCCTGAAGGAAATGTTTCGGAACCCCCGCCAACCCGTCCCTGATGTCAGCTCGTGAAGGACGGGCTGTTTATCAGAGGGCAGAGGGCAGCCTATTGTTGCGATATAAAGGAGAGACGGCCTGGTGGCAGCGTCTCCCACAAGACTCGGCCTCCGGGGCCTGCTGAGTAAGCGGGGGCCCATGTGGCCCTCTGTAAGCAGGACGGTGCCGGCCCAAAGTGCTGACGCAGCTCCACTGTGCAGTGGAGGGAGGCCTGCAGGAACAGGGATGCGCACACAGAGACAGTCACACGCCTACCTCCCCACCAGCAGCAGTTAGGATCACGCAACACTCTGACGGTTTCTCCCATGCTGAGGAGGAGGCACACATACCTCTTGGGTGTCAGCTCTCACCAGTCCCTGCCTTGCCCCTGAAGCACCAAGAACCCCAAACAACCCAGAGCTCCCTACAGGCCGCCTCCCCACCAGCCCCCCGCCGAGCTACTTCTTGCCTCTGTGCCTTCATCCAGGTATTCCTTCATTTGACGAATATATTTTGACTACCTACTGTGTGCCTTTTGTGGGTTGAATTGCACCCACCCAAATTCGTATCTTGAGGTCCTAGCCCCAATATCTCAGGATATGATCTATTGGAAATAGGGTCATCGCAGATAGGATTCGTTAGGTTGAGGTCATGCGGAAGCAGGGTGCACCCCTAATCTTATATGAATTGGGTCCTCACAAAAAGGGAAAATTTGGACACAGACGCACACACTCAGCGGTAAGGCCACATAGAGATGAAGGCAAGAGCAGTGGTGAGATACTTACAAGAAAAGGAACACCAAAGACTGCCAGCAAACCACGAGAGGCCAGGAGGAAGACATGGAACTGATCCTTCCTCACGGGCCTCAGAAGGAACCAATCCCGCCTATGCCCTGATCTGGGACTACTGGCCTCCAGAAACGCGAGGAAATACATTTCTGTCGTTTGGGCCGCCCACTCTGTGGTCTCTTGTTACGGCAGGCCGAGCAAACTAATCTGGCATCAGGCCGGAGGCAAGGGGGACGCCACACTGAACAAGACAGAGGAGGTCCCCACCCACATCACGCTTACATTCCCACAGGGAAGGCAGGCTGTAAATCCACAAAAATATATATAAGATGATTTCAGGTCATGATAAGTGATATTAAGGAAACTAAATCAAGGTAAAGGAATAGAGGGACCAAAGTACTCAGACCAAATGCCTGTGGGGAGGTGACATTTGAAGCCCAGAAGAAGTAAGACAGCACGCCATGAGAAGTTATGAGGAAAGGACATTCCATGCGGCCCGTGTGTATGGTGGTCCACCTCTCCTGTGCGCCCCAACTCTCACACCCGGCGGACTCATCCTCCAAGGCTCAGGTCAGATGCCATCTCCTCTGAAACAGACTTGGCTGACCTACAGACTAAGCTTAAACGTGCTTCCCTCTGGGCTCCCAGGTCCCTCGAGTTCAGGGTTTTCCCCAAAGTCCCACACTGTTTTATAATTTGGGGGGGTAGAGTTTGTGTCCAAACCTAGATAGTTTCTGTCCCATTACTCCAGACAAATACCAGAGACAACGCTGCTCTGTTCCAAGGGCAGGAAACACCTGCCCTTTAAAACAAAATAAACAAGAAGCAAACAAAAAAAAGGAGAAAACCATTATACAGACATAGCCCGAAAATCCATTTTTCCAGAGAACTGCACTTTAGTCTTCAAAGCCCCTTTCCCTGGAAGACCAGAGCTCTTCTGGAGGATCGAGCTGGAAGACAGCAGACTGACGACGAATCCGCCAAACAGAGCAGCCCCTTCCACAGGGAAACACGTGGAGGTGGACAGGAATAAGTGTGGGGGTGGACGGAGTTCCAGAAGCTCCTGCCTCACTGACATGGATGGGGGTTTGCCCAAATGGCCCAGTATTCCCAGCAGGAGATGGCAGAGAGCACAAGTCCCAGCGTGGCCGGCAGCCTATAGGCCAGCAAAGGTCACTCTCCTCAGTGTGAATATCGCTGTCACTTCCATCCTTGCTGCCCATGTTGCAAAACAGCCCTCTGTCCGTCCTGGCCTCTGTGCCCAGGTCAAGGGTATGGATTCCACCTGGAGAGGTCAAGGTCAGATCCCAGAGCCCCGTCCCCATGTGAAAAAAAAAAAAAAAAAAATCTTTCAAGCTTACAAAGCATTTTTGAGTAAAATACCTCAAAATTGGTCTAAAAACGAGGGCTCTTATCCCCCCAAGCTTACTTCCACTCCCATGTTCTCAGGAAGCACCAATACTCACGTATCATTCAGCTAGAAAAGTAATTAAGCATCTTCGTTTTATCTCTGCATCATTCCCCTATTCAAAAGATGAACAGAAGTAGCTGATTCTATTTGAGAAATGTCTCCCAGTATCCCTTCCTCTCCACTCCCGGAGCACCTGCGCTCCTGCGAGCACCTTATCGCCTCGCTCGTGGCCTTCTTACTACAGCAGCAACCTTCCTCCCCCCCCCCACACACACACACACACACACCCACACACACACTTGCAACCTACCCTCCCTGTTGGTGCCATCTTCCCACACAGTTACCCTGATCAGGTCAGTTCTCTGCTCCTACTGCTGAATCCGATTTCCCTCGGGATACATCCAAACTCTTTATCAGGAACCACAAGGCCCGGCACAACCCAGCTTTATCTCCTCTTACCACTGGTGCCTCCACTTTTCTCTCCAGCAGCTGTCAACTGCTTAAAACCACATCACACCATTTCTCATCTCCGATCATTTCCTCATGTTTTACCTTTTCCTGGGACACCTCCCTTCCCTCACCCCACTCCCCTCACCCCGCCCCTACCTAACTCCTTCTTATTCTTTGTGGCACAGCACAGGTATCATCCCCGTGAGGAAGCCTTGCCAGGCCTCCCTTACCCCGCCCCAGCACACCTGGCGAGGGTAGGTACCTTTTCCGGCACCTTTTAGGACCCGAGTAAGTCATCTTCCCACGGCCCTTTGTTGTGACATGGTGCACCCAGAGTGACAGCCAGCCATTCATGTGCCATTCCTCTAATTTGACTGTGAGCTCCTCAAGGGCCAGAGCTGTGTTCTACTCGTGTCTACACCGCCAGCTGCTAGTCACAGCCTTGGCAGAAAGTAAGAACTGAGTAAGGGTCGAATGAAGGAAAGAATCTTTAATGGACTTGATGTAACTCATGAGTGGAAATGAGGAGTCTAGGGTAATTCCAAGTTCAGGAGGCTGGATAGTGATGACTTTTATAAGCATAGGAAATACAGGATGAGTGAAGGTTTAGGGAGCAGATAGCCACCTGCATCAGGAAGAGACTTCACTAGGCAGTTGGGTCTATGTACGCTTCTAGAGTTCAGGGAAAGCTCTCGCCCGAATGAGAGATATCATTTGGGGGAATCAATGCAGTGGGAAAATTCCCCAGAGAGTGGTCTAGAGTGAGAAAAATAGTGGAGGAAACCTTGAAAGAACACTGGCATTAAAAGGTGGGCAGAGAAAGACAACCCCATGCAAATGACAGAGGGGGACCGGCCAGAGAGGTAAAAGCTGCTCCACCAGAGAATGATGTCAACCAAATCAAGTGAAGAGTGCATTTCCAGAAGCGTGACAGGGTTTCCAAATGCAGCAGTAGCGACCACACGTTTTCAACTATGGGCAAGGCCCTTTATAATGCAGTCTTTGCCTAGACTTCCCACCTCACCCCCTCGCACTGCAGATCCCAGCCTGTCTGCATGGTTTAGGATTCCCGAATATGCTATGCCATTTCACCCTCTCATACCTTTGCTCAGTCATTCCCTCTGCCTGTAAGGTCCACATCCACCCACTCTGAAATTGTCATCAATCAAATGCCACCTTGAGCTTTTCCTCCTGCAAAGCTCTCCTAGCCTGTGCCCTGACAGGAGAGGGAGGTGACTGCTCCCTCTGGTAAGCCTCCACTCTTCTGTGAACTTGGCTCTTATATATGACCTGTAATACTATATTTTTCTTTCCATGCTTGAGTTGTCTAGGGGCATGGCTGTCTTATTATTTCTATATATTTTATAATGCCAAGACCAGACACAGTCTGGCATAAAGTCTGAAGTCCATATATTTTATTGAATGAGAAAGAAAGAAGGACTCTGCACGTCAACATCACTCAGAGAACAAACCAACAGACATGCAAGAATCAAAATCTGGTTAAATGGTCTCCTTGGTTGGGATTTGGTTAACAGGTTTTCCTGAGAATGCCTGGGTTAAATGTTACATAGGATGCATTAAGTGAGTTTTGCCCTGGCCTACGGAAGCTCCTGAGCACGGCTGCAAATGAACTAATCTGGGTGGGAGGGAGCACCTTTGAGGGGTCACAGAGAAACATCCGTTTGTGTTGAAGCTGCCAAACTGCCTTTCCCTTGCCCCCAGCGCACCAAGGGTGTCTCATAAATGTTAAATAATCATAATGACCACGCTCAAGGGGTGTCAGTGCTCATAAAATCCAGCTTTATGGATGATTCCGAGTCTCCTGGTGGGTGGTTAGAAATTGAGCAGGCCTCATGGCCAGAAGTCTCCATACAGGCTGCATCTGAGAGACCTATAAGCTTGGGTGGCAGGAAGGGGATCCAATCACAAGCTAGGACGCCCAACCATTGATTGATTGAGGAAGGCACCCACACTGAGCCTTCTGGAATCCATTGGTGAGTCATGGGCCAAAGGATTATGTCTTCAATATGGGCCATCGGGCCTGATATCGAGGCATTTCCTGCTTACAGCTTAGGGGAGCTATCCTTAATGAGGGTGATGACCTGTGAGTCCAAGAAATAAGCAGCTGAGAGGAAACGCTGGTCTCCTTTACCCCTCATGGCGGGCGCATGGCTTCCTAAGCCTTTTCTGATGGTATAATCTCCAGCAAACCTCAGTTTACGTTCATTCGTTCATTCATTCCATCATTATTCAGCTGTTGTATTCACTCTTTCCACAGACATTAATTAAGTACCTGGGCTAGATGTTAGAAGTACCAAGATAAATAAGACACGGTTCCCACCCTTGTTGGGTCAACTGTAGGAAAATGAGTAAAACACCAATTTTTTATGTAATGGGTTAAGTACATATAGCCATAGAGGCATGTACAAAGGGCAGCACAGCAACCTGTACTGCTGTAGAGGATGAACAGAGTTCTACCAGGCAGGTAAAAGGGAAGAAGAGAGGGGGCTAGGTATCCAGGGGGGTTGAGAAGGCATTGTAAACAATTAGATACACAAAGTGAGGATGGCACCAAAATAGGGGTCACGGCCAGGACCTCCACCTTGCATAGTTCCAGGATCTACTACTCACATGAGCATCTATAGTCATATAGTGCACAGTCAAACCCCACACCCGCCCCACCCCTAATCGGGGTTCAGTTCCTGGCTCTGCTTCTAACTAGCTGTATGACGCTCTGGACAATGCTTTTCCCGTTTCTCAGTCTCTTCAAGTGTGGAATAAAGAAGCTGCACCAGCTAGCTTCCAAATCTCTTCTTCCCTCTAGAGTCCCCTAGGAATCTAGGAGTCCAACCGGAGCTGAAACGACATGGGGTCATTAAAGCTTGTCATTCAGGACCAAATTAGGTAGGTATTGTCCTTGGAAATGAAACTTTACTCTTCTCCAAATCTTGATTCACGCAAAGTTTGATTAAACACTGATGCACTAAAATGTAAATTAAGGATCACTTAACCCAAGTGGTTCCTTTTTGAAAAGGTGAGACTGAGGCCCAGAGACAATAAATGATTCACTCAGAGGTAAACAGCCAAGTGGATTAGGACCAAGACCAAGGTCAGGACAAAAGTGTTGTGTGTGCGCAGCCAAGTAGTTACCAAGCTGGACCCTGACTCCCTCCAATGCTTTGTAATGGCAGAGCACCCCGTTGACCAACCTACAGATCTAGGACTGGAGCACAATTCCAACTGATATGCCTTTAAGACCTAAGACTTCCAAACCCATTTCCTCAGAAGTAAATTGAGTCTACGTATATAGTCAAGTTACTTTAGACATGGCCAAAACATTTTAAACACCATCCATCCTGACAGCCCAAATGAGAACCCAAGTGTGATCCTAGCTCCTCCCTCTTTCTATTGTCTCTTGCCAGGGGGCGCCTGGGTGGCTCAGTCGGTCGAGCGTCCGACTTCGGCTCAGGTCATGATCTCGCGGTCCGTGAGTTCGAGCCCCGCGTCGGGCTCCGTGCTGACAGCTCAGAGCCTGGAGCCTGTTTCAGAATCTGTGTCTCCCTCTCTCTAACCCTCCCCCGTTCATGCTCTGTCTCTGTCTCAAAAATAAATAAACATTAAAAAAAAAATTTTATTGTCTCTTGCCAGATCCTAAATACGTGCCTCTCCCTGTCCCACCGCTGACCTGGTTCAGAGCAAGGCTATTGCGTTAGCTGGCTGACTAGTCTCCCGCCCTCCCATGCATCTTCCTCCGTGTAGCTACCAGGACGGTGTTGACTCTCCCCTGCCCTGAGCAAAGCTGGGGGCACTCCACACCTACCAGATAAAACCCAAACTCTGCAGCATGGCACGCCACACCTTTTGCAATTCCCCCCCACCTGCCCGGCATTGTTGGTCTCTGCCTTCATACTCAAGGGTTGCACCGGTATTGCTCATGGGTCTGCAGTCATGCCGAGCTCTCTCGGCTCTCTGTACCTCCTCCTCAGACTGTTTCCTATGCCTGGAAGGCTTCCCCTGCCTCAAATCCATCTCCTTGTGCATCCCTCCTATACTAGTCTGCTCGGGGTGCAAAATACCACAGGCTGAGTGGTGCAAACAACAGAAGTTTATTTCCTCACAGTTCTGAAGGCTAAAATGCATGACCAAGATGCAGGAAGATTCAGTTTCTGATGAGAGCTCTCTTGCTGCTAGGGACAGTCGCCTTCTCTCATGACCTCACGTGGTCTTTCCTGTGTGTGTGCATGGGAACAGAGCTTCCTGGTATCTTTGCCTCTTCTTACAAGGACACCAATCCTATTGGACAGGCACCCACCTTCATAACCTCATTTAACGTAATAACCTCCCTAAAGGTCATACCTGCAACTACAGTCATATTCAGGGTTAGGACTTCAATATATGAACTTAGGGGAGGGGGACAAACTTCAGTCCATGGCACCTCCATTTAGAGGTCTTATCTCTACGAACTGGGATGATTTATTTTCATATCTGTCTCCTCTACTGGTTTTGAGTTCCTATGGAAAGTTAAAATGGTCTCTGAATCCCATGTCAGTGACGACTGGTCTAGGTTTTGCGACGGTCCTCATTAAGAAAAGGATGAAAAATTAGATATGAAGTGAATTTAGAAAGGGCCCGTACAAGTGACGGACCCTGGAGTTAAGCTTTACGGCTTCGGAGTACACCCGCCTCTGGGCTCATAATAAGAAGCCTCACTGGGGGCGCTGGGTGGCGCAGTCGGTTAAGCGTCCGACTTCAGCCAGGTCACGATCTCGCGGTCCGGGAGTTCGAGCCCCGCGTCAGGCTCTGGGCTGATGGCTCAGAGCCTGGAGCCTGTTTCCGATTCTGTGTCTCCCTCTGTCTCTGCCCCTCCCCCGTTCATGCTCTGTCTCTCTCTGTCCCAAAAATAAATAAACGTTGAAAAAAAATTAAAAAAAAAAAAAGAAGCCTCACTGGGTGCTGGAAAGACCACAGGCTGGGCTGCATTCCAACTTCTCCTTCCTTTTTGGGCAGGTGAGTTCACTGTCTGCACTTCAGTATTTCTGCATACCTGCAGGTGAGGGTATTTTGAAAATGTAATGACATAACCCGAAAAAGATGTTACGTATTTGTTTACGTGCCTACTGTCTGTGTTTCTAACTACAGTGTGTGCTCCACAAAGAAGTGGACCTGCCCTGGTCACTGCTGACTCCCAGTGTTCCATGATGGTGTCCGGAAAAGGACGAGATGCTCAAGAAACATGTGTTGATTGAAAGAATGTAGTCCTTGGTAGTACCTGAAAGATTGGTGTCTGGAATCCATCTGTAAGTTTTCCCCATTGAAACTCTTGCTATTATTAATGAATCTTAGTTAAATGAATAAATAAGAGTCAAAACACACCCACGTTCAGAAGACCTAAAAATCACTGTAAGCTAGACTCTGGAGAGCATAATAATTCAAATTTCTTATGGCCCTAAATGTTTTTAAAGCTAGAATAATAAAATACCTGGAAGGAAGAAGGGAAGGAAAAAAGGGGAGGGAGAGGGGGAGAGAGAGAGAAGGGGAGAAAGAAGTGAGGAGGAGGGGGAGAGGGAGACAGACAGAAAGACAGAGAGAGAGAGAGGCAAAACAAAAGAACACAGAAAACTCTCCGGGCAGTGGGCATAATCGAAATAGGAAAGCCCCGGAAATTTGACATGGTTTCTCTGGGGACTAAACATATTTATTCCTTGTGGAGTGGCCACCTCCGTACTCTCCAGGGAGCAGAGGGTGCTGGTAGGTGCTCTCCAGTGGGCTGCTTAAGGGGAGGCAGGGACCAGCCTCATCGGACAACCTGGAATAGTGCCAAGCTCCAGTCTCTTGCAGCTTGGAGCTGAAAAGCCAATCCTCCAACTTAGCTCTGAACTCTTCACCCCAATCAATTAAGAGAAATCCCATCAAAACCTCCAGATAAGTCTGCTTGGCCTGACCCTGATGATTCGAGAGACTCTGCTGCTCCTGGAAGAATCGGTTTTTTTAAATGGCTCACCGTGTCGGGTTGAGGAATTCAGGGAGAGGTAGACAATCCCAGCACCGTAGAGCTGAGAGGGACTTAGCACTCACAGAGTGCACATCTCGACAGGGTCACGTAGCTTCCTTAGTGTTGTTGGGAGAAATTTCTTAAAGTGGTCTGGCTTCCTACGCAGCCCATTTAATTCTCACACTTGACCGTGTCAGTAACTCTGACTCGTGGTTCAAGCATAAGAGCGTGGTCTCAGCTTCACAGACCTTGTTTCATTTCTCACTCTGCTTCCTGTGTACTGTGTGAGCTTCACCTTCCTGGGCCTCAATCCCACCCTCCACAGGACAGATATTATCTCACATTCCTGTAGTCAAGATGGAGTCAGATAGCATTTACCTAAAGGCGGGCACTTTCAGGGCTGAATCAGTGGTGATTTCCCACCTTCTCTCTTGCTCCCTCTTCCCTCGACTCCTTTTCCCCCTCTGTTCCCAGCAGGTACTGTGATGAACGCAGAGTGCAGTACGGAGCCCTTGCTCAAAGGAAGCTCACCTCCATGGAGCTTCAAGCTTCCATGTGAAGGTGGGAAGACATGGCTTCTCCAGATCCGTGCTCCCCCACAGACTTCTGGGACATCACATCCAGGCCGTGGGCCAAGCTGCAGGAATACACAGATGTCCATTCCCTATCCTCAAGGAGCTCACAGAAAACTCTAGCTAAAGACAAGGAGGAGGAAAAAACCCACAGTAAGCATGAAATTATATAGAGCCCAGAAGTCATGTAGAAGGGACGGAAATGGCTGCATCAGGGTCCAACGATGACACGACTGGGGGGAAACCCGAGAACAACTGCAAAGTCCTCCTGGTCTGATTAAAAAAATAAACATGCAAAAAAAAAAAAAAGTACAAGGAATTAGAAGCTCACCAGTCAGGGCAAACTATTCCTGGGCACCGCATATTCTGAAGAGAATCTGGTGAGTACCAGCTACTACACTTATTCAGTCCTCTGGATCCTGTGATTATTGAGGCTGGTGGGAAAAAGTATACAATCAAAGGAGACTGAAAGAAAAAGAGAGAAAATGAAAGAAGAGCAGAAAAGAGGAAGGAAGAAGGAAGGAAACTACCTTGGTTTCACTTGTGTGTACTAAGTCCCCTACCAGGTCCCTGCACTTATTCCACTCCCTGACTGGAAAGAAAGAAGGGGTGGGGGAGGAAGAAACCCTTGAGATGGATAATATCTCTCTGTAACTATGAGGAAAGTAAAGCCAGGAGATGAAACGCCTTGCCTAAGGCCACATAACCGTCAGCAGAGAACAGGGATTGAAAGTCAGCTATGCCTGGGGCGCCTGAGTGGCTCAGGTGATTAAGCTCAGGTCATGACCTCACGGTTTATGGGTTCGAGCCCCACATCAGGCTCTGTGCTAACAGCTCAGAGCCTGGAGTCTGCTTCGATTCTGTGTTTCCCTCTCTCTGCCCCTCCCCTGCTCGTCTCTCTCTCTCTCTCTCTCTCTCTCTCTCTCTCTCTCTCCCAAAAGTGAATAAACATTTAAAAATAAAAAATAAAATAAAAAAGAAAGTCAGCTACACCTGACTCCAAAGCTCATGTTCCTTTCAGGGTATCCTGATCCCTGGGACAGACTCTACCATATTCTTCCCAAATGATGGCGTAAATGAAAGGGGTAGTCATGGGTGTAGGAATAGGAAGAACAGAGACATGAGCCCTTCCACGTACCCAAGGAATCCCACCACCCCTGTGACTGACTTCTCCTTTGCTATTGAGTTAACCCTGGGCAAATTGCCTAACCTCAGTGCATCCTGGGTTGTCTTACATGTAAAACGGATCCCTAATATCTTCATCATCTGATAAAGGAGAATGGATTAGCTAAATTCTTTTTTTAATGTTTATTTATTTGAAAGAGCACACGAGTTGGGGAGGCGCAGGGAGACAGAAAGACAGAGTTAATCCCAAGAAGACTCTACACTCAGAGCAGAAGCCTGATTAGGGCTCAAGCTCATGACCCTGGCATCATGACCGAGCTGAAATCAAGAGTTGGTTAACTCAACTGACTGAGCCACACAGGCACCCCAGATTAGCTAAACTCTTGAGATCCCTTACAGCCTACTCACATCACAGAATTTCATACCTAGAAAGAACTGTAGAAATTACTGTTTCTCAAGCTTGAGGAATGGCTAAATCCCATGGCAGCTATCTCCATTTTGGCCTCTTTATCCGTTCACGAACAAATTTTTAGTTGGTCACAAGAATGTCCAGCTGAAGAGATTTCTTGGCATCCCTTGAAGGTAGGGGTGACCACTTGACCAAACTATGGGCAGGGAACTATAAAAAGAAGTGATGTGTGCAATTTCTGCCCTTTAAAGGAAACAGTTGGCTCTTGCCTTTCCTCCTTTCCTCCCTTCCTGTGGATGGAATACAGACTCAATGGCAGGAACTGGGGCTGCCATCTTGGATCACAAGATGGAAGGCATGTGTGGAGAAACTACAGGGCAATATGATGGAAAAAGTGAGGTCCTGGATGTTGAGAAGCCCTCGTTCCCCTTGGGATGCCTATCTGGACTTTATATTTGAGAAAGAAATAAATTCCTATCTTGTTTATGTCTTCTAACAAATACATCCCATTTAAAGAAAAAAAAATTCACAGATTCCCCAGTTTGGGAAACACACTGCACAGAAAGTGAAATGGGAGAAATTTTAGATGTTTTCAGGCTGCTGCCCCAGTCCCTACATATAAATGCCAAGGGAGCGACTGAAATTTCATGTCTATCCATGAGAAAAAGGGGTGAGGGAGGGCCATCAAGATATCTGGATTATGTTATATGTAATGGCTAGAGCGTTGGATAATCATTTAATGTATACACAAAATTATAAAATTATCACAGGACTTTTAATTGCCCTCACCCCTACCTTGAGCCCAGGGACCCGAGAAGCCAGTTTACAGGGAAATGTTCGATTCGGTTGTTTCAAACTAAATTGCACTATACCTCCAGGGCAACGTCTAGGACTCAAAAGTCCTGAGAGGATGAGTAGGACAAATTGAAATCTAAAGCTAAAATCAGCAGAACCTCAGGCCACAACCCCATGGCTTTCATCTGGTTTTATATATTGGGGTTCCACAGAAGAGTTCAAAGAGCTCTGCTGATCACAGTCACTAAGTGAAACCTTCTTGTTAATAGAGGAGGTGACCTAATATCCAGAAAGAGAAGTGATTTGCCCACAACCACACAATGAGGAAGAAGCCCAGTTCCCAGGCCTAAAAAGCAGCCTTTCACTGAATCTGACCTACTGAGCAGACCATGCAGCTTCTAAGCTGAGGACAACCCAACAGGCCTCCTGGAGTCCCTCAGCCCACTCTTACCCCAGAGATGGAGCTTCCCTTTGTTCATAAGTTTTAAGTGACTCTCCATCTCCACAGCCAGAAGAGAAAGCAGCTTTGACCACAGCAGGTGCTCCCAGCCTAAGGATGAGCTGGTGAATTCCCATACAGGCCCCAGAAAGTCACAGGTTAGCCAGCCTGCTCAGCTGACCCACAAAGAGATGGTTTCTCTCCTGGGCAGGATGGGCCATGACAACAGATAAGGGAAGGTGTCACATTGTGATCATGACCAAAGGTCACTTCTACCCAGAAAGTAGGATCAGGTAGGTGCCTAGTGTCAGGAACAGACCCCAAATGCCTGGGCACTGGTGTTGGCCACAAAGATTAAGATTAAAATTGTGTTGGGGCACCTGGGTGGCTCAGTCAGTTAAGTGTCCAACTCTAGATTTCAGCTCAGGTCATGATCTCACAGTTCGTGAGGTTCGAGCCCCACATGGGGCTCTGCACTGATAGCACAGAGCCACTTGGGATTCTCCCCCCCCCCACCATCTCTGCCCCTCTCCCACTTGCACATGCTCTCTCCCTCTCTCAAAATAAATAAGTAAATAAATGTTTTTAAAAAGAGTGTCTAGGGGTGCCTGGGTGGCCCAGTCGGTTGAGCGTCTGACTTCGGCTCAGGTCATGATCTCACGGTTCGTGGGTTCGAGCCCTGCATCAGGCTCTGTGCTGACCGCTGGCTCAGAGCCTGGAGCCCGCTTCAGATTCTGTGTCTCCTTCTCTCTCTGTCCCTCCCCCACTCACGCTTTGTCTCACTCTGTTTCTCAAAAATAAATAAATGTTAAAAAATAAAAAAAAAAAGTGTTTACTCATAGGAATGATCCAGAAGTTCCCGGTTCTCAAAGGGCTTTTACACACATATCTCATTACATACAACCTAGAGGGAAGGACCCTTATGATACTGTAACAGACACCAGAGGCCCAACAGGTTCTCACTAGAACACAAATTCCTCCAGGAAGGGGACTGTGAAGACTTTGTTCACTACTATTTCCCTCATGTCTACAATACTGAACTTGGAGTGACACCCACTGATTATTTACTTCATAAGTGAAGAAACGGCTCTGCCAATCTTCCAACCTCATCTCTTCAAGGCCCCCAGGACACCACGCACTCTCCCTTCTGGTCACAGGTGAACCACCTGCAGGTCCCCAAATGAAGGAAGCTCTTTCCCAAGCCTGCAGGTTTGGCATGCTTATTCCTTGACTGGAGGCACCAAAGGGCTCCGCCTGCCAAGCGGTGCATTCTGATACGGGGATGCCCAGAAAAAAAAGGGGGGGGGGGAGCGGAGGGTGGCACCTTTTTCAAATTTTCATGAAGGTTCCACTACTAGGGTTGTGGTGGTCCTACTGCCATCAGCTCCTCCAGGGGCTCTGTTCCCATACCCCAGGGTAGTTTAGGATCCACTCACAATGTCTGGCCTTGTCGGTTTCCCCCTCGAGGTTTTGAGTGTGTCCACTATAGGGGGCTGTCTTGTTAGGTGTCTCATCCACCAGGACTGTGCCAGGCCCACAGTAGTACAGAAATGTTAGTGAATGACAAGGGAATTGCCTTTTCCACGGTCACAAGCCAGTGAGCGGCAGAGCCGGGCTCGAGCCCCCCCAGACCTCCTGTAATCGAGGGCAGAGCTGCCTTCACAGTAGAAGCCCTCCTTCTAATATCCCTTCTTGAAGCCAAGCCTTCAGAGACACTTTAGTTAGCAGTGAAGACAAGCCAGAGTGGCTAAATTAATTTTAAGAACTGCACGCACCTCATCCACTAGGTCAGTGAGGGTCACTCATGAACAAAAATATTTGGGGGGAGGGACTTCAGTTTTGCACCCCCAATTCATAACTCTATCTATTGGTCACTCTCCACCCAGATTTAAGAGATTCTAAGTTCCAGCAGGCCCCATGCCTACGGTGCCGGCTATCCTGACCAGGCTTTGCCCCCTCTGATTCTCATCCTGCAAACCTAAACCAAAGTTGCTTACCAAATGGCTTCTCTAAGGGGTCGCAGAGCCAAAGCATCTCACACTTTGGTTTTCTGGGATGATGTGATCCAGATCCCCCGATGGCATGCTGCACGGGAGAAAGCAAGGAGGAACACAGAAAATCACCACGTTGGCAGCCAGGAGATCCAGGTCCTTGTCTTGTTTGAGCAGGAAATTCATCATGGGAAAAGTGGTATTTTGACCCTACAACTGGAGCCAGAGTGGAGCTATTTTACCTGCTGAGGCCAAAATCCCCAAGGGCAGTGTCAGAAAGATGGGAAGTCAGGAGAAGGAGGGCTGTGATCAATTCTCTATCTAAGGCGGGGTCACGCTAGACGGAGCAGAGAGAACCCAGGACTGGTCTCCAGGGCGGTTCCACCACTTTTTCACTCTGCAACCTTGGGCAGTGGACATCTCTGAGCCTCAGGTCTTCATCTGAATGTGGGGGTGAGACACATTTCTACTGTGAAAGGTTTTTGTTTTTTGTTTCATCATGCCTTTCTTTCCTTATCTACTTTCCTTATCATGACAGATAACAGAGTAGTCAAGAGCCTGGGCTCTGGGCTGAGATTGCACTGTGATCTTGGGTAAGTTCCTTCTGTCTCAATTTTCTCCTCTGTAAAATACTTGTAAAAATACTATATTTTGTCCAATACCTCATGGAGTTGTTACGAGGACTAAAAGAAACGCAAGTGTATAAAGTAACTTATTTAGTATGTGCTAAACAAGTGAACTACTCTTACAGAAGTCAGACCCTCAGTTATTAAGAAATCCAGAGAACACCTTAAAGGGTAGAGAACCTGTGTTCAGGCCATTTTGTCTTCCTGTTCTGTGATCTCCTCTCTGGGCCTCTATTTATTTCCTCAGTAAAATAAAGGGTGGGGGCTCCCTAAGAATCTTCTAGTCAGTCCATCCTGTGGGTACCGATACATGCCCCTTGGAACCTGTCTCAGCCATGGAACTCCCTACTCGTCTTCAGTGGCCAGGTTACATTTAACTTCGTCTGGGAACGCTTCCCTGTATCACACAGAAACAAGCCAACACACAAAATGACCACTGGAATCTTCCTTGCCTTGAGCATCACCAGATACTTACTGTTTCCCTAATCATCAGTTTCCCTCCTCTCCCCACCCTTGCAAAGCCCTTACCCCTGGAGGGCATGTCCCAGGTGGAGTAATACAAAGTGCCCAGGCTATTAAGGCAGATCTGGGCGAAGCCGAATTCTAGATGACACTGGGTACGTCACTTCAACCCTCTAAGCCTCGACTGCCTTATCTTAAAAAAGGCAGACTAGTATCTACATCATAGGGGTGTGAGGATTCCACGCAGGGACAGCCAGGAGCTGGAGCACAAGTCACTAGAAAGGGCTGGAAGTCGCCTTTTTCTCCAGAAAGTCCCAGGCTGTGGCAAAAAGCACGAAATACAGGGCTGGAGGACCGCACCACTGTGCTTTGTGCAGCTTGGAGATCCAAATCGTCCTGCCGCCTCCCCCACGGATAAACCACCGCCACAAAGAGTTAACGTTCAACCAACCACCCTACTGACCCCATTCTTTTCAAAACCAGACCTGGCTGGAAGCCCTGAGCTGCTCCCATTGGGCCCGTGCCTGCCCCTCCCTCCAGCGTCCCACCCGAGGCGGGGGCTGGGGAAAAGCACGCCAAACAAAACCCTGCTGCTGTGATCGGGGGTCACCCCAAAGACGCTCCCAGGAAAGCGCGCCGCTGCCGCAGAATTCCGCACCCGCAGTCTAAACTGTGGGCCTGGGGATGAAAAGCAGGGAACTGGGTCCCAGCCGGCCTCACTCCCACCCCGGGACACCCGGGCCGGAGGCAGGGCTCCGGCGCCCACGACGCCCAGAAAGGCGCGCGACGAGCTCACCGCGGGGTCTCGGCGCCCGGCAGCCGGGGCAGGCCCCGCCCCCGCACTCAGGCCTCCAATCAGCGCCTCCTTCCGCCTCCAGCCGCCCGACTGCATTGCCGGGGGCGGCGGGCGCGCGGGGAAAGCGGGCGGAGACCCACCACGGGGCGCGGGCCTCGCGGCCGGCGGAAAAGGCGCTAGGAAAAGCGCAACTCACCTTCTCCTGAAAGGCGGAGAGTAGTCCTCACGGGAAAATGACCGCAGAGGCTATTGCAAAAAGGAAAAAAAAAAAAGAATTGGACAGTCACAAAGGCATATATGTATACATATGTGTATATATATATATATATATGAATATTTTGAAAAGAAAAATCCATACCTCACCCCCACGGCTTTAACAATCCATCGCTCCCATCACCCATACCTATGTCCTCCCTCCGCTCCCTCCGCAGCTCCAAGGCTAGCCTCCATCACCTTTACTCGGCCTCAACTCTTGTGCCCCATCCCCCACACCCGTCCCGGGCCGCACCTGGCAACCCCCAAGCTGGTTAAAGCCCACCCCCGGCCGCCCTCACCTGCGTCCCGCCCCGGGAACGCAGCACGGGAGCAAGCTGCCTTGCTGCCTGGTGTCGATAAATTCCTGCGAGGAACTTCAGGATTTCCCGAGTGGATTCTTCCCCGCTCCTCTAAAGGACATTGCACATCTACTCTCTTAGCCCAGCACCTTCGCTCTCCTCACAGCGGCTCGTTTGGCCGGGATGTTACTGCGGAGGTAGGTGCAATCGGGCCAGAAAGGACACTTTTCACCTAGTTCCCCCACCCCCTCGTCTACGGCAGCCAGACTTCTGCCCGCCCCCGCGCCTGGGGGTCTGCGGGGTCGCCCCGGCCCTTTTCTTAGGCCTTGCTTTCGCCGGTACTCTGTGCGCATGCCCTTCCCTTCTCCCCACCCCCCCCCCCCCACCATCACTTGCCCCTTGCTTCCAAATCATTGCCCTCGGCTCTCGAGTTTTCTCCTATCTTCAAAACAAAAGCAAACCAAAGCCGAGCCAAAAACCAAAAATCTCTCTTGGTGCCCTAATTTCCTCCGGCTACCTACCCGTTTGCCCCCTTTACAGAGCAACTCATCAAGAACCCTTAATGCCAGTGGTCGTCAAACTTGTTTGGTTCACCTGCGCCCGAAAGAATATAGACGAATCATGTACTCCAAAGCCGATTTTTAAGTTAACGTCTAAAATTGTTCATTTGAAGTTTAAATAGTTGCAAACATGATAATTTATGGCAATTTGTAAATATTGGAATTATAAAGGCACTTACTATTTTAAGTGTATCCAAGTGAATTTAAATATAGCACTCTTGCTTGCAAGAATGAAAGATTTAAAGAATCAGAATTTTGCATAGTTCCTTTTATTCCTTGAACTCTTATTTTATCCTATTTACCTCCCTTCCAGAATCTTAGCCTACTGCAGATATTCGATTGAAAGTCTTTTATTCATCATCATACCATATATCTAACAAAACATGGATATAAATGGAAATATAAAATGTTCCGCTTCCCGTGTCCCTGTGGTTCAAAGTATCAGAAAATTCCATCTGCGGGTGCCTGGGGGGCTCAGTCGTCAAGCGACTGACTTGGGCTCAGGTCAGGATCATTGGGCCCTGTGCTGACAGCTCAGAGCCTGGAGCCTGCTTCAGGTTCTGTCTCCCTCTCTCTCTGCCCCTTCCCTGCTCACGGGCTCTCTCTCTCTCTCTCTCTCTGTCTCTCTCAAAAATAAATAAACATTAAAACATTTAAAAAGAAAATTCCATCTGAATTATAATAATTATCAGTTGTACACAATTGACCAAAACAACAAATATACTATGGATTTTTAAAAATAATTCTGAAACATATAAAGTAAAATTTTATTGGAAATGAATCTCATAATGAGATCTATGAGGATTTTCTCAGTTCATGTTTCCATTGGCATATATTTATTGCTAGAATGGCACAAGGTTAAGCATCAAATCTGTTCCTATTTTTCATATTAGAGATGTCAGCACTGAGAAACCTTATTCTCAAAAATAAGTATGTGGGGAAAGAGTTTGTTGTAAGAATGTGACTCAATTCTTTGAATTCCTTCTAAGGCACGTTCCAAAACCACATCGCGAACTACCATCAAAAATTGTTTTCAAAACTGTATCATTGGATAACAATAAATTAGGGGCTCAGTTTAGGGTATTGTGAGGTGTCTATAGTTATTTGGGCAGAGACGTCAAGGGAATGCATTCTCTGCTATGGAGAAAACTGTGTTCTCCAGGCGGCATCAGGATGTGAAGTGACTGCAGAGGCCGACCCTGACCCTGACCCTGACAGCCAGTGGAATGGGAAGAGCACTGAACTGGAGTCAAAACTTGGATCCTGGGGTGCCCCGGTGGCTCAGTTGGTTGAGCAACTTCAGCTCAGGTTATGATCTCACAGTTTGTGAGTTCGAGCCTGGCACTGGGCTCTTTGCTGTCAGTGCGGAGCCTGCTTGGGATCCTCTGTCCCCCCTCTCTCACTGCCCCTCCCCATTTATGCTCTCTCATGCTCTCTCTCTCTCAAAATAAATAAACATAAGAAAAAATAATAAAATAAAAAAAATTGGGTTCTACTATGGGACCTAGTCTCTGCTGACAGTGTGAGCTTGCCAAGTTACACAACCTCTCTGAGCCTTGCTTCCCCTTTCCCCTTTCATGGGTCCACAAAATCTGGAGCAGGAGGAGCTCTCACTGGGAACACAGACTTTTCTGAGTTCTTTAACTTCTCAGGAGACCAGAATAACACAGATCAGATACGGCTGCATCACCAGCCACACAATGAGTTTTATTTTATTTTTTTTTTTAACTTTTAAATATAGTAAGATAGGCATAGTATAAAGTTTATCATCTTAACCATTTTTAAGGGTACAGTTTAATAGTGTTAAGTGTATTCACATTGTTGTACAACTAATTGCCAGAAGTTTTTCATCTTACAAAATTGAAATTCTATATCCATTAAACAATTTTCTATTCTTTCCTCCCCCAGTCTCCGGCAACTGCCATTCTACTTTGTTTCTATACTTCACTATTCTATATACTCCTATAAGGGTGATCAATCTTCTATGTCCTTGTGATTGGTTTATTTCATTTAGTACGATTTCCTCAAGGTTCATCCATTTGTAGCATATGTCAGAATTTCCTTCCTTGTTAAGACTGAATAACATTCCACTGTAGGTATATACCAACTCTGAATTTTATTTCACACTGAGATGGATTTTTTTTTTTTTAATTCAAAAGATGCTATGTTTCTGCATACACATTTGTATACGACCCTACCAGACAGATGTAAGGTTCACGGTCTACTGTAGACTTCAAAATTGACCCATTCTCCTGTCCTATTTATTATTCCATCAATCAAAGCTGTGGGTCAGAATATCAAGTTAACACCACAATCCCAGTGTTCCAGTTTGGAGCCCTGAGACTACCTAGTTCCATTCTCCAAGCATACAACACATCTCCAGATCGGTCCTCACACCAACTCAAACCTCTGCTCACCTCTTTATTCACTCTCTTATGATAGCTCTGTAGAGGTCTGTATCTCTCATGAGATTATATACCTGTTTGCAAATAAGAAGCAAATATTTGATTCTGCATCCCCAGCACTTTAACAAGGTATTTGGCACATGGAAATGTTCAATAATTGTTTTTTTAATGTTTACTCCTAAAGTTGGAAAATCCCTTATTTGCTTGTTCCAAATTATTCAACATAGTTCAAAATTTGAATGCAAAATAATTCAAAAATTACTGCTTGCCTTCTCTGAGCCAGGCTCTGTTCTAGGAGATGGACTATCACAAGAACAAGACAGACTGATCCATACTCTCATGGCACATTCTGGTAGGAGTGTGGGAGAACCAACAGTCAGTAAAATTCCAGGCCCTGATTAGAAGGGGGTATTGGAGTAGCAAGCCTGGGTTTATATTGACTTATAGTGGGGGGAGGGGGGGGGATCACGGAAGTTGTCTCTGCAAAAGTATTAAAGAGAGACCTACATGCCAAGAAGGAGCCAAGCAGGGGAAAGAACAAAAAGAAGGGCATTCCAGGCAGAAGGAACAGAGAGTACAGAGGTCCTGAAGCAGGAAAGTTACACTGATGCAGGTTAAAGTCATATTACTTCTATTCTAGAGATACGACAACTAAATCTAAGAGAGAGTGATTTGCCCACCTCTCACAGAAGTGCAGCTAGGTTGGGAGTTGACTACAGCCAGAAAGTAGTCCTATTTAGGGGGTTGCAGACGCTTACCAAAGTGGTTCAATTCCCTACACTATGAAAAAGAAGTAGCCTGACTGACTGTGATCCCCAATAAGTACGTGTCTATTCTACACTCTCCCACTGGACCATTTGTCCTCATCCACCTCTATGGCTTTCTCCACCTCCGCCAGTTGTGACTCCAAAAAGCCTACTAACCCCCAACTGGAATGCAAGCACTATTTTGTTTTGTACATTCCTACATGCCGAGAGCTAAAACACTGTGTGGCATGTAGTAGATACTCAATAAATATTTGTTGAATGAATGGATAACTGGACCGCAAACCTATTTTTCTGTTATTCACTGGAGGTGTTCACCTCGACCTCCCACAAACACCTGAAGTTCAGCACATGCAAAGCAGACCTCCTCATCTCTACTACTCTGTCCCCCAAACTGCCCTTTCCCTGTCTTGTGTTTCTCTCTAAGATCAGTACACACTCCACCTGATTGCCCAAGTAAGAAACCAGATTTCTTCTTGATGATTTCACCCATATCTAACAGAAAATGAGATCTTCTCAGTGCTGACTCTTGATATTTCTATAATCTGTCCCTGCTTCTCTATATCCCTTCTGCTTATGCCTTGGCTAAAAATCTTATCCTTCTCTCCTGAATTAGTATAATAGTCAATCAGTTGTCTCATTTTTTTCTTACTGCCCTACATAAGCCTCTATTCTGTACATGCCTATAAGAGTGATAATTCAAAAAATATTTTTAAATTGTAAAAGCTATATATCCATTCTAAAGATTTGGAAAGTACAGAAAAAACTTGAAAAGCAGAAAAGAAATCACCAATAATCCCTCCACACAGAGATAAGTACAGTTATTTATTCGGGTGTAGTTCTTCCCTTTCTTCCCCTCTTTCTTTCTCTCTTTCTTTTAAAACAAGACCAGGGGCACCTGAGTGGCTCAGTCGGTTAATCATCTGACTCTTGACTTCAGCTAAGGTCATGATCTTGAGATTGGTGGGATTGAGCCCTACATTAGGCGCTGTGGATTCTCTCGCTGTTTCTGTCCCTCCCCTGTTTGTGCTCTTTCTCTCTCTCTCTCTCAAAATAAATAAACTTTAAAATCAATAAATCAATAAATCAGAGAGACAGAGGTCAAATCATGCAGTCCTGTATACCTACCTAAAAAGTCTGAACCATTTTCTGCACTCCAAATCAATCAATAAATAAAATCAATAAATAAAACAAACCCAGAACCATTGTATTTAAACTTTGAATTCTTCTTTTTGCATTGACATTTTATTATGAATGCCTGCTATACCTTTAAATGTTGTCGAATGTATTTGATTTAAATATTCTATCATTTGGATGTATCATAATGCGTTTAATCATTTTCCAATTATTTAACATTTAGATTATTTATAATTTCATTATTATAAAACAGTCTTCGATATGCATTCTCGCACATAAATTTTTGTCTTTATCCTGATTATTTCCTTATTATAAATTCCTAGAAGTAAAATTATTAGATCAAATTATATGAAAAGTGCTTAAGGCACTTGACACTTTTATCAAGTTGCCTCAGCATAACTTTTTTCTTCTTTTTTTTTTTTTTTTGCCTTAGAGTAAATTTTTTAAAATGCAAATCAGTTGGCTACGCGTTTAACTCTTTATTTTGGCTCAGGTCATGATCTCATGGTTCATGAGCTTGAGCCCCACATCAGGCTCTCTGCACTGATAGCAAGGAGCCTGCGTAGAATTCTCTCTCCCTCTCTCTCTGCCCCTACCCAACTCATGCTCTCTCTCTCTCTCTCAAAATAAATAAATAAACTTAAAAAAATTTTTAATGAGTAAATAATGCAAATCTAATCACTTTCTTTTCTTAAGTGTTTTTAAAAGATTTTAAGTAATCTCTACACCCAGTGTGGGGGCGTGAACTTACAACCTGAGATCAAGAGTCCCATGCTGCACCAACTGAGCCAGCCAGGTGCCCCACATTATTCTCTTTTTTAAATCTCTAAACATGGAGTGCAGAAAATGGTTCAGACTTTTTAGGTAGGTATACAGGACTGCATGATTTGACCTCTGTCTCTCTGACTTCAGCTTCCACTTGTTCTGTGAGTGAACACTTCGTTTCAACCATATCAAACTATATAACAGTCCATTACATGTGTCACACCTCTGGACAAGGCTGTGTTCCTCGTCTAGAACACCACTAGAACACTTTTATTCTAGCCAGTCTTGCATGTTGCTTCAAAGTTTAGCTTTAAGCATCATCTATATGTGATATAATAAAATATCTTCCACTTGTGGCGCCTGGCTGACTCAGTCGGAAGAGTGTGCCGCTCTTTTTTAATTTTTAACGTTTATTTATTATTGAGAGACAGAGAGAGCAGAGCATGAGCAGGGGAGGGGCAGAGAGAGGAGGAGACACAGAATCCAAAACAGGCTCCAGGCTCTGAGCTGTTAGCACAGAACCTGAAGCGGGGCTCGAACCCACAAACCGCGAGATCATGACCTGAGCCGAAGTCAGATGCTTAACCGACTGAGCCACCCAGGCGCCCCGAGTGTGCCACTCTTGATCTCAGGGTGGTGAGTTCAAGCCCTACGCTGGGTATAGAAATTACTAAAAACAAAATAAAAAATAAAATAGCTTCCACTTAAATGCTTGCGGTGAATCAGACCTTCTGCTAAAAACTCATGTCATTTGCTCATCAGACCATTTCACACAAGTACGTTATCTTCAGTATCCAACTGAAGAAATGGAGTCTCCATTAGTAAGTGGTTTCTACTGTTAAGTGGCAGAATGGAGGCTTAAACTGCTTCCAAGCCCACATTCTTTATCACTGTGTGTGATTTCCTGCCTCTCTGGGCTTCTTGCCATTTAGATTCATCTTCTCTGTGTTTCCATAGTATCCTGGGCTTACCTCTGTCTCTCTGTCCATAAATCAATCTCCCTCCCTAGACTGTAAATTCCTTGAGGGCAGGAGCTATGTCTAAGTCACAGTATAGGAGCTCAGTGACTCTTCATTGAATGAATGGAGAATGAATAAACAAATACTGGTATTACTCTTATAAATCTGACCTCGGTTTTCCTTAATTTCCTTTGCTGTCACTGATGATGACTTTATGAGCTTGTCTCCTTGGGGGATCACCACTCATTTCCTCTGATGTCTTGATTCATGCTGGGGTCCTCCAACAGAGCAGAGGTGACATCATGGTCATGGAACTCCTCTGCCAATAAAGGTGGACCCCTAGACAGCATCCCATGAATCAAGCAGAAAGAGAAAGATGTCGAATGGCAGTGCTGGTAGAAAGTTTCTGTTTGCCCACACATGCCAGAGTAATGAGAGGAAAAGAAACACAGAAATAGAAGGCAGAGGCTTAATGGGATGGAAAGAGGCCCCAGTGTGCAGCAGGAACTAGCCTCAAAGGATTAAAAGAAAATGAAAAATGAAAACTTGGCACATAAGCTTCAATTGGCATTAAAGGGATCGGGTCCATAGGAACCGTTGTCCACCGAGGCTGTCCCATTGATGTCAAAACTCATTCTTCCCCCTCCTCCCAACACCCTAAGTGTAAGAGCAGTGTAGTATTTGCTTAGGTAGAATGGATTGCACCCCCCATTAGAGGCACCTTCCATAGGGAGAGTTTCTGGCTGAGGGTTGCTTGGACCACATATGCCACAGTTTGGTCACCAAAGTGGCAATTATCCTTTATTTCCCCTCTCCACTGTCACCGCAAACATCACAGCATCTCCACAAATGCCACCTAACGGTTTGTGTCTCCTACTCAGAAGCAGGTGAACATGGACATGCATATATTGGATGCACACACTCACATTTGCATGCATATCCAGAGATACAAATCACGCATCTGCAAATACATATACATACTTGCACATACAATCCCACCCCCCTCCCCCACACATGCAACTTTCACATATAAACTGAAAGAGGGACTCTCTAGTCATCTATTCCATCAAAAACTATTTATGGAGTTCCTACTCTGTGCTAACCCCTGAGCTCCATCTTAAGGAAAAAATGAAGGATGAGACATTATCATTGCCCTCAAAAAGTTCTCAGTCAGTAAGTGAGATGGGGAGACATATGGTCAACCGCAGAACAAAAGGGCAGTTGGAAGGCCCGCAAAGCCATCCAACCCAACCTCTGGACTCAGAGTTTTTCCAGAGAGGGTGGAGGCAGATCCGATCCTCAAGGATGACTGGCTACAGATACAAAAGCAAAGCAGTATGAGTTTAGAAGGATCGCAAGCAGTTCAGCATGGCTGGATTTTAGGGGGCAAGGGGGAAAAGTGAGTACATTGGGAAAATATAGGGGTAGAGGGATAGACAAGTCCCAGATCATGAAAGTTATATTCCACGCTGAAATTCCAAATCTAGCAACATGGCAGACTTCACTAATGTAGAACTACCTCTCCCAGAAAAACACATAGAAATACTGAATACAATATACTGCCTCCCTCCACTGAATAAAGTATAACAATTCCATGCCCCCATTAATCCATGGACCAGATGAGTAGAAGTTCCCTATATCTGAAATGAAAGAGAAGTATAAGAGCAAAGTAAGACCTTGAGGCTAAAGTTGATGTTGGAGAGGCAGCCATCAAATCACGCAGTCCTATACATCTGAAGAGTCTCAACTCTTTCCTGAAATCCCTCTTTAGAAAGTTTAAAAGATGGGGCACCTGGGTGGCTCAGTCGGTTAGCATCCGACTGAAGCTCAGATCATGACTTCATGGTTCGTGGGTTCGAGCCCCACGTCAGGCTCTGTGCTGACAGCTCACAGCCTGGAGCCTGCTTCCGATTCTGTGTCTCCCTCTCTCTCTGCCCCTCCCCTACTTGCTCTCTCTCTCTCTCTCTCTCTCAAAAATAAAAACATTAAAAAAGAAAAAAAATAAAGTTTAAAAAGAGAATAGCATGCTTAGATTTGCATTGCCCAAGGCCTGTGAAATCCCTGGGACTCCCTCCTGGCAGGAGCAAACACAGAACTACTTTTTAAAGACCAGGGCACTTGGCACTCCTACATTAAACATAAGCCCGGCCATAGATAAGCTCAGAATGAAAACATTATAAACCACACAAGCTCAACCTATTTAGTATCCAAAATGAAAACTAAAATGCAAAGGGATTTTACTTATTCATACCTATTAGATCATCAAAATTTTAAAGTCCAACAATTGTTGAAGATGGATATCAATTGGAAATCTGTGCTGCTAATAATAGTTTGAGTGTGATACAACTACTTCTGAGAGTATTTTGACAATGTCTGTTAAAGAAGGGATATATATATATATTCTATCCAGTGATTCCATGTCTGTGGATCTTGTGACTAAAACTCACACGGACAAGGAGAGAGACATAAGGGTGTCCATTGCTGCACTGTGTATAATAGTCAAAAACTGCAAACAACTTGAATGTCTTTCAACACTATAATGGATTCATGAGGAATGGTTTACTCATACAGTGCTGCTGCAGAGTGGCTAAGATGAACATTCTAGATCTGTGTTGCATCATGTATAAATTGCAAAAACACAGTGCTGACTAGTTAGAGCAGATTATAAAAATACATACTATTTTGATAATTTTTACATCTATGTATATTTAAAGCTCGTAAAATAGTTCTACACATTATTCATGAAAGCATCCATGTATTGTTCAACTACGAAGATCTGATTTGCAAGGACTAGAACTCAGGATAATGGTTACCTCTGGGACAGACTGTATGGAAGAGAGGGGCCGAGCTTAAATTGTATCTTAATGGTTCATTTTTAAATTATAACACTATTTGATCTGGAACAAATGGGGCAAAATGCAAATTTGTTATACCTGAGGGGTTGGCATATGGTTCTCACTTTACTCTCTGTATTGTTACATTTTTAAAATAAATTGAAATTTTCAAATAAGAATAAATGCCATGCAAAGATTTTATTCCCTGAGCAGAGAATGACACGGTTAGTTTTGTGCTTTGGAAAGCTCCCTCTGGCCCTTGTGTAGAGGGATTGTTATGATAATGTAGATGGAGGCAGGGCTCTTGCAGTAGACTAAGAAAGAGGTAATGAGGCCTGCCTAAGTTCATGGCCAGGGAGTGAAAGGAAGGGATGAGTTTGAAAGTAATTTAGAAAGTAAAATTGCCTACATACTATCAGCCTTTTCCTTTGTCCTTTGGTCTTTTTTTTTTTTTTTTTTTTTTTTTTTTTTTACAAACTTTCCTTTTTTCCCCGTTTCAACTGAAGTATGTCATGGCAAAGACTAATGAATAAATCATAAGCATACTGCTTAATAAGTTTTCACAAACTGACCACCACCCAGCTCAAATCCTCTCCCAGCCAGTATACTCCCAAATGTAATCACAAATCTGACTTCTGTCACCGAAGATGAGTTTATTCTGTCTTTTTTTTTTTTTTTAATATTGAGTTGAATTTATTAAAATAACGAAGGCATTTAGTGACCACGTATTATGAGAGTCTACATCCAGATGGTTCCAGAGCTGATCCATCCAGGGCATCAGGTCAACGGCCCTGTGAGGTTCTGGCCCTTTCCTTATGGCTGGCAAGGTGGCTGCCATAACCCCAAACATCATACCCTCACAGGACAATGCCGAAGCAAGGAAGCAGCCATAACCAAGCTAATGAGACACCTCCTCAAATGCTTTCCTGTTTTCTCAAATACATAGAATATTAGCAGCTGCAAGGAGGCTCAGAAAGCCAGTGACCCTCTTCTTTAGACTCCATGACGGAGGATAGGTTAAGAACAACCTTCTTGGGCCAGGCGCCTTATGATAGTTAAATAATTTCCTTGGTTTCCAACCAGGCCATTTCAATGCTAGGAATCAAGTAGTACAAATATTTATTTTGGTTCAAGAGTCTTTTTCTGTCTGACGTATAATCATTTCTCTGGAATTTTCTGTTCTTATTGAGCTCCTTGAACTATTTTTGTTAGTTTGGTTTTATTTTTTGTTGTTGTTTCCCAGTTTTGAGTTATAATACGCATACAGCACTGTGTCAGTTTAAGGTATATAGCATGACGATTTGACTTACATATATTGTGAAATAGTTACCACAGTAAGCTTAGTTAATATTTATCATCTCATAAAGATAGCAAGAAAAAAAAAAAAAAAGAAAAGAAAAATTTTTTTCCTTGTGCTGATTTAAGATTTATTCTTTTTTTTTTTTTCTTAACGTTTATTTATTTTTGGGACAGAGAGAGACAGAGCATGAACGGGGAGGGGCAGAGAGAGAGGAAGACACAGAATCGGAAGCAGGCTCCAGGCTCTGAGCCATCAGCCCAGAGCCTGATGTGGGGCTCAAACTCACAGACCTTGAGATCGTGACCTGAGCTCAAGTCGGACGCTTAACCGACTGAGCCACCCAGGCGCCCCTAAGATTTATTCTTTAACACGGGTGCCTGGGTGGCTCAGTTCATCAAGCACCCGACCCTTGATTTCGGCTCAGGTCATGATCTCACAGTCAGGGATTGAGGCCCTCATCGGGCTCTTCACTGGTTGTGGAGCCTGCTAGGGATTCTTTCTCTCTCCCTCTCTCTGCCCACCTCCTCAAAATAAATAAACGTTTTTTTAAAAAAAAGGATTTATTCTTTAACAACTTTCAAATATGCCACACAGCAGCGTTAACTATAGCCATCATGTTGTACATTACGTCCCCACTACTTATTTATCTTATAAGTGGAGTTTGTACCTTTTGCCACCTTCATCCGATTCCTTCCCCTCCCACCGCCAGCCTCTGGTACCACAAATCTGATCTCCTTCTACGGCTTTGGGTTTTTTTGGTTTATTTTTTACATTTCACATATAAGCAAGATCATACTGTATTTATTTTTCTCTGGTTTATTTCACTTAGCCTTAAGCCCTCAAGGTGCATCCATGTTGTTGCAAATGGCCGAATTTCCTCCTTTGCATAGGTGAATAGTGTTCTATTGTATATATATTCCACAACTTCTTCCTCCACTGATAGACATTTAGGTGGTTTCCATGTCTTGGCTATTGTAAATATTGCTGCAGTGACATGAGGGTGCAGATATCTCTTTGACAAAGTGTTTTTGCTTCCTTCAGATATCGTCCCAGAAGTGGAATTGCCAGATCATATGGTATTTCTATCTGTAATTTTTTGAGGAACCTCCATACTGTTTTCCACGGTGGCTGCACCAGTTTGCAATCCCACCAACAAGCATAAGGGTTCCCTCTCTTCCACATCCTCATCAATATTTGTTACCTCTTGTCTTTTTGATGCCGTTCTAATAGGTGAGGTGATATATAGGTGAGGTGGCTTTGGTTTGCATTTCCCTGATGATGAGTGATGCTGAGCATCTTTTCATGTACCTGTTGGCCATTCATATATCTTCTTTGGAAAAGTGTCTATTCGTGTCCTTTGGCCATTTTTTAAAATCAAAATTATTTATTTATGTTGAGGGAGAGAGAGAGAGAAAACAGAGGAAGAGCAGAGAGAGAGGTGAGAGAGAATCCCAAGAAGTCTCCTCACCCTCAGGGCCGAGCCCAACGCGGGGCTCTATCGCATAAACTGTGAGATATGACCTGAGCTGAAATCAAGAGTCAGACACTTAACCAAGCCACCCAGGTGCCCCTCTTTTGGCCATTTTTAAATTGGGTTATTTGGCCTTTTACTATTGAATTGCATGAGTATTTATATTTTGAATATTAACCTCTTATCAGATATATGATTAGCAAGTATTTTTTTCCCATTCCATGGTTGTCTTTTCATTTTGTCGATCATTTCTTTTGCTATGGGCTTTGCCAGTTCTGAACTTCGTACAAATCAACTCACACAGTATGTATTCTGCTGGGCTTGGTTTCACTCACTCTATAGTCTTCTGTGAAATTCACTCATATTATGCATAGTGGGGGTTTGTTAATTTTCATTGTTCAATAGTATTCCTCATGTGGCTATTTAATTATCCACTCAATTGATGAGAATTTGAGTTGTCTCCAGTCTTACGTAGTGCATCCATGAACATTCTTGTACCTGTCTTTTGATAAGTATGTGGAGATATATATATATATATATATATATATATATATATATATATGTATTTGGTGTATATTTAGGAGGAGAATTTCTGGGGGATAGGGTATGTGTATAACTGGCTTTAGTAGATACTGCCAACGTTCTCCAAAATGGTTGTACCAATTTACCTCCCATTTGCCATGCATGAGTTCCAGTTTTGTTTTGTTTTGAATGTTTATTTTTGAGAGAGAGAGAGAGAATATGCAAGCTGAGGAGGGGCAGAGAGAGAGGGAGACACAGAATCTGAAGCAGGCTCCAGGCTGTGAGCTGTCAGCACAGAGCCTGACACAGGGCTCAAACTCGCGTACGATGAGATCGTGACCTGAGCTGAAGTAGGACGCATAACCAACTGAGCAACCCAGGTGCTCCAAGAAGTCTACTCTTTGCCCAAACCCAGGATCGAACTAGGGACCTTTAGTCTCTTTTTCTTATTCATTATTATCTACAACCTGTTTTGGTGTCAAAAGAAAACTACCAAAGCCTCCCTGTCACTAACATTTTCTCTGATATCTGGCTGGGGCCATTCCTTCCACGTCATTTAGAAAGAGACGTGGAGAATCCAAATGGGACTGTGTGCACTCAAGGGTCTTTGAAACTGCAAAGGGCTGTTAAAGGCATGATTATCATCATTGGAAGGATTCTTGCAGAAGCTAGCATCTTTTTCGGGATTGGATGTTCTAGAAAGGACGCTTACATGAGGTGAGAAGAGGGTCCACCTGGAGGGTGTCAGTCTTTCTGATTCATTCCATTTAAGTTCCCAGGACACTTTATACAGGGCCCTCCTCCCCCATCCTACTGCCATAATTATTTACCTACTCATTTGTCTCTTGTCCTAGACCTGCATTTAGCAGACTCTTCATTCGTTCTGTTGGGGTCGGGGAGGGATACAAACAGGCTTTGGCCCAAGGTAGCTCTTAGGGAAACCAGCCTCAGATAGGACATCTCCTTCTGCCTACACCTCATGGCCTCCTCTACTTTCTTCATAACAGCTTAATTCGTGATTACATATTTGTGTGATTATTTGATATTTTACATTCTCCTCTAGCCTATAAACTCCTTAAAACAGAGATCCTGTCCCTTTTATCCACTATCCCACCTTACGTGTTTACTAGTGCTCAGTACACCGTAGGGAATTAATACTAGTCAACAAATAATTGAAATGGGTTGGATCTGAATCCCAGAGGTGCCCCATACTATGGCATGGCTCCATCTTCCCTTAAGTCTCCAGGAAATGGGGTTATTTCTTCTTGAGACCAGTTGAGTCTGTCTTGTGTTATGCATTCACAGCTGACTTGTGTTATGCATTCACAGTTGGAGAGCAATTATGCCTCAGGATGGACTAAACCCAGAACCCCATCCTTACCTGACTTCGATGATTTAGTTTAGATGATGAGATTTGAGATTCTGGAGTCAAGATTTAGAGAAGACTTCGGATTTGAGTTGATGCTGTAATGGCTTGAGACTTTGGGGGAGGTTGGGATCTGGTGAATCTGTTTTGCATGTGGGCTGGATGTGAATCTTTGAGGCCTAGAGGGTGAACTGCGGTGGGCAGCCTGACCACCCTTCAAGACGTCCGTGTGCTAATCCCTGGGTTCTATGCATATGCTCTGTGACATGGCAAAGGGGAATTAAGGTAGCAGATGGAATGAAGATTGCTAATCGGCTGACCTTAACACAGGTAGAGCATCCTGGATAAGAGAGGTGGGTCCGTCTAATCAGCAGGGCCCTAAATGTGGAAGACGTGGCAGAAGTAGAGACCCAGAGACCGCAGAATGGAAAGGACCTGGTCCAGTACTGCTGGCTTTGCAGATGGAGAAAGAGGGCCACAAACCAAGGGATGCAGATGGCCTCTAGAAGCTGGAAAAGACCAGGAAACAGCTTCTTCCCCAGAGCCTCCAAAACTGTCAGATAGCAAATCTGTGCCGTTTTAAGCTACTGTGTTCCTGGTAACTTGTTACAGCAGCAATAGGCAACGGACGCAAGTCTTGGCCGGCAATTTACTCTTCCAGGATCTCAGACAGGTCGTTCCATCTTTGGGCTCCTTCGCGTTCCTCAGTTCTCAAAGTAAGAACTGCCAGAAGGATCAGCAGTGACCAACAGGCAGACGTGCCTGGCACACAGGTGCTCAACGGGTGTGACATGTACCAGCTCCCCCTCTTCTTCCAGGCTGGGGAGACACCGGGAGAGAAAGCAAGGGCCAAGTGCCATTCGCTGGGGAGCGCCCTCCACCCTCCTTCTTTTGATACGTAAAGAGCTCCCTTGGGAGCTCCCGAAGCACACCTTATCAGGAGCCCTGCTTCTTATCTGCCTTTGGGGGACCCACTAGCTCCTCCCTCCTTGACAAACCCCTTTAGAATACAGAAGCTCTTTAGAGCCTGAGACAGAGCAGAGCCAGAGTCTGGCTGGGCAAACAGGCTTTCAGAGATGAAAGAGCAGCTGAGGCAGCTACGGCCACCATATTTCCCACTGGAAGGATCAGGAAGTAGTGCCCCGAGGTGAAGCCAGCCCATTGAAAGAGCTCAGATGGCCTGCGAGCCCCCTCCCTCCTGCCACACACCCGAGACAAACACCCCTCACACATTTCAGGATTCCAGCCCCTTCATTAGTTGGGTTATGAGCTTTTATTTAAAAAGCACATTTAATACAAGTGTAGTTTCGCAGATACAAGTTTTCACTTTGTATTCTACAAAAGTCTTTGAATATTATTCTCTTTACAAAATGGAACCTTACAAAAATACTGACACTTTAATGTTTTTATACAGTTTTCTCTAGTTGCAGTTATTTCTTTCATTGTAAAACAATGTCTACCACAGAACTACGATATTTTAGTTGATATTAAAAAAAAAATTAACTCCATGCTTTTTTAAGCAGCTAATGTAAATAACACAGGTCGAGACAGTTTATAATCATAGTGGATGTAGCTAAAATTGTTTCAGAAATAATATCTTACATAGTTAACTTTTAATGTTTTATACATTATTTATATAATATTTATATATAAAAATCATAGCTTGCTAGAAGTGGAAATGAAAAGGACGGCTTCTGGAGTAAGGATGTACATGTGCTTGATCCATGTGGTTACATTTAGCCCTTTGCAAGGTTTGCACCCGCGATCTGAAAGCATTTCTTCCTTCCTCCTTTCCTCGAAGGTTCAGTAGAAAGGATCCCTGTCTACTGCCCCGCGTGGGACCTTGCTTGAAAGGACACTTACGGAGAGAGGATGAGGAAAAACTCTACGGAGATTTAACCCATGTGTTCTGCCCAGCAGAACCTACCGAGAACTGCCCTAGAGATCAACCCCAAGACAATAGTGCTTTACACAGCTTCGCAAGAGCAGCCCCCGCAGAGACGCTCGTCCGCTCCGAGATCTGGAAGCGCCGCCTCTCAGGCACGAGACCATCTGCTGCTCTGGCTCATTCTGACTCTGAGTAGCCAAAAGGTTGGTGAGTTTTTCATTCTTGCCCATTCGCTCCCACGTCTCTTGCACGTAAGGCTGCTTCCCGTCAGCCGACGGCAGAGCACGCCTTTGCTGGTGTCGGGACCCTCCCGGGAGACCCCGGGGGGCACACAGCAAGGACTTCCGGGGAGAAAGCAGTGACCGAAGCTAACTGTTACCAAGAGTGTGAAGGTGCCGAGTGACTGGTGAACACAACGGGGGCATCCCACTGCTGACGTCCCGCATCACCCAATGATGCGGCCAGAGAAGACAAAGGAGGGCCAGCACCCTCGATCGCTTTTGAAATTGTGCTATTTGTGAAACTCACTCATCCACAAAGAGTCTCCTGATCGCTAAAGTGAGGGGCTGTGGCTGCTGGCCTGGGGGCCGGGGGAGGGAGGGAGAAAGGCCTCAGGACTGGGAATCCAGATTCGGGATCGCGTGGCCTGACTTAGCACACCTGCTCTGCCCTTATATTGAACAAAACAAAACCAACCTTCCCGAACCAGAGTCACAGCACAGATCAGAGTGGTGTGGACAGAGAGACACGAGACAGGAGCCCGCCCAATGGCTGTTTTCTTGATTCAGTGCTACTTCTGGCATTGTGTGCTACAATGTGAATTTGATCTTTTCTCACAGGCCTGGGGTTCCTCGGGTCACAAGCGTGACTGGCAGACCCTACTCAAATCATTTTAGTGTCTGTTCCAGAACAAGCCCGTGTTCACTAGAACATGAACACTTAGACCAATTGCACATCCAGGATTTCGGCACTTGGTGTTAGTTTGCTGTTGTTTCCACATAGGTGAATGCTACCTATTTTGGAAGGCCACAAAATAAGACTTTTTTCTTTTTTTTCCTTTTTAAAATCAGTTGGGCAAAAAGTTTTTCCCTACATTCTACTGTCTGATGAGATTGGAGAGCAGCAAGAGCTTGCTGTCAGCAGTCATTTTATAAAACAGCTCAGGAGGTGGGCAGCACCTACACCATGTTGTGGTGATTGTTCCTGTCAATAATGTCCACAGGTGAAAGGATTTCCTTCCGAGCAGGGGGAGGCAGGGAGAGCGTCGTCTTGGTCTTGAAGAGGTCGGACACAAAGAAACCTAGAAGCACAAAATCAGACATCGAAATTAATAACTGACGTCTGGGGCCTGGGGACAGGCAAAGGGAAGGTCATAGAAGCACAGACTCTGGGAAAAAGGGACCCCCAGACCATAGATCTTTGACTAGGGAAGGATCCTACGAAGATTTTATATATATTATATATATATATATATATATATATATCAACTTGTGTTATACAGGTAGGGAAACTGAAGCCCAGAGAAGGACAGTGACATGTCCCAGGATGCACAGCCATGGTGGGAGTAGAATTCTGTTCTCTGGACTCTCAGTCCAGTGCTTCCTACCAAAAATGCTACTTCCCTATTTCTCAAGGAAAATGAACAGCAGTGAAAAATAAATTCCTACATAAGGAAGCAAGTCATAATTAGTCATGCTCATTAATCTATGATACTTTCCCTTTCCTCACAAAGAAATCTAGGGTGTAACCACAAGAGATCAGCCAACATGAATTCCTATCAGCAGGAGTGGAGAAGGAAGCCGTTGTGACCACGTTTTCCTGAAAGTCCGGATCTCAACAATTTGATGGGGGTGCAGAAGCCAGGGTTTTGTGGCTGAGGGAGTCAGCAGCTAACCCGGAGGAGAGGTCAATGCAATCTCCTATCGCTCCTTCCCAAAGTCCTTCCCATTTGTGAGCACAAGACCCCACCCGGTCTTAACAATCCCTGAGGAACATTTACAGACACCCAACTTGCAAAGGTACAGCGAGGGCTGAGGCATAGCTCCTGTCCCAATTAGCTTACGAGGACAGATTCAAGAGCCTGATGAGTTAGTGGAGTAAGAAAAATTTATGCTTTGTATTACATGGCAAAATAAATACACAGACATCCACTTGAGCCATTCAGCAATAGGAGTTTGTATTGCGTAACCATAAGAGGCGGCTATCAGTCATGTCATTTAGTAGGAAACACAGGGCAGATTTTTGAAATGGAGACTAGAGCACCTCCAAATTCCCTATGCCTAGCCAACTTTCTGGATTGGAAAGTCCTTGTCCTGCCATGGGTCATGCGCTCACTAACAACGATGGCACTGTGACTTCGTTCTGGACACAGTAGAGGCTAAAAAGTTACTTTTCAAATTTTTTTGAGAGAGAGAGTATGAGCTGGGGAGAGGGGCAGAGGGAGAGAGAGAGAATCCCAAGCAAGCATGCTCAGTGCGGAGCCAGATATGGGGCTCGGTACCCTGATCCTTGGATCAGGCGTCAAGGGTCCATGGATCACCCCTTGGATCACCTATCGAACCAACTTCCATGATGTCCTTTCTATAGTCAGAGCATCAACCAAGTGCCACAGAAAGCACAGCCAGAAACTGGTGGTGCTGGTTACTCAGGAGATCAAGGGACCAGAAGAGGAACAGGAAATAGAGACTTATCAGCCGCTACAAAACCCTGACAACTTTAAAAAAAAAAAAAAAAGAATTTTTTTTTTTAATGTTTATTTACTTTTGAGACAATGTGAGAGACAGAGTGCAAGCAGTGGGGGGCAGACAGCGGGAGACACAGAATCTGAAGCGGGCTCCAGGCTCTGAGCTGTCAGCACAGAGCCCAACTCGGGGCTCGAACTCAACGAACCGTGAGATCATGACCTGAGCTGAAGTCGGACGCTTAACGGACTGAGCCACTCAGGCGCTCCAACCCTGACATCTTTTGAATTTTGTACCCATTCTATACATCACTTACTCAAAGGTTTAATTATTATTTGTTTGTAAAAAAGCAATAAATAAGAAAAGATGGCTGGGATGTTTCTGTGCTACTATCAGAAAGTGAAATGTTGCCAAGAAATGTTAACATTTTAATACATTTACAGCCCCAGTGCTATAGAATGTACCATTTTGCAAAGAAAAAAATAAATAAATAAACCTTCTGTCCCTTTCTTTTCCAAGGAGGTGTGAACAGTGAGAACTCCTGGCTCCCAGTCCCGGCCAAACCCGAGAACCAGGAAAGGAAAGATGTGTACCCAACCCTGCCAGGAGGTTCGAGGCCCCCTGGCTGGGAATCCTTTACATGTGGTCACAGAAGGAGCTTGCAAGTGCTTCCCGTATAAGGAAGCACTAACGACTGTGACTGAAGTTAAATGTGGAAATAATTACACTTTTCAACTCTTCTCTGACAGGTGCAGAGCCAGTATCCCCATCTCCACCTGGAAACTACCCTCTCCTTCCTCCTTTACTTGGTTTTGGAGGAAGGCTTCAATCTAGCCCTCCGAGGCGGACTCCCAACTGCACTTCTTCCTGCCCAGCCGCCGGTGGCACCAAATGAGGGCTCTCACAGCTCCCATCTCTTAGAGATCTTTCTCCCAGCTTCAGCCCACCTGCTGAAGGCAAACATAGCAAGGGGATGAACCCCCAGCCCCCAATAAACATCTTCCCTCCGAGAATCTGACACCACCTTAATCTACTGGCTTATTTCCCAGTTTAATTTTCTGAGCTCATTATCTACCGCATATTAGGGTTTCCGTTTCCCAGCTGCGAGACAGGGATAATATGGACATTAAAGGCAAGAATGTAGGGGCCGCCTGGGTGGCTCAGTCGGTTAAGCGTCCGACTTCGGCTCAGGTCATGATCTCGTGGCTCGTGAGCTTGAGACCCCACGTAGGGCTCTGTGCTAATGGCACAGAGCCTGCTTGGGATCCTGCTTCTCTCTCTCTCTCTCTCTCTGCTCCTCCCCTGCTCACTCTCTTTCTCTCTCTCTCTCTCTCTGAAAATAAATAAATAAACCTAAAAAAAATTCTTGTTGAATTTCTTTTTTTTTTTTTAATATGAAATTTATTGTCAAACTGGTTTCCATACAACACCCAGTTGAATTTCTAAACTCCTCTCTACTGGAAGCAAGCACGCTGGTCTTGGGTCTTATCGGCACATGCGAATCCCCCAGCCTTCTGGGGAACCACACGCTCGCACGCTGCATGTACGCGGCCAGGCGGCAAGATGAAAAGTTGAGTCAGGTCCAGCAGAACCCCCCTTTAAAAGCTGCATTTCGCTTTCAGCGTGGCTTGAGCTTACACAAACACTTTTTTGGGATCATGAAACTCGATCCTGTCAAGACTCAAACAGGGCTCAGTCTTCCCAACGCTTGAACAGCAGAGCACAAAAAGGACTAGTAGAAGTGAAAACCTTGCCCCGAGCAGTTCCATTTCCTGCAGAAGGTGCTCTCCACCCAAAAAGAAAACCCAGAGGCCCAGACGGGGAAGGGTCTATACAAATTAGGTAGCTATCTTATGTCCAGGGAACCACTCCCAGCCCACAGCCCTACTTCCACAGATCTCTGCTGTGAGAAGAGAGCAACATTAGATAATAAACACAGTGTCAGCGAGCCGGAAATCTATACCCTAAGCACCAAGAAAAGCTCTTGTTTAAACTGCCCTGAGCATTTGCTTTCAATTCCATCTCTCCGATTCTTTGAATTTTATAAAGTGCTTTTTTTGAAAAATGCAACCAGTAACGCGTATTGAACATCTGCTCTGTGCCAAGCCCTGAGATTATAAAGATAAATGTACCTAAGAGCCCTTTGCCCTCCCAAGCTCACAGGGCAATGTCGGGGGAGAGATCCAAGCAAACAGATAGTTACGATACAGTGTTTTAAAGATCATGATAGAGGGAAGCCAGGGGGGTTGAAGAATCATGGAACCCACACTGAAGGGGAGGGTGGGGGGCTTTATAAAGAAGGCTTCCCCCAAAGGAGGTATATTTGAGCTTAGCTCAGTAGGAGTTAGCCAGGTGGCGAATGCCAGGAATGTTGTTCTAGGCAGAGGAGCAGTGCGTGCAAAGGCACGGGAGTGAGAGAGAACAGCACGTTCAGGAGCTGGAGGAAACTCAGCATGGCTACAGCCACGCGGTCAGTAAGGCTGCAGAGGAGACAGCCAGATCCTGAGAAGGCTCCTAGGACACGTTAAGGAACTCGGACCTCATCCTCTTGGCTTCAGGAGCCACTGTCAAGGCTGTAGCAGAGAAGCAGCCTGTTGAGAAGGCTGTTACCTAAAGATGCAGAAGGAGTCAGAAAGGGAATGGAGAACCTGAAGGCAAGGGCACCAAGTCAGGACCCGCAGAGTCCAGAAGACGGGTCCCGCGCTACAACCAAGCCGTGAAGACGCAGAAGAGATGGGCTTCTGGAATGTGGAGAGCAGACGGCAGTTGATAAGAATTGATGGGGGTGGTGTGGACGTGTGGAGGTGGATACGCGTGCAGGAAAAAGGCGATGCTTTCCTTCCTAGTTGCGCGTCTCACTCTAGAAATCTTTGCTCTTGTCCCCCCCCCCCCCCCCGCCGAACTCTTGCGGCAGGGGTAACCATGCCAGGGGAAAAAAATTCTAGCTCCGCTTTCATCTGCCTTCTAATAACATTTGGGGTCCCTCTAACAGCACCTTGGGGAAGCAGGTGTGGCCTTCTTCTGAGTTAGAATGGCCAGGCCATTCTGGGACCCGAGTGTGCAAGATGCCCTGACGTACCCAAGCCCTCAGGAGAGTGGAGTCCTTCGACCAAGAGCAATCCTCCACACAAACGAGGCAAGTCCAGGCTGAGGAATCCCATTCGTTACAAAGAGGAGGTAAGAAGCATACAGGGAGCCACCATCCCCAGCGCGCCACTGTGTCATCACCCCCCCCTCCCCGTCCAGCACATGCGGCACTGGCAACGAGCCTTGCCCACAAGGGCAAGACAGACTTGTCTTGAAATCCAGCCTCTGCCATTTTCGGTAAAATACCCAAATGAGGGACACAGTACCCACCTCGGAGGGTCACTCTAAGGATGTGACGTAACAGAAGGCACAAGTGTTGACAGCGTGGTTAATAAACCATAAATAAATAAATAAAGGTTAATAAACCATAAATAAATAAAGGTTAATAAATGGGAGCCATGGCCACTGGCTCAGGCGTCCAGTGCCTACCTACACAACGTCACTTCTCCTTCCCCGCCCCTTGTGTGGGAAGACAAGAAACAAGAGAAGGAACTAGAAGAAAGGAAAAGGGGGGGGGGGGCGGGGAAGACGGATGATGAAGAATATAAATAAGCCAAAAGGTAAAAGTCGAGCCAGACAGGAAGATCATACGCAGGTAGGAGTTTTCCACAGGACAGATAGAATCTGATCTCCAAGTCCTATAATTTCCGAGGCTATTTTGGGGAATGAGTCAGCACAATCAAGAAGGAAGATGCCTCTGATGTCTTGCTGTCAGCACTCACTGGCCCCAGAGATGCCAGCCCCCCAGAGCAGAGAGGCCCTTCTGGGGTACGGCCTGGCTGGAGCTCAGCAAGGACCAAGCCGGCCAGAAACAAGAAGGCCGGTCGGTAGCAAGGTTTCCACTCCCACTTGCCTGCGAATGGCCACATCGGCAACTTCTGAGGGTCACTTCGTTAATCTACCCTCGGTTATGACAACAAAAGTGTTCTTTAAATGTTTCTGGAGTCCTTGAGTGTTTCAACTCCTGAGAATGTGGAAGTTAGCTCCCTGAAAATGGGAATCACCTCCTCATACATCAAGGATTTTTATAAGCCCCTGTTGAGCTTAGATGCCAGCCCAGAGCAGCTAAATATTAAAGGAGAAGAATGTTAGAACCTTAACAACCAGAAGAACACGGAGGGTTGTCTATTCTGGTATTTCTCCAAATGTAATCCTCAGATTATCTGTTTCAGAATCAGCTGGCTGCCTCTCGAAAAAGCAGATTCCTAGGCCCACCCTAGGCCTACGGGAAGTGTAGGGTTTTAACAAACCCTATTTTAGTCTGTTATGCAGACTAAAGTTAGGAGAACCGCCAATGGGCACCCTATGGAGATAACACAGATGGGCTCAAATGCTAGGTCTGCCATTTTAATGGCTGAAGGTCTTACACATCTTGTAATTGCTTTGAAAGCAGCTCCTGTATCTATACACTGGGTTTCGGGATACCTGCCCGGAGCTGCCTGTGTTTTCTCTTTGCTACCCACACTCAACGTTTTTTAAGTTTATTTATCTATTTATCTTGAGAGAGACAGTGTGAGCGGGGGAGGGGCTGAGAGGGGGACTCCCAAGGAGGCTTCATGCTGTCAGTGGAGAGCCTGACGCGGGGCTCGATCTCATGAACGTTGAGATCATGACCTGAGCCAAAACCAAGAGTTGGACACTCAACCAACTCAGCCACCCAGGCACCCCTACCCACACTCAACTTTTAATGACCTTCCGTCTTAGCACTGGGCACAGGCTTTGAGGAGTAATGCTATGCCACGTTTCCACTTTAGACTGTGAGCCACTCAAATGCATGAACAACTCAGAGCCCAGCTGTGGCCCTCAACAAATTCTACTCCACCCCCACGGGAGGATACAGTCCATGAGCTGATCTTTTTCTTTTTAACATTTTATTTTCAAGTAATCTCCACGCCCAGCACAGGGCTCAAACCTACAACCCCGAGATCAAGAATCTCACACTCCACTGACTGAGCCAGCCAGGCACCCCTGTGCTGTTCCTTTTTGTAGACATCCCCATGCCTTGGCCTCAGGATTTCCTTTTGGCATCCTGCTCTACCATAATAAACAATCTCATGGATTAAGGAATCATTTTCTTTGCAGGAGAAAGCCTTGGGACCTGGCTCACCCTCGTGCCCCAAGTATAATAAGTGCTGTCTAAAGAAAAGCCATCTTTGGCAGCCCTGTCTTTTGACTAAATGAGAGCTACCCAGTTGCAATCATCACTTTTTGACCTCAGAAAAGGACTTCCAGTGGCTTTTGGCACTGGGGACTTGCCAGCATCTCATTTGAATGGTTTCCTGGTATATCTGAGAGGAACTTGATGGGGTGGAAACGGTCACAGAAAAGACTTGCATCAGGCAGCAGGATCTGGTACCAAAATTGCTTCTGCTGTGTGTGACCTCAGACTAAGTCACACTCTTGTTGGGACTTGAATTTATACCAAATCAAGAGGTTTATGACTTCAGATGATAGATCGTCTCTGTTATGTGTGTGCAAGCATTATTTAAAAATTCACCTTCCCATAGTTGTCAGGCTTCAGTGGGAGAATTCACGTGAAAACACCTCTACTGATGTAGGGCTACTCAAATCCTACCTCAGTTATCATCATTCATGACCATCACTGCTACTGAGGGTCATGGATGAAGTTAGTCTCACAAAAACAAGGTGTGTTTGGAACAGCGGAGGAGAGTTGGGGGCAATTCTGGAGGAGAACAGGGATCTGTGCCTGCCTAGGACCCTTCCAGGAAGGCGCTTGTAGGCTATGGCAAAGGAGGGTTTCTGGGAAGGTGCGGGGGGGGGGGGGGGGGGGGTTGGGCACAGCACCGACAGCTCAGCTAGTGGGGAGCTACATCTAGCAAGATCTGGGCTTCCGGAACATGATGCTCAAGGGTGACAGAGGCTGGAAAAAGCAGGGGCCCTGCTTCCAGAAGTCCTACATTTTGAAGCTTTCTAGGATCAAGACACACTGTGTTCCCATTGTTTTCACCATCCCCCTGTCTCTGCCATTCCTTCTTCATGGAAATGTTTCGGAAAATCTTTGCCTTTCCTGCTCTTTCATAGCTCATAAAAAATGTCCACTCATCAGGTTCCATCTCCTCTAGGAATTCTTTCTAGCCTTCCAACACCCTCAGAATGAACTAACTATCCCCTCTCTTGTGCCCCCCATTGTCCCCACTACGTCAGTGTTTTTTCAACCTCATGTCACAAGTCCTGAGAAAGTTCAAATCCATTTACTGGGTGGTCACTACCAGCATTTGTTTTTTTTTTGTTTTTTTTTGTTTTTTTTTGGATACACTACCAGCATTTTAAAGGTTGAATGAAAATATTAGACTGTATCACACACAGTAAGGGTAAGTCTTATTTTGGGAATTTTCCAGTTATGTGTGAGTGCTTCTATTGGGTTATAATGGAAAACATACTTCTTTTACAGTTTTATTATTTATTGAGATAGAGAGAGAGAGGAATGAGAAAGATATTCCAAGCAGACTCAGTGCTGCTTGCACAGAGTCCAATGAGGGCTCTATCTCACGACCATGAGATCATGACCTGAGCCGAATCCAGGTCAGAAGCCTAACCAGCAAGCCACGCAGGCACCCTGGAAAATGAATTTATTATTACGGATCGTGGTCAAGTCTGGGAAGCTCCTGCATTAAAACTCTTCAAGGGCCAACTCTTTTTAGCTCCAAATCTTTAAACAAAGTATAGTACTTCCTCCATGATACACATTCAATTGATGTGTTGCATGTGGCAAGCACAAGCATCTTTATTCATCAATTCCCAATCCAAAGAGTGTGGGATGTTATTATCATCCCCACCCCCACTATGGGAAAGGTGGCTGAGAAGAAGTGACATGCCCATATGCCTAATTAGCAGGTGGCTAGTGGATTCCCTTTGGAGTCTCTGACTCTCACTCATTCATCTCAGCATGGAATGAGAAACGAGATTTTCGAAGGACACTGAAGATGGTGGAGGCTCCAGTCATCATCTGCTGGGGCCACAGTTTGTCTCCGACCTTGCTCCCTTCTCTTTCCCACATCACGGTCCTGACACCCCTACCCTCCTCAGAGTGGGGGCCCTGAGGCAAGGTCAGCCCCAGGGCCTACGGGCAAAGAGCTAACTTCTGCATGGCCAGAAAAGACTTGCAAGGTCATTTCATCCATATTCCTGTGCCCAGACAACAGTGCGATCAATCCAATGGGAATAGATGGGAATCTTCTATTAGAGAAGGAAGAGATCTCACAAATTCATGGCATAGACCAAGCATGTTTGAGTTACGGTTTTAGTCCTGTGAGAGAGAATTGTGAGCCAGGATCTGGTCCCAACTCTGCCACTGTGTGTCCTTGGTGTGCCACACCCTCTCTGCATCCATTTCCTCTCAAGGGTGTCATCACCAAGTTCTTAACACTTGTGTTCTTGCTGGTCTCTTCTCCCAAGGTCACCGCACTGGGGCAGAGACAAGAACGCCCTCTCCCTTCCCTACATCCTGGAGGAAGACACAGCAGCACAAAAGAGCGACTGCTAGCTGAGCTACACCCCCGGGAAAGAGGAAAACCAGGAAAGACTCTGCCGTGTGTTTATGACATTCGAAAACAGCCTTCCTCTGCTGCACCCACAGCAATGGCGGCCTGGCCCTGCCCTGACCCCTCCCAGGCCCCATCGTTTGCCATCTGCTGGAGGGTCAGGGAAGAGGTGACCAGATAGGCAAGTTGTCACCAGACAGGAAATGAACTGTTTGTCGCCTCGTCGGAGTCCCTGGTTACTCTAGGGGTGAGTCCAGCTGTAGGGCTCATATCTTGGTAGGGCTGACTGTGTGTGTGTGTGTGTGTGGTGTGTGTGTGTGTAGGCAGGAGGGGCACTGCGAAGGTCAGTATGTGGCTGTGTTTGCATTGGCTTGCCTGACTGTGTGTTTCTGTGGTTCTGATCGGAAAAAGGATGGATGTCTATGTGTCTGGGTACTGCTGGGTCTGTCCATGCGCCTCTGGGTCTCTCTACCTCAGCCCATAGACATACATCAGTGCGGCAGGCCTATCTGACCCCGTGTGCCCATGTCTTCGTGTTCAGTCCATGATGCCACATAGGTTTTCTGTTTGTGGTGAGTGCCATCAGCTTCCCTCTTTGGAAAGGTTCAACTAGCGAGCAGTGGGGTAGGAAATCGGATCTGCTCTTGCTTGACACGTGGTTTCGGTCTAGACACATGTGCTTGCTGTGCAGGACTTACTCTCAGAAGACCTGAGTAAAAGTGCTAAGCGTCACGGCCTGTTGCCCAAGGCTCTGCAGTGACTTAGCCAACGTTCTAGGGTGATGCAAGGCACCCACTGGGACTTAAAACAAGTCCCGGTCCCCCAAAAGAGGCCCATCTTGTGGGCACTACAGGAAGATGGTTCCATCTGAGAAGGCAGGTAGTTTACTCGCTACAAAGTCGGCCGTGCCTCTCAATCTCTGTGGGAGAAGGTCCCAGAGCTATCACGCCTCCAATGGTCCATTCACAGGATGAGAAAACTAGGCTCAGAGGGGAAGTGTCTCGCCTGAGGTTACAAGTTCACTCGTCACACGTCCTCTTTAACCAAGGCTAATCAAGCACCCCTTGTGCCAGCCACTGTATAAGGCCTGAGGATGACAAAGAGCTGGATTGGTGAAGCCGCAGGATTCTGCTAAGGCACTGGCAGCCTGGTTCGGGAGACAGACATTTGAGCAGGCAACTTCAACAAAGCCAGGCTGAAGGCCACAGCAGGAAAACCATGAAAAGGGCCACGGGAACAGGAGGAGGAAAGTTAGACATTTCTGTCTTCGAGGAAGATGGCGGGAAACGTATGATAGACTAAACAACGGTGCCCCAAAGATGTCTGTGTCCTAATCCCTACAACCTGCTAATATGTTACCCTCCATGGCCAAACAGACTTTGCAGGTGGGATGAAGTTGAAGACCTGGAGACGGGGAGATTCCCTGGATCACATGGAACCTCCCGAGCCCTCCTAAGAGGGAGGGCAAGAGAGAGTCAGAATCACAGGGGGAGATGTAGTGACAGAAGCAGAGGCCAGAGGAGAGAAGGAAAGAAAGACCTGGAGAGGGAGAGGAAGGGGGCCATGGGCTAAAGAACGCAGGCAGCTTCCAGAAGGAACGCAGCCCGCCAACACCTTGATCTTAGCCCAGTGAGACCTATTTTGTAATTCCAAACTCGAGAACTGCCAGAAAATAAATCTGTGTGGTCTGTGCTGTTCCGCCTCGGGTTAACCTCTGGTGGCCTTCAGCCCCAGTGACCATCCTTCCTTGCCAAGTGCAGAGGGCAAAGCTTTCGAGTCAGGGAGCACCTGGGAGCAGCCATCGACCATGGGTAAAGGATCTGGAATGGTGCCAGCACAGAGTAGGGGGCTTAGTAATGCTCGTACCAACTTCCTCTCCTCAGCTACAGTCAGCCAGAGTCAACAGGACAAAAGTCAGACCTCTCATTTCCCTTGTTGAAAATAAACCCCGGTCCTCCCAGATACTGTCTCATTGTGCATGGAGAGTGCTATAGGATATGAAAGAGGCAGGCTACAAAGCAGCTCTGCACCTTTTTAAACTGGGGGTGCAGGAGACCCTAACTAGGACAGCAGCACACGGAAGAAACACAGCAGCAGGCCGGTGGGCCGGGCGCCTGCAAGAGCACGGCTCAGAGAGCCACAGTCGACAAAGGGTTACCCCCTCGAGCAAACACCCGTCCCCTGCTGTCACTTCACATTAAAGCATCAGAGAGAGACTGAGCTGGCTGGTGACCAATGCTCTCATTTAACGGTTTTGCTCCCCCAATTTCTCTCCCTTCTGACCTTGACTGGGGGAAAAAAAAAAAAAAAAAGGAAGAAAGAAAGTGATGAACAAAGCCGTCAAAAGAGGCAAGTCCTTAGGCCAGGATTCTCCTGCCAAAACTGACAAGCAGCTCAGACACGACTTTCTACCTGGTGCCCACTCGATCGCCACTACTCCCTGCCCCACTTCCTTCCCCCTGCACCCGGCCCTCGCCTGCAGCCGAAGCACCCTGTCCGTATCTCCATGACAGCCCCGTGCTGTGTTCTAACCCCTGTGCTGGCCAGGCGGGTGGAAGCGAGTAGACTGGGATTTCCTTGGAAGCAAGGCCCGTGCCTTATTCATCCCTCTGCCTCCAACACAATGTCTCTTGTAGTGTTCTCAAGGAAGAGGAGAGCCACCCATTGACTCAAGCTTTCTGTGGATTAAAGACTTATCTACTCTGAGCCAGACTCCCTGAGAGGCACTGGGAGACGGGGAGAACAACAGTGTGTCATCTATGGTCCCTGTCCCCGGGGAAATTTACAGTCTAAAGGATACACACATCTGCAATGTCAGCACAGGGTGGACAAACGCCATCACAGGAAGTGAGCTGGAGAGGTGATCGTAGGGAGACTCGGGGCAGCAGCCAGGTTTAGAAATGAAGAAAGGCCAAGGGTTGTCCAGATCTCTATTGTTCATGAGTCTTACTGCGAGTGGGCAAGGATTATACGAACAACACGACCCGCATGTGTGGTGCCTAAACATCCAGCCATGACTGTGCTCTGAGATTCTCGCTGGCCTGGTGTGAGGCTCCCCAGAGGGGGCCCAGGAAGGCACGGTATCAGAGCAGGAGCTCCGCCATGTGTGCTGAATAAACCCCTCAAAACTTTTAGCAGGCAAGAAAAGCAGAGATTCTTGAGGGGACAGAAGCTCAGAGAGCTGGGATGCCTTATGCACATTCACAGAGTCAGGGATGAAATATGGGGAAAGGGTAACCCAGTCACCTGGGGCAAATGAGAACCTGGCCCATCCCGAGGCCATTCTCTAGGTACAAGGCCTTCTCTTGATATACAAGGCTCTTTAGCTAGCCAAGGTAAGGCTCAGCCTTGACCAAGCCCCCTCTTGTCTAGCCGACACCACGTTTAGGGTCTGAACCAAGTCACCCTAAAGGTCACACTGGGAAGGGTGGAAGTTTCCAAGATTCTGAATTCAACTCAATTTTAAGTGTCCACCAAAGCAGCACGTGAGCACTGAGTCAGGGACCCAGACTCTGCTGGTCACCTGACATGTGACCTGGGGCAAGTTTCTTCCCTCTCAAACCCTAAATGTCCTCATCATAAAGTGAGCAAGGTGGCCACTATCAAAGATCTCTGGCTGCAATGCTCTATGAGCCCAAACCTGAGGACTCACAGACTCTGCTGAATGAAATCTCACAGGCCTGGAAGGAAACAGAAATGACTTTCCTTTTACTGAAGGGGTCCTGGGGCGGGGTGACTCTTATACACCAAGCAGAAAAAAGGATTGAGAGCTCCCTAGCTTTGGTCACTGAGCTGGAAACATTTAACAAGCAGGCAGTGTGGGCTCTGCGTGGTAGTAAGAATACGATGCTACTCACTATGCAGCAGGCCACCAGGGCTCCTTGAGCAAATCCTGCAAGCACATCGCTGGGATGGTGCTGTGGTCGGACACACGCGACAGTCCTGTGTAAAAGGCCATCATGATCAGGGTGAACTGCAGGAGGGGCCGAGCAGGCGGGCCCCTCGCCAAGTGAAGCGGGCCTGAAGGTAGAGCTGGACAGAGGAGAGAAAATGAACAGAAGCTCAGTGCATTAGAACACCACGAGGACACACACTACACTTCCGTTAAATGGACCCATCTGGACCTCATGGCATGTTTTACAAAAAGCATTCAGCTTGGATATGACCTCAAGCCAGTTATTTAAGCCTTGAGCCTCAGCTCCCATATGGAAAAAGAAGAAAGAAAAAAAAGAAAAGAAAAGAAGAAAAGAAAAGAAAAGACAAGAAAAGAAAAACAAGAAAGAAAGAAAAGAAAGAAAAGAAGAAAGAAGAAGAAAGAAAATAAAGAAAGAGAAGAGAGAGAGAGAAAGCAAGAAAAGAAAAGGAAGGAAAGAAAGAGAAAAGAGACAAAAGAAGCAAGAAGAACGTCGAATAAGAAATAAGAGGGAGAACGAAGAAAGAATAAAGAAAGCAGAAGAAGAGATTAAATGGCGACAGCAAGGAATGCCTTAGAATACCCCAGCCTGGGGGCGCCTGGCTGGCTCACCTGGTTAAGTGTCTGACTTCAGTTCAGGTCATGATCTCCCGGTTTGTGGGTTCCAGCCCCGCGTCGGGCTCGATGCTGGCGGTGCAGAGACTGCTTGGGATTTTCTCTCTCCCCCCCTCTTTTCCGCCCCTGCCCCACTTATGTGCACACATGCTCTTTCTCTCTCAAATAAATAAATAAACTTAAAAAGAAAAAAAAAAAAGAATCCACAGCCTGGACCACACTGGACACTTCCTAAAAGTTCACTAGTTTCTTTTCATCATCTTCTTTTGAAGATATGAAGTTTGATTGAAACTCACTAAAGAATACTAACCAGGGTAGGAAAGCTTTCTTTTCTGCAACCCGTGACAACTCATTTCACGCATCTGTGTGTATTCCTGGAGATTATGGCTGTACAGTCCCTACATGGACTCGCCTCTTAGGATCGTGTTGGAAATAAATGCAGGATCGATAGGAGAGGTTATCGAGATAGTCACAAGGGGATGCTTCTGCTTCAAAACAAAGCAACCCTACCAAAGACCAAGTGTCTAACTATGGATTTTTGAGCTCGAATATAAAGGAAACACATAAACCAACCAGACAATGCCAGGGAGCTTTCACACAGAGGTTGACAGATACTGGGCTGGGTGGAGTAGAAGAGTAACCTGCAGAAAAATGGAAGAAAGAAAAAAACCACCTCTAGCCGAGGCAAGAAATGACGTCAACTGAGCATTGTCCCTTGGAGTTATCTGGCTGCAGTTTCCGTTCTAACCTCTGGGCACAACCTACTTCCCAGGTTCCTGTGGGAACTTGGGAAATGAAGGGGAAAAGGCAAGTGGACAAGGGGAACTTCCGAAGACAAATCAAAGGCAAGCGCCAGGGGGAGACCAGGAGAAAGGGGAAGAGAGCACAGGGAGGAGCCGATGGCCCAAAGACGGACCTGGGACGGCAAGGATGGGACTCTGCCCTGCCGGAGACAAAGGGACACCTTCCTCCTGGTGGTCAGGAAGGAGCAAGCCACTGGCTGGTCCTGAGGAGAAAGAAGGGTGGAAGATTCCAGAGCCAGCCCTGACAGGGCGGGAAGTTGGCCAGCACTGAATCCACAACTAACCGGAAAGGCAATTCCTAAAACCCAGGCCAAGAAAACAGCAGGCAACTCTATAATCATTATGAATGCTATGAATGCATTATTGGGCAATCTAAGAATAACGAATGAGAAATAATAAAGAATGCACTGATGGGCATGGTTGAACAAGTGATAAAATCAACAGTTTCTCGTATATAAAAAATAAACAGTTGAAAATCTACAAGAAGAGGTAATGGGGCGCCTGGGTGCCTTAGTCCGTTAAGCGTCGGGACTCTTGATTTTGGCTCAGGTCATAATCTCACAGGTGGTGGGTTCGAGCCCTGCGCTGGGCTCTGTGCTGACAGTGTGGAGCCTGCTTCGGATTCTGTGTCTCCCTCTCTCTCTGCCCCTCCCCTGCTCACACTCATGCTCTCTCTCTCCAAATAAATAAACATAAAAAAAAAAAAAAAGGAAAATCTCACTGAGCCTTGAGTTTTCTCACAAAGAAAATAAGTGTAACAGCCACTATCTCTCAGGTTGTAGTACAGGTGGCTGCTATGGTAGAGATGCCTGGCACCAAGTTCTGCTCAAGACACAGATTTTATTCTCTAACCACATTTCTTTTTTTTTTTTTATTAAAAAAATTTTTTTTTAATTTTTTTTTTAACGTTTTTATTTATTTTTGAGACAGAGAGAGACAGAGCATGAACAGGGGAGGGGCAGAGAGAGAGGGAGACACAGAATCGGAAGCAGGCTCCAGGCTCTGAGCCATCAGCCCAGAGCCCGACGCGCGGCTCGAACTCCCGGACCGCGAGATCGTGACCTGGCTGAAGTCGGACGCTTAACCGACTGAGCCACCCAGGCACCCCCTCTAACCACATTTCTTAACCCGGCCCTGAGATTTTCTCATTTCCCTCAACTGAAAAGTCCGCAGATCCTCAGAAAATGCTTCTTTAGAATCCTCCAGGGCTTCTCCCTCCCCGTGCAGAGTTTAGGTCATGGGCCTTGGAAATGAGGGTGGGGCAGAGGAAGGGTGGGTTTCCCAACGGACACTGCCCACATCTCCCCTTCTACTGACTCAGATACTGGAGCTCACGAAAGAAAAAATAAATACACCAGAGGAACTTGAAGAGAGAGGAAGAGACCAGTCATCAGGAGAGCTTCAGGAAGGGAGTGCTTATGAATGAAAAAGGAGTAGGGCCACAGGAAAGAATCCTTTGGGAAGCAGTCAGACGTGGACTGGCCGGCAGCACGCTGAAGCTTGCTCCTCCGCTCCCATCGGTAACCAACACATTTTACCCACGAATGGCTCAAGGCCTCAGGGCTGATCCTGGGGGTCTGCAGCTGGGGCTTCAGGGGGAAAGCGCAGCGGCAGCGGCACCGTGAATTTTGGGGTGAAGCGGCCCCAAACTCCATTCCTGGCTCTGTCACCTCCTAAGTGGGTGGCCCCCAACTTCTCATCTGTGGAACAGGTACAACACTATCTCCCTCTCAGGGTTGCCGGGATCGAAATGGGACACACAGGAACCCTGCCTGGCGTGACACGGGAAACTCAAGGCAACTCTTCAGAAACCTGTGTCAACCCTTTACGTCGGTGAATGCTATTTACTCGCTGACGCATGAGGGATTTTGCCAAAACACGTAGATTAGCAAAGCAAAAGGTTGCACAATAACCTTCCACCTTGTGGCTAATTCTGATTTGAGAAGCTGTTACAACAGGCTTGGAGGCTGACCGAAGGGACCTGGTAAGTCCTCCATGCCCCCAGCAACCCCTGCCGCTAAATGGACTTAGCTTCTGCCGGTTCATAGCCCAGTTCTCCTGCTCTGGGAAACCTGAGCCTGGGAACAGTCCGTGGGGCAAGAGGCTGCGTTCACTGCCATTCCACGGGAGGAAGTCGCCACTTCTGACCACAACACTCCCATGGCCCCTGTCCTAGACCAAACAGCAAGGAGACTTGCCCGGAATCAGAATTTCTGCAGGGGCTCCAGCAAAGTCCCAGGCACCTGAACGAGTAATTAGCAAAGACATAAGCAGAGTTGGACAAAACCAGAAAGGCTGAATCACCTTGATCTCTCCTCGTGGTCAGCAGCCCTGAGGTCCTGACCGATCTGTCTTTACTTCCCCTTCTGTGTGAAGACCTCTGGGCTGGGAGAATCCACTTCTAACCATCAGTGTGACACTGCAGAAAAGTGTCTGATTTGCAATCAGAGCCAAACCAAACTTGAATCTTTTCTCTGCTCCAGGCCAGCTGGGGGACCCTGAACCAGTCACTCTGCTTCTCTGAAATTTCTGCTTTCTCTTACAGAATAACGGGATTTGCTCATTAAAAAAAAAAACCTCCAACACATATCGTGTACATCTGTCAAAAATTGTGGAAAGACAGAAACAGGAATAAAAAATAAGTTCCTCCATGCAAAAAGAATATGTTCACATTAAAATTAATCTCAGGGCACCTGGGTGGCTCAGTCAGTTGGGTGTCCGGCTTCGGCTCAGGCCATGATCTCCCGGTTTGTGGGTTCGAGCCCCGCGTCAGGCTCTGTGCTGACAGCTCAGAGCCTGAGCTGCTTCGGATTCTGTGTCTCCCTCTCTCTCTGCCCCTCCCCCGCTGACGTGTGGTGTGTGTGTGTGTGTGTGTGGGTGTGTGCGCGCGCTGCGCGAGCGTGCGCTCTCTCTCTCTCTCTCTCTCTCTCTCAAAAAGGAATTAAATGTAAAAAAAAATTTTTGTTTAATAAATCTCATTCTTTGACTAAGATTTTTCTCCCCAATTGCTAAAATAACACTGCTGGGTGTAGACAGGTAGCTTACCACAGAAAGGACTATGTCTGCCCTGCTGAACCCCCATCCCCAAAATGATGTATGTGGAAGTCCCTTGGCACACCCAACTCACTCCCTAAATGGAGTTCTCTCTTCCTTCCTGGTCCTAGCTCCCCAAACTGGGGTCCTGTGGAATTCAACAAAACTCTTAGAGAGGTCTGGCTGAACTCAGCTGGCTCGCTGGTCTGAACCAGCCGAGTACATGTGGGGTGAGTCACACTCCTTCTTGCGAAGTCATTTGGTTTTCATTACATGATTTGCATACTGGTGAAACAGGTCGGTACTGTCCTCTTACTTCATTTCCATTGCTCTTGGGACTGCTCTGCTCAGAGTGAAAAGGAGGCTTTTGTCCCTCCTATGTCCCTGCATATGCTCTCTTCCTGGAAGTCGGTCCAGATCACTGACACCCACAGGAGAAACTTCTCCCTCCTCTAGCTCCTCCACGGCTCACGCCTGACTCTGGTGCCTGTGCCTGGTGATTCGTCTATGTGGTGCAGAACGGCATTTCTCTCTGGGAAGCTATTCCAACTACTTTCAGGACAAAAGAGAATTTTTAGTCGACTTTTCTCCTCCTTGAGAAGGGAATCAGCTCTTGGTTTTCTGTCACTATCAGGGGAGAAACATACACTCCCCATTTGTCAAGCACGGTTCAGACACAGTTGCCGGGGCTTTAAACGGCCTCACCTGCAACTATCACAATCATCCTGTTGGGTAGATACCACCATTGTGCCCATTTTTCAGATGAAGAGATCAAGGCCAAAAGGCCCTGTCACTTGCTCAAGGTAACAAAGAGCCACGATTTACACTGAGTAAGACGTGTCTTTTTCTAAGACTGAGATCTAACCACAGAGCCTGGCTTCCTTTGAGGAAATAGTGCTCTCCACACAAAGTAACAGTCTTTTATACTGGATTTGTCTTAGGAGAAAAGCAATTTGAGGGGACTACCCGCTTGTCGTGGGCATAAGGACAACCTACGGGGAACATCTGAACACTCATGCTCCTTGAATTCACCGGTCACATACTTTTACAAGGCCCATGTCAAAACACAAGTACACAGCTTTTGGAAGAGTCAGGGTATTAGAATCTCTGACTGATCATAAGCTATGGGAGACCCTGTGAACTGAGTCAGTGCGCCTCAGAGTGGAGTTCACAGCCCTTCCCTTGGGGCTCCGTGCCTCAGTCCACCCGAATTGGGGACCTCGTCCAACTGTTCTGAGACTCTACCTTTCAGGATTTCCACACCAAATATGAGGTCTCTTCGTGTCCTCAGGTGCTCACACAAGGTCTGGCTCAGAAACTGCTGGCTGGCTGAATGGATGGACAGACTGATGGATGGGCAGATGGACAGAAGGGTGGTTGGATGGATGGATGGATGTAGATGGGGGTGGGGAAGAGTTTGGAAAACATTTGGTACAGTGGTTTATTCCCCTTACAGCCATCTTGTCCCTACAAGGGGTTTCACCAGAAACTCCCAGGATCTGTGGGCATGTCTCGCGGGCATACCAGACCCCACCGCTCCAGGATTCTAAACACACTGAACAAAACCTCAATGACTAACAACCACAGGCCAGGGAACATGGCGGTCAGAGGACGGCCGCTTCCCCGTTTCCTTGGTATCCGACAAACCCTTTGACACATCAACATTTCTCATGGGCACTGCAGTAAAGAGCCAGTGCATAAACAGTTCAGCAGAGAGGCAGCAGAGGCCTTCCTTACACCACATAGGTCCTTCACGATCTATCAATTCAGTGACGAGGAGAGGAACAAAATCTGCATGGAACGGAAAGAAGCATGGCCTGGGAATGTTGAAGACCTGAGATTGATTCATTCACTCACTCGTCAAATATTCATTGCAGCTAAGTGTCAGACACTGTTGGGGGCAGTGGGATACAAGAGTGAGTCAAGAGACAAAAACGTCTCCCTCATGAAGCTTACAATTTATCCGGCAGAGATAAACAAAGAAGCGAAGAATATATAGTATGTCAGATGGTGAGAAACTGGTCGGGGGAGGGGGGCAGGGATTAGGCTGCACAGGGGAGTCAGGGAGTATTGCAGAAGGGGCAGGAAAGGCTTCTCTGACCCTGAAAAGGCAAGCGGCCAAGGTTCACCGTTTGGGGAGGGGAGCGCAGCAACAAGGGAAAGGCCTCACCACCAACTTGCTGCCTGCTCTGGACTAGAGAAGGAGGAGCTGGGGTGGCTGGTCCCAAAGGTCCTCTCAGCTTTCACTGCGCCCTCCTGCCCCTGCTTCCTCCCCTACCAGCCACCCCAGCTAGACCGAAATGAAAACCCTGCAGCCCCCAAACCATCGTCCCCCTTTTCACCTGCACAAGGGTGGTCCTTTCCAATCTGCCCATCTTACCTTACGGGAACCCTCCCCAGCTCTGCCCCCTCCACTCTGGGCTGGCTCGGGGTGCCACGACCCCCAAGCTTCCATAAGATCCCACATCCACCCCCCCACCCCCACCCCAGCACACAGCGTACCCAACCGCTGCCACTGTCTCCTTGCTCCCCTAGACTGAACTCCCCAAGGCTGTGACCACGACTTCCCCATGTCTATAATTCCACCCCCCTAGCACGCTGTTTGGTGTATAACAGCCACCCACTGAATATGCGCTGAACACCAAATGCCGAAACCGTGTTGAGTCCCTGGAGGGCAGGGCCCACGTCCGATGCACGTCAGGGGCCCCGGGAGGTAGCAGGGTGCTGGCACAACACAAGAAACACCAGGTTGTCTGGTTGCTACATGGTTTAGTGCCTGTGCTGGTATAGGCGTTTTATCCAGAAAGCCAAGTTATCCTCAGTCCCCGACCGTGGAGGGTACAGGGCCAGTCCAGATGTGGTTCCCTGGGGTTGGGGCAGGACTCCGGGCTAGGAAAGCTTCACATGTGCTTATACATGCTGTGGGTTTTTCTTATTAGAATCTGCATTAATCACTAACATGCCTTAACCTCATCTGTAAGCTTCTATGCCCAGAGATAATTTGGTGTTTGGGGCATGGTTTTTCCAAGCTAACCATTTTACAAATCAAAACCTAATACGGAGTGTCCTTCAAAGCCATGGGAGGCTCTAGAGGGCAGCTGCCGTCAACAGGCCTAGAGTGCTTCCTGTCCGCCCCTCTCTTTGAACGCCAGGGCAATGAGGGCGTAAGTTTGCCCCCGAGGGCTTCCCATCTTCCCTCGCAGAGTTTAGGGTAGTTCAAACATCTTTCAAAGAGAGCCACAGAGATTGAGAAGTAAGTAGATGCCATCTAATTCCACTCTTTCATAGGACAGCTGGAGAACGTGGGACCTAAGAAGTGAAGTAGCGAAAACCCTGCGAAATACACTACTGTCTCTACTTTACAGAGGAATACACCGAGGCTTCAAAGCTCAGTGAGCAATGCCTGGTTCCAGAGCTAGTAACCACCAGGGCAGAATCTTCAGGTCTGCCTGACCTTGAGGGCAAACGTCATCAATGCTGCCGACAACCAGCTGGTTCAAAGGCGATTTTCCCCCAAGGCCCCAAGGAGGCTGCCCTGCGGGGGGGGGGGGAGGCCAGGGTCCCTGTGGTCTCATTTGCCCAGCTCCAGTACTTTGGGAAGCTCCACATCCCTAGGGGATGGGTCTGAGGGCTGTTCTGACCGACTACAGCATTTCCCACTGACCCTGACGGGCAGCCATGGTGTTCTAACTTGCTTTAGAAACCTCTGCAATTGGACATAGAGAGGGTTGAGACTTCGGTGTGACATCACATAGAGGAAGAGCCCTGGGAATGAGCACTGTCCTCCTTGGAATTTAGCCTCAGAGGTTGCCTTAGGGCAAGATAACCTCGGAGCTAAAAATGGAGCTATGTGTTCCAGGTTGTATATGTGGGTGTCCGCGAGTTGTGTCTGTTTGCAAGGGTCCTTCAACGTGTGATGTGCGCATGGCTGTGTGTGCACGTGTAGCAGATGCGAGGGACGTGAAGGACTAAGGACGCTCTTCTCCTTCCTCCTTCCCTCCTTCCCTTCCTTCTTTCCAGGAACATAAAGGCACTGTAATTTTTTCCTCCCTCAGAGATGCAAATAACACCCAGTCTGAACTACCCTTACTCTCACCCCTGCAGAGATCTCCAGCTGTAATCATCCTGGTGGTGGAGGGTGGGGGCGAGAGGGGGCATCTCATCCATTAAGCCAGCTCTGAAGAAAGGCAGGTCGCCTTCAGGTGAAATTGAAATTAGGGTCGGGAGCTTATATTCTTTAACTTTATCCCGACGAGGTTGGTTTTGGGTTTGTAGTGCAGTATCCCGAAAGAACAGGCAGCGATCCTAGTGGCATCGAGACCAGCCTTTCAATCTCTTTTCTGCCTCTTACAGGAGGTAGAAGTTTTATTGTTTTTAATGCTTACTTATTTTGGACAGAGACAGAGTGCGAGGGGGGGAGGGCAGAGAGAGAGGGAGATGCGGAATCCGAAGCAGGCTCCAGGCTCTGAGCTGTCAGCACAGAGCCCGACACGGGGCTCGAACTCACGAACCGTGAGATCATACCTGAGCCGAAGTCAGACGCTTAACCGACTGGGCCACCCAGGCGCCCCTGGAGGTAGAACTTTTATTACTAAACTTCTTAGCGTCAGGTTGGTTGGTTTGTTTTCACTTAAAACGGGGTAATCAAAACGCATCTCATCGAGTTATTGAGAGAACCAGTGTGGAAGAGAGAGCTTGACCCAGTGCCTGGCACACAGAAGGCACCAGAAACAGGTCAGCACCTTTATCTTTTGGGCGGCCATAGAGCACACAGTGCACACAGTTGGTTTCAAATTACCCAGTATTTTTCTCTTGGAAGAAAATGAAGGAACATGAGAAAAATGAACAGAGACCCACTCCTCCAAGCACCTTTGCAAAACACTGAAATTACATTTGTAAATTGCTTCCAGACCTGGGTAGAATACAAAACAAAACGAAATAGGAAACGAAAGATCTTCGCGACATTAGCTTTCTAAAAGCCAAGTGAAGCAAAACAACAACAAATGAAGAATGGAGGGAGTGTGATTCGTGTATAAACAAAATCCATGTTTGAGGGTTTTCATAGGTTGGGGCCCACCTTTCAGCTCCGCATCCCAGGTAACGGGAAGCCGGGAGGCCTCCAGGCTTGGAAAGGATTGTTTTGGGAGGAGGGGGAAACAAAACAAAAAAAACCTTCTGCTAGGTTTCCAAATCCTAATTATGTTTTTTAAATAAGTCAAAATCAAACGTTCTTTGGCAAACAGCTTTTGCTCCCCTGAGCTATGTCTGACCTCTCAGCGCCTTCTCGCTCTGCATCAAAGGGGCCGAACGCAGGAAGTGCCTTGGCACAGGGGCCTCATTCAAGGGGAGAGGAGAGGCAGGGGACCGTTTTTTAACTCGCAAAGAGAAACAGACCAGCTGCTGTCTGTGCAGCTGCTGGGGAAGAACCGGGCACTCACCTGTCCCTTCCCAGCACCTCTAGGAAGTCGGGGCAGACAGGGCCACAGGGGTTCAGATCACAGCCCCACCACTAGCTGAGGGACCCCCCAACATGCCGCTTAGCCTCCCTGGGTCTTAGTTTCTGGATCCAAGCAGTGGGGATACACATTTCATACTTCGCCATGCTGTCATGAGGTGACGTGTGCTCACGGAGCAGAAGTATTCTGAAAAACTTGAAATCATTCTATGTAGTCGGATATTAATGATTTTTAAAGCCTTTCCATCAGCGGGGGATGGAAGGAGCCTGGCATGGTGAACACTAGGAATTTGATGACAGGGTTTGCATTTGAGCAACAGTTCTAGTGCCTGTCAATTCTGACAGTTGACTTGAATTCTCGGAGCCTTATTTAGTAATCCTTTCCCACAACGGAGACAGTAGTACCAGGGTGCCTGGAAGGGTCAACTGAGTAAACAGATGGTCAGAAGACAGTACTCGTTACCATAAAATATTACACAAGTGTCTTTATCACTTTACAATTTCAAAAAGGGCACACAAGCCTTATCAAGCAGCCATGATCAATATTATTTTTATTTGACAAATGGGAAAAGCCTAGAAAGGAAAATAACTTCTAACGCTGTGGCAGAGCTCAAAACGGAACCCAACTTTTCTAACTAACTTCTTTTCAAGGGATTTCACAATGGGGTCTATCCCTAACCATTCTGAGGGCTCTCTGCACAGAAGAGCTTTAAGCTGGGGCTCAATAGTACACTCCATTGGAATCAGAAGGAAGGTACTTACCACCAAATACAGCATAGTGTACATGGAGAAGGAGGCGTGGCCAGAGAAGAAGGACTTCCTGCAAGAGCAAGAGAGGGCCATGAGAGGGCCATATGCACATCCCTGACACATGTCTGCCTGTCCGTCTTCTCTCCCTAGACCGTGACCTTGAGACCAGCACTGTCTTGTTTGGTTTTGCCACCTTGGCAGTCCGTTGGGACATGTTTTCTAGAACCTAGCAGGCACCCATGAATGAATAAGCAAAAGAATGAATGAATGAATGAATGAGTGGACTTACCAGTATTCTACCATAATTGCTTATTTACCTATGCATCTAAATCAACTGACCCCGAGTTCCTTAAGGATGGGGACTATGCCTCATTCACCCACTGAAACCAAAGCCCAGCACTGAGCCTGGCACCTCATGTCGCAGGCGCCTTCGCAAGTGCTCCCTGAGCTGCCCGTGTCAAGCAGCACGCTGTGGCCACGGCAGGTGGTGACTCACCTGGCCTCTTGGACTTTGCTGTCGTCCCTCTGCATTTGTAGTTTGGATGTAGCCCTCGGAGCAGTTGATCTGGCTGAAATCGGGGTTGCAGACGTTCAAGAAGTGAGGACGCAGGCGCCCAATGGAGACTTTGGCAATGTCGGTGAAGGACTGGCTGATGGCACAGCCGAAGAGGAAGCAGCCCACCTGCTTGTAGAGGGCTGCCACATAGGGGTTCTGAATCGCTGGCCGGGACTTCTCCTTCAGGTAGTAGATACGGTAGAACTCCCCAGTGATGATCTGAAAGGAAGCCAACGGGGGAATTAGGTGGTCTCAAGACCCGTCATCAAAGTGGACGCTGTGAAGGATATTTCATGGCTCGAGGGAACGTTCAGTACGTAATCGCAGGCTATAATCTAGAAAAATCCAGTTTTGTATTTAAGAAATATACAGACAGAAATACGCAGGAGAGGAAAGAGCAAAGTGCTAATAACATGGTCATTTTCTCCTTTTTAAAAAAGTCCCAGCAGAAATATACAACTAAATATATTTATATATAAACACATATGATATGTAAAAATATAAATATTATGGATATGTCAAAAATATAATATTATATAATATAAATTATATACGTATTTTTTTAAACAAGAAGAGACAAGGACCCAGATATGGAAAAAAAAAAAATAGATGAAGAATCAAGGACATGGTCAGGGTGGCCAGGATGTCAGAGGATCTGAGAAATGTCAGGATTCTGAGCTTTTGAGTAAGGGATCTCAGCCTTGTGTCAACACTGAGCCGTGGTGGGGGCTTCTATAGGAGGGTGGATGCCTAAGACCATGTTCTGGGTGTGAGTCCCAGCTCTGCCACCTGCCCGGTGTCCTTCAGCAATGACTTAACCTCTCCGAGCTTCAGTCTCCTTCTCCTTAAGAGGAGGCTGCAGGCCTTTTCAGAGTTGTTGGCTTCAATCTGGTAACACGGATGGGAAACGACCTGGGTTGTAGAAAGGGATTCTTTCATTTTCCTTTGTAGAGGATGCTGTGATGAAAAGAATACTGCTCTACAAACCAAGGAGCTTTTTTTTTTTTTAAATAGAATCCAGTTAACTATTAAGCATTGTCTTTAGTTGGCATGTTTCTTTAGCTGTCTTTATTTATTTACTTTTTTACATTATTTTTGAGAGAGAGAGAGAGAGAGAGAGAGAATGAAGGAAAGGCTGAGAGAGAGGGAGAAAGAGAGAATCCACTGACGGCACAGAGCCAACATAGGGCTCGATCCTATGAACCCTGAGACCATGACCTGAGCCGAAATCAAGAGTCTGACTTAACAGACTGAGCCACCCAGGCGTCCCCAAACCAAGGAACTTTTAACACAATGCCCTTCAGTGTTTGCAAATTTCCAAGTCTCAGCACATTGTCTCCCATCTCCTCAATCCTAAAGGGCAGCCAATGAGTCTGGATGTTCATACCCTTTCTCCATCCCACCTTCCTTACTCCTAATACTTAGGGGAGGTTTGTCACTCCGGGAAAAATATTGATTACCTACTGCATACTAGGTATTGCTTTCATACACTTCATTTCATGAACTGCCTACAATAATCATGAGTTAGGTACGTTGGAAGCTCAGATCAAGTCACACTGCCTGGTTTTATATTAGGAGTGGGGGGCCAGCCTGCTCTCCGTAAGGCAATGCCCTTGATGCCAACACAGCAGAGGACCAATCCCACTTTGGTGATGCCCCACCACACAGCCTGCTGCTCTTGTCTTAACTCCATAGCACAGCCCCGGCCACTTCCTGATTGCAACCACAGTCCTGGGAGAGCGATGTTCAACTCATCACACACCACAAAGCTCCTTTCACAATTCCTCCCAGGGCAGGGTGACGAGCCACACTTGCTGCTTCAGGGAACAGACAGCGTGTTCACAACCGCAAGGGAAGCAATAGACTGACATATCCGGGCACTCCTTTTCAACGTCTCCCATTATTTTTTTTTTTTTTTTTACCGCTGGGGAAGGGGTCAATGCAGGGGATCTGATCCAAGTTCTCAAGGGCTCCCACGTCTAGCAGGAGGATGGCCAGGTGGCAGGGAGATGCCAGCCGGGCCCAGGGGCCAGCCGGTGTGGCAGCGAGAACAGCCACCAGCACGGCTAACGCTTACACAACGATTCTGTGTTTATAAATACCTGATTATTTCTAAGTGCTACACCTTGGTTCCCACATCACACCGAGTGTGATTCTACAATAAAGAGAGACGGTCAAAGGCCAGTCCAACGCAAAGTCCTGGCTTAGGCATTCCCTGAGGGGCAGGACGAGTACCTGCTCTGGCAGAAGTGCTCAGACTACTGATTGAATGAATGGACGGATGGAAACAGGACCACAGTTTTCGCAGTTGTTTTATTGCAAAATTGGAAATATCCTCTAAATATTACCAAAAGCCCTTTGAGAACATGTTGCAGAGATTAAAATCTGAGAAGCACAGCAAGTCAGAAATGAAAGGGTCCCCTATACACGGAAGAAACCGAGGTCCAAATTAACTCGAAACTGAAGATTGGACCCAGGTGTTCTAGCTCCCCACCCAGCGTTCTTTCCTACGATTCCTGGTCTAACTCCCCTTTGAACCTGTTTATACTTTTACCCTGTGTAACCTTACAGGCTAACAAGTTCCAGATGTTCACTACCACCGTCATGCTCTTTCTTCTTCTTTATTTATAAATGATGCTCACATGACTTTGGATGCAGGGAGAAGAAAACTACAGTAGGAGTCAGTAGCCAGCGTTCTCTACTCACTGAGTGAACCTGAGATAAGCCAGTTTCTCCATTGAGGAGACTAGACTCCGTAATTATCACTTCCTCATTGCAATGACATTTTCTTGTTTTTTAAAGGGGGGGAGGGGTGCAAGTGAGCGACGGGCAGAGAGAGAGGGAGTGAGAGAGAGAGAAGCGGGGCTCACCTGAAGCAGGGCACGAGCTTACCAGAAGCGGGGCTTGAACTCACCTGAGGTGGGACTCGAACTCACAAACCGCGAGATCATGACCCGAACCAAAATCAGATGCTTAACGACTGAGACACCCGGCGCCCGTGCAATGACATTTATTTTCAACTCTCCCATCTACCTTCACCACGACCCTCCTAACCAAGCAAAGGTAATCAGCAGTAGCAGAGGTAAGGTACTCCCTCCGAGATGATGCCACGGGCACGGAGCAGAACCAAGGCCCCGTGCACAATCCCCACCCTTGGACGGCTCCTGAGTTCCTTGAACCATACCGCGGCCACAAATGAAGAAACTCTAAGCTGGCCTGGTTTGAGCCCGATTTCCTATTTGATGCTGAAAAAGAACACGTAGCTTTTCACTGCAAATCAGCATCTCTTACACAAATCTACGGATTAATCTCAGGGGATTCACCGCTGTGCTTGAGTCACTTTAGGGAGAAAGGGTTTGGTTACAACTCCAGGACTCATTTCAGTGCTAACATCCCTTCATTTGAAAACTTTGGGTTCGGTGCCACAGTGTCTCACACAGTTAAAATGCTTCCTCCTCTCACTGGAGGAGAAAGAGGTAAAGAAGGCATTTCGTGGCACCTTAGATTCCTCAAAACGATGCTAATAACGGCAGCAATCTTTTACATTTCTTTCGTACTTTTTGGTTTCATTTGATCTACGGCTCTGTGAGGTTATACCCATTCTACAGCTGGGAATGGTAAGGCACTGAGGGAGAGTCACTAACCTGAAGGTTCTGAGGCTTCTAAGTGACAGAGCTAAAAGGAGAGCCCAGATATTTAAGTTCAAAGACTCACAACACACTGTATTGAGAGAATTTTTTATTACAGATCTTCCTCAACCTATGATGGCATTACTTCCCGAAAAACGCATCCTAAGTGGAAAATATCGTAAGTCAGAAATGCATTGAACACGCCTAACCTACTGAACATCATAGCTTCGCCTGGCCTACCTTAAATGTGCTTAGAACACTTTCGTTGGCTTACTTTGGGCACAATCACTACCAAAGAGTCTATTTTACAATAAAGTGTAGAACAGCTCACGTAATTATTAAATATTGCACTGACAGTGAAAACCAGAACGGTTGCACGGGCACAGAATGACGTGAAGAGTACAGGCTGTTTACCCTCGTGCTGGCAAGGCCGACTGGGAGCCGTGGCTCACTGCTGGTGCCCAGCACCGTGGATCACTAGCCCAGGAAAAAAAAAAAAAATCAAAATTCAAAATCAAAGTGTGGTTCTACTGAATGGGTATTGCTTGTGCACCCCCGTAGAGTCGAAAAATCGTAAGTCAAACCCTCCTGAGTTGGGGATCAGCCGTATTTCTATTGTACTAAAACGATCTCCACGGCCCAACAGCAACTGCGTATTTTCAAGGACAGGGCCAGGCTGAAGCCATTTAGCAGACACATGACTCCAGGACCACATGGCTTCTGGGGCAGCCCTGACAGATCTTACAGTTAATGAGCAACAAATTATGTATTTTCTCTATCCCCTTGTACAGAAGGGTCGGGGAGTCGACAACACAGCCATAAATCATCATTATGAACCAGCCGGACTTGGCTTCTTGTAATCCTAACCCTTAAAAGGCCATTTAATGAAATTCGGGCTGTGAAAGGCGGCCCGAATACCTCACCTCTGCCGAAGAGGCGAAGGCTTAAATTGTTCTCCGACACGTTACACACCTAACGCCGGAGTTCCAGATTTACTGCTTTCGGACTTTATTCATTACTCACAATGTTTTTATTCCCGGGTAATAAAATAAGCTCTTCCCTCCCCCTACAAAGGCTCTGTCCCCACCCCCAGACTCCAGCCCCTGGAGCCCTCATTTCTGCTTCAGTCAGCAAGGCTGTGATATGTAAATTTCACTACTGAGAAAAATGCCTTCAATGTTGATCCCTTTCTGAAACAGCAAGCAACAGATTCCGGGGGTAATGGCAAGCTGCCAGGCAGCAGAGGAGAATTCTCCCCTACCTGCCTTTTAAAGCACTTGGCACAGAATCTGGAAACTAATAAAGCGGGGAAGCATCGCAATTAAAGCTACAAGGAGACAGAAAACGACCAGCGCTTGCCCCCCCCCCCCCCCGACCACGGTGATGGTTTGTCCCCAACTCCAAGACAGCTCCTCTCCGCCTCTCCTTTCTGGTGTAAAAGACCTCAACTGTCCACATATTCACCAATATCGGAAGTGTTCCAGAGAGGAAATCTGGAGAGCATTGACTTTTTGGAAAAGAGAGAGCACAGGGTGGTCAAAGCAGGACTGACTTTGGAGCCAGAAAAACCTCAGCCTGAATAGCACATCTTACGTTAGGCAAGTGACTTTGCCTCTCTGGGCTTAGGGCTCCTCCTCTATGAAAATAACGTCAATAGGGGCGCCTGGGTGGCGCAGTCGGTTAAGCGTCCGACTTCAGCCAGGTCACGATCTCGCGGTCCGTGAGTTCGAGCCCCGCGTCAGGCTCTGGGCTGATGGCTCAGAGCCTGGAGCCTGTTTCCGATTCTGTTTTCTCCCCCTCTCTCTGCCCCTCCCCGTTCATGCTCTGTCTCTCTCTGCCCCAAAAATAAATAAACGTTGAAAATAACGTCAATAACATCTACCTGGTAGGATTGCCAAGGGACGCAAGAAGGTGGTATGTCAAAAGCCTAGAGCTCTCTTATAATTTTTTTCTCTTCCCCTTAGGGAAGAGGAAACAAAACATTAACAAATACTTGTAGAAAATCTTTTCTTTTTTTTTTTAAGTTTATTTATTTATTTTGAGAGAGACAGAGACAGTACGAGTGGGGGAGGGGCAGAGAGAAGCAGAGGCTCTGTGATGCCAGGGCAGAGCCTGACACGGGGCTCGAACTCACGAAACCATGAGATCATGACCTGAGATGAAGTTGGACGCTCAACCGACGGAGCCACCCAGGCGCCCTGAAAATATCTTCTCTAAGATACTTTCAAAAGCTCCTTGGAAAAGCACATTCCAAAGTGAAGAGTTTGGAAGTACTACCCCTCCAGAGTAGAACCAGAAAACATGTGTATGGATATGTTGGCTTTGACCACTTTATCCATAGGATGTCTTTTTCAGGGGGACAAAGCAGAAGTCTCAACCCAGGGCAGCAAGGGAAAGCCTAGTGCATTGTTCGTGTCATCTGTCACATGCCACTCTGTAAGTTATCCCAAGAAAAGTCAGACTTTTGCACAGCATCCCAACAAACACCTCTTTTAGAGACTGAGAACTCATCTTCTTCCCCTGCCGAGTTTGAAGGACAAACTTCCTTATTTTTTGACCTGCTTGGATAATAATGTTCGCCTAGCACTTTATAGCTTACAAAGCATTTTCACAGGTACTGCATTATCTGCTTCTCCCAACATCCTATTACTGAATTATTATTAACACCTTATAAGTGAGTATGGGGAAGGCCGGGGAGGCCAGGGAATCACCCTTAGAAATCAGGCAATGGCAGAACTGTCACTGCAGCCTGGACTCCTCATTCTAGCTCCTGGGTCCCGTCCGATGGCGTCAAGCTGGCTTTCTCTTAGATGTCCCAGCAGGCGGCAGGGTCTGTGTTTCCAGTGAGACGGGTGCTGCTAGAACACCTGGGAAGGTCAGGTAATCTTGCCAAACGCTTGCCCACCTCAGTCCCTGCTAGCCACAGAGGGCCAACCTGTTCTTTCGCATCTCAGGTATGCAGACTAGTGAACTTCTTTCCATCCAGAAGAATAGATTCATTCAACAAACACTGGATGATGGACAATAGAGAAGGGAGAATCATTTTTTTCAGTCCCCAGCGAAAGGAAAAAGGTAATGTTATTCGGATCCCGCCTCGCGGGACGGAGCCAGAAGTGTGGCTGGATTTTCTCTGAAGCTGGATGCGCCATCCAGGACAACAAAATGCAGTATCTTTAATGACTAGAAATAAATGATGAGAAATTTAATCTTCACTGCTTCTCCTGCCTGGGTGGAAGGGCAGTGCCTCGCAGACTGGGAAAAGCACTGAGGACATAGTTCTGTCCAAGGCCACCAGTGGAGTTTCTGGACTCCGTGGATAAGCCAACACTCCAATATCTAGAATACAGACAGCAAAGAGTCCAGAGAGAGGCCACAGAAGCTAGCTAGGGCGGAAATCAGCAGTGGATGCCCTAAGCCCAGAAGCTTTAGGAAGAAGGCAGTCTGAAGTGCAAAGCATCGTAGGGCGCCTGGGTGGCTCAGGTCGGGTTAAGCGTCCAACTTGGGCTCAGGTCATGACCTCACAGTTGACGAGTTCGAGCCCCGTGTCGGGCTCTGTGCCGACAGCTCAGAGCTTGGAGCCTGCTTCGGATTCTGTGTCTCCCTCTCTCTCTGCCCCTCCCCTGCTCATGCTGTCTCTCTCTGTCTCTCAAAAAATAAATAAATGTAAAAAAAAAAAAATTTTTTGAAGTGCGAAGCATCGTCATTTTCCCAAAGTCAGGACTCAAAGCCACGGGTGTCCTAGATGGCTAGCTCTGCCTGTCTGCGTAGGATCTCCTGAATATTTTTTCTGTAGCACTGCCTGCTGCCCATCTCATGCTCTCTTTTGACAATGAATCCCCTGACTTCCTGAATATCACACCACCATGCTTTTCTTCCTATTTCTCAAATGCGTTTCTCCTTAGAGGCTCCCCTTCAGGTTCTCCAGATAAATGTGGGTCTTCCTGGGGTTGAAGCCTTGCCTTTCCTCCCTGATCTCTGCTGCTTCAACAGTTCCAATTATTACCTCTGTGAAGACAACCATCAAAAGGGCACTTCCCTCTCTCTCTTCCCCCCCCTCACCCCAGCTCTACTTCAGCTTACCCCTTACCCCAGTGGTCAGCTTCTTCCAATCTTCTGCCAAATCTCCCAACCAGTTATCAAACCAATGGTATCAGTACGTCAACCTAACCCAGTCTGTCACACCCATTCCCACTTTTTCCCCAAACCTCACTCCTCTCCCCCTTATTCCTGCTCAAGTTACCATTATTTAACTGCAAAGACATGACCCTGTAGGCTGTCGCATGGTCTTCCAATTCACTCATCTTACTTCTACAAGGGGTCTCGTATCCGTGTCTCTCTCTCTCTCTCTCCTCTCTCTCTCTCTCTCTCTTCCCCTTGCATCAGCCCCATCGTGGTTCAGGACTCCTCCTCACCTTGGCTGCAAAATTGACGAAGCTAGCTTGAAAGGCTTTCATCACAATCTCCAGCCGATTAACTGAGGTAAAAACTCCTTGACATTCAAGGAATTTCACAATCTCGCTGTGATCCTTTTCTACCTTATCCTCCATCTACTCCCCGATACTCTATTTCTCCAGCCAAACAGGGTTGCTCTACGTTTCCTGAAAACACTCCATTGTTTCAGCCTCTCGTTCTCCAAGCAAGCCCTTCTGCCTAGAAGGTCAGGATCTCTGATGGAAGTCCCACCCACCCTTCAAGGCGGAGCTCCATCAATCAACGAGTGCATCGGGGGAGAGTTCCGGCTCTCTTCACTTAATGGGTCCTGGACAATAGAGCGCTGTAGCCCTCAGTTTCCTCATGTGTGAAAAAGGGATGATGCCAATACCAAGAGCTCAAGGGCTGTGGTGATGATTAAGTGGGACCAGTGCCCAATGAATGATGAGGGGGACAATGATGATCCCAGTCTTGACCCATGAAAGTAACCTTCAGTGATCTTCCTCTGAATTTTCACAGCAGCACTTGATTTATACATCACACCATCTACAGCCTTTGGCCTGTTTTACCCTTGAAGCTCTCGGTTCCGGGGGGCACCACCAGCACCACCGGGGGCGCTCTGGCCCCCGTCCTGTTCTCTGACCAACTCCTCAGTCTCCCCGCAGGGAACAGTATTGTCAGTCTTGTAGTTGCCCTGCTTCCCCTTTAGACCCTAAACCCCTAGGGTAGCATCTGGGTCCTAAGGCGAGGTGTCTACCACAAAGCCTGCTTGTTCTAACGGGGGGGGGGGGAACTCACCCAACATCCACCCTCCCAGCAGGTTACCACCTTCTGCAAAAGCCACTTTGCCCAAAACACTATCGCACACCGTCCACGGGAGGATCTTAGGCGGCCGTCTGCCTAGCGGTCTCAGCGTTTTGCCTGCCGCCATACACTGAGCTCCCCAAGCCCAGAAACGAAAAGGTTTTACAGCTCACTGAAATAAAGAGCACTCGGCATAGCTCCTGGCAGAGCAGGCCTTGAATAAATGTCAGTTCAGGCACTGGGCTCTGAAGCCACAGAGACCTGGGTTCTCATTTCTGCTCCTTCATTCACTAAACAGAGTAACCTTAAACTAGCCACTTCTCCCTTGGGAGCCTCCGTGCCCTACTTCATTTGTAAAACAGGGTAAATAACACCTACCTCTGGGCACCTAGGTGGCTCAACCGATTAAGCGTCCGACTTTGGCTCAGGTTGACGGTCTCACAGTTTGCAAGTTCGAGCCCCACGTAGGGCTCTCTCCTGTCAGCGCAGAGCCCGCTTTAGATCCTCTGTCCCCACCTCTCTCTGCTCCTACCCCGGGCATGCTCTCTCTCTCTCAAAAATAAATAAACGTAAAAAAATAAAAATAAAAATAAATAATAATACCTACCTCATCTAACTAAAGAAGAGGATTTAAGATAAGGCATTAGTTTCCCGTCCATCAGATAGCTTGTTAATGTTGCCTGATTCTCTGCCCCAATCCCGAACAGACAATGATTCACAGAATGGACTTCTCGGCCTCCAGAGCATTATCATTTAAAATGGACAAATGAGGGGGCGCCTGGGTGGCTCAGTTGGTTGAGCATCCGACTTCGACTCAGGTCATGATCTCGCGGTTTCCAACTTGGAGCCCCGCGTCGGGCTCTGTGCTGACAGCTCGAAGCCTTGCAGCCTGCTTCAGATTCTGTGCCTCCCTCTCTCTCTGCCCCAACCCATTCGCATTCTGTCTGTGTCTCTCTCAAAAATTAATAAACATCAAAAAAAATTTTTTTAAATGGACAAATGAAAAGCCACTTGCACACTGGAGACATTTTCCAAGTGGTCATTAACCCCCTCAGAGCTACATGTGCCTGAGGAAAAACTGGTGCCAGAGCATGGACTGTGTGTGTGCGTGTGTGTGTGTGTGTGTGTAAGGGGACAAACTAAATCCTAATCCCGATGCCCGTGTTTGTTAAATTGCAAATAGATGCCCCCTGCCACCATCCCCTCAGGGATAAGAAGGTCTCAGAAGAACTCTGTGCCATTTGATCAGGGACCGACACAGTGGAAGGATTCATGCGGCCACTCTCTGTGGGTGGTCCTGGTAATTGCACAGGCCTAGTGGATTGTAAACTGGGGGACCGGGTCTCCTACCGGGGCACTGCTGGGCCAGCCCGACTTCACTTTTTGCAGAGTTGAAAACTCGACTAACCCTTAATGAGGCAATCTTGGGGAACCTTGTTTTCTTGGCAGTGTGCTCTCAGATAAAGGGGTTGGAGGGGTGGGGAGGAAGTAATGAAGTCCAGATGTGGGCACACTGAAGCCCGATCCTGAATAAACAAGTCCTGGAGGTATTAAGCTCTTCTTCTTGTCTCTGCAGCAAAACATCTGCCGTGTGCTACACAGCCCGTTCCCGCATGCATTGAGGACCGTATTTAAGATTTTAGGGAAGCAAATGGAATACTTTGCCCAGCTGCCTAGGTCCTCTGACATCTCCTGGCCTAATGCTTTTCATTTGCTGCCCAAAACGTATGGCTTGTGATTTTTACAAACGCGTATTGAGCACCACAGTCTGTGCCTTGCACTAGAGACTAGCAATTTAAAGTCAGATCAGGCCGCTCCCTGTCTCTGCTGCAGCTATCGGGGTCACCGAGAAAAAGATAGGACAGTTGCACACAGTAACGGCAAAGACAGAGGCCAGCCCAGGGATCTCTGGGACCTTTGGAAGGTGGGGAAGGAGGCAGCCAAGGAATGTTTCCTGGAGAGGGAGATGTCTGCCTGGGGTTTATTTAATACATACCATGGGCAAGAAGAAAAGGCTGGTCTCAGCCTTCCAGGGACCTATCATCTAGCTGGGGAGACAATACCCAGACACAAATCACATTACCAGGCAGAAATACTGAAGGTGCTGTTTGCCTGCTTGAGATGCAGCAGGTTCACCATCGGGTCCCCAGCACCTGCTACTTCAGGGGTGCTTGACAAGTGAATGTGGAAGGCAGGCAAGCAGGCTTTATAAGGCAGCAATGGTGCCATTATTATTATTATTATTATTATTATTATTATTATCATTATTATTATTTTAAAAGCCTTACCAGTGAATCAGAGGACCCCTGGTCTGGCCCTGCCACTAAGTAGTTATGGGAAAGTCACTTAATATCCTTGATCCCCAGTGGCCTTAACTCTAAGAGTCAACCTCCCAGAATCACCACCAGGTGCAAATAAGGGAATGTGCACATAATGGGCACTCTGTTACCTGTATGACACTACAGCAATGACAAGGAGGATTCTCGCCAATGACACACATAATGTCACTTGATTGGACCTCCAGAAAAGCCTAGGGGGTTGGGGAGCTACTGTCACCATCTTACAGGAAAGGAAGGTATAGTTCTTTTCCAAAGGGGTCTGACAATCAATAATCAGCACAAAAGTTAGGACATAAACCTAAACCAGATGATGCCAAAGTCTGAGCTCTTTCTCTAGTTAGGAGTATTATTACAGAAGTCCCATTCAATGGGATCTGAGAGGAAAAGTCAAATTTATATGGCCAGAGGGAGAAGGGGATTCACTCGTGACTCATTCACACATCAAGTCCTAGATGCTAAGAATCTATATAAACCACTTTCAGGGCCTGACCAAAGCAAGCCCTGAGCCCACGCTGATTTAAAAAGAATACTGAGCATTTTTCCATATTAAAATCTTCACCCCTGATACTCTTCATAGTGCGGTACAAGGCAAATTGAGAGGAGCCTAGGTAGGGGCTGATACTTCACTGTTTTTGCTCCTAATCTCTCTGCTGCTAGAGTCATTAACCTTTACAAGGCAGAGATAGGAACCGCTGCTTTGTGGATTTGGAAGGAATTCCTATTATGCTATAATTCCAGAATCTGAGATACATCTGAAAAAGAAGTCAAAGCGACTAGATTTTTCCATATCTCCTGCCATCAAAAGGTGTCTGCTTTCTCTATAACTTCTGATGATTTGCACCTCCTGGTCACATTTGAAACGGCACCGCCACTCCACTCCTTTGCTGTGGGGACACTCAGACTGGAGCAGGGGCGTGCAAGTCAGCCAAGGATTCTCTTGTTGTTTTAAACAAACCTGAGGTCGGCAGGAGAAGGCCCGGGCAGCAAATATCAAGATGATTAGATTTCCAGACCGGGTTCCCCACCCCCACCCTCCCTGACTGTCACTCACGCCCTCTGATCAGAAGCAGATCCTGGATGGAGGCAGCCAGGCTCTGTGACCAGTCATGATGGGGAAGTGGGAAACGTGTTGTTGTTGTTTAATTTAAGCTGTATATAGCTTTTCCAGAATCGGGTGCACTAAAGTGAATTACTCATTTTTCCTCTGAGGTCTTGCCTCTGCTTATTTCCATGAGTACTCTAGTACTTAATGGCAGGGAAGTGGGTAAGCAGACCTCGTTATGAGCCCACATCTCACACGTGCCCCCAGCTGGATCCAGAGGTAAAGGTCCTTTTGCAAAGAGCACGGGAGGAAGAGTCAAGAGATCTGGGTTTTAGTGAATTAACTACAAGGAAAGAGAGGGAGCGGCAGGATGGGTCCCAAGGCTGGCGTTCCTTTCCTGATTCTATTTTTATTAGACATGAGGTCTTTGCAAAGTCACTCCACCACTTTTTGACTGTTTAGTCATTTATAATGAAAACACTTAACATTTATCGAGGATGCCCCAGGCGCCAAGCACTGAGTTACCTTACATGCATCATCTCATTTAATTCTAAAAACCTTAATAAGGAGATATATTATCTCCATTCAACAGATGGGCGTACTGAGGCTCAGCGGGGTTAATTCACTTGCTGCATACACACTGCACAGCGGGAGTTCAGAGAGGCACCGGAGCACATGCCTTTAACTCCAGACTATATGGAGGCAGGTTACCTAGCTGTCAGGGTTTCCGCACAGGTGAAATGCTTGAACACAGTTTGTAGGTTTCTATGGCACACAGTGGCACCTAACGAAGGACACTAATTATTATCTGTTTTGCCTGTTTTGTTTTGGGTTTTGGAGGGGGTGGGTGGGAGGAGCACGGAGAACTAGAGGAAAGCACTATCCAAACCTATTTTGCTGACACTGTATGGGATGTGGAAGCAATGCCGTTGCTCATCCTATAACCAAGGTCACAGCGCACGACTGACCATTTCAAGGAAACCTGGGAGGTCAGGGAGGCTTTTAATTAAAACACCAACATGACATGAGGAGAAGAGCAAGCCAAACTAAACTCCTAAAAGCAGATTTTTTTTTCAGAAATGCTAGCATTTCAAGAGGAAGAAGGGGCTGGTCTTGGCCGACAGCAGGGAAAGAGCTGCTGACCAGGAGTTTTGCTTGAGGAAGGAAGAACAGACAAGAAGCACAGCCCTCAGAAAAGCCACTTTGGCACCCCATGTCCATCTGCTACAAAGTCCGTTCCCACGAAGGATGGCATCTGATCCTTATAGCAAGGCCCATGAGTGAATCTGAACACAGGTAAGGAAAACGAGGGCTGGACAGAGTCACGATTCACCTGATTCACGTAGCTGGGGTGCCACGGCCTCTGAAGAGTGCCTCGCTCCCGTGCTGGGTCTGGGAGCAGTCCCACTAGGCAAGCCGAAGCCAAGAACAATTGCATGTAGAAAGAGCAAAGGGCATGTGACACTTTGTCCCTGTGCTATTCTTATCTTAACCACTCCTGGGTTATAGTCAGCTTCCTAAAAGCACTCAATTAACTGATCCTCCCGAGTGTCAAAAACACCTGTTCAAACCTTAGTAGACGATACTGCACAATTATGTGCCTTCTACGACAAACTTCTCTTCCAGGAAAAGCCATTCTTCCTACAGAACTCAACCCCACACTGTCCATTTGGAACAAACAGTAAAATTAGATTTTATATCTCTCAGTTTCTGAACACAAAGATCCTCAGTGCACCTTTAAGAAACTACGAGCATTGCCCAATGGACTGTTTTTATTTTAAAGGTTGGAAAGAATTCTACCAGCCCCCCTCCCCCCCCTCCCCAATTTCAAACTGTTGATTGTGTGCCTGGTTTACGATGTTATTAAAAAACAAAGAGGGGTCTCAAAGTTTACAACCAGCCCCCAGAGTGGGGAAGTCAAAAGAAAAACTTCATGAAATGCGGCTCAGGACCATCAGCAGCTTCCATCTGATCCAGAGTAGGCATGAGTAGACAAATGCCGATCCCTTAAGCAATTAATTTGGATAGAACAGCCACTCTGCATTTGAAATCACGCCTGCAAAATGGAAGCAGGGCTTTGAAATAAGCCAGGGATAGGCTTGAGCCCCAATTTTTACTTGCTGTAGACTTTGAACCTATCACTTAACCCCTTCGAGCTTCTGATTTTCCATTCGTATAATGGGAATACTAGCACTCAATTCACATGTAGTGTGTTTAACTCTAGCTTCCTTCCTTCTCGGCTTCTCATATAGGCCAAAGATAAGCTTCCAGGCTCTGGCTAATATAAACATGACTCAAGGATCTGAGAGGGAGAATTTATGATCTTGGTGGACATGATGCCTATCCCTTATGTCTACATGGCTGGGGTTCAAGGGCAAAGAACAGAAAATACTGGAGATGTGGAACGGACATCTGTGAAAATGTATGACTCACAAATTAGGAGAGTGGATTATCATCAATTACTCTCCCAAACACCCCAAATGGGCACATCTAAAAACAAAAGGTGGTGACCTCCCAAGTAAAGCCCAAGTAGGCCATGCCCCAATTTCCACGAGGCTAACATTGCTCCAAAGTAATTCTGGACTCTGTCAAAGACCGTGGCACATGTGTGCATTCCCAACGAGGCTTTCATCCTTTAAGGGATGAGCTGTATGTAAGTCTAGACTTTACACTCGCACCTGAGTAACCCGCTCAGCAATTCAGGAGTTTGCAAAGTATTTCAATGCTCATGCTCTCTTTTCCTCCTCAATACAACACTATGCAGCAAGGGGGTCATCCCTGGTTTTAAGCACGTACAGCTTGTCAGCAGGGTGCCAGGTCTAGAACTTCGGTCTCTTGATGCCAAGTCCCAATTTTATTTTCGCTTTGCCACCACAGCCCCTGGATGAGAGAAGTAAACAATATGCCAGAGAACACCAGTGGCATGACTGTTACAGAGGCACAGCCACAGTGTGAAGACAGCAGAACATGCCTGTGATACCCCTCCTCGGGGGCTCACCTTCATGGCTCAGAGGTCAGACTCTGGGGTAAGGGACCGATGGGTTCAAATTCCAACTCTACCGCTCCAAGTGAGCGTGGGCAAATTATTTTCACTCTGCAGACCTCAGTCTCCTAATTGTAGAAGAAAAACAAGGACGGTATCTGGACTTCACTGGATGGCTGTGAGGATAATGCACGCAAAGTAGAGTAGAGGGGTGCTTAGCATACTTTTAGAAGACGTTCAGTATATATGTGTGTATACAGATGATACTTTTAGTATATGCTTTTGGTAACAGCATTAACCGCATGAAATACACACTATTATTAACCGAATGAAATTCTGCTTGCGCGGCCAACCTCCGTTGGCTCAGATATCCTGAAACACGACACAGGGGAAGTCGGTCAGGTGGAGCATGGCAGCCCGGGCGCTTACCGCGAGGATGGCGATGACAATCCCCACGGCGCAGAGCACAGCATCATTTATGGTCTCGCCGGTTTTCAGAGGATACTTGATGCTCTCGTCATTGCAGTAAAACCCTCGGTGGTAAGGCTTGATGGTGCTTGTCTCAATGATGAGGAAGGGCAGGCCCGCTGGTCCAGATGCGACCATCACAGGCACCGGAAAATTAAAAAAGGGAGAGAGAGAAAGGGAAAACATCAATAAAAGGAGGCCGGAGAATGACTTGCAGCAAAGACCAGCCCAGGTAACACCATTGCCAGGGACAGGAATTTCGTGCAGCTATGTACAGCCCACAGAGAGTGTTCAGCACCTGCAGGCCCTCTCCTTCCTGGTCACCCCCGGGGGGAGCAACGCATTATTCTCTGGCCTTGTCCAAGGGCACAGTGGGAGGCAGTGGAAGAGCCGGGGAGGAGCTTTCCCACCGCGCGACCACACCCTGCGGACATTAAAGCCCAACGAGTGACAATCGCCAACAGGGCCCCGAGTCTAATGATGTGTCGTTCGCCAAGTGCATCGGACGTCACCATTCCCCCTTCGAGAGGCTCATCGTAAGGCTCTGCTGCTTGGAGCCGTGAAGGCCTCGGGGTCAGATAAGCTGAATTTGGATCTCAGGTCCAATGTGACCCCTGGTTGTCATTCCATCTTTCTGAGCCTCAGTCTCCCCACACGAGTTGCAGGGACGACAAAAGGAGAACCAGCCACACGCGACTTCCAGCGTAGCGCCTGGCACACGGTAGCTGCTCAGTGGTGCCCTTTTCAACCATTTTCTTCCACTGAAGAGTCCCTACCAAGACGAAGTAGAGCTGAGCAGAGAGAGGGCCCTGCAGCCTGGAGCTCTGGAGCGGAGCCCAAGGGCATCTGGGAGCACCAAGCTGCTCCCACAGCTGCTGCTGGTTTATCAGTGGCTCGGCTCAGATGCCATTCCCTTAAAGGTCATGGCGAGCAGATTCCATCACCTGCCAGGAAAAGTTCCTCACAACCCTGAAGCAAAAAGCGAAGGCCTACAAGATCTCTGGCCTGGTCACTGCAGCAGCCTCCGCATCGGTCTCCTGACCTTCACCGCCTCTCACACATATCTACCGGTTCACTTCCTGACCACGAGCACGTCACTGCCTTGCTTAAGTTTCTTCCGCGGCTCGCCGTTGCACCGCATGAGATAAAGTGTGACCTCTGGAGTGCCCCGCGACCTGGACCTCCCTTCTCCTGACTCATGGTCTGTGGCCCCCTTGACACAGCCTCCAAGAAAACAGGACACGGTGACTCTTGCCTCAGTTCCTACTCTTCTCTCAGACTGGAAGACCTCTTCCCCTACCACCCAAGTTCAATACCAAGCTGCAATACCACTCCCCTAAGTAAAAGGTGAGCCAGTAAATGTTAGGACTAGGGAAGACCAAGAAAAACATCCTGTTAACAGCCACCACCGATGTAAGAGCCATCCACAATGTGTAAGGCATTCATTCATTTCTGTATTGGATCTCCCAACAACCTGAAGAGGTCATTTTACACCATCAGTTAAGCATGTGCCGTTCATCTTCAAGTGAAGAGAACAGTGACTACGAGAGAATATTTAGAGAGAATATTTAGCTCCTTCAGGGTCTCTTAGTCTACCCCCAAATGCCTGAATCCCTGATTTAACTTTGCAAATTGGTTTCGTTCAACTGTGAATTTCATTAGCTGAAAAATCCCAAGATAAGCGGTGGTTGAAAAGATAAAATTCCACTTTCGTGTTTTTCAAAAAGAATTGAATTCACGTCACGTTGCTCGAAGCCCCAGACCGCCTCTTAAAAAAAAAATGTACCACGAACTCCACAATTTTTCAATTACTTTGGTCCAGACCAGCAGCGATAAAAATGCTCACTTTCTAAAAAGTGTATTTATGTATCACTGTGCATACACACATGGATTTATTTGGTTTTATTCTTTGGATTTATTTGAATTCTACGGCTATTTATTTTGTGACCCCTAACTGCTTCCTGCTAGAACAACAATTTACTTTATCAAATTCATACTAGTGCTTTGAAAAGAAAGAAACAGCAACATACCACAGCATTGTGCCTGACCTTCTCAAAGTAAACACAGAGGGACCCTGGAAGGCAATAACCATTAGCTCTTGAGACCGTGTCTCTGCAAAAGAGTGAAGCGGGAGAGGTGAGGCAGGGAGGGAATGCTGTGGCGAGGAAGGGGCAAGAACAGTCAGCTGATCTTTGGGGGGTGGGGCGCTGGGAGAGAAAAAAATATCCTACGGGCCCAAACCATCTTCATTCCACTGCCTAAACATTTTGAAATGTGGCCAAGTTGGCTACGAAAAGTAGCCAAGAAGCCAGCACTATGATATTAATAGTCCGCTTTTAAAGCTCCACACATCGTGATAAAAACCTTGAGCTCCACGTCTGAGCCCGGCCGCAGCCTCTGTGGTGCCTGGGAGCCAAAGCGTTGCTAATAAACTCAGGAAGGGAACAGACCTCGAGTGCCTTACATTTGGGCTGGGCTCTTAGGCCCCAGCTTCTATTTTTAATGGTGTTCACATGATAGGCCTGTAAAACATATGTTTCTAAGGACAATAAAACACATATAAAAGAGCTGTGGAGTTAGACAGAACTGGGTTAATGACCTCAACTCTGCTCCCAGCTACTTGAGCAAGTTATTATTTCACATCTCCAAAACGCTCTTCTCATCTCTGCAATGGGAAGAGCGCAGTCTAGCTTTGGGATTGCTGGGATGATGTCATCTACTACTACACTAATCCATTCATTTAGTCGACAAATATTGATTCAATCTTCACTATGTAAACGAGGTACAAAGATGGCACGAGCCCTGCCCTCAGGGAGCTTGCAATCTAGTAGGGCAAGACGTCATGGAATAAAATCAGTGCAGGAAGGGGTTTTAGTTAGAGGAAACCAGGCAACAGCACTGGGTCATGTCAGCTCGGGGTCTGGCACGCACCACAGACACTCAATAAATGTTAAAAGGACGAAGAGGGGGTGGGGGGGGAACAATCCCACAGAGAAAGTTAGTAAAGAAAATCTGTTTATTCGCTCCTTTGCCCTCTCTTAACCTGGGAGCAATCCAAATCCTTTCTCTTCCTCCCTTGCCTAAAGCTCGGGGAGCTTCCGGTTCTGATCATGTGGATGGTGCCCACAAACAGTCAAGAAGTTGGATCTGAATGTGTTCTGTTTATTTTCTTGAAAGGCATGGAGAGAGCATTTAGAAGACCCAATGGCTTTTTCTGTTTCCTCTAAAAATGTGTGGTATGATCGGGGGTGATGCCAGTCAAGTCTTGACTTCACTCCAGGAGAGAGTAACCTCGGATTCCCTTCAGTTGATGGGAAAAGCATAGGCATTTTCTCCAATGGGGTAGCTGGTCCTCAAGAGACACAGCACCATGCCTTCCTTGCCTCTCCAGGACCCAGAGAGGAGGCTGTTCTTTTCCAAAGCAGGATCTCCATTTCCAACACTGGCACCGTCTTTATAACCAACTACTATAGTTCTTGATCAGTTCATTTCCAAAAAATTCCCAGTGCTAATGACTAGGAACCTAGAGGTATGAATACATCATAGCACCCGCCCTCAAGAGGCTTATGGTATTTTAAGAAAGTTGCAAAAACAAGCGCACTAAAATATTTCTAAATGGGCAGACTGACGTATGTATAGATTACAGGGAGGGCCTGTAAGACTTCTCCACCAGGGACACTAAAGATGGCCCACAGAGGATGGGAGGCTTGAGGGAACCCTTATGTGAGTAGGAGGTTTCTGGGGTCCAGGGACTAAGTACGCTCAAGAAACTCAAAGTAGTTTAGGGACTTCAATGAGGCAGTCATCACAACCGATGGCCATTACGAGAACACGATTTTAGATTTGGCTCCAGAGCTGGAAGAGACACACAGGTGGACAACGAAAGGAAGAAAGAGAGAGTCAACACAGACAACAGCAAGAGTAGCTAACATTTACTAAATAACTGTTTTGTGCCCGAACTGTGCCGAGGAACCCCACGTAAAGGACTGCCATCTGGACAATCTGGATACCCGTTATTGTTCTCAGCACTGACTGGGTCACTGTGCTGAGGGAATTTAAGTCCCAACCTTCAAGTGGCCCAAAGGCTAATGGGAGAAACAGTCATAAAAATGAACACATTCAGTCACCCGAAGGTTCAAAGGGATTAAAGTGACTTACCAGAGACACTCGGACTTTCGAGTGCTTTCTAAAGTAAGCGAGTCACTTGAAACAGAGAAGGAAGCCCCGAGGTACATTGATAAATTAGTGAAAGCTCAGCAAATGTCATGGCCTTTGAAGAAAAAGATGCTTTATATGGAACAGTCAAGGCAACAGCATGGGCGATTACTCACTGAATATTCACCACATACACATCTGTGCTCAGTATCTAATTTAACCAACACTCTGAAGCCAATATCCTGGAATTTAGATTTATCTATGATGAAAGGTACATTACAAGCTTTTTGCAAAGTAGAAACAAGAAGTGTGTGTGTGTGTGTGTGTGTGTGTGTGTGTGTGTATACATACCATCTGGTGATTCTAGACCCCAATTCAAAGCACTTCTCCTTCTTTTAATCAAGGATCAATTAACTTCCTATACCTCCAGGGACCTCTTGGGATATGTAGGCTGCAGAGGAGGCGAAATACGAACTCACTGACAAACACTTAACGGGCAGAAAATCAAAGCGTGAAGAAAGGCCCCTGTGTTGGGTTCGGGCCTTTGAAACTTCTTGGGCTTTGAAAAACTAACACTTGAGCAGGTTGGGTGGTTTGGGGGTGGGGTGTAAAAAAACACAGGATAAGTTTTTGTGGCCCACCCATTGATAAAGTCATGTGGGAAGTGTTACCAAAGTGACCCAGCCCCAGAGCCCTGCTCCCTTCAGCTTCACGTTGGCACAAAATTAAACACAGCCTCCTGCTCTCAAAGTGCTTTTTTAGAAAGGGAAGGAGTGGGGGTGGGAGAGTGAATAAGAAATCTTTGCACTTGGGCGGGACCCACGGCAGGACCTGACTCAGAGCATCAGGAAGGGGCTGCCCGTGGCTCCTATATACCAAGTCCTTCGAGTGCCTTTCCCGGAGTTGTCCAACTTGCCATTTCATCCAATCTGTGGTTACCTTAGAATAAACAAAGTCCAGGATCTGTGAGAGTAATAATTAAACTAATATCTGCAGAAAGCCTACACTTCTACCCACAGAAGAATACTGGGTGCAGACCACGTATGTGGATATCAAGCGCAGGCTCACTGCTCCAATCAGGCAGCTGGGAGAACTCTACAACAGAGTTTTCCACATCTTACCTACAGTGTAGACTTCACTCTTGTGCTCATTTTACAAATGAAAGACTGAAGCTCAGAGACTGAAGACTGCAGCTCATCTAAAATGCAAAGCTGGCAAATGGCACCAATGTGGACCAGATGTTTGAAAAAGTGACGGAAGGGCGCCTGGGTGGCTCAGTCGTGGAGCATCTGACTTTGGCTCAGGTTATGATCTCACAGTGAGTTTGAGTTCCATATTGGGTGAGCTCAAGCCCCGTGTGAGCCCCACTTCTCTCTCTCTGCCCGTCGTGGGATTCTCTCTCTCTCTCTCTCAAAAAAAAAAAAAAAAAAAAAAGAACAGAAAGAAAAGAAAGAAAGAAAGAAAGAAAGAAAGAAAGAAAGAAAGAAAGAAAGAAAAAAAGAAAGAAAGAAAAAAAGAAAAATATAGATGGAAGACATTGGGCTTCTGAGTTCAAACCTGGAATCCGATTAGGAATTAATGTATCTGAATTTTCACAACAGCTGTGAAAATGTGCATTATTATTTTCATCTGTACCCAACAGAAAGCTGAGGCCAGAAGTTTTGTAACATGTTCAAGGTTCCCACACTGAGTCAGTTGGTCACTGGGATTTGAACCCAGGTCTGTCTGTCTTTTGGTTCATGTTTTCTTACTCCATGACCTGACCCTCCCTTTCTTTATAAATGTATGCCTTGTTAAAATATGACCGATTTTTTTTTTTTAATCACTTAAGGCCAGAATGGTCAACCCAACTACTACTTAGAGGTTCAAAATACAAATATTTATGTTGCTTGTAAGTGACAGGGTTTCTATTTAAAGTAATTAATTGCTACTGGTCTTAGAAGTGTGCAAACTTTCTTTGGTTTACGATTATTTGTCCAGATTTTTGTACTGGACACAATCCAGATGAGACAAAACTGAGTTTACTATGAAGGCGTTTCCTACCTTTGAAAAGGGCTGCCATGAAAAACACTCGCTGTGGGCTGGTGTGAACATGCAATATTCTGGGTCTAGGGGTTTGCCTTGACAAATGGTCATTCTTCAAAGCTGGAAGGTCCAGACCTTTCTTTACAAAAAGAAGACTGTCATAACCGAAAGCAACTCCATGGGAGAAACAAAGACATTAGTGGCAGATCTGGTCCCGGTGCTGGGTTTCCTGAGCCCAAATCCAAGGCCTTCAATGCAATTCCACAAACACGTACTGACAGTTCCTGAGTACTGGGCACTGTTAGGTGCTGGGGACACACAGTATCGAGAAACCACACTGTTTCTGAGTTTCTCAACGTTGGAAAGTCTCCGGTTCCGTGACAAAGGGACATCTGTCTTTAGTCTAATCATGGATGTGAAAAAGAACTTTGGATGGCCTTTCTTATTTGGAAGTGCTTAAAGGGAAAAAACCCACTTTATTCTCCAAAATAATATCAGCCACCTTAAAACTCTTAGCGCTATTTTGGCCTTTTCATTTGGACTTTGAAAGGGGTGTCAGATCCACCCCTAAAAAACAAACTAGCCAACAGCATGATTCAGACCTTTCATGAAGAGAGTCCCAGCCCTCTTTTGTCGACACGATATGTCTAATTTTTGAGTGAGCTCCACACCCAATGTGTGGTTCGAACTCATGACCCTGAGATCAAGAGCCACATGCTCTAGCCAGGCGCCCCTCGACATGATATTTCTAGTAATACACAACTACCAAAGTTAAAAGGACTTATAATTGCTCTTCCCCAGGTCAAACTGGGTCACCTCCTTCCTCTTTTGACCCCTCTTTTCAATAAGGACGAGAGTAATATGCATTCTTTGGGTACCCATACTACGTGCCAGGAGCTCTGTATAAGTCAACTGATGTAACTCTCAAAACAATCCTCTAAAATAATTATTAATATACAGCCAAATAATTGAGAGTCAGAGAGATTATAATTTGCCACTGCTGATAACCAGTGTAACCAGGATATATCATAGAATACCAAGACCCTTAGAGTTCATTCAGAGATGGGGCCAGTTAGCCTTTCTTGCTAAGTACATAGGAAATATGTCTATGTAGAGATTAGCAGAGCTACAAAGCTCTGAAAAGTGTAGGCTGACCTTGAACGAGGATAAAAAGCAGGGCTCCCCCTTATATGTGAGATGGACTTACCACCTACCCTCTTGATCTCTCTGGATCTCTCAGATCCACCTACTCTCCTGCCTCAGTCTCTGTTATGACCCAATGTGTTTATTTCCAATATGGCTCCCCAGAGCTAGGACACAGCAAGAATCCCATGTGTGCATGGGGTTTTATTAGCTCTTACATAAATAACCACATTTAATCTTCCTAACAACTCCAGGAAATGATGTCTTAACATCTGGATTAAAGTACCACTGGCAAACTCCTATTCATCCTGTAAGACTTAGATATCTCTTCTAGAAAGGATTCACTGAGCCATGTAAGCTACTCTGGCAGAGTTACTTTTTTTCAATTTACCTGTGAACTTCAGAGTCAGGCAGACAGGATTTCACCTCTTACCTCTATCACCCGCCACGCTTACGGTATGACCTTGGGCAAGTCAGGTTTCAGAGTCAGGCAGACAGGATTTCACGTCTTACTTCTACCACCTGCCATGTTTATGGTGTGACCTTGGGCAAGTCAGTTTACCTCTCTGAGCTTCATCACCATACAACAGGACCTTGTACAATAGTTCCCAATGCACGAAGACACAGTTTATAAAATATCCAATTGCCTGGCTCCATGTTAGCTCCTGCTCCTGTAGGTGACAGGAAGCCACTGAAAGCTTTTAAGCAGGTATAAGATGTGATCAGAGTTCAGTCAAAAGCTCACTCACGCAGCTGTGGGTTTGCCAGCTCCTTCCCAACTGCAATCTGATCCCATGGGAAAAGCATGCTCATAAAATCCTGCAATTCCAGGGACTTCTTGGGATTGTATAAACAGAAGGGGCTTGAGCAGTGGTTAGCAGGACCTGGCACCCTGATGCAGAGAAGAAATATCACGGCAGGAACCCTGCCGCGTGTCATCAAAGGGTCGCACAAGGCTGAATGGGAGGGAAGTCCACGAGGGTGAAAAAAAATGTTATTTTCCCAACAGTTACGCACACGTGCGTCAGCAGGCGTGCTCCCACCCCAGCCACGCTGCCCAGGTGTACACAAAATACCAGGTTCACGTGGCGGTAAAATAAACAACATGTGGACTGGCAGGACATCAGACACCTGGGAGGGCCAAAGTTCGAGATAGTCAAAAGGCAAGACTGGAGCCAGACGCGGTGCCAAAAATGAAGAGTTGGAGTGTTATTGGAGACGCTGTGAGAACAAAATCACGCTGGTAGGCAATCCAAGGCCACCAGGGCCCAGCTGCATGGTCCAACCTGGGTCAAAGGTCACAAACTGGCAGCCCATGGCCAAATCTGGCTGGCAGAGATGCTCAGTTTGGACACCCATTGCTTAAATTTTTTTAAATGTGTATTTATTTAAGAGAGAGAGAGCGCAGGGGAGGGGCAGAGAGAGAGGGAGAGAGAGAGAATGAGAGAGAGAGAGAATCCAAAGCAGGCTTTGCACTGTCAGCACAGAGCACGACGTGGGGTTTGAACTCACAAACCGTGAGATCATGACCCGAGTCATCAAGACTCGGACACTTAACCAGCCGAGCCACCCAGGCCCCCCCCCCCCCCATGTATATGTTTTCATCTTAACCCTATCTATGTGTTCAACTATAAATCCAAGAATTTATCCATCACATCCTAGCACCGTTAATTATTCCTTTTTCTGTAAGCCCCCTACATCAGCTGATAGTCTCTTCAGAAAAGGGTTCATATTTTATTCATCTCTGCATACCCCGCACAAAAAGACTAATTCCTGGTGCCTAGTGAGTGCTCTACAAACGTATATTGGAGAAATGCATAAAGGAAATAAACTAAAATCCAGATGACCTGGCTCTGCCCCAGATACAGTGTATGGCTTGTAAATCCTTTTTTCCCCCACCCTTCGGAGTTTTAATCTGATCTCTCTCACATCTCCAATCCTGTTTTTCTAACACAATCCCCTGAAACAACACACGACCACACAACCTCATGAAGACCAGACAAATCCATCGGGAGTTATTTACGGGGAACCTAACCAGCTTCAAGCCCCTGGCTGTTGGGCTGGATGACCGCGAAGACCCCGAATGTTCAGTTTCCTCATCTTTTTCAGGTAGTGAAACTATCAGAAAACACTTTGTGGGGCAGCCCCAGGTAAGCCGCGGAGGCCGCCACTCAGTGATTCAGCCGCCCCGCCCCACCCCACCCCGCCCGGCCACCCCGAGGGCTAAGGGATCCATTTCAGCACACCTCTGACCCACTTCCTGTGATCCTCTTGGGAGCCGCTGCCCAGGAGAGAGCTCCCAATCAGAGGAAGGGCACAAATCTCAAGAAGGCAACTCGGATCCGGGTTTGGAAACCCGTTTTGCCACTTGAAATCTATGCAAACTTCAGCAAGCTGCTTAATTTCTCAGAGCCCCAATTTTCAAAAGAGGAGGTCAATACCCACTTGGAAGAGCTGGGAGGATGACAGTTCACATGGTAGGTATTTAACAAAGGTGAGTTCCCTGCCCTCCCAGCCTGCAAATCTACTATCCAGCTGTATCAGCCGGCTTGACTGGTTTCCCCAAGAAGGTGGCCAGACTACCCTGGTCGGGGCTGTGTCAGCTCAAGACAAGGACCGGCACTGGAGTTCAGTAAAGCTGGAGCGATTCCAGCTTCAGGGATAAGACCAGCCTCACGCCAGGAGCACACTCCCCATTCCCCAGCCTGTCAAACGTTCCTTTTGTAAAACCCAGAAGCCTCCTTCAAATCTGACAGCTGCCACCTGCACAAATAATTCAGGGATGCAATTCTGAAACCGAATACAAGGCCCCTAAAAGCTGAAAAGTTTGAAGTCCAAAATAATCCCTTTGACCTTCTGCCTAAATGCGCGCTAATCACTTTGTAATTTGTAGTGTATTTCCTCCCTATGTGTTGTACTTGTGGGGCCACATTTTCGTTTTAGAAGTATCCAGGGAGTGGATGGCATTACAAAACACCTGATTAAAGTACAAGGCAAGCTTCTTGCCCCGACATCTGAGGCTTGGTGTAGGCCCCGAGTTTTCCGAACTGCACTGGGTGGCAAAGAAAGTGAAGGAGAAAAAGGCTGCTTTTGAAGGAGAGCCCGTACTGAGAGAATTACGGGCTACAGAAATTATTAAGAGGTGGCCCCTGCCCTCTAAGAGTGCACGCTCGGGGGACAGCACACGCGTCTGGGGAGGCGTACCCATGATGCAGCGTGACAGGAACGTCCAGGACACGTGTTAGCACGTGACGCGAAAGCCAGCAGACGCGCAGTACCAGTTTATTGACTAATCCAGTAAACACATTTCAAAGATTCCTTGCTGTCATCTGAACGCCAACAATGTAGGTGAGGCCACACACAAAAAAATTTTAATAAAAAAACAAATAAATAAAAATAAAAAAATAAAAATTCAGAACTGGAAACCACCTCCCACCACCACCACCCCGACGAGCCAGTTAACAATACTGCTGTTGCAACCTACCCTCATTTCCTACCCAAGTTTTAACCCTGAGGAAAAATGAGAAAAGGAGTCTGAGGGAGCCATCTAATTTCACAGATGCTGAAAAGATGCTACAAAGGGAGAACTGGCAGTTAAAAATGTTGTTCACTCCAGAAGAAATGTCTTATTTGGGGTTTCCCCCCAAAAGGGGAAGGTTTCCCCAACCCTTAAACTAGGTTTCTAGTTTAAGAAAGGATCTATAGTAATCACCAGGATTACTCTAAATGGAAGTAAGTCAAATCCAAATAGAAGGATCAGGGTCATTCTACACTGTGTGACTATCCTAGTGAATTAGGCAACCTTTCACCTACTGACTAATGAAGTCTCAAGTAGTCAGAGCTGGGTCAGCTCAGCCAGGGTCCTAGAGAAGAAAATGGTCTCCACACTAGTCCCTGACTCGGTGAAGAGATACCTGTTACCCCAAGTGAGTTGGGAGTACGAGGGAAGTTTCTGTTGGCAAGGCGACCTCAAAAACTAATACCAACTAACAATAATTGACAATAATAATGACCCGTATTCATCAGCGTTCATTCCGCAGCTGGCTAACTATACAGAGACTCACTTCTGCTCTCTCAGGCTCTGTTTCTTCATGTGCAAAATGAAAGGGGTGGTTTCATCAGGTGGCTTAGGGACATTTCTAATTCAGGAGAGTTTTTGCCTTTAGCCTATAGGCATTCTATAAACAAACTGCAGGCTTCATTCCCACGGCGTCCTTACAGGGCGGATTCGCCACCTGCCCGCTATGCCCCTGGGGTAACTGAGGAGCGGTGCTACTTTCAGTTGGGGTGCTACTTTCAGTTGGGGAAGAGAGACTGGCCAAGCAGAACCCTCCAGAATTCAAAGGTGCTCATTTATAAACAAGAGCTTCAGAAAACATCCCCAAATCTGCAGGCCTTCCCATCCAAAGTGAGTTAATGATTGGCAGCTCTTGGCTCTGTCAAAGAAGCAGGTTATCAGCAAAAATGCAGTGTGGGTTGGAAGCAGGTGGGAATTCGCATCAGCTACTGCAGCCAACTGGATACTCTCCTAGGTGATTTAGAGCTGAGCCTCTTTTATTTCTCCCAGGAACCCCTTCCACGTAAGCGGCACCACCTAGGGTTTGCAAAGGCCCAAACTGAAGATTAGAAACACGGTCACAGAACAGCAAAGCAGAAATGCCACCGGGTCAGACCGGCTTTGCACAGTTCTGTGCAGTCACCGCACTTCCTATCTTTAGGTGCTTTTGCCCAGACTGAGAAAGGGGTGCCTCTGGTGAACCGGCTGGCCTTCTGTAGTAAGAAATCCCAGAAATGTCTCTGGGGCCACCCTCAGTTTCTCTGGCAGCCCCCCTCCCCCCACCAGGATGGGGATAACAAAATGTGGGCATTCAGATACAGGAGAACTGGCAGCAGTAAAAAAAAAAAAAAAAAAAAAAAAAAAAAAAAAAAAAAAAACCAAAACCCTAGGTGGTTTGCTATAGGAACCCTATTGTTCCAGAGGGAAGCTCTTTTGCCAAAACTCTCCAGGAAGCCACTGCTCTGTGATGCATTTTTCAGCTGTTGAGAGAAAAGGGTAGTTCCTGGGATGTTTCTTCAATGGTACTGGAAACCAGGCCCTTAATCCTTGCAAAGCAGCAAGGAGCCAGCTTCCCTCAGAGGGACAGAATGTCTAGAGTCCTTCTTCCAAATAGAAACATAAAAACTCCTCAACTTCCTCCTTATAACCTCTCAAAATGTGTGAATCAGGCAAAAGGGGAGAAGCAGGTAGTGAATCCCAAGGTGGGGAGGGGAGCGTTCAGGCCTCCTCTGCACCCCACCTCCCCTCATGGCCCTGCCCACCTGACCTCTCTGTAGCAGTAAATTACAAAGCCCCCACTGTTCTCTCTGCCCATCCTCCCACAGCCTCCCTACCCGCCCCCCGCCCCCCACACATACATTTTTTTTTAAGGGCGAAATGCCAAATAACATTATTCCCCTTCACCATGGTATTGCCATGAGAGCTGCCTGGTATGTGTGCCTGAAAATTGGAAGGTTTTCATGGAAATCTCGGCCTCCACTACAGCTCTCCCTTTGTGGAAATGGACTTGGAAAGAAATGGAAGGGCCTCTAACTGGAACCTAATTGGGCAGACGAGAGCAGAGAGCAAGGCCCCTGGGACTGCTCGGAGGCCTGAGGAATACCTGACTGCCTTCGGAAGCCTGGAACAGGGCTCTGCACACTCGAGAGCCCGCCTTCTCCAGCCACTCATCCGCCTGCACAATGTGGCTCTCTGTAAGGGGCAGCCTCACCCCAGAGTAGGGACCCTACTACAGAACTTCAGGGGAAAGGGGAGCACTGTAAGTGCATATATTACCCACAGGTATCCCTGGCTCAGGAGGTCAACGACAGAAAACTGTTCCATAGCCCATCTTTTGTTTGTTTTATTTATTTATTTTGAGAAAGAGAGAGAGAGAGAGCAAGCATTAGCAGGGGAGGAGCAGAGAGAGAATGGGAGAGAATCCCAACCAGGCTCCATGCTGCCAGTACGGGGCCCAATGCAGGTCTTGAACTCACGATCCGCAAGATCATGACCTGAGACAAAATCAAGAGTCCGACGGTGGTGCAACCCAGACGCCCCCACAGCCATCTTAATCAACTGACCACCAAGCAAAACGAAAAATGGTTTTCCGGGTTTGGTCCAGTTTGGTGACAGTTTGGAATTAGCGGACCTAGATAGGAGTCCCTCCCTTCTCTGTTGTGGCACTGTGACCCTAGATTAGTGAATTCTCAGAACCTCCGGATCCTCAAAAGAGGTCATGCAGCCTGGAAGGGCTGCTCTAAGGATTTCCTAAGACAGGGTGTTAAACAGCTGGGCATGACACAAGAGTAGATGCCCTGTTTCTTCCTTCCCCCGAAAGCACAGCGGGGAGGGGGACAGATTGCTGAGCACAGGACAGGAACCGTGAGAAATAATCTCTCCTATCACACTCCTTGTACCGCTGGGAGCAAAACCATGTATGTGGGCCCCTGCTTGTCCATCAAGATGACAGAATGGGTCTCGGGGAATTAAGTATTCAACAAACTGGCCCTTCACAAATCCCATCCAAAGGAACGGTTTGATGCCTTTCAGTACACTGACTATACAAAATACTGAAAGACCAGTGCACTTCAAAAGCTTCACAAAAACCCAGGCCTGGGTTTGGCAGGAGTTCCTCAGCCACTGGGTTTTTCTGTGTGTGGTTTATAATAACATGCAAGCCCGATGCCAAGTCCTAATCTATTAAGGGACTGCCAATTAGCAGGGGGCTTAGAGCCGCAGGTTTGAGAACTAGGGAGCAGGTCTAATTAGGGTTCCAAATCATTTCTCTCCATCACCCCCTCTCAGTCTGACACCAGGTATACTGGCCAATTGTTCTGCGAATAACCTTTCTGCATTTCTCAGCACGCTTTGTTTCAAGGCTCCAGGCCTGAAGGCTAGTGCTTATTTTCATGGCTGTCTTTAAGTGTAAAGCTGGGGATTGAACCAAGTTATCCTCTGGACAGCGACTTTCAGATCTGGCCAATCAACAAAATCATCAGGGGCACTCATGAAAAAATACATTCCAGGCCCTACCCAGACCTACTTAATAACTCAATCAGAATTCCCAAGACAAGGGCCTGAGAATTCTCATTTTTAATGAGCCTTTGAAATTATTCTATTCCCAGGTGATTTGGGAATCACTGCTCTAAAAAGTAAAAGCAATTTCACTGTCGAACTCAAGGGCTTTAAAAAAAAATTGACGGGGGCGCCTGGGTGGCTTGGTCGGTTAAGCGTCCGACTTCGGCTCAGGTCATGATCTCACGGTCCGTGAGTTCGAGCCCCGCGTCGGGCTCTGTGCTGACCGCTCAGAGCCTGGAGCCTGTTTCGGATTCTGTGTCTCCCTCTCTCTCTGCCCTTCCCCTGTTCATGCTCTGTCTCTCTCTGTCTCAAAAATAAATAAACGTTAAAAAAAAATTTTTTTTAATAAAAAAATTAAAAAAAAATTGACGAATAATATACATAAAATGCAATTTATATATGCATACACCAAATGATTACAATTTTGAACCACAATGAACATCAAATGTTTGCTGAGCACCTACTGTGTGAGAGTAGGGGACAACCGAGGGGAAAAAAACAGGGTTCCTGCCCTCAGAAGAGCTCGCTGTCTAGCGATGCAGTGACATCCCAACAGGAAAGGCAGCCTTTCTTACCCAGGGATCCTGTGAGACTACTAACCCGCGGCTCTTCCTCGCTTTCTCTTTTGCCTCGTGGTCAACTTTGCTTTCCAGTCTCTTCGCCAAGATGGCACCAAAAACGAAACAGGATGATTTCAGGCACCAAACATCAGAGGCCTATCTTAGAAGGGGAGGAAAAGCCTGAGAAACATATGGTTTCAAGATCCAGGAGAAAATATGTGCCTTAAGCCTGCCTAGTCTGAACACAGAGAAATAGAGTGGTTCCCTATATAGCAGACAGAGCCCTGGGCTGGGTTTTGAAAGAGCCCAAGTTCGGAGTGTTTCTCAACTTACAGCCTCCGTTCCTCATTGTGCCTCCTTATCTGTTAAAGAGGGGAGACTGGACCTTGTGGTCACACCCGAGAGCATATGTAGCATAAACCTTTTCCCTGGAGCCTTCATCAAAGTTCTCTGCTGAGTCTTCAAGACTGGAAGAATCGTAGCTCTCCAGAACGCTCTCTAAGAAAAGCTCGACTAAAGGATCTCTGACCGGCTCTAAAATTAGGTTTCATGTAGCCGGCTTTCAAACAAGACTCGTTTCTTAGCCGGCAGAGACAGGGCTTCTTTACTCTCTGCAGTGCTGGGTACACAGCAGAGACTCAAAATGAAGGAAGAGGTCTAGGCTAGGCAGTGGCATGGCCAGGCTGCTTTACAAAGATGACTCTGGCATCCACGTGGAGGACAGACTGGAGCACAGGGCCCTTAGAACTAATGCTCCCTGCTAACTGAGGTGTGACCAACCACCTTCCCGAGGAAAAGCCTTCTGCGTTTTTTAGACACATCCCCATCAATTCTGAATAAGATGTATTAAGGCCTCCCACAGCCCTGACGCCATGCTAGGTCCTGGCCAGCACAACTCAAATAAACACGGCCTGCTCTCCGGGAGAGTCTGGGGCTCTTTCCCTCTTTGCTTTTAAACACCTCTCTGAAACGGACTGCTGCGGCCTCTCTATTCAGACTCTCGGGTTATCTTAACACAGAGCACTATTCAGGAGCACGCCTCGGTGTAGACTGCCGAAGGGGCAATCCATCTATGGGCAACTGAACTACGATGGCTTCGGTGGTGCTCTAAGCAGGTGGATTTGGGGAGTCAGACACACCTGGGGCTCATCTCCACCTTAACCAAGTCAGCATACCTCACGGTGACGTGAGACGAGTAAGACACTGGGTGCAGAGATGCTTAATTCAATGCCTGGCACACAGAAACGCCCGATAACCGTTGCTATCGGGACTATGGGATGACGCGCCTTCTGTAACAAGGAGAGAGACAGGTGTTATCCTGGCCCACGAAGAGGGCCACGGTTTACTTTACGTACAGTTGCCAAATATGTACCACGATGGTTACCAAGCCTTTGGCTTTTTGAGGAGACGTGAGTGAGTGAGTGAGTGAGTGAGTGAGTGAGTGAGCGAGCGAGTGACAATATAGACGATCAGAAAAAGCACACAGGGTTTGGGGTCGATTCAATTTGCATTTGAAGCTTGGAACGGTTTCTTCTTAGTCCTGTGACGTTGGGCAAGCTGCTGAAGTCTGTAAGGCCATCTGTTAGGTGGGGCTAGCTGAGCCACTCCTGAGGGGCGAGTGTGGGGTTGAAACATACAGCATGATATATAAAGTGCACTCCGTTCATAGAGGTGATCGTGATCGCTGACGGTCTTTCCTACAAAACCCATCAGAACCAAGAAAGAGGATTAGGGGAGTCCTTTGTCCCCGAGTGGGAGCTCTTCATTTCCTTTCAAGCAGTCAAGGGCAACAACATATGCAGAGTTTTCGAAAACACCAGTTGCCTTTTGGATGTTGGATTATTTCCCACTAACGGAAAATAACTGGGGATTTTCTCAGCACGGCAGGCTGGTTTGAATGGAATGTCCCTTGGGACTGCCTGGGGCCTTCGCTTCATATTGATAGTCTCCATACAGACAGAAACTACTGGTTCACCTTCTCTTCATTCACTTTTTTCCAATCAATATTATTATGCACCCACAATGAACAAAGTACAGATGTGAGGGCAGCTGGGGGTAATCCCGGGTCAAACCCTTTTTTAAAGCTCATGTGAGGAAGTTAAGAAAAAGAAGAGTGACCTGCCCGAGCGCACCCAGTGAAAAAGGGACTCAGGTATTTATGTACAGCACGACCCCAAAGGTCACTACTTACAGGCTTCAGGGTCAGCCAGGCCTGAATCTAAGGGCCATTTCCACTCCTGCCTCATGGAGAAGGCTGAGCAGGCCCCGTGCAACCTCCTCTACTCAATAGCTTCAACAGGGGCCTTGGATTTCTTGTGAGCATGGCATCCTCAGGACCACAGCCTGGCTGATGACGTCAGCTGGGCACTGTTACGCTGGGTCTGGCCTTCCCTGGGGCCTACTGGGGTGTATGTGATGTTCACGCCAAACTTGGATGAATCGAGTCATAAGGAAACAGAAAAGCCCAAAGTGTGGGGCAGTCTTTCACACAACTCGCCAGAACCCCTCAATAAATTCAATGTTATAAAGAAAAGAAAGAAGAGAAAAGAATCTGCTGCAGATCGTTGGTCTCCTTTGAGACTGAAGAGGCAGTCATCAAATAGGCTGAGTGAAATTTGATTAGATCCTGGATCCAAAACACCTGTAAAAGACATATTGGGCCCATTCTGCCATTTTGAGGATGGCCCACGTATTAGACATTACTGAATACATGTTACTTTCCTTACCAATAGTATGTATGTGGGGGTGTAGCACGTATGCACGTGTGTACTCCTAGTTGGCCATAGTCACGCCGAAGAACGAAAAACTAAAAGGGATCTATGAAAAAGAGAAACAAGATAAAAACGGATGACCACTATGTAATATTGATAGGTTTTTCACTCTGAAATGTGATCCGACTGCCAGGGAATCATTGGGATGCCACGGAGCCAAGAGGAACGGAACAATCTGTGCAACAGGTTAAGCAAACACCGCAGAACAATAGAAAGGTTTCACAAAGCATAGTGTACTGTACTTCTCTTCATTTTTAGATAACATGATTACCCAGGTTCCAACGGGTCAAGCAGTTAAATTTAGCAGTTACTAACCATCATCAAACATTGTCTCACACTAATCAAAATCACATCAAGGAAGACATTTTTTTTTCCCACCGTTCATGGCATTCTCAATTCATGAGTAGAAAACAGGATGTGAGGATAATGCACATTTCAGAGTCACAGAAGCCTAGGTTCAAAGCTCCAGTTACTTGACTTGGGACTCGTTTTCCTCGCATATAAATGGAAGAGAGTTATGGCTTGAAGTGTCTCTTCCTCCCATCCCCAACATGTGTGGACCTCAGAGTGTGAGACCTTATTTGGAGATGGGGTCTTTACAGAGGTAATTCACAGTGAGGTCATTAGGGTGGATCCCAATCCAACATGACAAGTGACCTAATAAAATGGGATATCTGGACATAGAGAAGCGCATGGAGAGAGAACGCCAAGGGCCCAGGAAGATCACCATCTTCGGCCAAGGAGAGAGACATGGAACACCTCTTCCCTCACAGCCCTCAGAAGGAACCACCGTGCATCACTTTGATCTTGGACTTCTAGCCGCCAGAGTTGTAAGACAATAGATTTCTGCTGTTTAAGCCACTCAGTGTGTGGTACTTTGTTAATAGAAGCCCTAGCAAACAGGACCAACAGTACTACCCCAGAGAGAGAATCAATCTGGGGGAGAAGCGGGGAGGAAAGGTACAGGGTTACAGGGTAATCCTTAATTCTGAATAAGGGTAGAGATGAATAACTTTGATTATGGCAATTCTTTGCAACACAGAAAATCATACAAATATATGTACATATATATACCTAAAAAATTAAAAGAAACTCAAATAAAAATGGCTAATGGGATATATGCCCAAATGGTAGAATTTGTGTCAGGTGGTGGATATGAGTGATTTTCTCCCTTTTTCCCAAATTTGGGCGAGTTTAAAACATCAGTGATGAAAAACAAACTGATAGGTTTAGAAAGAAAGGCTACAGGGGCACCTGGGTGGCTCAGTCAGTTAAGCGTCCGACTTCGGCTCAGGACATTATCTCGCGGTTCATGGGTTCGAGCCCCGCATCAGGCTCTGTGCTCAGAGCTAGCTCAGAGCCTGGAGCCTGTCTTCAGATTCTGTGTCTCCCTCTCTCTCTGTCCCTCCCCCGCTCATGCTGTCTCTCTCTCAAAAATAAATAAAACATAAAAAAAATTTTTTTTTAAATGGTAACAATTTTTTTTTTAATTTTTTTTTTCAACGTTTATTTATTTTTGGGACAGAGAGAGACAGAGCATGAACGGGGGAGGGGCAGAGAGAGAGGGAGACACAGAATCGGAAGCAGGCTCCAGGCTCTGAGCCATCAGCCCAGAGCCTGACGCGGGGCTCAAACTCCCGGACCGCGAGATCGTGACCTGGCTGAAGTCGGACGCTTAACCGACTGCGCCACCCAGGCGCCCCTAAAAAAAATTTTTTTAAAAAAACTTAAAAAAAAAGACATTATTTAAAAAAAAGAAAGAAAGGCTATAACATTTATGCTAGTGTAAAAATCACTTCGGTTTATCCGTTTTTTTTTTTTTTTTTTCAATTTTTACTGAACAATTTATGTATATCAAGCCCTGAGTTAGGCAACAGGAATACAGAAGTAAAAAGAGAAAGTCCCTGCCTCAGATTTCACTCTCAGGGTTCTACATAGACCGATAGCTATTCTCTGTGTCTCTCCCAAAATGTATAGGAATATGGTATTTTCTCCAAATCTTAATCCACCATACAAAATGCTCTCATTCAAAGAGGGAAAGAAAAGTTGTGCGCGTGGTCCAGATATCTACAAACACATGGGACACTTTTCTTCTAAATGTCATTGTTCAATAAACCAATCAGCTGTTATAATGTCTCTGATGGAGTCCAGTTGTCAAAGTGAATTAAGTCCACCTGAATCAAAAGGGAGAGACATGCTGTCCCTACATCTCATGACAACACCTAACTAGGGTGAGAATAACCTAGTCTGGATGCAGATTCAAAGCCCTGGCACCTCTGAATTCAAGTGTGCTTGACTTTGTTGGTCAAGCGCGTCCGTAAAACTACTAGGGGAGGAACAATACTCGTTAACTGCCACCACATAAATAATGCTACAAGGCAGAGGCTTAGATCTTGACTCTCAGAAGCCTCTTAGCATGGACTACATTACTGACACCCATTTGGGGCACAGAGCGCAAATAGTTAAGATCGCTAATCTACGAAAAACTGTCCCTCCTTGCTCACATCTCTGAGTCCTGTTGCCCTGAAATCTTAGTTTTCCAAATGGGTGACCCAGAGTCGCTGCGCCTCGTCTAGGTGACAGTCCCGGTGGACCCAGGCCCTCCCAGAATCCTGTCTGTTGTCAAAGGTTCTGCCAAACCCACTCATTTCCTTTCGTTGTTCCCATTGTTCTATGTCGACCCCCACGCCCCCTTCTCCAACCTTACGAAGCAGTTGACAGGAAGTGGGTCTTTACTGCTCATGGACGTTTTTGCTTAGTAGGTACTGTTTAGATACATAAAAATGAAGAAAAGGAAAAAAAAAATGAATGGGCTCTGCCAGAATTTATTTTCTCTTCTGTGAGTTATATCGCTGCGTCTTCTCCATGTTTATAGCCCTTCTCTAACGAACCGTCCCTGCAGGGCTCCATCTGTTGGTGGGGTTGCTGCTGTTTAGAAAATCTGTGAGGCGACCACTGAAGTCTCACTTCAGGGAAGGTCAAATTTAAAAGCCTGTTGGTTGGGAGAGGGCCACACGTATGTGAACGCGGTGGTGGGTGCTTATGAAGAAAGGCAGTCTCCTAGACTTCCAATCTTCGCACTCTGGTCCACTCAAGTTTAAGCTCCTTGGTACTGGAATCGTACTCCTTTAACTCAGCTCCATCAACCTGGCGGATAGCAGGTGATCAGAAAATGTTGCACAGATAAGCGGGTAAATCAGTGAATTCATGAATGCAGTCACTTTGGGTGGCGAGAGGAAAACCTTTGGTCTCAGGTCAGACATCCTTGCTAGAGTGGTCATGTCTGTGTGTACCTTCACGGATCATTTCCGTCTTCTGCTAAAAGACATACTAGTGTTAAGTCCACACTAGACAGGCTGTGCAGATTAAGCGGACAGAGGAAAGATAACAGCTTCTGAAACCGACTTTCGAGGGTTTTGGAATAAACTCTCACTGTATGGGGAAAGTTTATACTTCCTCCATCGATCCCATAGTCCCTCTCCTCCTCGGCAAGTCCCGGGGCGCTGTTCCAATCCCACACTGCTCTGTGCTGAAGCCAAAGCCCCGTTTCCTGCCTCAAAAGGCCCTTTGTTTGGGCTCTCTTTCCAAATCAGCGTATCCTGAGCTTGAACCCTCTTGCTTTTGAGAACTCCGATGCCTTGGCAGCAGAAGCGTTGGCCAGCAGGTCTGTAGTCCTAACAGCTTTCAAAAACCTCAATGTGAGGGCATGTCTATAGCTAAGAAACTCTGTTTCATGGGAGGGGGGGAGACGGAGTATTATTTTAAGAGTTGCAAAAACAACTTCAAATTGACTCTTTAGTCTTTAATTGCTACCAGAAGACTGAGAACTTCTTGTTCCCTTGTATTTAATTAAGATGATAGTTTTAATCAACTTTAAATGATATTGGTTAATATGCTCAGCTTAATCTCTTGGGCAAGTTTTGCCTCAGAACACTGGAATGCATTAAAGACAAAACCCCAGCGTGCACACTCTCTCCCAACTGGAAAACACCTTCCTTTAGCAAGAGCAGCTGGCAAGGTAGCTATCTGTGCAGCTGCCATAGCATTCTCTGGAAGGGCTCCAAAGCTACTTTTCAAAGATCAGATAAACTACGTCTAATCCACACTTTGTATACTACACATGCTATAAATCCAGGTAGCACTCTTTGACACACTTACTGGTTCTGAAGTTTGCCAATTATCTCCGACAGATAACGGTTTCCAAACAAAAAGTTTCTAGGGGGGCAGGGCAGAGGTAGAGGTCAGTGTGGAATAGGCTGCTGTCTGCCAGGGCATCTTCCAGTCCTGGGACAACCTCTGAGATAGGGATGACTGCCCCCATTTTACAGATGAGGAAACTGAGTTTCAGAGAGGTTACAATCCTTTCCTTGGGTTGTAAGCTAGCAAATGGTGGAACCACGATTTGAGCCCAGAACTGTCCCAAGACACATCCTTTTTCCATTGTGCCACATTGTTTTTTATAAAGGGTTAACACTTTGGGCAAGCGCTGGACTGGGGAACTTGTTAGGTCAATCTCTTCATCTCTCTTCTTATGCTGAAATCCTGGGACAGGACTCAGCCATCCAATACGATCAAGACTCCAAAGTAACTAAGCATTGTGTTAGGTGCAGTCTTTAATATTTTATGACCTCAGCAGATCTTAAAGACCATCTAGGGGTGCGTGGGTGGCTCAGTCGGTTAAGTGCCCAACTGTTGATTTCAGCTCAGGTCATGATATCAGTTTTGTGAGTTCAAGCCCTATCAGTGGGGTTCAGCGCTGTCAGTGTGGAGCCTGCTTGAGATTCTCCCTCTTACTCTGCCCCTCCCCTGCTCTCACTCTCTCTGCCTCTCTCGAAATATATAAATAAATAAACTTGAAGGGAAAAAAAAAAAGGCCATCTAATTCAACTGCCCCATTATTTAAGTGAGGAATATTAGACCAACAGAGTTCAGGGCTCTGTTTAAGACTGTTAACTAGTGCCACAGCTGGGATGACTTCAGATGAGGTGGACGTAGTGAGGGAGTGGGATGAGCAGAAACCAGCCATCAAAATGGATACGCTTTCCCACATGCAGAGGAAGGAGAGGGTGCTTTGAAGAGGGAAGATGTGATCAAAGGCCAGAAGGCAGCCATCTGTGGGGCGTGTCTAGGAAACAATGAGAGCAATATGACTGAATGTGGATGTCAAGGAGAATACCTGTGTATTCACAATAAGCCTGGTAGGAACTAGAAACTGTTAACAGTAGATGCCTCTGGGGATTAGAATTTTGAGGGATGATGGGTGAGAGGGTTATTTATTCCCTTTTAACATTATCGTATTTTTGGATTTTTTTTTCTTTTTTTACTGTAAGAATATTTCACTGTGCTCTGGTATGCTGTGTTAAGGTTTAAAAGGCTTTGTAGATTACTGATACATGGGGTCAGTACCTGATCTGCAAAACGACCAAATCCATAGCGTGCAGGGATGCTTTAAAATAAAGTACTTACTGGATTTAAACTTGAACCTGCACAAGGTAAGCGTTTTATTTCCTCTGGGTTTTACCCATTTTCCAAGACGGTTAACTTTTCTGAGCCTAGTTTTCCCACCCATAAAATAGGGGTGGGCAGGGGAAACCCTTGGTGCTTGTGCCCAATGCCTTCTGCATTCTAAGACTTTTCTAAAGGATGGTCATCAGTACAGGTCAGGGCTGAGAAAGAAGAACCACTCTGCTGGTGTAATGCCTTATTTGACAACGGTGCCTAACAGCCTTCTCCTGATTTGCCATCCAAACAACTGTGATATTACTACCCTCGGTCTCCCCAGACCAATTCTGCTACCCCCGTACAATGTCCGTGTTGAACTTCTAGATTCGTATCTGCCCAGTGTCTGCTCCAGAAGACTCATGGGCAGGGACCACATCCAATTCATCATTAGATCCCAACACCTAGCACTTTACCTGGTACATTAAAGATACTCAAGGAGGGGCGCCTGGGTGGCTTGGTCGGTTAGGCGTCCGACTTCGGTTCAGGTCATGATCTCACAGTCCGTGAGTTCGAGCCCCACATCGGGCTTTGTGCTGACAGCTCAGAGCCTGGAGCCTGTTTCAGATTCTGTGTCTCCCTCTCTCTGCCCCTCCCCCATTCATGCTCTGTCTCTCTCTGTCTCAAAATAAATAAACGTTAAAAAAAAAAAAAAAAGATGCTCAAGGAATATCTGTTGAAATGACACACCATGACCATTTATTCTAGGGCTTTTAATGATAAAGCTGATTAATATTAATAATGCTAATAATTAACGACACAGTACCAAACATAGTTCATGCTGGATTAAAATTATAGCAAGACAGATTGCATATTAACAGTCTTTGAGGCAACAGTCATAGAGAAGGAAAGTTACCTGGCCAACGTGATCCAGTAAAATTAGAAGGTTAGAACAGAAGCCCAGATTTAGATTTCTTTTTCCCAGTTTGGATGTCTTTCCTCCACAGAAGGCCTCCACTCTCTCTCCATGTAGAATCCTACCTTCAGACAGGACCAGATGAGAAAAATCTCTCATTCTAAAAATAGCCCTGGCTTTTGGGGCACTTGGGTGGCTCGGCTGGTTAAGCGTCCGACTTTTGATTTTGGCTCAGGTAATGATCTCAGGGTTGTGAGATCGAGCCCTGCATTGGGCTCTGTGATGACAGCGTGGAGCCAGCTTGGGATTCTCTCTCTCTCTCTCTCTCTCTCTCTCTCTGCCCCTCCCCTGCTTACTTGCTCATGCTCTCTAAAAAACAAAAAATATTTTTTAAAAAAGTAAAGAAATAGTTTAAAAATAGCCCTAGCTTTTAAGGTAAGTTAAACACTTTTTTTCAAAACAGAAGCTGTCGTGGTTAGTACAAATTCAGTCTGTTGACCACAAAACACTGTATGAATGTGAAACTGAACTCAAAATATCTAGCGGCATTTAATTTTGTTACATACTCTAAATTTTCTCAAGTTCATTAGTACTTTATGATGGGCTGTTACAAGTCTAGGAAGCAAAGGGGTTTTTTTTGTTTTTTTTTCCCATTTCATCACACTGACTGGCAGGAAGTATGTAGTAAGCATACAGTGTTTAGCATTATAATTATACTTAATAATAATGTAGCTATTTATAGAAAGAAGAGATAGTGTGCCAGCGGCTACCTTAGGATTGTGCAAAATGTTACTTTTCTTTTTTGCTTCTTGTCTCTACTTTCTAACATAACTTTTTGCTGACATTTTCTTTAATACAATTTCTTGAGCACCTATTATATTGCAGGAAGTCATAATCTATTAAGATGTAACTATACAAAAGTGAAAATAAACCAAACGCTCCACCTGAGAAAGATCAACACAAAGTGCTATGAGGGCCCGAAGAAGGTCTAATTCTGCCCAGAGGAAATAGAGTAAGGCTTCACAGATATTGCACTTGAACTGAATATGGGGAGGTACGTAGCATACAGTGAACAAAGAGAAAGCATGACAGTGGGGAAGCCAGTGAACAGTCATAGAAGGGAGATGCCTGGGGCCAAGGGCATGGAGAAGGGGAGGAGAGGGGGAATGGGAAGCAAGGGAATGAGGAACACAAACAGTTCGCTGGGGCCTCACTCCGAAGGGTCTCAAATACGTTTAAAAGTTTATTTTGTAGGGGCACCTGGGTGGCTCAGTCGGTTAAGCGTCCAACTCTTGATTTTGGCTCAGATCACAATCTCACAGCTTCATGGGTTTGGGCCCTGCATAGGGCTCCGCGCTGGTGTTGGGAGAGTTAGGATTCTCACTCTCTCCCTCTCTCTGCCCCTCCCCTACTCATACTGTCTCTCTCTCAAAACAAGTTTTAAAAACCTAAAAAAAATAAAATAAAAGGTTACTTTGCTGTCAATAAGAGGTCGTAAAAGTCCTGGTCTGAAGAGAAAGGCCTATGCAATCTGAATTGCTGTTTTAGGACACACTCCTTTATTCTTTTTTTCTTTTGTAATTTTTTTTTATTTATTTTTGAGACAGAGAGAGACAGAGCACGAGCAGGGGAGGGGCAGAGAGAGGGAGACACAGAATCCGAAGCAGGCTCCAGGCTCTGAGCTGTCTGCACAGAGCCCAACATGAGGTTCGAACTCACGAACTGTGACATCATGACCTGAGCCAAAGTCGGAAGCTCAACCGACTGAGCCACCCAGGCGCCCCAAGAAACACTCCTTTATTCTTAATGCATATGGAGGGGAGACACTATCACCTTAGAAATAAAACCTCTGAAGAAATGTTTTCAGCCACAAGTATGTGATAGCATGCATCTAAAATGAGATAGAAACAGGGACAATGGAGAAGAGAGCAAACTCAGAAGATAATATATATACATACATATATATGTATATATATACATACACATATACATATACATATATATATATATGTGTGTATATACATATACATATATATATATGAATACACACACACATATATATCCATTGCATAATACATACATGATTTTATAGCCTAAGGCATTTCCTGTATATTTGTGACACCATACCCTGTGGTCTCAATAGCTCTAACAGGTCAGCAGAAAATGAATTGTCACCCCCACCGTATCATTTCTAAAGTAGTACTGATTTGCCAGGGGACCCCCAACCAATACAGCAAAGCAGGGAAGACAGCCCAGGATCAGCAAGGAGCTGCTTCCTAGACTCCACATTTTAAGTTTTTCATTTAATCATCCACCCAAGACACCTGGCTGTGTTTTCTAGGTCAACTGATTGTGTACCTATCTTCTCATCTTCTCACCTGCCCCTTAAGGGCAGGATCCACCTCTCCAGATTCTTTGTCTCTCTCAGCCTTTGTATGTATCTCAATAAACACTGAAGGATAGATAAGATAGACCGGGAGTCCCAGGAATGTTCTCATCTGTAGTTTTCCGACAACAGAGAATGGTCAATAGCCAAGAATGCACTTTCTCACTGGTTTTTTTTTTTTGTGGGTATTTCCCATTCATCACTGGTCCACAGGGGAGGAACAGCCCTTGCTATGACTCCTATGATCCCAAGTGCCTCTTGCCAGCTGCTTTGCTGCTCTGCATGCTAAGTGTGAAGGATCTGTACAAAGTGGGTCTGCTCTAAGTCCTATTTAACTTTTCCATGGGTCTGTGTTTGTCAAAGCTTCATGCCAACTCTGTCAGAAAAAGAAATGCCACAAAACTTCTTTTAGGAAAAGGAGAAAAAGACCTACTTTATACACTTGCTCTCATGCTAATCATACCACCATTCAAAACCAGATGAATAGGAAACCTACAATAGCCTGGGAAATACACAGAGCCTGTAACCAAAGTGTAGGCTACTTCCCTCAAAATGTTGCATTTCCCCGGGGTCTTTTTAACTCTTTTGGGCAAGACTGATAAGCAGCAACGACAGAATCTGAAGTCCCCGATCTCTACACAGAAAAGTCCATCCATTTCTGTATGAAATTGGCAAACTATTCTCCTGCCAGGCCCCTGCCCTTCTTTAATGCTCTACGGAGCTGGAGCTAAGAATCTCCTGCGTATTTTCAATAAAAACGGATGCGTGGCATGAGTGACCAGCTCAAAACAGATCCCAGAAAAGCACTTCCCCTGGAATCTTAGTAAACGATCTTTGCTAGTGATTAACTAGTTGAATTATTAATACGTTGTGTCACTACTCACCAGAAAGAGTTGAGACAGGCATTGCTAACTAAGTTCAGAGAAAACTAAAATGAACTCCAACCTGCTCCTTCACAGAGTTATTGTGAAATTCAAGTCAGTTAATAATGCCTGTAAAGCCCCTTGCATTACAGCCTGCCAGATAAGTCTCCAGCAAAATGCATGCCCTTCCCCCTTCCAGCCTGAAGGTTTTGAGTCTAATCTCCACCCTCCAGGAATCTGCAAAGCAACAGGCAAAACTAAAAGGCTCTAAATCCCAAATCACACTTGAACACTTTAGAAGGCCTGATCATTTCATTCTAAAACTTTCTGGCTTGCTTGCTTTCTTCATAAGCTTATTATTGAAAATAGAAGCCAGTGCAATTTCCAATGCTAGTCTTCACTCTTGGAGGAAAGAGCGAAGGTGTTGATTGCTTCTTATCCCCAGGCACTCAACCATTTTCCTATCGCAGGATCCCCAGCAAGCCACTCAACCTCTCCAAAGGGCAACTGCTTCGTCTTTAAAAATCAGTTATGGCAGTATCTCCCCCTTCGGCATTACACAATTTGATGAGATACACATCATGCGTGACTATACCAGAAGGGCTCAAAAAATGTTCGTTTCCTAGTCTTTTTCCAATTGACATTTGGAGAAAAATATTCTGAATGTGGGGGTATTTGTGTTTTGTTTTGTTAGCTTTCAGGGTTTAGGTAGCCAGAGATCTATCTAGAATGAGAGAAATTAATTGGGGCAAAACAAAATATTTACGTTCAAATTCTCAGATGCATTTGATGGAACTGTTCAGTGAAAGAGATTATTAATTAATAATAACTGGATTTCACCACCCAGATGAGCGGGACTGCAGATACCAAATTTAAGGCAAAATGTTGATTAAAGGTTTTTCAATCATCAGTGGCCCTAGGAAAATTGAACCAAAGGAAAAAAAAAAAATCAAGATGGCTTATTTTCCCATGGGATTGAAAGGCCAGTAGTTTGAATGTTTTGACCCAAGAAGCATATTTTAATTTTCCAGCCAGCCCCTGGAAATCATGCATTCACCCAATGCCTATGATACAGATCTTCCAAAGCAATCGTTTACCAGGTAAAGAGTGGAGACCATCCCTCCTGCCTACTTATTGGAGTCATTCTCTCCAAAGAGATTTAAGTGAGAAGCCCATCAAACAAAAGACTCGGCTAAGTTGGTAACATCCTTGGCAATATTTTAAAAATCCTAGCCTGCTGAAAGTAAGTGCAGCTGTTCAAAAGACAACACTATATATTTCATCAAAATGTCCATCAAGGCCAAGATGACAGCCAAGACCAATGCAATGATGAGAACTAATACATCAGGTCATTCTTCCCTAGAAACCAAAGGAGGCCAAATTGACCAAATCAGCTACTGTGGGCAAGTGTCTAATGAAATCCACTGCGCGGCTGACAAGCATGTCTGCAACTTCCTGTTGGTGGTCACCAACTCCACAAAAATGTGGGTCATCTGTGGGGAAGAGGCTATTGGGAGAAGTTCTATTCACCGCATCTAATGGAGGTACTGCACCCACAGCCACTAACCAGAAACGCGCAATTTCTCCATGGGACCCAAAGGTTACATCACACCACAAGCACAGCACATCAAGCCCATGGAACGGAAAGGTCACTAACACAACAACCCATTACTGTTGCCTGATGCAGGTGACAAAGGCTTGGTTCCAGCCCCTCTTCCATTTGGGCCGCCTTCCCATGACCTGGTGGTTTCCTCTGCTCTAGATTCACAGAGCGGCTTCTCCATCCAGGAATGCTCAACCTTTTCACCACCAAAGATACCTGCCACTTCCTTCTTGACCCTCTGTGACCTCTGGAAGATGTCCTTATTTACCAAGTAAACTGTATTTTACATCATTTCTCCGCTTTTGTAAAACAAAGCATAGACAGTGCCAATCCCATCTCCGAATGAGCAGAGATAACCAGCAGGACCAGAGTGAGTGGACAAGTGTTCTTACACATTCAAGTGACAGCACAGAACACCAATGCTTTGACTCGTCTAGGCAGAGGCTGATGGTCTGAGTTAGTCCAGTCTAACTGACTGTGGGTAAATGAATGTGCAGTACATGTTAGCTATTTTTGAAGTACAGAAAATAGCATAAGATGCCCCATAATTGCCCCAGTGGAGCTTTACAGGCCCAGAGAACCCAGGGTGAGAATCACAAATATAACTCATGTTGGACAATTCATCATGTGTCACCAATGTGAAGGCCAGCACGGACTAGTACGGACAAAGGGGGCTTCAGAAGCACCTGGAGAACAAAAGCAGTAAAGCCTGGTCTTATGGGACAGACTGCTTAGCTCTGACCCCAACACTGACACTCACTTGCCCCATAATCTTTAAGAAGTTATTTTTTAACCTCTCTGAACCTCAGTCCTATAAAATGGAGATATCGGTAATAAGGACTCCACAGGTTCATTGGGAGGATTAAATAAGAGAATGAGGGCACACTGCTTAACCCAGTGAGAGGGACAGAGCTAGTACTTGATAAATGTCAGCAATTAACATTATTTTGGCAGGCCTGAGTCCCAGGCCAGCCCCAACACACATGAGCTGTGTGAACTTGGCCAAATCATTTCCCCTCTCCGAGTTGTAAAACCAAGTCATTGACATCTACCTTATTCTGTTATTGTAGAGATCAAGCGAGACAGCAACTAATGTTCCTATTAATAAAGGTGAGTGTTGGGGCGCCTGGGTGGCTCAGTCTTAAGTATGCGACTTTTGGTTTCGGCTCAGATCATGATCTCATGGTTTGGGAGTTGGAGCCCCACATCAGGTTCCATACTGACAGCGTGGAACCTGCTTGGGATTCTCTCTCCCTCTCTCTCTCTCTCTGCCCCTCCCCCCTCGCTCTGTCTCTCTCTCTCTCTCTCTCTAAGATAAATAAACTTTAAAAAATAAACAAAGGTGAGTCTCTTCCTCACCCTTTTGTAATATCTGTGGTTTTTCATGCCCTTACCGTTTCATTTGTAGTACAACTTACAGCATGATACTTAAACTAATTCGTAAAGATTTGTGCTCGGGTCTTACGCTCTTTACCATCTCCGGCACCCAGCACAAGTCCAAAAGACAGGTGGTAATTCTCATTTCTGACATGATCATTATGTACACAGCCACACAACTGGGGACAGGGGGGAGAGTGAAGGAACAACCTTAGCAGACACGACAGCTCTATTCCATAGCCTTAAAAAGACTGTAAGATCTCAGGAATACTCAGGTCTTAATATTAACATTTGCACTTTTAACTGTTTTCAAGAGGCTCTGAAGATCCAAGTCTTGTTTTCATGTTGCCAAGGCAGGAATCTGCCTGTAACATCTTGGTTTGTGGAAATAGGTTACTCAGCGGGTGAGCGGTCTAGCTGACCACCCGGCATCTTTTTCCTCAGTCCGCTTTATTGTTCTCTGCCCACTCATCTTAAACCCAGGGACAGTAGTAAACTGATTAGAAACTTTGCTTCTTTGTGGAAAATGGCCCTGAGAACAAAGGGACACTATAGTGGTTTCATGAATATGTTAATTCCAAAGGTCTTTGGTAAAACTTTTGTGTTTTCTCCTTACATATTTTAATTAATCTGAAGAAATTTTCCTTAATTTTTTTAATTTTTTTTTTTTTTAATTTATTTTTGAGGGAGAGAGAGAGAGAGAGAGAGAAACAGAATGCGAGAGGGGTAGGGGCAGAGAGAGACGGAGACACAGAATCCGAAGCAGGCTCTAGGCTTCGAGCTGTCAGCACAGAGCCTGACGCGGGGCTCGAACCCGTAAAGTGCGAGATCACGACCTGAGCTGAAGTCGGATGCTTAACCAACTGAGCCACCCAGGCGGCCCCGATCTTAAGATATTTCTAAAATGGTACAGCCGTTGTGGAAAAGAGTTTGGCAGTTTCCTCAAGAAGTTAAACACGGAGTTACCATGGGGTCCAGCAATTCCACTCCTAAGTATACATGCCCAAGAGAATTGAAAACATAGCCACACACAAAGTCTGTACAACGAATGTTCAGAGCAGCATTATTCGTAATAGCCAGGAAGTGCAAATAACCCAGAGGTCTTACTGACTGATAAATGTGGTATGGCCATACAATGGAATATTATTTGGCAACAAAAGTAAATGAAGTATTGATACATGCTGAACAAACACGCTGTTCATATGTGATACAATATGGATGAACCCTAAAAATATTATCTTGAGTGAAAGAGGCCATTCACAAAGACCACATAGACGATTCCACTTACATGAAACGTCCAGAAGAGGTGAATGCGTTAGACACAAAGAGTTGATAAGTCCTTGGCGTGGGATGGCAGGACCAGGAGGGTAAATGGAGAGTGACTGCTGACAGGTACGGGTTTCTTTTTACAGGATGAAAATGTTCTAAAAATTGAATGTGGTGACAGTTGCCCAAGTCCGTAGGATATACAGAAAGCCAGTGAACTGTACATTTTAAATGGGTGAATTATACAGTACCTGAATTACACCTCAACAACGCTGTTTTAAAGACAGCATTACAATCCAAGAAAAATTGTTTCTCTAAACCAGGAGGATATCCAATGGCCCGTTTATTTTCAGGGGCATTTGAGAAACTAAAAGTTCCGGGAGGCAGGGGTGCAGAGATAACTCACAAGTTCACTTGTCTAGTAAGGTTATGAACATGAAGCGTTTTAGTAGTCCTACAAGATGGGTTTCATTGAGTCTTATATAAGCACTGCCTTGAAAGTGTGGAGGGAGGGAATAATAGCACCACTGTTCGGAGGTTCCCACCAAGGAGATCAGGAACTAGCTGTCTGTCTGTCTATCTAGCTTTCTTTCTTTCTTTCTTTCTACCTACCTACCTACCTGTCTGTCTATCTAATCTTTCTTTCTTTCTTTCTTTCTTTCTTTCTGTCTGTCTGTCTGTCTGTCTATCTATCTATCTATCTATCTATCTATCTATCTAATTTTTCTCCCTCCCTCCCTTTCTTTCTATTTATTTATTTTGGGAGTGTGTGCCACTGGGGGAGGGGCAGAGAGAGAATCCCAAGCAAGCTCTGTGCTATCCGCACAATCAGAGTAGATGAATCCTCTCTTAAAAATGGTTCATGAATATGTTAATTCCAAACGTTGTCTATAAAACCTTTTTTTCCTGACATATTTCAACTAATGTTATGCTATTTCTAAAACATGCTGCAGCCGCCATGGAAAAACAATTTGGCAGTTCCCCAAAAAGTTAAACATGGAGTTACCATATGACCCAGCAATTCCACGCCTAGGTATATATGGTGTTTGGTTTCTATATGACATTTTCCATAATAAAAAGGAAAACGAAAACAAAAATAAAATTTCATTTGCTCGGCTGGTCCTCCAAAATAAAGTTCAAGTTCCTCGGCTGCCTGCCTTTCACAGCCCCCCCTTTATAATCTGGCTCCAAGCTATCTCTCTAGCCTCATCCACAACATTCTCCCTCCCACACACAATACAAACACACAATGCTGTGCTTACACCCCAGCCTCGCATACGCACCCTTCCCGGATGTATGTTCCTGTTTCCACGGCTCAGCACCTGCTGGTCCCTTTGCTGGATCGCCGTCTCCTCTTTCCCGGCATGTAAGCCAGGATTTCTCTTGCATGACCCAGCTCCAGTCGCTCAGGCAAACTTCCCCACTCTTCACTTTTCTGCTAGAGCCCCTCCTCTATCACTCCACATCAGCGACACTTAGTGTGCACAAGTATGCAAGTCTGTTTCTCACTCCCCAGCCTGAGGAATTCTTAAAGGTCAAGACACCCCGAGGGACCCAGCATATAGTAGGTGTTCAAGGAACATCCGTGGAAGACAAGACCCCTACTCGAAAGACAGGTACCAACCTAGACTTAATTAAACAGGCTCTCTAGAAATTATACCGACTGATACCACAAACTAATTTGGACGCCAGATATAAAGAAACCATCAATGAGAACGGCTTCCTTCGTGTCAATATAATTATGTGCATTATGTGCTTTGGGGGTACATAAACAGGAACCAAAGCATACTGCTTATTATGACAAGGCGCTTATACTGATTTGCATTTCTCTGCAAAACTCTCGAGGGATATAATTTTGTTAATTTGTGACAAACCTCAAAAACACACTTACCACCAATATTCTGATTGCAACATATACTTTCAAGGAACACAGAGATCAACAAGTTCCTTTCAAAAGTTTCCAACTGGATCTCATGTGTGTTGTTTGGTTTGCTTTTAAATTGGGGGGACTTTAATGCACATTCTAATTTATAAATCTGGATCTAAAGGAAGGAGAGTTCCACAAGGATGTTGGAGAACCTGACCCAGCTTTCTTTTGAATGTTGGCACCGGTAATTAGTGCGTGACCCTGAGGAAATTATTTAATCTGAGAGCCTCTGTTTCCTCCTCAGTCACATGAGAATATTTTCTACCTCAAGAAGCTTTTAAAAAGCAAAAACTTCGCAAACTTGGTTTTCTTTTTCTTCCCTCCTGATACAGCGTTTGAAAAAGTGGGCGCCTGTTCAAACTCCAATCAGTCAGCAGTGATCTTTGATAATGAGCACTTTCCAGAACAAGTGCTGGTTTGAAGAAAAATGGTATCGAAAAGCTGCCTTGTCCTTCAAATTTGCCTCATGTGTCTCTGGCCTCACTCAACTACTACCTGCCGATTTAGATTACAAGTTAACCCATTTGCCTTGTTCTTCCCTTGACACCAGCAAGGGAAAAAAGAGAAGTTCTGGAGAACTGGACCTCACGAACGACACTGATTTCAAACTCACAGCCACACAACACAGGAAAAATGGCATAAAAGGCAAGACACTGGTTGGAGGCCCTGCTCCTCCATGATGGCCAGGTGATCACCACCCAGTTCAGGCCTCAGGCTCCTCTTATCAGATCAAGGGCCCAGATGAGGACACAGTGACAAGGAAGACAGCAGCCGCCACCACCTGCTGAGCGTCCCGCACCAGGCATTATGCCTGGCAGAGTCTCACAACCCTACAACACACGTACCATCCCACCGACAAAGGAGAAAACGGAGGCCTCGCACACATGCAGTGACTTTCCTTTTTTTTTATAATTTTTTTTTTAACGTTTATTCATTTTTGAGAGACAGAGCATGAGCCGGCAAGGGGCAGAGAGAGGGAGAGGCAGAATCTGAAACAGGCTCCAGGCTCTGAGCTGTCAGCACAGAGCCCGACGCGGGGCTCGAACCCACGGACTGTGAGATCGTGACCTGAGCCGAAGTCGGACACTCAACCGACTGAGCCACCCAGGTGCCCCTCAGTGACTTTCCTGAGAGTACAAAGCCAGTACTAGCAGGCAAGCTCTCATCTGTCTGACTCTAAAGCCTGTGCCTCCCTCTCCGACCTCACGACCAAGAGCCCTGTGTTTCTGACTGAAATTAAAAAAAAAAAAAGACCTTGATATTGTTGATCATCATGCCTCTAAGCCCCTTCCAAATTCTAAAGATTCCATGAATCTAAGGCAGTGGAGAACTGTTCCTACAGAAAGGCTCATTCAACACACTCTGAGCTGTTTTGCCATTAATTATGTACAGCTAGCTCTTCACTGCCCAACATGATCCTTCAGGTTTCTATTTATGTCCGAGGCACCTGGGTGGCTCAGTCGGTTAAGCGTCCAACTTCCGCTCAGGTCATGATCTCGCAGTTCGTGAGTTCGAGCCCCGAGTCGGGCTCTGCTGACAGCTCAGAGCCTGGAGCCTGCTTTGGATTGTATGTCTCCCTCTCTCTCTCTGTTCCTCCCCCACTTCCTCTCTCTCTCTCTCTCTCTCAAAAATAAACAAACATAAAAATTAAAAAAAAAAAAAAAGACTCCTACGTATGTCCTATATTGGGTCCCGTAGAACATACAGTACATATCCGGACTCAATAAAACTGAAATGAATGAAATAGAATGAACTAGAAAAAAGCAAGTCTTCGCTGCATTAACTGCATTGAAAAGTGGGCAGCGAGACAGATGGGAGCGGACAAGAGCTCTGGAAAACTGCATGACTAATGACCGCTAGGCGCCATGTTTCCTCATCTGAGCTGCAGTTTCCTCATCTAGGAAAGGAATCTGGTATCGACCCCACACGGTCGGCCTACATAATCAATCTGATAATTAGCAGTGCTGGTCCCCCACTTCCTCAAGAAATACAGAGTGCCCTGGACGACAGGCATTTTGAAAACTGTCAATCATGGCTGTTCTTTTGAGTCAGATTTTTCCCTGGGCTGGCATGGCAGAAGACACAAATAAGAGGTGACCCTGAGACATACCATTTGTCCAAACTCCCTCCCACCTTTCCTAAGGTGTGTTTGTCTTTCTCTCCAGATGATGCGGCCGTGTCCCTTGCCAAGGGGAAGAAAGCAGCCATCAGACATTACTGAGGTTCCTGTATTGTGACTTTCCCACAGGGGATCAGAAAACCTGCCCCTGCTTTTCTTCCGCTAATGGAAAACATTTGTGTTCCCTCTGCCTGGCTTTTTCTTAGGATTCTCTTCCCACTTTTTCCCCCTAGCATATTTTTCAGGCAATTCTGCTGCCAAAAAATGCAAGGATTTCATAGCACCACTGGGGAGTAAGAACACTAGGAAAGAAAGGGAAACACTACTATTACCAGGAGTAATAATAGCAACACAATACCTGGTAGTGATAGAGTGCTTTTTAACTTCCCAAAGTGCTTTCAGATTCATGACCTCATCCGAGTTTCACCGGACAAGGGGGTCACTAGGTTTCTTGCTTATTTTCCAGATGAGGAAAGTGAAGCCTGGAAAGGTTAAACAATTTTTGCCCAAGTCACACGCAGATCTGAGTGAATCCAAAGCTGGTATTGTTTCTACAATACTTTGCCAGGCTAACTTTGATCCAACGAAGGCTCTATTCAAGAACCTCATTTATTCATTTCGCTTGTCACTCATACACAAACTTCAAGATCTCAAAAGAAAATATTTACAAAGTTAACACCTCATGTTTCCAAAGTGGTCACTGGGCTGGCAACTTCCACTGAGCAGAACTCAGTTTACAACCCGGAAATAAAGAAAAAATCCCGGCCTCTCGGCAATCAGAAGACATCACGCCTAGTCCCTGCACTAAAAATCACAGACCTTCAGGCCCGCACGCAGAGGTAGTTTTTCCTTTTGAAAGCTTTTTTTTTTTAAACGTTTTTATTTATTTTTGAGACAGAGAGAGACAGAGCATGAACGGGGGAGGGTCACAGAGAGAGGGAGACACAGAATCTGAAACAGGCTCCAGGCTCTGAGCTGTCAGCACAGAGCCTGACGTGGGGCTCGAACTCACGGACTGTGAGATCATGACCTGAGCTGAAGTCCGACACTCAACCGACCAAGCCACCCAGGCGCCCCTCCTTTTGAAAGAATTCTAACAAGCTTCATGATCTTTGCTGAAAGACAGGTGTGCTGGCCACCAACGAAAAAACTACAGACGACCTAACAACGTGAAAACTGGCAGAACAATCGGTCCGGGGACAAAAGGCCCAGCACATAACCAATTGCCCTGAAGACACAGCTGTTGAACAACATAGTTAATATCCGACTGGCTTGATGAGAATCACCAGAAGCTTTTATAAAAAACAGGACCCCAGGTCCTGGCCCAAAGCCTGCCGAATCTGAATCTCCTGAGAAGGAGCCTGAGAATCTCCATTTCACATCAGATGGGTTTCCTTACTAGGTGAGTTTGTGACATACTGATACAGTAGGCATCCCCCAAATAAGTCATTACCCCTCATATAATGTGCGCTGGTTGAACTGACACACTGGGTAGGGTGTCTGCATAAATATAACTGCCCACACAGGGAAGAGGTCCTCGACTACAATCTCATTAGCATCATGCTGTGACCAACTGGGCTTGCCAGCCCAAACAACTGCACAGGAAGGGGAAAGAAAAAATCCAAAATTGACAGGAAATCAAAGGGGCTAAAAGTGGAAAAGGCCACCAACTCTGGCTTTAACAGCCTCCCACAAAGACAGCTAAACCCCCCTGGTGTCTTGGGAAGAAAGAGCTAAGGGAAAACAAAAACAGCACAAAAAGACCTTGGCCGTTCGGACAATTAGGGAAACCGAGGTTTTCAACCATTCTGGAAAAGTCATCATGGCTTACCTATGAAATGGAGGTTCCCTTCTTTTTTTTTTTTTATTTTTTTTTTAACGTTTATTTATTTTTGAGACAGAGAGAGACAGAGCGTGAATGGGGGAGGGGCAGAGAGAGATGGAGACACAGAATCGGAAGCAGGCTCCAGGCTCTGAGCCATCAGCCCAGAGCCCCAACGCGGGGCTCGAACTCACGGACGCCGAGATCGTGACCTGAGCCGAAGCCGGACGCTTCACCAACTGAGCCACCCAGGCGCCCCTGGAGGTTCCCTTCTTTATTTCAACCCACGCAGGATGCCTGGCTGGACAGTTCACCAGTGGATTAATGAAAACCTGTCTCTACATTCTGTGGTTCACATGGTAGATTAAGCTATCAAAACGTATTGAGTTATTAAAAACACATAGTGACTACAATAAAAGAGCAATAAAAAAAGGGAAAAGTCACCTGTTGTGATGGTATGCTTGTGACTACAGCCGACTCTTGAACAACACAGATTTGAACTGCATGGGTCCACTTACAGAGATTTTTTTTTTTAATTTTTTTAACGTTTTATTTTATTTTTGAGACAGAGAGAGACAGAGCATGAACGGGGGAGGGTGAAAGAGAGAGGAAGACACAGAATCCGAAACAGGCTCCAGGCTCTGAGCAGTCAGCACAGAGCCCGACGCGGGGCTCGAACTCACAAACAGTGAGATCGTGACCTGAGCCGAAGTCGGACGCTCAACCGACTGAGCCACCCAGGCGCCCCCAGAGACTTTTTTTAATACAGTACAGTACTACAAATGTATCTTTTCTTTCTTAAGATTTTCCTAATAACATTTCCTTTTCTCTAGCTCACTTTATCGTAAGAACCCAGTATATAATACCTATAACGTACAAAATACGTGGTAATTGATGTTCATGTTTACCAGTAAGGCTTCCGGTCAACAGAAGGCCCTTAAAGTTTTGGGGAAGTCAAAAGTCATACGCATTGCTCAAGGGTCAGCTGTACTATACATTTCAGGAGGCAGGTTAAGGGACACATCTGGCCAAGGAAAAATCTAGCTAGTTTCTCAGCATATTGGGTTAACTTTAGTAATGGTGCTTACTTTTCCTTCCAGAAAGAATACCAATATTACCTTATGGTCAGCATTCATTCTTTGGTAAAAAAAGATGACACTTCAGTTGATGGTAAATGGTCCAACAGAAGGAACAACTGGGTTTCTACATCGCAGTATCTACCAGCACAGAATCATAAAACTGTTAGTGCTGCAAGAGATCTGAGAAGATGATCTAGTCCCTTCCTTTTGTTGTGATAATGACAAAACCCAGGCCCAGGGAAGTCAAGTGACTTTCTCCACAGTTACATAGTGACCTAGTGGCAGTGTGAGGCCAGAACCCCTATTTCTAGGCTCATCACTGTTGTGACTCACTGAGATAATGGACAATGAAGAGTTAAGCAGAGTGCACCCATGAGGGTAGATATTCCACAAATGTGTCACTCCTCTCTACTAGAAATCCGTCACAGAATGTTGCAAGGCAGCTTTACACATTAGAGATAATCCCGCCCAACAAGTCATTTTACTACTGGGGGGGGAGGGGGGAAACCCTGAGATCCACAGAAAACCAACTTGTCCACAACCACACAACTGGATGGTAGCTTGGGCACCCTGGAACTGGAAGCTTTCTGGCTCCAAGTCTCCTGCTCTCTTCACTACACCACACTGCCTCTCTTCCACAGTTAAAAGTGGGTAGCTTAATAATAACACAAGAGGGTGTTATGTAGCCCATATATGGAACCAGTTCTAGGATTTTACCTCCACTGTTTAAGTGAAAATCAAGAAACATCCAAGAACATTCTGGAATCACTAAATTACCCAGCATAGTTGCTGAGTGTCCAGATTCCATATTTTTACCCGTTTGAGCTTCTTTCTCTTTGCTTCGTGATACTACACCCATCGACTGCATTTCCTGGCGGGGAAGGGCACAGGAGTCCAGCCTTCCAGGCTAAATCTGACCAAGCACCTGCTTCTTCAAACACCTCCCACCCCCTACCCTAAGTTCAACTTACCTACCTTCGGGTATCAAAAGCCAAATGAGGACAGTTGGGTTTTTTGTTTGGTTGTTTTTTTGTTTTTTTTTTTTTTGAACAAACAACTTTCTCTAAAGAGAGCTCAGGGTACACTGTTGTTGAGCAGTTGGCTCAAGAATTCTGCTCAGTTTTAGGGTCCACTTTCTCAGCTACAGTTTAGCGTCCCGATGAATGGGAATCATCCGTCTTCAACTTACTGGGCAAACGTGACATTCTCTTATTTGAAGTGAAGCTTTCTGGTCTTCACCATACTATTCTTACTGAGTATTTCATGGTCTCATCTACTTATTATTCTGAGACACAATGTATAAAGACAACCACAAAACCTTCATCCAGGGCTTAGGTATAAATCCCTTGCATTTGCCCAAGTCTTAAGAGAGGACAAAAAACTTTCACATCCAGTATTTCTTCTGATCCTTGCAGCAACGTAACGAAGTGGCCAGGCTGACCACTGTTTTGCAGATTAGCTAACTGCGCTCGAAGGATGAAGGGCCTTGAACAAAGCCCACGCATAAAAAGCTGGACCTGTCTTGGGGCGCCTGGGTGGCGCAGTCGGTTAAACGTCCGACTTCAGCCAGGTCACGATCTCGCAGCCCGTGAGTTCGAGCCCCCGCGTCAGGCTCTGGGCTGATGGCTCAGAGCCTGGAGCCTGTTTCCGATTCTGTGTCTCCCTCTCTCTCTGCCCCTCCCCCGTTCATGCTCTGTCTCTCTCTGTCCCAAAAATAAATAAACGTTGAAAAAAAAAAAATTTTTAAAAAAAAGCTGGACCTGTCTCAAACTGCCTAGACCTCAAAGTGCATGTGTTGGAAGGAGGCACTCAGTAAATACCTGGGATGAGGGACAGGAAAGAGGGAAAGCAGGGGCATAGAAGCTCCGCATGGATTTACCAAATCTCTGCCTTTTGCTACAGCCACGGACTGCTGGTGTTCCTTCTTTGGAACTGCAGTTGCACAGAGTAAAAAGGTGCCCTCAAAAATCTGTGAACTACTTAGACTCACAACCAGCCCCAAATCAAAACAATGCTATGGGGCCACAAAACCGTATCACTAATTAGAAGAGTTCAATCATGTTTATCCATTTGCTTTGGTGCAAATGGGTAACTGGGAAATGTACAGAGGGAGGACTTTGTGCGAACGGTTTCGGAATTTTCTGGTAAGAATCTGAGTTTGAGGGGCGCCTGGATGGCTCAGTCAGTTAAGCATCTGACTCTTCATTTCAGCTCAGGTCATGATGGATCTCAAAGTCCACTGAGATCGAGCCCCACGCAGCGCTCTGCACTAAGTGTGGAGTCTCCTTGGGATTCTCTCTCTCTCTCTCTCTCTCTCTCTCTCTCTCTCTCTCCTCTCTGTCTCTCCCTCGCTCACACACACTCTCTCTCAAAGTAAATAAATAAACATTTTTTTTAAAAACCTGAGCTTGAGGGGCGCCTGGGTGGCTCAGTCGGTGAAGCGTCCAACTTCGGCTCAGGTCATGATCTCGTGGTTCATGAGTTTGAGCCCCACATCGGCCTCTGTGCTGACAGCTCAGAGCCTGAAGCCTGCTTCAGATTCTGTGTCTCCCTCTCTCTCTGCCCCTCCCCCGTTCATGCTCTGTCTCTCTCTGTCTCAAAAATAAAAATAAACGTTAAAAAAAAAATTAAAAAAATAAAAACCTGAGCTTGAAAAGGAGACTGACTCCAGTCCTGCTCACTGAGAATTAGTCCTCAACCCATATGGACTTCAGTGTGAACCTCAGTCCTTCCCTTCTCTGACACGCTGGTTTTCTCACCTAGGAAATGGAGGTGATCTCTCCACAAAGGTTACAGCAAAGAGGAGATACATTTATATTAAGAAGAGGTGAACAGGGCTTAGAAGGACAGTGGATGCTCCTTCTTGCCTGGGAAGGTCCTCTGCCACTCTCATGTCCCCTGCTACACCAGAACCCATGCACAAAACACAGGAGGCAGTACATGTTACATAATTGAAAGGAAAACAAAACCAATTTCGGAAAGACTACCACACAAAGATTCTTAACTGTGTTTACAAAAGCAATTAGTTGGCAAAGACAGCTCCTCAATGGGAGGTAAACTCCCTTTGGTGTCCTCAGACACCAGATTCTTCTGGCCTTCAAGCCAAGAGTGGACTTTTGTTTTGTTTTGTTTTTTTCACTAAGAATTTAGCGTTCCAAGAAGGTATGAGAAACGAGTTCAACCACTAGCATATTTCCACTCACATAACACTTATGTAGCACATCAGCTTTTATTTTTTCCAGATACAAGGAGATGAAGCTTGCTATGTATTCCTGTGAGAGAATAAACAGAAAACTATGCTTCTCTTTTTAATATATTAGTGCCCTGTAATCCAGACCATATGATCAATAAACTATATAAAAATTAAATCATACTGACAGTCTGAGGCAAAAAGTGAACCAAGTAGAAACAATGTTTTAGGACCGTTGTGTAGGGGATATTAAAATCACATGCTGGTTATTAACTTTCTTTTGGAAGTCAAAGAGTTCTCCTGCATAGGTTTCTCAAGTGCTTACCTTATGGCTTTTCCTATTAATTAAAGGTGTTAGGCATTAAGTTGGTGATGATGTATTTTGGTCTATGCATAGGGGAGACGCTGATAATAAGTCACTTTGAAAAGGACTTTGTTGACATGGTTTTAATGGCACGGCATATACCCTTAAAATAGACAGCTACATGCCTCATAATAAAATGCAGGGTCCGGCTATCACCTTTTTGAGGTAAACAAAATCATTTATTCAACCAGACCAGCAGTGAGTCAACATAATAGCAAAGTAGAGAATATTAGCTTGCGGGAGGGGGGTGGGGGGGGGGGAACACAGGGAGAGTTGGGGCAGATGACCTAAAATGCACAATCGTACACATCACTCGCACCTTCCACGCACAACAGTGTCCCTGGCTAAACCATAGCCGATAGTTGGGTCTTCTTGCAAATTCCTTCACACTTCTTTTCCCTTTACTGAGAATGCATCGTCTCTTGGGGACGGCCTTCTGAAATCAGCAGAGTGGAAGGGGGGAGGAGAACAATGAAACTGTTCAAAGGCTGTCAGGCATGTTCTACCTTTGTTTTCCTAATCACAAACTGGGAGGCAGGAGGGTACGAGGCACAGACCGTCTGGGAAGAGTTTACCTTACCGCCAACAACACGCACCAGTAAACACTGGGAAGCCCCAGACAAGTTTACAGCAAACAGCTTCAATGTGTTTAGTGTTTTCCTTGTACTCCCCCAGGACCAGGGAGGACCTTTTAAAAATTCAATAGCTTGGCAGCAGACTTGAAATACTAATCTTCCCACTGTGCAGGATAATAAGCCCGCGGCCCTCAGGAAGGTAGGCCCCCCAGTGACAATTCCTTTACATAGCATCTTAACGTTCAATTTCTAGCAAGAGGTGCCAAGGGGATTTGTGCCTCTCTTCCCATCCACAGAGCACAGTTTTATGGACAGCTGTCTCTCTGGGCCCAAAGGGGACCATTCTTATGTTTTCATAACCCTAAGGGTCCCATCTTTCTTTGACTCCCAAACTTACTACGGACAGTCAAGCCAAGGACAGACGAACGTCGGTAAGGACCTCGCTGCAGAAAGAGTCAGCAAACACAAAGAGAAGCGTACCTCCAGCCCACCAAGTCTCTGGTTTGCACAATGTGCACGGACAAATCCATTTCAAAGGGGACTTAAGTCTCCGTGCAGGAGTTCTATTTTAAGGGAACTGAACTGGGAACACAGATGTTTCTTCAGTTAGCAGAGTTGGCAGAACAGCTCCTGGACCAAATCCGAGTTCTTAATGCAGGAAGGGGCCTTAGGAGAGCATCTAATTCAACCCACTCACTCCACTGACGAGGAAACTGAGGCCAATGAGGCAGTGGGGTGGCACACCCAGCAAGTGGCAGTGTTCTGATGACAAGTCCTGCGCGCTTTCCATTACGCCATGAAGCGCTTTAAAAAAAAAAAAAAAATTCTACTCTGACTTCAACCTTGGAACTCCTGTAGATTCATGTCAATAGCTTTCTCCTGCCTCCTACCAAGTTCATAAATCCTCCTCGCTCCCCGCTCCATTCTTTAACGCCCACCGCTCTTCCGGCGGGGGCATCCAACTAGCGGGGAAAACAGCAAAGGACCACCGCCTCAACTTTCTGGGACTGCCGTTAACCGTGGTGCCACAACATGAACTCGATCCTGGCTTGCCTGCCCTGTGCCTCGGTCTTCCTAATCGGTGAAACGGGGTTCCTTACCCATCCCGCACCGAGTCAGGGCGAGGGCTGGTTGAAGCCAGGGCCGCGACACCGCCCACCCCTGGCACACAGTAGGCGCCCAACAAGTTGCAGCGGAACGGGCGCCCGCATCAAGGCCCCGGGGCGCACCTTCCTGCCCCCCCGGGGGGCGCGCGGGGAAAGGCCAGCCCGAGAGCCGCCGGGCCGCGGCGGCGCGAGCGGAAGGGTTGGGTGTTTACACACATTCAGCGAGGAGGCAGCGCGGCTGCAGGCAGGGGCCCGGCGCCCCCGGAGATCCATTTTACTCGGACGCGGGGCCACGGGCTCGGCGCGGGCTCCGGGTCACGGTTCCGCCCACGGCCCTGCGTAAGGAGGCCGACCCCGCACCTTCCGCGGGACCCTGCCTGCGCCCCCAGCCGGAGGCGGCTTGTAAGGGGCCGCGGGCTCCGGTGGCACGGGGAGCCTGAGCGCGCCCCCACGCCTGCTTCCAGGCCGGGAAGCCGGCGGCCCGGGGAAGGGCGGGCGCCGGGGCTCGGGCGGCGCGAGGGCTCCGGGACAGGGCTGGGGTGGGGTGGGGGTGGGGGGCCGGGGCTGACGGCGCGGGGCCGAGCTCACCCATGAAGAGGCAGAAGAGGTCGAGGCAGATGAGCAGCGCCCGCTTGCTGCCGCCCTTCCTCGGGTTGTTGTTGAGCGCCGGGCTGCCGCCGTTCTTGCTCTCCGGGGCGATCGCCTTGTCGTACTTGTAGTTTTGCATGGCGCTGGCTGCGGCGCGAGCCTCCGGCCCCGCGAAGACGCCCGGCGGCGGCGGCGGCGGCGGCGGCCACACACCCGCGCGCCCGGCCCGCCTCCCGGCCGCGGCTGCTCGGGGACGCGGAGGGTCGGCCCCCGCTGGCGGCGCGGCGGCGACGGTGCAGCCCGCCGCGCGCTTCCCGCTGCAGCCCGGGCTGTGTTCGGCTCCCCGCTGCTCCTCCGCGCTCCTCTCTCAGCCCCCAGCGGTGCGAGAGTCCGGGGGGACGAGAGCCAGATGCCGAGCAGAAACTTCTGCAGAGAGCTGTGCTGCCCGGGGCGCGCGGGGCTGGCGCGTGTCCGGCTGCGCGAGCGGGCGAGTGGGCAGCGCGGGCGCTCGGCCACCTTCCTCGGCTGCTGCTTCCTTAATGAATGGGAGCTGCTCCGAGCCCGGCCGGAGCGCCTGCCCCGACTCCCAACTTCTCCTCCCTCCTCTTCCTCCGCCTCCTCCTGCTGCCGTAGCGGCTGCTGTTGTGGTCGCCTGTGTTTGTTTCTGCACTTTATTGCACGAGGTCCTTTTAAAAAGAGAAGGCGGGGGGGGGGGGGGGTCCTTACTTGGCTCCGAAGAGATCCCGAAAGCACAGCCCCTTCCTTAAACTGCCTAAGACGTAGGATAATTAAGGCCACATTTTCCCCCACCCCCTTCAAAAAAAAAAAAAAAAATCCTAAAAGGAAAAGTTAACTCTCAAACCAGAGAATCCGGGAGCCCCTAGCGTTCAGAAACACCAAGTTGTCACAAAAGGAAAACGATATAAATAAAAAAACATTGTCTTGCTGGCCCTTGGGTCGGCCAAAAGTTGAGGCTGTATGCATTCGTTTCTCCTCCCTTACAGATTCGGGGCTTTCAAGGATTTATTTCGGTTTGAATCGTATTAATCGTGAAAATGCTCAGGGAAAAACGCCCGGCACTGGATTCTGAGCTAGATTCTGAAGATAGGAACTTGAGACACGACTTTGGAGCCAGAGCCTGTAGATTTGAATCGCGGCTGTGGCTCTGTGCCTCAGTTTCCCCATATGTAAATGCATGTGTTAACTGTTTCTCCCAAATACAGTAACTGTAAAGATTGAATTAGTTAATCCATGTAAGCATCTAGAACGGTGTCCGGTACAAAGAAATGCTACGTAAGAGTTAGCCATGACCTTTATTCCAGTTTCTGGGGATGAAGGCGTCCCAAGCCATCAAGCCACTCTGCAATATCTGTAATATTATTTTACATTATTTTATATGAGTTCATCCTTCTTCCAGGTAGAATACTATATCAACATTTACGGGGCAAGAGCCTTCCCCTATATCTTCTATAGCGCTTGGCAGAGAACTGGGCACACGGTGGACGATAAATGGACACTTTTTCCAGCTGTCTTTTTTGTGCATCAAGAAAGAGTTGTAGCTTGCTGATACATTTACACTGACTTGTTGTGGGGTTCAGTGACACCTGTATCCAGCCATCGTCAACCACTTGTCCTTTCCAGAACAGTCCTTTGACACCATTCTCTTGCCCTCCTACTCCCTCTGCTTATGACACACATCTATCCTTTCTCTAGCTAGCAAAAGGCTTCTGTTGCTCTAGAGTCCTCTGAAATGTCACCTCTCTGAGCCCTTTCTTGACCCTTGGGCAGAATTGACTTCACTTTCAACCTTTGTTTAGAACACTGTCGTGGCACTCATCACCGTCTGGTTTGGCCTTGTAGTTAGGAAAAATCAGTTGCACAGCATCTGTACCGTCCCCAGCACAGGGTTTGGTATCTGCTGAATTAAGGTGAAGTCCAGCCTGGAAGACAAGTCGGGCTGGCAAAGAAAGGTAAAATCTATGTCTTCTGGAATCTCCAAGACAGCTTTGGAGCACTCTCAATTCAAACAGCAACAAGTAAAAGCCAGGATAGCTAAGAGAACAGATTCCTTCCGTAGCTTTTCAGTGACACCCACCTCTTGAAATGTTAAAATGGCAGAAACAATACAATGTGATTATTGACGTTCTGAAAGGAATTCGGGGATTCTGGAGTCTTTCCCTTGCCCACTCAACCCTCTTTGTAATGATAATCACCCTTGAAGTTCTAAGTCACCAACCCCTGTCTTTGGAATTTCGATCTGCAAGTAAGTCCAAGTCTTGTTGAAACCTTGGACCCCTCCTATCTTCCCCCCTCCTTGGGCACCTGTGCCACTCAGATGGCTCCTTGTATTCTACTCTGTTCTATCATTAGAATTTTAGAGTTACCTCATTTTCCATTTCCTGTATGCTTTTCCTTATCTGCGAAATGACTTTTATTAAGAATAAACATATTTAAGAATAAACATTGTAAAAGCCAGCCTTTTACTGTAGCTAAATGGTATTACAACTCTTCAATCTTGTCGGTTCCTAAAGTAATTGGGTGAGATTGTTAACTTTAGCTGGCACTAGACTGAATACTAAGAACCTAACATTCAAGTTCTCCAGGTTGAATTCAGCTGCTTGCTAAGAAGGCAAAAAAATCTGTTGTTCCAAGAGCAGATAAGAGGGAAAATGAATGGATGTTGAAGTAAGTTTTATATTTCCATTCACAGGGCTCTGCAGGTTATCTTTTGTTCATAACAAAAAGATCATAGCGCTGATTGAAGCCTGTAGTTGTATGCAAACAAGTATTGTATTTGAATTACTCTTCCAGGGAACAGAATGGTAGAGATACTCATTAAAATTGACTTGAACAAATCACAAGTACAGTGTCAATATCATTCTTTACATAATAGGAAATCAAACCACCTAACCAGATACGTGAACGTGAAGGCATCTTTGCTTTAAACTCCAAAATTGAGCAATCTAACTAGCAAGTTAAATGCAGTGGAACAGACTTCATAGTTTAGAATGGTGTCATTTCAAAGTAATTAAGTCATTAAAATTCCTGGTAAACATAGCTTACCAAAACTCACTCCTGAAAATGGCATCCACTTCACTAAACTAGTCTGTATAAGAAGTATAGCATCAGCAGGGATAAATGCCTTTTTTAAGATTAATTTATTATGTGTGACAACCATAGCACATCATATTCTTAAATAACTGATACCTCCCAAGAGATTTAAATGGCTTTCATTTCTAAGATCTCCTGTTACCTCATTATTTTATTTCTCTTTCTCTTTAACCCCTAACATTTAATAATTAATCTTTTTTGTTTTGTTTTGTTTTGTTTTTTGAAAAGGCATGAACTGGTTCTGGAAATATTTAGAGGAAAGCTAACTGAGTGCCTTTACATGAGAGTGTGTAGTCCAAAGGTCAAAGCAAGCCATTGAAATTCACTTAAGGAGACAGATAAGTTTTGGTTATGAAGTACCCCATTTATCCAGTTTCTTTAAAACTGGTACATTCCACCTCTGGATTATACTATACAAAAATTGCTAGATTGCTTTTTTGTAAGTGCTGGATTTGGAATCATGAGTGTTGCTACAGGAGTGAGTAGAGGCCGCCACAGTAATGGGCCTAGGAAAAGACAGGAAGGAGGTGCCTAGGTGGCTCAGGCAGTTAAAGGGCCAACTCTTGACTTTGGACTCGGGTCATGACCTCCCTGGTATGTGGGATCAAGCCCCGCATGGGCTCTGTGCTGACAGTGGAGCCTGCTTGGGATTCTCACTCTTCTCTCTCTCTGCCCCTCCCCTATTTTCTCTCTCTCTGCTTCTCAAAATAAGGAAATAAACTTAAAAAGAAAAGGCAGGAAGGAACAGGGGATTTGAGGTCTGAACATCTTGGATCTGCTGTTTGACCTGAGGCAAACTGAGCAACTTCTCTGAATCTCAGTTTTCTCAACTTTTCATTTCAATCTCAATTTAATTTCAATTTTTCCCTGGTTTTGAGGACTAAAACATTAAAAATGAAAGAACACATTTTGAGAATACTCAATACAAAATAGGCAGTTGATAAATGTTTAGTTGAATGTTAGTATTTTAAGCGAACACTTTATTTCTACAATACACCTAATTTAAACACACATATTCAAAAAGTGTTTATCAACTACTAACTCTGAATATATACCATTTAGTTTGAGTTTATCCTTCCCTAAATGCAATGATACCTTAGGCTTCTCTATTCCTGTCTTTTTTTTCTAAATGTGCGATCTCCTGAGATTTCTCCTCCTCCCCGCCCTGAGGGGGTGCGCAGTTCCTAGAGGTACTGCATTCCCAGGTCCGTGTGGAGTAGACTGAGCAAGCTCCAAAAATCCATTTACTAGATTGTCTTCAGATAAAGGACATATCAGATATTAACCTGATAAGAACAGATACTACACTTGATCTTAGCTCAAAGGCCGAGAAGTGATGCACAATTTCCTGAGATTTCTGAAGTAAATCAAACATGCTTATTTTTAAAAGCCTATTTAGTTACATGTTGTTTTCTTCAGGATTCCTTGTGAAACTCAAGAAAAGCCATTTGCTTAAACTAACAATCTTGTACAAGTGAGAGTACTCGCACTGTAAATGCACTTTCACATCTATTACCTCATTTTATCCTTACAAGTCACTGAAGTAGGTGGGGTTGCTTTCATCAGCCCATTTTATAGATGAGAAAACTGAGGCAAGCCCATTTAACTGGCTAGAACTGGTTTTCCCCGTAGGTAAAATGGAAATGATTCTAACATTAGCTCATGCAGTATAAAATAGAGCCCTTTACAGTTTATAAATGTATTTACATTCACTGATCTCATTTCAAGTAGGTAAGGCAGACATTATTATCTTTGTTTTAGAAATAGAGGTACTGAATTTGGGAAAGATAGGAACTTTGTTTAAAGTTGGAGATAAGGAGATTCCTGAAACACCACTAGAATCCCAGGTCTCTTAATTTCTAAACCAGGATTCTTTTCTTTACACCACAAGGTCTCACCTCCAAAGGTACTCGGAAATTTCTGCTTCTGCGCAGTGGTTTCACAGAATTAATTTAGAAGGACTGCAGAATCAGCCACATGTCTTTATTTAGAAAGCCGAGAACATTTGCTTTTGTTTTGTTTTTTCTTACAGACTTGAAAAGGAACAACATTGTTGCACCTTGTATAGCGGAAAGTAAGGCTTGGGTTCATGATTTGTCAAGCAGTTATTTGTTATGGAAATGGACCTTTAGGAACACACAAAACAGAAGTGTTACTGTAAAGCGGCCTGGATTATGTCAGTACTTCTTCATCTTTTTACCAGCGGTAATCTTTTCTTTAGCTAGAAATTAGGGCAGTTAAGAGCTCACCTTACAGCAATTCAAATAGTTAATGTTGTTATTCAAAGCAACAGAATCTAGAATGGATGGAGGAACTTGCGCAAAAAGACGCTGCGGGATTTCTCTCTAGAATAGTGAAACTAGTGTGGTTGGTCGCTCAAAAGGAGACTGATGCTGCCACCTTGTGTCACTGGTGAAAAATGCTATGATTCCCAAAGAGTGAAATTGTCATCATTGGGGACTGGGGGATGGGGAATGGCTGGAACTGGAATTCAGAGCTTTTCTATCATGTATGAAATAATCACAGCTAACAATCATCGGGATTTTCCTGATCCACATATTTCTCATTCACGCAACAGATGTGATTATCGAGTGTCTACAGCGTACCGGTCTCCTAGGAGCTAGGGGTACAGCAATGAAGAAAGCAGACAAAAATTCCTGTCCTCATTGAGCTTTTTAGGTCTCTGGTTGTTTCATATGTATGCACTCATTTAATATTCTAAACAACCCTATGAGAGAGGTCTTCCCATTTTATGGATGAGGTTACTGGGGCACAGAAAGATTTAGCAACTGGTCTAAGATTACGTAGCCACTAGGTGTTAGAGCCTGGATTTGAATGGAGGCGGTCTGATACAGGAGCCACCAGGACTTTGATCATGAGGCTATACCACGTAAACTTTGTCCTCTGACCAAGGTACACAAAGATTAGTTGCACAAGAGGTACTTTAGCTTGTGTGTCTGGGAGGAAGAGGTAGAAGGCTGTGTGTGTGTGTGTGTGTGTGTGTGTACATATTCACTGGAATCTTATATGTACATAATCTGTGTACATATGCACTGTATACATATATGTGCATATAACCACTGTTTATGTATGGGTATTTATCCACTCATTTACTCACGAAATTTTCACGAGCACCTCTTTTCTACCAGAATTCATGCAAAGTGCTAGAGATAATCGAATTAAAGCTTTTGCCCCTTTCTTCAAATGACTAATTTTTAGTAGGAGAAAAACATAAACAAATACCTGCAATATAATCATGGCACTTATCACATTTTATTGTAGAGACTTCGTTGTTATCTTTAAAAGGCTATAATCGCCTTGAGACTAAAGCCAAACCTTTGCGTCTAGCATGGTGCATAAAAAGCCTTTAAAAAGTAGTCGTTGGACGAATGATGAGCTGACGGTTGTAAGCTCCACATTCGGCCATCAGGGAATGTTTCAGGGCTGGTAAGTCACAGCTGCATAGGAGAGTTGGAAAAGGTGTATGATAATTTGAGTACATAGAAACAAAAGTGTAAAAGCTCTGCTTTGCACCATACACAAAACTGAATCCTAGACGGGTCATTGACAAACGTTGAGTGATAAAATACAGCTTTTTGGGATAAAACAAAGGAGAACATATTCAAGAACTGTGATAGGCAAAGATTTCTTATATAGGAATAAAAAGCATTAATGACCAAAGAAGAGACATACATTGGAACTCATGAAAATTAAGAACTTCTGTGTATAAAATACATGTCGGGTCCACCAAACTATGGCCAATGTACTAAATTCATCCTGCTATATGTCTTTGTACAGCCTGTGAGCTCAAAATGGTTTTTATATTTTCACGTGGTTGAAAAAAGTCAGGGGAAGAATAATATGTAATGATATGTGAAATGCACATGAAATTCAAAATATCAGTGTCCATAAATAAAGTTTTATTGGAATACAGCCATGCTTATTCATTTAATGTATGGCTGTCTACAGCTGCTTTTTTTCTACAGTGGCAGAGTTGAGTAGCAGCAACAGAGATCACATGGCTTACAAAGTCTAAAATAATTACCATCTGGCCCTTTATAGAAAAAGTTTGCTGACGGCAAAAATACACAAGTGAGAAAATGAAAAGGCAATTAGGGCAGATCAGGAAAAGACATATATTTACAAAGAGGACTCATATCCAGATTATATAAAGAACTACAAATCATTTGGAAAAATACAGACAACCCCAATTTTTTTTGGGGGGGGGACAGAAAAAACCTTCAATAAGCACTTTGCAAGAGGATATACAAGTGGCCAGTAAGCATAGGACAAAGTACTCAACATCATAAGTCATTAGGGAAACGCAAATTAAGACCCAATTAAATCCCACTATATACCTATGAGAATAACTACAATGAAAAATCCTGACACTATCAAGCGTTGGTGAGGATGTGGGCCAACTGGAGTGAAAATTGGTATTGCTACTCTGGAAAAGTCTTTGGCAATATCTACTAACACTAACCATATGCCTATCCTATGGCCCAGCAGTTCCACTCCTGGGGATGTGCCCAACGAAGATAAGGGCATATGTCCACCAAAAGACCTGTGCAAGATGATTCATAGCAGCTTTATTCATGATAGCTCACAAATGGAAGCAACACAAGCACCCATCAAAACAGAATGACTATATAATACACAATGGAATACTATGGAGTGGTGAAAAAGAATGGACTCCATCTACACGGAGGAGCATGGATGAATCCCTCATACATAATGTCTAAACAAAGAAAGCGACACGAGAACGCATACTACATTGCTTTATAAGAAGTGTGAAAACAGTTAACTAGTCTATGGTGATAGAACTCAGAATAGTGGTCGCTTTGGGAGGAGGGGTTATTAACTGGGCACAGGTATGTGAAAGCTTCCTGGGTGCTTGATTTGAATCGTGCTTACATAGATATACACATATGTAAAATTTAATAGTATGAAATCAATACGTGGGCATAAAGTTTTATGCTTCATTGCTTGTATGTTATACCACAAGTTTAAGAGACTTAAACTATAAAAAGGTAGCCAAAGTAGAAGTGAAATATGAGTAAGGGAGGGAACAGTTCTGTATGGTATGGATGGGAAAAGGGAGAAATGGAAGAATTTCTTCAATATGCCAGATTGTTATCATTGGATTACATTTATCTACTTGATGTTTGGCCAACAGGGAGTTAATAATTCTTCTGAAAATTTAACCTACCTAGTCATCCCAACTCCAAAACAGATGCCAGCCCCACCTTGCACTTGGACCACATTAACGGCCATGGCCATATGAACATCTCTTTCTCAGATAATTCGTGGTCGTCCACCTCGCCTAGTTCTGCATAGGCACTGCCTTCCCAAAAAGCATGTCTACAGGGCAAACTTTCAACCTGAAGAAAAAAAGATGGGGAATGTGAGGAAGTCCAGAGTGAGGGCAAAGTAACACTAAGACAACTTCACTGACTATAGTGGACTCACCCCCTTTGGAGGGGTAATTCACCCCTTTGGCGGGGCTGAATCCACTCACACCTTGGAATGGTCACCCCTCCAAAGATATGTTTATGTCCTAATTGTCAGAACCTGTGATTGTGACCTTATTTGGAAAAAGCGTCTTTGTAGATGTAATTAAGGTTCTTGAGATCATCCTGCATTACAAAGTTGGGACCGGAATCCAAAGACAAGTGTCCTTTTAAGACACAGAAGAGAAGACATGGGCACACACAAGAGAAGACCCTGTGACGGTGGAGAAAGAGGGGATGGCGAAGCAGCCAGAAAACTCTGCGGTGGTCGCTGGGAGCTGGAAGAGGCAAGGAATGGGTTTTCTCCAAAAGCCCCCACAGAGAGCACCGTTCTGCTGGATTTTGGCTTTCTGGTCTCCAGAGCTGTGAGAGAACACATTTTTGTTGTTTTAAACCCCCTGGTTAGTAGTAATTTGTTGAAGTAGCCCTTACAAAGTCATACATGGAGTTATCGAGTACATTATCTTCTTCAGTCCAATAGAAACTTCTCACTTTTCTCTTTCAATGTTAGAAGTGGAGAAATGGGACACAACATGGCACACAGACAGGACGATGCAGGGCCTTTGCACTGAACGCTCCCACTGTTGGGAAGTTCCCCTCCTCAGGCCTTTACTGTATTCGCCATATCCACGTCTCTCCTGACGCCACTGCTTGCTTTGTCCCCATAGAATTTACATATGTTACTTGTTTCTTCCCTGTAGTCCTTGACCAGACTTCAAACTCCATCAGGATAAGAATTTTTGTCTTGATTTCCCTTTGGTTTCCTTAGTGCAAATATCTGTTGCCTAAATCAGTAAATAAGTGAATGAATGAGCAGGTGAATGAATGAATACCTAGCTGGGATGGCAGACAGAAAGGCCGCAGGAAGAGTTCATGATAATTTTAGGTATTGTCAAATCACTTGAAGAAGCCTGCTTCCCTGTTATTCATTAGAAAAAAGACATGATGTGGGGTTTCATCTCTTAGCAGCCAGTGTTTCAAGCCAACTCGACCTTTCCATATTACCGCATCTGCTTCACTAAGCTGGATTCCATATTTGCTGAGTGCATTCTGTCTCCTCAACCTGGATTGTGCCTCCTCTTTTCAAGATTCCTTTCTCCATTTTCCCCTCTTTGGTCACTGTTAACTGGCCTTTATCTCCCATCCTAAACTGTTGGGCGACTAAGTAGGCTTTCCTATATTGAGTGCCTCAGGTTAATCCAGTCTGGATAAGGGTAAGAAGTTCTATTGAGGCAAAATTCAGGTGGAAAAATAAGGAAGGAAACTTTAATAACATTCTTCGAACACCTACTACATACTGGTTCCCTTCATTTGTATCATCTCCTCTCTTCATGTTAACCCCTTGAGTTAATAATAATAGCAACCACCTACATCATGCTTGTCCACCAAGCCCAAAGCATTGTGTGTGTATTATCTAATACATATATTATTTGATAACCCTATGGGATAGGTGCTCTTATTATCCGTATTTGGGGGTGAAGAAAATGGGATTCGAAGAGGTAACTTGTCGCACGTTACACTGCTGTGGTCATGGATCCAAGTCAGGCAGTTGAGGCTCAAAGTCTGTGTTCTTAACCAAAAAGCTGTGATAATCCAGTGGGTTATTATTTGGCTATTAAAGGGTATTGTAATCTTCACTACCAGATGAAGGAATCAGGGAAAAAAATAACTTTTCTCAGCGTCACATAGCTTGCAAATGGCGGAGCCAACATTGGAACCCAATCTGAACTGTATATCAAGCTACCTATGTACATCTCTACCTGGTGAGCAAATGTAGCATATCCAGAACTCCCGGACTCCAAACCACACTTCTCGTAGGGGTCTCCATCTAATGGAATGGAGTCCTCCTCTACCCCTAGCCTTCATGCCCTACGTCAGTCTGTCACCAACTTTATCTACTTATCCCTCCAAAGTAGATCCTAAGATCCATCTCTCGTCTCTGCCTCTACTTCAACAATCCTTTCTTCTGCATCTCCTGCAATAACCTTTTAATTGCTCTATTTCTACATTTGTCCTGTTCTAATTCTCCCAGCCAGAATGTTTGATTTTTTTTTTTAATGGAAATTTGGTTATGTCACTTACCTGCTTGAAGCTCTTTAAAACTTCTTTCAGGCTTGTGATAAAATTTAAAATTCTCCAGGATATAGTCTTTATCTAACTCTCCAGCTTATTTCCCACTTTGCTCATACACTGGGGATTTTGGCTTTCCCTCTTTCTTTTAGATACTAAGTTCCTTTCTAATGTGGAGTCTTTACATATTCTGCTCCCATTTTATTATGTTCTGTCCTTCCCTCCTATTACCTTCTGTTGTGTTTATTTGTTTGTTTGTTTAGAGAGAGAAAGAGATGTAATTCACCTATCATAAAACATACCCATTTATAGTGTACAATTCAGAGACGCCTGGGTGGCTCAGTTGGTTCAGCGTCTGACTTCGGCTCAGGTCATGATCTAACAGTTCGTGAGTTCGAGTCCTGTGTCGGGCTCTGCACTATTAGCGGAGGATTGGGATTCTCTTGGGATTTGCTTGGGATTCTCTCTCTCCCTCTGTATCTGCCCCTCCCCTTCTCACACTTTCTCTGTCTCTCAAAATAAATAAATCAACTTCATGGGGCGCCTGGGTGGCGCAGTCGGTTAAGCGTCCGACTTCAGCCAGGTCACGATCTCGCGGTCCGTGAGTTCGAGCCCCGCGTCGGGCTCTGGGCTGATGGCTCGGAGCCTGGAGCCTGTTTCCGATTCTGTGTCTCCCTCTCTCTCTGCCCCTCCCCCGTTCATGCTCTGTCTCTCTCTCTGTCCCAAAAATAAATAAACGTTGAAAAAAAAAAAATTTAAAAAAATAAATAAGTCAACTTCAAAAAAATAAAGTGTACGATTCAGTGGTTTTGGTATATTTACAGAGATGTGCAAATATAACCACAAATCAATTTTAGAACATTTTTTTGTCGTCCCCAAAAGAAACCTGTGCCCACGAGCAGTCACTTCCTGTCTCTTCCATCCCCTCCAGTCCTGGGTAGCCACTAGTCCATTTTTCCATCTCTATGGGTGTGCTTATTCTGGACATTTCATATAAATGGAGTCAATACAATATGCAACCTTGTGGCTGATTTCTTTCACTTAGGATAATATTTTCGAAGCTCATCTAAGCTGTCGCATATATTTGTACGTCGCTTTTTTTTTTCTTACCAAGGATTTTGCATTCTGGACTCTACCACATTGTTGTTGATGTATCCATTTGGTGACATTTGGGCCGTTTCCACTTCTTGGTTTATTAGGAACGATGCTGCTATAAACATCTGTGCCATCGAAGGGACTGTAGCCCTTAGAAGGTGCGAAATGAAAGTCTGTTTTAGAGCTAGGGTCAGAAAGAATCATTCTGGCTGGTTTTTTTGTTTTTGTTTTTGTTTTGTTTTTTTTTTTTTAGAATAGACTGGTGTGGACAAAGGGAGAAGCAGAGTCTGGTTAGAAGACCATTGCAGTCACCCAAGAGAGAGATGGTTATGGACTGGTTTAAGGTGCTAGCAGTAGAGAACATGGCAAGAGACGTCAGATTCTGGAGATGTTTGAAAGGTAGAACCAGTTGGATTTGTTGACAAAATGGTATGTGGCAGGAAAAAAAGAGAGACATCAGTAATGACTCCAAGGTTTTTAGCCTAAGTAACTAGAAGGATAAAGTTGCCATCAATAGAGAGAAGGAAGACTGAGTAAAGCCTACCTGGGGTGGGGGGTGTAGAGCAGGAGCTCAGCGGGACATGAAAAATTCTAAATATCGGTTAGTGATTCAGGATGTTAAGTAGACAGATAAGCATGTATTGTAAGTTTATTTGTCCTTATTACATTAAATAATATAGTACTAATTTAATTTTTTTTAATGTTTATTTATTATTGAGAGACAGAGAGAGACAGAGCATGAGCAGGAGAGGAGCAGAGAGAGGAGGAGACACAGAATCCGAAGTGGGCTCCAGGCTCCGAGCTGTCAGCACAGAGCCCGACGTGGGGCTCGAACCCACAAACCATGAGATCGTGACCTGAGCTGAAGTCACACGCTTAACCGACTGAGCCACCCAGGCGCCCCACTAATTTAATTTTTTAATGTATTCAGTAAATAATTAGTGAATGCCTATTATGTGTAAGGCACCACTGCGGATAGCCAATGAAGATAATCTGACTCTGTTTACGTCTCAGGCAGTATTCTACATATTGCCAGTTATCAGTGAAAGCAGTGTGGAGTCTGGAGACACGAATATTAGTTCTGTCTCTATTCCAACTGGTTACCTGATCTTGGGCAACTATCTTCACTTATCTGTGCCTCAGTTTCTTCAACTTTAAAAAGGGGGGTCATGCAAGAAGATAGTCAAGATGCCCCCACCTGGCCCTAAAAATTCTTCAGTTTGCATATCTGAATTGAAGTTGATTTTTCCTCAGGTGATATCATTCCCTTGGAACTTAACCAGGGAAGACAGCTACTTTTCCTTCTCCCAGTAATTCATTGGACAAAGAAAAAGTTGTTCTATACACAGACAGTCCCGACCCACAATGGTTCAACTTACGATTTTGCAACTTCACGGTGGTGTGAAAGTGATACGCATTCGTTGGAAACCATGCTTCGGATTTTGAATTTTGATCTTCCCTCGGGCCAGCTGTACATGGTATGAGGTTCTCTTGTGCTGCTAAGCAGGAAGAGTGAGTCACAGCTCCTAATCAGCCCCATGATCATGAGGATGAATATCCAATACGCTTACAACCGATCTGTACCCGTACAACCATGCCGTGTTTTCTGTCTGTACAGTATTCAGTAAATTACATGATATTCAACAGTTTATTATAAACACTTTATAAAATACACTTTATGTTGGGTGATTCTGTTCAACCGTAGGCTACTGTAAGTGTCTGAGCATGTTTAAGGCAGGTCAGGCTAAGCTGTGATGTTTGATAGGTTGAGTGTAGAAAGTGCATTTTTGACTTGCGATATTTTCATTTTACAATGAGTTAGCAGGGTGTAACCCCACCGTAGATTGTGGCAGACCTGTATCTGTGACTTTCCGTGGCCACTTCCATATTTGTGCTTCTCTTCCATAAACTTAATGATCTCTCTTCATTAAAAACTAGGGGCGCCTGGGTGGCTCAGTCGGTTGGGCGTCCAACTTCAGCTCAGGTCACGATCTCGCAGTCCGTGAGTTCGAGCCCCGCGTCGGGCTCTGGGCTGATGGCTCAGAGCCTGCAGCCTGCTTCTGATTCTGTGTCTCCCTCTCTCTCTGCCCCTCTCCCGTTCATGCTCTGTCTCTCTCTGTCTCAAAAATAAATAAACGTTAAAAAAAATTAAAAAAAAAAAAAACTAAATGAATCTTGGGGTGCCTGGGTGGCTTAGTTGGTTGAGTGCCTGACCTTTCACTTTGGCTCAGGTTGTGATCTCAGTCATGAAATCGAGCCCCCTGTCAGGCTCCACACTGAGCGTGGAGCCTGCTTGGGATTCCCTCTCTCCCTCTCTTTCTCTGCCCCTCCCTGCTCATGCACATTCTCTCTCTCAATAAATAAATAAACTTTAAAAAATATGTAAATAAAAAGTAAATGAATCTTTTAAAATTGGTATTCTAAGAGTAATATGTATTTAATGTAGACAAAATGAAAATTATGCTGCCTCTACCAACTTCTCATAACCCTATACTCACATGGCTGCTATGACATTTGTAACATTTTGCCCGTTATTACAGTTATTTGTGTGCTTAGAGATAATACATTTCATGAGGTCAGTAATTGTGTCCCATTCGTTTTTACAGCTCCCATAGTGTTCAGTTCAGGGCCTTGTCAATAACAGACATCCCCCAAATGTATACTGAATTAATGAGCAAGCCAACAGGCCATGTATGATAAATTTTTAAAATTCTAATATACAATAAAATAAAATTTCCCCTCTGATGTCTGTGGGTATTTTTCTGCTCTTTTGAGCTCTTATGTAATATTGTGATAGTTCTTTTGATTTTATACACACCTATGAGGTCACTGAAGGGAGAGAGAAGAAGAGAGAGAAAGGAAGGAAGGAAGGAAGGAAGGAAGGAAGGAAGGAAGGTCATCCCTAATTTCATGGAGTAAAATCAGCTTCAAGTAGGAAAGAATTAAGACACATGAGTCAATTTGGGGCTTAAGCTGATAGTCCCATAGTAACAAGAAGAAAAGATTACATAAAGGAACTTTGTTGTCCCTCAAGGTCTTACAAGAATGGTAAGCCTATTTATCCTTAGCAAAATAAAAAGGTTTCCTTTCTTTATGATATTATTTAAAGTCAGTTTTTCCATTTTTTTTTTACCCAGTTGGTATGATAATAATAAAGAAGCCATTATTTTGTAGTTGAATCTGGGCAAAGTATTTTGTCTGATACCCTAAACTGTGGGTTGGAGTGGAGATAACCGCCCCAAGGTAATCACACATAAAAGTTTACACATGCCCTTGAGCATTCTTTCTAGGTCATTCTCCTAGAATAGTTAGTAGTTATTCAGGTTCCAGGATTTGGAATAGATACCCTCTCTTAAAATAGGGAAAGAAACACAGGAGAAAATAGTAGGGCTAATGTCTGTGGAAATTTTCTTAACCCTTAAGGGGCATGTCTCTGAATTTTTAATCTGGGATGTCTGCCTAAAAGACTCAGTTGAGTAAATTTGATATTGTGAGTGTGGAGTCAGATAGGCTATACTGCTTACTAGTGTGTGTGATCATCGACAGTTACCTCAGCTCCTTGTCCTTGAGTTTCCTGATCTGTAAAATAAGAGAGTTAGGTCTGCTTTGTAGTGTTCTGGAACAGATGAAGTAAAGAACATACACTTAAATAAACTGTTCCATCCATGGTAACTCTTATAATTCAGTGACAGAATAAGATTACTCCTTATAAACCACATTCTGTTATGGAAGATTAATGCTTCATGTTTGGTAACTAACTGAAATGCTCAAATTTCTAAAATTTGTAGACAAATGAGGAAAAGAAGTTTATTATTCTATATCAGGCAAATACATACACCGAAAGAGAAAGAGTGAAAGGCAAAAACACAAGACTGAGCGCTCATGGAAGCCAATAAAAACCTTTGCCTTAAAAAGCCTGCAAGGCCGTCTAAATTCTTCAGAGACTTTGTCATCAGACCTCTAGATCACTTGAGGGCATCTAGACAGGAGGAAGGGTGATAGAGTCTAAACTACTTCCCTCTGTAACGTATGCAAAACTGGTCTGAAGCCTGGGATTGGGAGGCCACAAATACAAGGACACTGGAATTGGCTATTTGCTATGAAATTGTATCTTACAGATCCTCTGTCTTACAGACGATAATGAAAAGCTGAGGGCAATTAACAATAGAAAATGAACTATGAAGCCCAGAGAGCCTCTTTGGTGTCCTATAGGCCCCTTTTCTCTTGTAGTGAGAGACAGAAGAAGCTAAAAACCAAACTCAGAATTAAATAGAGTTCCTAGCTTCAAAGACAATTGAATATATAACCCAAGAAGGTCTATTATGCCAATGTCAGGGCCCTGCTTGGGAAGCCCAGGAATCTAGACACACAGGATAAGGACATCTGCGTATTTCTTGAAGATTTATGCACCACAGACTTATATAAATCCTCAGAGCCTGCAAAGATGACCTACCTCTCTTCGACATTGCAACTGGGCCCAAACTACAAAGTTAATAGGTATGTGGAGTGACAGCCAGGTCCATGTTTAGCCTGATGAGGGAGGACAGGGTACTCCACAAGAGCCGCGAGAGTTAGTCGGCATTTTCCACACGGAACCGAGGGTACCTGAGCACTGGATCTTGTGAAATTTTCTCAAAGGGCCTGGCACGTAAGACTGAACGTGGTAGAGTTTCTTCAGTTGGGGTAACTCTCTTGGGATACTGGGTTTAGCATCCTTCCAAGAAACTCAGGTGACAGTACAAACCCAATGCAAGGGAGGCTGAAGAAAGCAATGGTTTATGCTGAGCTAAGTTAAAATGCTTGAGTCCCTGTAGCGTATGGTGAACAGGAAGAATAAAAAGCTCAGGCAATGGGCGCACTTGAGTAGATATACCACGGGAGGCTGAAGAACCCACCGGAGGGTTTTGTTCCACGAGGTTCCATAAGTCATGCAATTTGCCAAGGCCATCAGGTTTATGCCAGTGAGAGAAGCATTGGCATCACGAAGAAGTTTAGTGGTGGCTCCCGTCTGACAGTAGGGGAGGTAAGAGAACTTAGCTCATCGATGGGAGGGGACGAAGACACGTGGTAGTGCTTAACCGCCAATGCTTCACAATGGTTCACGATGATTGTAATGATGGACAAAGTTGATGTGGCATCCAAGAGAATGTGACCTGCAGGGCTGTAGAGATTATTAGTAGAACACAGTGTCCCTCAGGACAAAATAGAAGGGGCGGGGGGGGGGAGGGAAACTCTGTGCTGGTTTATGTCTCCAGCCAAAAGAAAGCAAGAATGGGATAAACAGACGGCTGCAGAAAGCTGTCTTAATAAAAGTTCACCATCCCTCGCTCAGTTTCTGGACCTGTGCCAGATACCAAACCCGGAGTCCATTTCAGTACAGGTCCAGTCAGAAGACAGAAACTACACTGTGATGTTTTAAATTAAATTTTTTTAAATGTTTATTTATTTTTGCAAGAGAGAGGGAGAGACAGAGCGCGAGCAGGGGAGGGGCAGAGAGAGAGGGAGACACAGAATCCCAAGCGGGCTCCAGGCTCGGAGCTGCCGGCACAGAGCCCGACGGAGGGCTCAGACTCACCCACTATGAGATCATGACCTGAGCTGAAGTCAGATGCTTACCTGATTGAGCCACCCAGGCGCCGCTACACTGTGATTTAAACAAGGGAAGTTCAGTGCAAAGAATGATCAAGCTATGATAAAAGAGTCACTGTAAGTTACAAATAGATCTTGGGGCTGAGGGAGAGTAACCAAGGCAGGACAAACGTGTACAGGACTTTAGACCTCACTGGAGACAGTAGAGTTGCAGTCCACTGGGTGGTGAAAAATTCTCCAACATCCCAGATCAGAGATGGTCCACAGTCATTGGGCAAGCAGGAAGCAGCCCTTGGGGTCACAGAGAAGCCACAACCAGTGGACATGCACAGGGTACAGGAGAAAGCTACTTCCATAAGGGAGCTACACGTTACTGGGCTTCAGAGCGTCTTCTTAAATTTTTTTTCCCGTAAGTTCTGAAGTGCTTTCAAAAGGGTCCATCTGTGGACTCTACCACAGTCCTTACGGACTGCCATAATGGCCAAATGCCGTAGCCACTTAAGTTTCTAAGGCACTTACTTCATCTGGCACTCCATCACAATCCACGACAGTGTGATTACTCGCGATGCCATCACATGCACTGAGTTACTAGCATCCCGCTTCCCTTTAGCAATGGGTTCAGCGCTGCACTCAAGACCAGGGGATGACCCATCTGATTCCCAAATCCTAACTCTCTGGAGCCATTCCCAGTGTGTAGCAGTCTGGGTCCAATCAAGAGACAGCAACCACACCATGATTTTAAAAGTGCAGGTTCAAGAGTAAGAATAATTAGGCTATGATCAAAGAGTAAGTATAAGATGTAAGGGTCCTCTAGGGCTGAGGGAAAAATACCCAGGAAGGACAGACTTCTATGGAGGGAGTTCTCTGAAGGCTGGGGTTCAGATCTTGATGGCGAAGGTATGGTTGCAACCCATTAAATGACAGGGAAGTCTGCTGGTTTTCCTAGGCCAGAGCTGGTTAGTTTCTGGGCAAGCAGGGAGAGAATCACTGTGGGGGAAGGTTGTCCACAGTGGCCGGTGCAAATGGGATGCCTGGAGAGCACAGTGTCTATGTCAGGAAGGTCACACCATTGTCAGGGATACCAAACCTGGCGTCCTCTCCCTCTGGGGGAGAGGTAGAGGCCAGCAAAAGGAGGTGCTGGTGCAGGCAAGAGCCTTGGAGGGCACGGTATCTGTATTGAGAGGGCCATGGGAAGATTATCAGGCTAGGCTGGGCTGTGTATTCTGGGAGCAAGGCTGGATCGGCACCACTGACCGCGTCACTGACTGACAGCACAGCAGCCAGAATGAGTGGAAAAGCTCCTTCCTTCTTCCTGTATTCTTCTAGCACCTGCCACCGAGAAAGTTTAGCATTTTGCTCACTGCAAAGGATAAATCCTTAAAAAACATTTCATCCATTATCATAGAGTACGCACTGACGTGTAAATTTGGAGCTGAGAGGTAATCAATTGATAATTAGGATACCAGTGAATAACGAAGTCGTTTGTCTCCAGGAAGAAGGACCCTGAAGTACCACAGTAAAATACTCAAATTCTCTTTGTTCTTTCCCAAAGGATGAACGGCTGTTTGCTTGGGTGACTATACACTGGGGAGAGAGAAATACCAATACCTTTGGAAAATTATTGGAACAGGGTCTGCTATTTGATATTGATAGCGCGATGGTTAATTTTATGTGTCAACTTGGCTAGGCTCTGATGCCCAGATGTTTGTCATAATACCAGACTAGATGTTGTGGTGTAGGTATTTTTCAGGCGTGGCTAACATTTAAAATTAATAGACTTCGAGTAAAGCAGATTACTCGCCATCATTCTGAGTGGGCCTCATCCAATCGGTTGAAGGGGTTAAGAATGAAGACCGAGGGGCGCCTGGGTGGCTCAGTCGGTTGAGCGTCCGACTTCGGCTCAGGTCATGATCTCATGGTCCTTGAGTTCGAGCCCCGCGTCGGGCTCTGTGCTGACCGCTCAGAGCCTGGAGCCTGTTTCAGATTCTGTGTCTCCCTCTCTCTCTGACCCTCCCCCGTTCATGCTCTGTCTCTTTCTGTCTCAAAAATAAATAAACGTTAAAAAAATAAATAAAAAAAAAAAAGAATGAAGACCGAGGTCCTCTTTAGGGAAAAGGAATTCTGCATCCAGACTGCCTCTGGACTTAAGCTACCATATCAACTCTTCCCTGGGTCTCCACACTGCCAGCCTTCCTTGCAGATATGCCAGTCCCTATAATCACATGAGCCAGTTCCTTAAAATCTCTTTCTTTACGCAACACACACACACACACACACACACACACACACACACACTTTTGATTTTGTTTCCCTGAAAAACCTTGACTAATACAGATACCTAGAAACTAGGTGTCATTATAACCTTCTGCCAAGTGGATGCAAAAGTGAACCAGGAATTAAGTGGATTCATGGCCACAAGATAGCTTAAAATCAATATACTATGTCTGTGCACTGACCCTGTGGTTATTTCCCCAATTCTTGATTATATCATGGAGACCGAATTACTTGGCATTTGAAGTAACGCTTGGCTTGTGGGGATAAGAAATACGATAGTAGGTCAAGTAAAAACCTCTGAAATTGCCCCATCCTCACCCCTAATCAAGGTAGAAACAGCATTGTATCCCAGGGAGGATGGAATGGATTAGTATCAGCCTTACGTATCTCAAGGATGCAGTGATGGTGGCCATCACCTTGTCTCCATGTGACCAGCCAGTCTTGCCTCTGCAGAAACCAGATGCTAGATTCTGGAGAACAACAGTAGGCCACTGCAGGCCCAACCAAGTAACATCCCCAATTGCAGCTAATACGGTAACCATGGTATCTTAACTACAGCAGATCAATTACGGCCTTAGGTACATGGTATCTGGCCATTAATATGAAAGATGGATTCTTTTCTATCCTGATCAAGAAAAAGGACCAGAATCGGTCCCTATGAAGTGGAGAACTATACACGTCCACAGTTTTGTCATTGTGCTATGTTAACTCTTCTGCTATCTGACATTAATACAGTCCAAAGAGATCCGAACTTTCCGGATGTCCCACAAAACATCACGTTCATTCATTACAGTGACGACATCACTCTGATTTGACAGGGTGAGCAAGAATCGGCTAGCACGCTGGAAGCCTTGACAAAGTACGTGCATGTACTCCAGCAGGTGGACCACACATCCTCGGATAATTCAGGGACCTGCCATTTCAGTCAAGTTCTTAAAACCCCAGTGGTCAGGCGGATCCCAGAACGTCTCCTCCAAAGCAAAAGACAAATTGAGGCATCTTGCATGTTTCCATAAAGAGGAAAGCACAAGGTCTGGTAGGCTTCTTTGGATTCTGAAGGCGATAAATGCCGCATCTAGAAATACTGCCCTTCTACCGGTGTCCATCGTGAAAATTTGTCAGCTTTGCACGGGGTCTAGAATAGGGACGGACTCTGCAGCTGAACCAGGCAGTGGTACAAACAGCTATTCCACTTGGGCCATGTAATTTGGCAGATGCTATGGTGCTGGAACTATCAGCGGTGGGGACATTGTAGCACAGAGTTTGTGACAAGCTCTAGTGAAAGGGTCACCATGCAGGCCCTTGGGCTTCTAGAGCAAAGACCCTGATCCACAGTGAAGAATTATACGCTTTCTGGAATACTGCTCCTGGTATGCTGCTGGGTCCTGGTAGATTAGAACGATGACCATAGGGTACTAAGTGACCAGGCATTCAGAACTGCCCATAATGACCTCAGAGCTCTGATAGACCCACCGGGTTATAAAGTTGGACAGTCTCAGTAACAATCCATCCTAAGATGAAAGTGTTACACTGGGGGTCAAACGTAAGCAGAACCGAAGGGCACAAGTACCTTTCATAATCAGGTATCTCAACCCCACCCCCACCCCCGCCGCAAAGAACCCGGCGGGAGATACTCCCAGGGCGGAAGTGGACAGCAGTGGCCACAGAGACGTACCGCTTAGCTCTCCCTTCAAGAGAGAACAGCTACAGTTGCAAAGATTGAAGTCATTTGACAGCTTCCATTTCAGTGCCTTCAGGATACACTTTGGTTTAACTGAAACCTTACTCTTCTTAGGCAACCCAAGCCAATGACTAAGCACAATGGAGATATGTTATGGACTGAGTGTTCGTGTCCCCCTCTCACTAATTTATATATTGAAGACCTAACCCCTAAGGTGATGGTGATGTGACATGAATCTCTGTGTTCCCGCCAAATTCATATGTTAAGATAATAATGCCCAGTGTGATGGCAGTAGGTGGGGCCTTTGGGCAGTGCTTACGTCACAAAGGGGAGGTCCTTTGGTCATGAGGGTGGAGCTCTCACGAATGGAATTAGTGTTCTTAGAGCACACACAGTTCCCTAGCCCTTTCTGCCACGTGAGGACACAGCATGAAGCCTGTGACCCAGAAGAGGACCCCCCGCCCGACCAAGCTGGCCTCCTGATCTCAGGCTTCCAGTCTCCAGAAATAAATTTTTGTTGTTTATAAGCTATCCAGTCTGTGGCATTTTGTTATAGCAGCCAGAACAGCCTAAGACAGGCGGTATTTGGAGATGGGGACTTTGACGTTAATTAGGGTTAGATCAGGTCATGACCATGGGGCCCTGGTCATGTGATTAGTGGCCTTATAGAAGAGGAAGAGAGAGAGCTCTCTCTTTGTCCTCACGAACATGGAGGAAAGCCCACATGAGGACACAGACAGAAGGCAGCTATTTGCAAGCCAGGAAGGAGTTCTTACGAGGAAATGAACCCCGTCTAACTTTGATCTTGGACTCGTCAGCCTCTGGAACTATGAGAAAATAAATGTCTGTTTAAAACCCCTCGTCTATGACAGTATATTAATGCAGCCCAAGCAGATGGAATCGGTGTATGGCCACCAAGACCCAACCAGGACTCTTAGTCTTTGCTCCAGATCTCTTCATCAGGCTGATTCAGACTTCGGCAGGTCTGCATTACAGTCCTCCCCTTACTGGTAACTCAAAGGATCTGGTAAGTCAAAGGATCTGTGGTTTGACTTTTTTTTAAATACAAGCAAGCTAGCTTATATATTTGAATCCTCTCCTCCCTTTCCTGGATAAATGATAACGTTCTCCGTATGCTTTCTCCTCCTCACTGTTTACACTTAGTATATTCTAAAGATAACTCTATTGTAATATACAGACAATTTTATTCCTTTTTGTACATCTGCTTCGTACTCTATTATATGAAGGTGTTATAGCTTGTTCATCGAATCCCCCATTGAGACTTCTGACTTGTTTTCAGTGTTTCATTGTCACGTCACCTTTAGGAGGGAGCCTGAGAAGTGGGGCTGCTAAGTCAAAGAGCAAATAATATGTATTTGCTAGATATTTTTATTTTTGTAATTTTTTTAACATTTATTTATTTTTGAAAGAGAGAGACAGAGTGCGAGCAGGGGAAGGGCAGAGAGAGACAGAGAGAGAGAGGGAGAGCGAGAAAGAATCCCAAGCAGGCTCCACGCTGCCAGCACAGATCCCAATGTTGGGCTTGAACCCACGAACTATGAGCTTATGACCTGAGTCAAAACCAAGGGAGGGATGCTCGACTGACTGAGCCACCCAGGCGCCCCAGGTTCTGACTTCTAATCCCAAAATCCATGGCTTTAATTCAAACTCTTGTGACCTCCTTGGACATGCTCTCTTACACATCGTATCATGGGTATGTTGAGGCACATGTACCTGGAGACTGAACAGACATTGACTAGAGAAAGGGCTTTCTAGGCAGAGCAAAAGCATATCCTAAGGTACTGTGGTAGGGAAAGCATTTCCTAAGAGTAGGAACTGAAAGAAAGCTAATAAATTAGAAGCACAAAGAAGAAAAGAAAATAAACTGGAGAGATAGGAGCCAGAACATACAAGGTATGTAGGCTAGATTAAAAATATTTTTTTTATTATTTATTTTTTTTTAATTTTTTTTCAACGTTTATTTATTTATTTATTTATTTGGGACAGAGAGAGACAGAGCATGAATGGGGGAGGGGCAGAGAGAGAGAGGGAGACACAGAATCGGAAACAGGCTCCAGGCTCCGAGCCATCAGCCCAGAGCCCGACGCGGGGCTCGAACTCACGGACCGCGAGATCGTGACCTGGCTGAAGTCGGACGCTTAACCGACTGCGCCACCCAGGCGCCCCCTTTTTTTATTATTTAAAAAAAAAAAAGGATTCCCTACTTTATGTAAACAGGACGGGACCCCTGTTTACGCTGCCAGAGGTTCATCTGAGATAAGATAGTAAGCACTAAGTGGGAAATAAAATTCAGTGGGAAGGACTGGTTGAAGACGTACGTTTCTGAGTCATCTGCTAATGACATAATTTGGAATCACAGGTCTATACGAGAATGTCCCAGTATTGTAATGAGGAGGGGACAGGACTAGATAAAGTCTTAAGGTCCGGTGACATTCACTGCCAGAAAGAGGAAGAGCAGCACACAAATGTATAATCAAGAAACAGCAGCACGTTGTGGGTGTTAAAAGGAAGCCAGGGAAGGAATAGTTAATTGGGTTTAATGAAGCCACAAAAAAATACGATCATTAGACTGAGCAACAGAGCCCTTAGTAACTTCTATAAGGTCACTGCCTGTGCAAGTGGAAGCCTCACTACAGTTTGTCGAGGAGAGAATAGAAGGTAAGAGAGTGGCAGGGCACCTGGGTGGCTCAGTCAGTTGAGCATCCCCTCAGCTCAGGTCATGATCTCGAAGTTTGTGAGTTCGAGACCCGCCTCCGGTTCACTGCTGTCAGCACAGAGCCCGCTTCACATCCTCTGTCTCCCTCTCTCTCTGCCCCTCCCCTACTTGTTCTCTATCTTTCTCTCTCTCAAAAAAATGAACAAATGTTAAAAAAAAAAAAAAAGAAGAAGGTGAGAAAATTGAGACAGCCTTTGTTTTGCTTCAGAGAAGTTTGACTGGGAAAGCAAGTACAGAAGTGTAGAAATAGCTGGAGGCCTGGATGCAGTAAAGGGAGGTCTTTTAAAGGTGGGAAAGTACAGTGAACGCAGACGGGAATAGAGGAAGAGGGGTTATGGCCACAAGAAGGAGGGGAATGAGGAATCAAGGCCCCGAGAAGGCCAGGGGGAATCAGATCCATACTGAGGAATTGGCTGGCCATAGGAGAAGAGACACTCCACCAGATGGAATAGGAGGAAAGGAGAGGAGGGCAGGCGCAGATGGGCTTATTGACCTAGTGATAAGATGACCCAAGAGTGCCCATCTGATGGTGTCTATTTTCCCAATTAAATGCGAAGAGAGGTTGTCAGATGAAGGCGATAGTGATGGGGATAGGAAGTTTGAGGCTAGAGGGTCTACGGAGCAGACACCCGAGAATTTGAAAGCGAGCTGTTAAGAGGAATGTGGTATGACGGTTGCCCAATGTGGACAGCTCATTTTAACTTGTCAGTTGGCATTACCATTCTCCTGTATTTAACATCCTGACTTGTAAATTAATCCAAATTGATCTCTGCAAGAGTTTGGTCTGAATTAACCAGATGATGGTTTCAATTCTCCCCTTATGTCTTAGTCTGGATCTCCCCAAGGCAGAGCCTGAAGCAGAGGGTGTGTGTGCTCTTATTTTATTAAGGAGTACAATCCCAGGGAAGGGGCGTGAAGGGCTAAGGGAGCCAAGCAGGGAAGGTGAGAAAGCCTAAGTGCCGATGGTATATACCAGTTGTTGCAAAGTGCTATTGATTGCTGGATTCAAAGACTAGGCTCTTAAGAATCCGGACATGCTGTTTGTCAGGACTTCCCACTTGGCAGGGAAGGGGGTAGAAAGGAGGAAGATTTTATCCATTGGCTGTGATCTATGAGATCATAGTTTCACCCCCTGCGCTTCTAGGTTGCATCTGTCTGGGTGCATGTGGACCCCTAGTAGGGATGTGCCGGGGTGGGAGGCAGGGCTGGAGGTGAAGTGCTTTCATCTTTGGCCTGTGTGAACTTTGTCAGAGCTCATACAGAGCTGGCCTGCCCATCTATGCCTAACGAGCTGGACTAAGAGGTAGAAACGTCCAAAGAAGTATCTCATATTACTTACACTTCACAATATGGCTTACTGATTTGACTCAAGTCAAGTAACGCTTTAGAAATCCAGCCAACGATGGAAATGAACTAGCTGATTTTTGTTTTAATTTTTGTTTTTTTTAATGCTTATTTATTTTTGAGAGAGACAGAGACAGAATGCGAGTGGGTTAGGGGCAGAGAGAGAGGGAGACACAGAAGCTGAAGCAGGCTCCAGGCTCTGAGCTGTCAGCACAGAGCCCGCCGCGGGGCTCGAACTCACGAGCTGTGAGATCATGACCTGAGCCGAAGTGGGACACTCAACCGACTGAGCCGCCCAGGCGCCCCTGAACCAGCTGTTTTTAAAGTCATTAATAGAAGTCCTCTAACCTGGGTGGTAGGCTGATCTGAGATTTTAAGATGCTTTGTACATAGCAGGAGAAGTTCAGATTTGCTTTGGGCAGACTTACACAGGAAATGATGTTAAAATTATTATTTCAACAGGGCAGAAGAATCTCATGGATTTTGAATGCTGACCTCCCCCACCCTTAATCAGAACGCTTCACTGTCCTGCCATCCAGTGTCCATCTCAGAGGGACGTTTGTAAGGAGTTGCTTTATCTGGTCCTCAGGGGCAGCCCTACCGACGTTTTGTGGCAGGGCAATTTCTAGTTATGGGGGACTACTCCCTGGCATTTGGGGATATTTATGTCCCCGTCCCCCACCTGCCTCCCTCCAGCCCTTGTGAGGACTGAAAACACTTGCACATTTTCAAATATGCTCCAGCACCCCAACCTTTGAAAACCAGTGCTGGAGGGGTTGATGGTGAGCCCCTACCTTATAGATGAGGGAACCAGGGCTTAGAGAAGCTGGATAGCAAGGTCATGCTAGACATGAGCAGGGGATTTGGTACTCCATAAACGTAAGTGCTTTCCTAACTTCCCTCTGCAGAGGGTGTTTAAGTGAGTAGCAAGTTATTTAAGTTAGTGCATGTATGATAGGACACAATTTATTAAATATTTTCACAGAGCTGTGTTTCACAGTGAGGCTCACTTGTCAGATGGTCATGCTAACAAAGAGTAAATGATAGAGAAGTCGATAGAAGAAACGATAGAGAAGTCACAAAGTACAAAGACCATGAGGCGTTTGAGGAAAGATTATAGGAAGAAATTATAAATAAACTGGGCGATTCAGCCTAGAAATTGGAATGAGGATTTGCTAGTGGCCTTCGAGCATATGAAAGATTTTTGCACAGAGAATGGTGTGAATATGTGACATGCTATAAGGTCAGAGATGCTGTGAGTGAATGGTGTTTGCATCGGGATAGTGTTTGTAAAGAGCTTGAAAGCTTACCAGGCCCTTTCATATACATTATCTCATCTAAATAATTTTTCTAGCATTGAGTTGAGTTTAAGGTGGTAGTGTTATATGTACTTGTTATGTACATGCATAAAAATGGGAGAAAACAAACATTACTGATAAAACTCAGAGAAAGGACTACTGAATATAAACATATATGATGATTCGGTTTTAATTAGATAGGAAGATGGGAGTTCATATAGGCAGGCCCGTGTCTGACCATCAGATGCCTAGGAAAGTCAGGGAACCAGGGGCGCCTGGGTGGCGCAGTCGGTTAAGCGTCCGACTTCAGCCAGGTCACGATCTCGCGGTCCGTGAGTTCGAGCCCCGCGTCGGGCTCTGGGCTGATGGCTCAGAGCCTGGAGCCTGTTTCCGATTCTGTGTCTCCCTCTCTCTCTGCCCCTCGCCCATTCATGCTCTGTCTCTCTCTGTCCCAAAAAATAAAAAAACGTTGGAAAGTCAGGGAACTGGCTAATTTTAATGGAAGGTCTATGCATGCATTACAAGACCTGCCTAACCGAACGCACCAACAGACAGACCATCAATCAAAGTGAAATCAAATTCAAAGAGAAAATACGTATCCGTGACATATTGCAGATGGTCACTGAAAACAAACCCCAAATTAGAAGGAGGTGGGAACCAGGATTATCAGGAACGCACGAGGCACAATGCAAAGACAGGATAAAAAAGATGATGTAAGAGAAAACTCTGGAAAAAACAGAAGAATTCTGAGAAGAACTCCTTATGTGAAAAAAAAGTTGCATGCAAGCCAGAACCGTCTAATTCATTATTCATGAGGGATTGTTCGTCGTGTTACCTGTGTGTGTAACCCCAAATAACCAGAAATGACATAAGATGTAAGAATAATTGACTATGTATACTGCATGAATATGTGTTTTCATAGTCACATTATCTGACTGAGTTTTAAATCCAGGAATTCTCTCCTGTGATGGCGCTATTATCCCTTCCTCTTTGACATTATTTATTCAATAAATAGCATTCCCACTGTGTGCCAAGCCTTCTTTAGGCATTGGTGAGACAGTAGAGAACAGAATAAACATATTTTTGCTCTCATGGAGATCACTTTCTTGAATGTGTGTAGGGGGTGGGGAGGGGAGGAACAACAGGTGAACAAAATAAAGAAGTAACATTTGACATTGCAGCGCGTCAAGGGAGGTAGGTGTTACAGAGATGGTAAAACAGGCAAGGAGGGTAGGCACTGTTGGGGCATCCGTAAAAAAATAGTATTTGTTGCTCAGGATAAAATATTCAGTGAAAAGAACAGGTCTGAAACTGCATATAAGTATATTGCCCATTTTTATGTAAAAATACATTTAATACAATAAGCACAGAAAAGAGAATCCAAGGGAATGTTCCTAAAATTAAAGCGATTATCTTTTCAGTTGGTGAAATCAGGAGTGATTTTTAAAGTGTTTTTCTTTATATTTTACCATTTTGCTAGTTTTCTATGTTAGCACATATTACTTTTATAAATCAGAAGCAATACAAAGTTATAATTATTTTTTAAATATGGTTTTCATTTCCACTACATAGAATGGCTCATCCCAGCATAATAGATTTGTGTTACATGTATGGAAGAATCATTTTTCTAGAGAGATAAAATAAAATCTTCTTGAAACCCCAATAATATCTCTTATCATTATCCACTGTTCTCTCTACTAAAGTGTTATCAATTTTTAAAGATCTTGACCCTTTGCCCTGATTTCTCTCCCCTCATTCACTTACGGCTTAGACCACTCATAAGATGTTTACCAAATATTGTTTTGTATTAGTAACCTCCCTTCAAGAAGGAGTGGCTAAGACTCTGGAAAACAGGATGGAGGTTCCTCAAAAAATTAAAAAATAGAACTACCCTACAACCCTTTGGAAAGAGCCCAAATGTCCATCGACAGATGAATGGATAAAGAAAATGTGGTATATATATACAATGGAGTATTATTCAGCAATCAAAAAGAATGGAATCTTGCCATTTGCAACTAAGTGGTTGGAACTAGAGGGTATTATGCTAAGCGAAATTAGTCAGAGAAACACAAATATCATATGACTTCACTCATAAGAGGACTTTAAGATACAAAACAGCTGAACTTAAGGGAAGGGAACCAAAAATAATATAAAAACAGGGAGGGGGAGAAAACATAAGAGACTCTTAAATACAGAGAACAACCTGAGGGTTGCTGGAGGGGTTGTGGGTTGGGGCATGGGCTAAATGGTTAAGGGGCATTAGGGAGGACACTTGTTGGGATAGCACTGGGTGTTACATGTAGGGGATGAATCACTGGAATCTACTCCTGAAATCATTATAGCACTATATGCTAACTAACTTGGATGTAAACTAAAGAATAAAAAAATAAATTAAAAAGGAAAAAAGAGGCAGTGGCTAAGAACACAGATTCCAGAGACAGGCTGCTTGGGATTGAATTCCACCTTGCTACTCACTAGTTGTGTTACTATGGCCAAGTAGCCTAATCTTCCCTTGCTTCCTCACAGAAAACAGGATGTAGGGGCCCTGGGCTCAGTCGATTAAAGTTAAGTGTCTGACTCTTGGTTTTGGCTCAGGTCATGATCTCATGGTTGGTGAGTTCGAGCCCCTCGTGGGGCTTTGCACTGACAGCACAAAGCCTGCTTGGGATTCTTCTCTCTCTCTCTCTCTCTCTCTCTCTCTCTCTCTCTCTCTGTCCTTGTCCTGCTCTCTCTCTCTCCCAGAAGAAATAAAGTTAAAAAAAAAAAAGACAGGATGTGCATAATTCCTATCTCATAGGTTGGTATGAAGAAGAGTGAGTTTATCCATCTAATAGTACTTAGGACAATGGTTGGTATATATTAAATGTTGCTCATTGTTACTTAATTTTCCAGGAGAGGAGGACCACATTTGATAGTTCTCTATATTAGCTCCAACTAAGCACAGTGCTTAGGAAATGCGTCCTATCCATCTTGTATCCCTAGGGCCTAACATGTGGGGAACAGGTGAGCTTTGGCGTGGGGTAGGAGAAAATAAAATGTCAAGCAGTTTTATCTGTTATGTTTGTAATCCACTCTGTCATTCTTCAAGGTAAACAGCAGGTATGAAAGCTGAGGCTCTGAGAATTTAAACAACTTGCCCGAGATCACCCTGCTGTTAAGTGCAAATTAAATCCATGTTTATTTGACTCTATTCGTTGTACTATGTGTTGGAAATAAACGTGAATAAATGGATGAGTGAATCTGAGAAGGATCTGGAATTGTCTTTTGAGCTCCTCCTGTGTTTATTTATTTACCGCTGTATTCCCAGAACTTCGCACAGCGCCTACTTCACAGGAAGCGCTCAATAAATATTTATTGTTAAGTGAATGAACAAATAAATGAAGAGAAGGACAAAGGAACAAATCAAGGAATGAATAGGCAAAATGCCCTTTCAAAATATTATTTTCAGCCTTAATATCCAGTCTCCTACATTCAGTATATGACAGGTTCATGATAAATGCATCCATTCAGCACCTAGAGAAAGTGGAGGAAGTAATTCATTACCTATTTGCTACATGCACAAATTCAGACCAACTGGTACACAATCACCCGTGGTTTTATTTTTATTAAATGAAGAAGTAATAAGTCTCCAGCTGTGCAACCATAAGCTTCATTTTTTTGGCTGTGGGTTCACATGGAATAGGCAAAGGGATTCTAGTAAATTTATATGGTGCATCCCCAACATATTTTCTCTTTCGATTCAAAGAACTTTGGGGAAACATTTTTGTTTATATTTTAGATTATTGTATTTCTACCCCCCCCCCCTAAAAATATCAGTCTCAAGCTGGCAAAAATCTACAGATACTTCTTTTGATTCACACTAGTCCCCCACTTCCTCTTAATATAAGCATGGGAGAAACACCATAAGTTTAAGATAAAATGATTTATTTATAATAACACGTCAACATGATAAAAACACATTAATATATCTGCAGGGTACAATGAAAACCTGCTCTAAAAATCAACTGTAAAAATAACTTTCATTTCGATGAATAATAGTAGATAGCTCTGGAATGAGCCAATACGTGTTTTTGCGAAGAAAGTTTATATCCCACTGGTGCTTATAAAACATTTCTCAATTTATAAAAATATGCTTTTTTGCATGATTTTAGAGTTTATAAAAAAAGTCACGCTGGAAATGGCATAGTATCGTTATGTTTTATACGTGTACATTCTCTCCATTCACACATACAAATCTTCAACATTAGAATGAATTTTGGAACAGGGAGGTTGCTTTCAGATAGTCAAATAACTATAATATGCAAATACTGCAGAGCAGAAATATAAACAAGATGAGTGTTAGTCACAGAGGACTTTAAAATTTTGAGAGCTACTACTAATGCACAATATTGAACAAGAAATCTTTCTCAGTGGTCAAACTAGAACCCTCCAATAAATGAGAAAATACTAATGTTTGGTATTATTATTTCTATTACCATATGCATCTGGGTGTATAGTTACACAAAACACGGTTACAATCCTACAACGCAGTTTCTTTCCTTTATTTTGCTTCCCGTGGCTATTAGTGGAGAGTGAAAACTGTCTGAAGCATTTCATAAGCCTAAAGTCCTATTTCATTAGGACAAAACTCGTCTTCATCGTGTCATTTTCTTTACTGAATTAGATTGGTGGCAATGGATTTTATTGTGAAAATGATTTCTTTTCAATTTTATAATAAAAGGGGAATCATGACAGATACATTATTGTTAATTATTAATGCAAACATAGAGGCACGCAGGCATACCTGTAGGCTATCGTATGGCAAGTATTTGCATCCTTTGCACGCACTTTGGTACAAAAAGGCAGACATTGTGTTAAGAGTGACACACGGCACATATTTGACAATCTATGTGTAACATTTGCTTCTTTGTTTTGAAAGTCACTTCAAAGTCCCCCCTTTTGTTTATATTGCTTATGGTTTTTCTCACAAGCACGCTATGATCAAAAAGTTAATTCTTTTTTGCTATAGTACCAGGCGACCCTAACACTCCAGTGGCTTACATTAATATAGATTTATTTCATGCTCACAGGCCTCTGAGCATCGCCTACAGCTTTGATGGGCTCTATATGTTTTTTTTTTTTTTTTCGGTTCAGGACTATCCGAGAAAGGCTATTTTTTTGGCAGAGATCAGAAGCTTAAGAGGACAGAGCAAACCATGCAAGCATGTTAGTACCTGTTCAAGGATGGGGGTGTATGTCACATCTGCTCACATTCCATTGGTCAAAGCAAGTCACGTGGCCAAGCCCCTCATCAATGTGGTGGGGAAGTATACGCCTCTCCTACACGGGGAGGTGGGGGAGGAAAAATTGGGGGTTAAACGTAAAGTAGTATCATCTGTCTTGACTGCAGATTAAAGAGCCAAGTCATACCCCTGAGTTACAAAAACGAGTTAAATTCTAAAATATCCTTTCAGATTTAAGTAACATTTTAGTATTTCATTGGAAAACCACTTACAAAGGACGTGATTGTTTGGAAGCCAGACTAGCAGTTTAGAGAAAGCGATCTGATACATTAATTAAATCTAAGAAAGTACAGAACAAAACATATCAATTTCTTTCTGGGGCTTCCGTAGCATCTGTGCTTATCTCTATCATTTTACATATTATTATGCCTTCTGATCGTTCATTTCTGAAGACAGAAGCAGTATGTATTATCTTTGCATACCCAAGGCCTAGTCAAAGCCCTGGCATCAAAAAAGCACTTAATAAGTGTCTTTTGAATGACTAAATGAATCCATGCACACAGAAACCAGAATATGTTGTTCTTAATCTTTTTCAATTCTAAAATCATGGGAGAATTAATGTAGTTATTTTTCTCTCCCCTGTTTCCTGTGTGGGACTTCTCACTTTTCCCTCTCTCGGTGAGGTGATTTTATTTTAAATAAAATAAGTTAAGCATGCTTCGTTTAATATACCTCAAGTATTTTCCTGCAGATAAGCTGTGTGCACACGAACATCTGTGCGTGTGTGTGTGTGTGTGTGTGAGAGAGAGAGAGAGAGAGAGAGAGAAATCTGTACAGATTGTATACATTTACCAAATATCTTTAGGGTATTCACTATTCATTTACTATACTATCGATAAAAATCAGTTCTTGAACCGACTTCTTTCCACATTTATTTCTTTTATGATTTGCTTACTGGGAAAACCTTCAGAGAGTCACATTATGTAGTTATGAGCCTGTCAGGAGGTCTATCACCATAACAACACAGTTAAAAAGATTTCAAATAGGTTGTATAATGCAGTCCCTTCACAGTAAACAGCAGACAACAATATACAGGAATGAGAAAGTGATGATAATTCGAAAAAAAAAATGAAAATGGAAACAGTAGAATGCAAACTGGTTTCTATTACCATTCAGCACATAAAATAAACCTTTCGATTTCTATAAAATTATTGTTAGACTCACTTGGCTCAGTTGTATATTTTCCTGATGTAAACCTCACACTGAAGTCATGAAGTATTTTTAAATGAAGTTCATATGAAATTGCATCTTTGCGAGTTATTCACAAATAATGGAGAGATACCATCTCTGCAATTCCCCCTGCTTCTCCAAACCATGACTTTCCAATTCTGTAGCTGATATTAGAGAGATGAAGTATGTGACAAGAGTAGACAGTATTATTTTTATGTTGCTACACAAAAGGAAACAGAATTTGCTCGTGTTTTTTTTTTTTTTTTTTTTTTTTACGTATGCATATCCTCTTCCTGCGGGAAACTTAATTGTTCCTGACAAAACTTTTGAGGACGCGAATGGGTGTGATTTCTTAGTACAAGTCACCTTGGCTTCTTTTTTTCTTATAGGTAAAAATGTGATGACAATTTATTTTATTTTATTTTATTCTATTTTATTCTCTTTTATCTTAATCTCTTTAACATTTATTTATTTTTCGAGACAGAGAGAGACAGAGCATGAATGGGGGAGGAGCAGAGAGAGGGAGACACAGAATCTGAAACAGGCTCCAGGCTCTGAGCTGTCAGCACAGAGCCCGACGCGGGGCCCAAACTCACGGACTGTGAGATCATGACCTGATCCAAAGTTGGCCGCTTAACCACCTGAGCCATCCAGGCACCCCATGTGATGACAATTTAAAGACTAAATGAGGGGCGCCTGGGTGGCTCAGTCAGTTAAGCATCAGACTTCGGCTCAGGTCATGATCTCACAGTCCGTGAGTTTGGGCCCCGCGTCGGGCTCTGTGCTGACAGCTCAGAGCCTGGAGCCTGCTTCAGATTCTGTGTCTCCCTCTCTCTGCTCCTCCCCTGTTCACGCTCTGTCTCTCTCTGTCTCAAAAATAAATAAACGTTAAAAAAAATTAAGAAAAAAAGACTAAATGAATTATCCAAAAATCACAACTTCATGAAATCTCAGATTTGTAATGAATATTCAGAAGATTTTCATTTAGAAACTCACACATATCAGGGCAGAAATAGTAAAGTGAATCAAAATAGTTAACACCCGAAATCTGAAAATTCTTGGCTTAATGCTGAGAAATATTTGGAATATAATAAGATCAAGCTGTTTTTATCTGATGCTTGACTCTATGCTAAGGATTCTATCAGATACAAATTCAGCTAAGACTTAATGACACGAAGCTATGACATAAAGCTCCCAGCAGCAAAGGAGTGAGAACATAAAATTCTTGTAGGGATTTATTTTTTAATGTACGTTTGAAAAATGTTCCTAACAGATGAGAAAAAGTAAGGAGCTATTCATAAAACCTTTGGCTTATTTCCATGAAAATGTTCCATTTATTGAACAGGAAATAAGGTGTAGAATGTACTTTTAACCAAACTAAGAATTCATTTCTCCAATTTATAAAAGCTGTTCATTCCTTCTACTACCAATCCAAACATTTCCTCATCTGTACCTCTCAAGAGGCTTGTGACTCTTTAAAAGAAGTTCAAGAATAAGTGTTTATGGCACCCTCTTTCCTGAAGAGGAGGAAAAAACAATTCCTTTTCAATGTTGCTAAACTCTGGTGGGTGACAAAGCTGGGGGTTACTTGGTGTGATGAGAAACTTGCCAGAGGGGCATGTTCCCAGTTTATTCGTTAACAAGGCAACCTTTTTTAGGGGGAAAGCCTAGAGTTTGCTAGGGTGCATCCATATTTTGTAGAATAAATTTTGCCCTGATGGGGGAGGAGCAGGATGTTGTTAAGACTGTCAGACTTTGGATGCAACAGTCGTAGAAAAACAGGTAAATATAAAAATGCAGAGCAGACTTGGGGCGCCTGGGTGGCTCAGTCAGTTGAGCGGCCGACTTCCGCTCAGGTCTATAATCTCACAGCGCGTGAGTTCGAGCCCCGCGTCGGGCTGTGTGCTGACAGCTCAGAGCCTGGATCCTGTCTCTGTCTCTCTCAAAAATAAATAAACATTAAAAAATGCAGAGCGGACTTAACCAACAAACTGGTTACAGAGGCAAAGGAGGCAAAGTATGGAACTGGTGAGAGTTAACCACAGACAGGTGTCTTTACAACTAATGCGGAAAGTCTTTGCAGCAGGAATTCAGGGCTTTGAGGCCAAGTTTTGGATTCAAGAAACATAGTCAGTGCTGGTACTTAGAAATATGGGACTTATCAAAGACAGTTTTGATTCATTATCTCTCTAAAAAAATCTTCCTTGCCTTCAGGTTATTTTTTTTAAATGTGTATTTATTGATTTTTGTGTGAGAGGAAAGGGAGGGGCAGAGAGAGAGAGAGGGAGACAGAGAATCCCAAGCAGGCTCCGTGCTGTCAGCACAGAGACCCACACCAGACTCAAACCCACAAACCGTGAGATGACGTGAGCCAAAATCAAGAGTTGGACCTTTGACTGAGCCACCCACGTGCCCCCCAGGTTGTTTATTTTAAGCTATCACCACTTGATTCAGCGTTTTCTCTCTAGGCATCACAAAGATACATTAGATTTTCGAGTGAGGGAGTAAAGAAAAGGGCAGGAAGAGTGTATAATCAGACTGTTTTTTTACAAGCCCATGTTTCTGAGAGTATTTATGTCACAGGCAATGAAAAGTAACAAAAGTCCAGTAATTTCTTTCCTATGCAACTAAAGAGAGTTTGGCAGAAAAAAATAAGAGGTGCCATTTTAATTCATGAGTTAAAAAGGAATAAGTCAAAAAATAATGACTTACTTTTAAATTGTTTCATGGTGGGGCACCTGAGGAGCTCGGCTGGTTAAGCATTTGCCTCTTGATTTCAGCTCAGGTCATGATCTCACAGTTTGTGGGATTGAGCCCCGAGACAGGCTCTGCACTGACAGCATGAAGCCTGCTTGGGATTCTCTTTCTCCCTCTCTCTCTGCCCTCCCCCACTCTCTCTCTCTCAAAATAAATAAATAAACATGGAAAAAACAAATTGTTTCATTACTACAAGTCTTCTTGAGAAGGTGAGCTTCAGGGCATTGTTCACGGAATACTTCTTTTGTATGTAGCATGGTAGGCACTAGAAAATTCTTGAGGCTTAAATGACATTCTGAAAGATTAGCATTTAGCTTACCAAAAGAATTCCTCCAATGATTCACCTTTACAATAGACCTGATAACAGTTACCTGAAAAAAGCTACATTAAAATGATTGTACAGCAGCCAAATTATGCAAAGAGCCCAAAAGTCCATCAACTGATGAATGGATAAAGATGTGGTCTACACATCCATTCACAAGGGAATATTACTAGGCGATCAAAAAGAATGAAATGTTGCCATTTGCAACAACATGGATGGAACTAGAGTGCATTATGCTAAGTGACACAAGTCAGAAAAAGACAAATAACATATGACTTCACACATATACAGAATTTAAGAAACAAAACAGATGAATATAGGGGAAGAGAAGGAAAAATAAAATAAGATAAAAACAGAGAGGGAGGCAACCACAAGAGGACTCTTAAATACAGAGAGCAAACTGAGAGTTGCTAGAGGGGAGGCAGGTGGGGGGATGGGTTAAATAGGTGATGGGCGATAAGGAGGGCACTTGTTGGGATGATCATTGGGTGTTGCGTGTAAGTGATAAATCACTAAATTCTACTGAAACCCAATACTGCACTGTATGTTAACTAGCTTGAATCTAAAAAAAAATGGTTGTAAGTTTTATTAAAGAGAATTAGAATCAGATTTAAAGCAAAACAAAAAGAATGCCTTCAAATTTATTTTTACTTTTTTCTTTGTTGTTCCCAAAACAAGACTTGAAAAAGATTATAAAAGGCTGGAAATATACATTTTAAAAAATAGAGGATGATACTTAAGGTGGTTTCTTTTTTTTCCTCCTGAGGAAAAATTTAAAGACCTATTTATTTCCAGGAATATAGTTGAAGATTGCTTTGAATTCTTTTTTTTTTTTTTTCCTGGAAAAACTCATGAGAGATGCTGTGATAAGTTTCTCATTATGCATTACGATTTTTAGCATATCCCTAATCTCTGTCTGCAGCCAAGTAAGCCCGACATTCCACACACTTTGTTACATGATCTATGTGAGATATCAAGAGGATCAAATCAGGAAAGCGTATGAGAGCAGGATCACGGTGGGGATGCCAACCACATGCTCACTTTCTAAATTCTGGCAAGGGAACCCAAGTGTCAACTTTGCACAGAGACGTCCTCCCTACGTGCCTTCTCCCTTTCTCCCAGCGTCAGGAGCAGCTTTCTGGGGCACTTGGATGATCACACAAAGAGGAAAAACAAAGTGGGGGGAAATAAAAGCTGCCTCCAGTCTTTGAAAAAGTGGAAGGTGTTCCCTGAGAAGGGGAGAATTACCCATGCAGGTAGAAGGAGCAGAGAGACAGGTGCTCCAGGGCTGGGCTACTCCGTTACGGTTTGCAGGGATAACGGGTTGGGGCTGAGCGTGCATGATAACTTCCTCCCGGTGCTCAGTCCTCCTGAGACATTTGTTTCAAGTTCTGCGTTGTATAATGGGGTCTAAACCAAAAGAACAAAATCGCCTTTCATTTTTTTTTTTTAACTTTTTAAAGTTTATTTATTTATTTTGAGAGAGAGCCCGTGCATGTGTGAGAGGGGGAAGGGGCAGAAAGAGAGGAGAGAATCCCAAGCAGGCTCCGTGTACTGTCAGTGCAAAGCCCGATGTGGGGCTCCAACTCACCAACTGTGAGATCATGACCTGAGCTGAAATTAAATGACCTGAGCTGAAATCAAGAGTTCAGACGCTTAACCGCTTAACCACTTAACCGACTGAGCCACCCAGGCACCCCCAAGATCACCTTTTCAATTAATTGTTAAAGAGTTGTAGTCACTGGGAGGAAAAAAAAATCCTCCTCCTCAATTTTGGGGATCAAGAAAGCAGCAGTGGGCGCCAGATGGAAAAGCAAGTGCTGGGAAACATGGGAAATGGGAAAGAGTAGCGGTTACTTGGGTTACACAGAGAATAGAGAGGTCAGAACATACTAACACCTCAGGGAAAACTCAGTTCCTGTAAACATTTCTATTTGGTTCCAAGGTTAGTATGGCCTGGAAAAAAGAAGCATATTTCTTTTAAGTGAAACTATTATTTTATTTCAAATTTGGCTTATAAAGGACAATACTAACTTCCTCTAGCCCATACAAATAGATTATTTTTCACTCTAAGCAGTGATAGATAAAATGAGCAGACTAATTTTGGACAAAAAGCAAAGTCTGAAATCCCTCTGAAGTTGGTAATGGGAATAGTATTCCTTCCTTCTTTTATTCATTCATCAAACATTCAAAGAAAGCCTTCCAGGGAGACAAGAGATTGGCATAACTAGTTATCAATAATAGTGTAAATGCAGTAGTTTATGATTGTTTATTTTAACAAAATAAATCATATCAGATTCAGAAGCATTGTTTTTACAGCTCTCTCCCATGGGAAGGGTAGAATTATGACAGGGCTCTAGGAACTAGTGTGCTATTCAAGTATAAAAAAAGAAGAGAATTACAGCTGTATGGGAATATAATGAAGAATAAGATTTTTCTTGTTCTTAGGCTTTTGTAGTCACTCTGTACCAATTACTGTCCTAGAAAGTGGTAATTACACAAAAGAGATATAGGTACAGGTCAACAGAACACTGAGCAAAAGATTCTGGGGGAGTTCTAGCCCAGAGTCATTAGAGAATCCTTAGTGAAGGTGGAAAAACATGGGCATGATTATGTGATATAAGACTTTAAAAGGCAAGATAGCTCTTTATTAAACAATACATTTTTATTTTATTTTAAAAAATTTTTTTAAGTTTATTCATTTTTGAGAGAGAGAGACAAGAGTATGAGCAGGGGAGGGGTAGAGAGAGAGGGAGACACAGAATCCGAAGTAGGCTCCAGGCTCGAGCTGTCAGCACAGAGCCCGACGCGGGGCTTGAACTCACAAACTGTGAGATCATGACTGAGCTGAAGTCGGACGCTCAACCGACTGCACCACCCAGGCGCCCCATTAAACAATACATTTTTAAAGTATATATTAAGAACCTAGGTGATTGGGATACAGAGATTAACAGGATAAAATCCTTGCACTTGAACACTGCAGGGAAGGGATATAAGCACCAAAAGAGGCAGAAGAAACAATGCTATAGAGGAAAATATGACATTAGAGCACAGTATGGTGCTAGAACAGAAGTGATACAGGACCTTACAGGAGGTAAACAGGAAGAACCCCTTTAGGGCTGCCTGGGAGGGGAGAGGTGAATCCAGATAACATTATGCCTGAAGTGAGATTTCATCTGTTACTCATTCACTCCACTGACATGTATTAAGTACATGTATCAACATGTATTAAGTACCATTACCATGTACTGTGTATACAGCTTGCCCTCAAGGGATTAATAGTCAAACGGTGAACCAGACCTATAAATAGGTAAGTACAATGAGGGATTTAATTGTATACAGCACACGACATTATTAAAGACAGCGTGGTCAACTGTATCTGGGACGTTGCAGAACGGCGGGACCGAGGAGGCGAGTTTTGAAACCCGTGGAGGTATTTGTTAGGCAGACCGTGATCAGGAGTACCAACGGCTAAAGGAGTTCTAGACAATGAGAACAAGGAACTTGTCTGCTATAGCTTCATGTGTACACAGAATGGAAAAGACCTACAGGTAAGAAAGATGAGAGAAGAAATGCGATTAGTAAGGAGATTAGAGAGGGCCTTGAATGCAGACCGAAAGAGTTTGAATTTTACTCTTTAGACGAGTACTTTTCAAAGTAGAATTCACTAAGTCCTTGAGTTCCAACGAAATCTCTAAGAAAGGTACTGGGCATGCCAAAAAAGCAGATTTCAGGGGTCCATGAATTCCAGACTATGGAGCTTTAAACATTAATCATTAGGCAATGTAAAGTCTTTGCACGTTTTTATTTTATGTATTTATTCAATTTTATTTTTTTTAAAAATTTGAGACAGAGAGTGCACGAGCAGGAAAGAGAAAGAGAGAGAGAAGAGAGGTTGAGAGAGAGAAAGAGATGGAGAGAGAGAGAGGAGAGAGAGAGTGAGAGAGAGAGGAGAGAGAGGAATATAAGCAGGCTCCATAGCTCAGCATGGAACCCAACGCAGGGCTCAATCCCACAGCCATTAGATCATGACAGAGCTGAAATCAAGAGTTGGATGCTTAGTCGACTGAGCCCCGCAGGTGCCCTGTCTTTGAACATTTTTTAAAAATATTTTTTTATGTTTATTTATTGTTGAGAGAGAGAGACAGAGACAGAGAGACAGAGTGAGAGCAGGGGAGGGGCAGAGAGAGAGGGAGACACAGAGTCCAAAGCAGGCTCCAGGCCCTGAGCTGTCAGCACAGAGCCCGGCGTGGGGCTCGAACTCACAAACCGCGAGATCATGACCTGAGCCGAAGTCAGACGCTTAACCGACTGAGCCACCCAGGCACCCCTTTTTAAATATTTTTTTATGTTTATTTATTTTTGAGAGAGAGAGAGAGAGAGAGAGACAGAGTGTGAGGAAAGAGCAGAGAGAGAGGGAGCCGTCTTGGAACATTTTTAAGGAAGAAAGCGATAGGCTAAGAATTGTTTAAGGAAGATTCATCCACTTAGAGGTCATCCAAAATTGTTCCATTTCTCTCCTAATTCATAAATAAGCAGTCACTAAATCCTATTCATTCTTCCTCTTCAATATGACTCGAATCCACCCTTTCCTCTCCTTCCCTGCGGGAACAGCCAGTGGTTCGAGTCCTTAACCTTTTTTCCCCTGGTCAAATACAAGAGCCTTCTAGCCTACGGTTCCTTACTCTTCAGGCACTTCTATCCATGATTTTGTCCTACCCCTTCTTGCACCATTTTTGCAATCTATTAAAGTGTATATGATTTCCATTAGAGTATAAGTCCAGGTATGAGAGGTCCTGCAGGAGTGTCGAATCAGGATTCACTGCTAAACGTTCCACGGGTGTTCATTCTGTCTTACACCATCATTTCCCCCCCTGCTTCTACGGGTTCATACCAATCAGCACGCAAGCATGTGGCATTTTTCCTCATCCTAAACCATTCCCTCTAGTCTCCACATTCCCCAATTGCTACTACGCCCTGCAAAGCAAACTTCATAAATTTCTCTGCTCCCTTTCGTAGCCGAGAATTGGAGGGAATCGTCTTCTCCTAGGTCTTCGCTTCAATTTTCTCTTCAACTCACTCCATTCACACCACCATCATCATACCACTATCAAGTCCGTGATCAAATCCAATAGTCAACTCTTCAACTCCAACTCACTTAACCTCTTGGTAGCATTAGGCGAGGCTGCCAATAGGGTCTTGAAAGAGTTGCTAATACTTTCTTAAACTTCCTCCTACCTTAGTGGATATTCCTTCTTAGTATCTTTTTTTTTTTTCCCTAACTCCTCTTCCTTTTATAGTTCTCTAAGTCTGACCTACCTCAGTGCGAGAATCTCTTCCTTTTGCTCTTTCTATTGATTCCCAAGGGATCGCCAGTCCCAGGGTATATAAACTGATGGTTTTGAAACTTGAATTACTGTCTGGACCTGTCCCCTGAGGTTCCCATTCTTCTGGTTGACTGCTTACTGGACGAATCCTTTTTGAATTTGGTTAAACTTCTCACACTTACCATGGTCAAGACAGAATTGTGTCCCTCGTCCTTCCCTTCGTCCCAACTGATTTCTCATGAAGTCTTTTGCATGTCAGTCCGTGGCACCCCCGTCCATCTGGTTGTATGGGCCAAAAGAAATCAAAGTGTTTCATTCGTTTCTGTGATTCTTCTCACATCACTCATCCGACCACTGGCAAATCCTCTTAGATAAAGATTGTATCAAAATATATGCCGAATTTGGATGGTTGTCCCCATCCTCACTGCTATCACCCTAGTGTAAGCGCCTATTGGCCCTCAGCTGTTTCTACTACACAATGGCCTCTCAGTTTCTCTGCTTCAACTCTTGTCCCTTTCGACTCTTTTCCACACGGCCATCAGAGAGGTCTTAAGTTTATGATTCATATCATGCCAGTCTCCTGTTCCAAATCCTCCAAAAACTGTGATCACACTGTTTAAAAAGTCCGGAGTTTTTACTATAGCCTAACCAATATGATCTGGCTGTAAGCATTCTTTTCTTTTCCTTTTTTTTAAGTTTATTTATTTTGAGAGAGAGAACCAGTGGGGGAAGGGCAGAGAGAGAGGGGACAGAGGATCTGAAGCTGGCTCTGCAGTGACAGCAGGGGGCCCTATGTGGGGCTCAAAACCCTTGAACCATGAGATCATGACGTGAGCCACATATGGACGCTTAACCAACTGAGCCACCCAGGTGTCCCTGGCTCTAAGCATTCTAATTGCAACCCCATCTATTCTCATTCTTGTACTCACCACTCTGGGCACATTGGTTTTCTTGCTGTATCTTCTGTATGCTATTTGTACTATCTCAGGGTCTTTGCTCTTGCCTCTGTGTGCAATGCTCTGATCTCAGACATTTCAATGGTTCCTTCCTTCATATAATTCTCAGCTGTCTGCTCAAATGCTACATTCTCAGAGAGACTTTCTCTGACAACCCGTATAAAATGCCTGTTCAACCCTTCCCCCTTCCCCACTTTCATCTGTGCATCCATTTACTCTGCTCGTTTTTCTTTACTGCACTTGTCACTAATATTACATTAGATTATATATTTGATTGCTTGTTTATTGTCTGGCTTTCCCCCTAGAATGTGACAAAGACCCTCTCCTTGACAGGATTGTTGTCAGACTCCTCTGAGCCCAATTAGGCCTCACCCTTGGGCACACTTAGGCTCTCCCCTTGGGCACCCACCCTTGGGCAAGAATACTACTAAGTTAGGGGCGCCTGGGTGGCCCAGTCTGTTAAGCGTCCGACTTCGGCTCAGGTCATGATCTCATGGTTCAAGGATTCGAGCCCCGCGTCAGGCTCTGTGCTGACAGCTCAGAGCTTGGAGCCTGCTTCAGATTCTGTGTCTCCCTCTCTCTCTGCCCCTCTCCTGCTCATGCTCTGTCTCTCTCTGTCTCAAAAATAAAAAAAAATAAAAAAGAATACTACTGAGTTAGTTCAGCCAGACTAATAACCCTCACTACTCAACAAAGTTCTTCATCTTTACCATCACCTTGTCCTGTTAAGTCACTTTAGCAAAGAATTACTTTTTTTTTTTTTTTTTTACTATTTTTTAAAAGTAATCTGTATGCTCAACATGGGGTTCACATTCACGAACCCATGATCAAGAGTCACATGCCCTAGCCTTTTAGTAATTTCCTACCCACTGACCCTCCCATCTTGCTCCTTGTCTATAAATCCCTACTTTTCATTATTGTATTTGGAATTGAGCCAGATCTCTCTCCTACTGTAAAACCCCAATGCAATAGCCCTTATCCTATAGGGATGGAGACACAGACACACACGCAAATATATCAATAATATAAATAATATTATAATAATATAAATAATAAAATATACCTTACCTTCCTTAAAATTATATCCTAGAAGAGTGTGTGGCTCTCAGTAGGCATTCAAAACATCTTTGTTCAATAAATGAATATATTTAGAACAAGGAATGATATACTCAGAGAAGTTGGGAATCTTTAATAGATAAAGCTAATTTTATACCACTTCTAAAACATTTCAATATTTTAAGAACAAAGGGTGAAAGGTTTACTAATAAATACTTTAAAAAGTATTAATACGTTTAATTTCATAGAATCACAACTTCAGAGTTAAGAACGCTTCAAGGGCACCTACTGCTCCACATTCTAATTAAAAAAAAAAGAAAAGAAAAGAAACTGAATTCTTTGGTTATTTTTTAAAGGTCTTTATTCTTAGAGGGTGAATTATTTTGTCATTTACAGACCATTTGGAAATTTTGAAATTACATAATTGATCTTAAGTTTGCACTAACTAATCATGTCAAAGCTTTGTAGTTAATGCTAACAGGATTGAGCCAACAAGCCAAAGCATTAACACCCACTTGAGGTCATTAAAAGCGGATTACAAAAGACTTCAAATAATATATATACTATATTGTTTTGTCAAGGGTTGTTTGAATTCCAAAGCACGGCCATAACAAAGTTGATAATCAATTCAAGGTGACATTGATATCTCATTCAACCTCACCAATTTAAAAGTATTTAGTATAGATAGGCACTGAATTCATGCCAGGAGGGAAATAATTGATTTAGCTGATCTAAAAGTGTGTTTGAGCTTTTTTCAGGCAAGCTGTCAACACACACATGAAAGCAAGATTCTAAAAATGCCGTCAGATCCATAATGTTTATACAGCAAAGCAAACAACCTTTGTTATTCCAATTAATGCATCTGCTCTTGGAAGAAATTTGATCCAAAATGTTTTATTTTTCTCAGCTACACTGAAAATTACAATGTTGACTCACATTGAAGCAATTTAGAAATGTACTCAGCCACAAAATGGAAATGGATTACATTAAGTTTAATATCTGTGACTAGGGTACCTGCTAAAAATTACATCTCAAAGTTACATATTATATTTCCTTGAAAGGGTTTCAAGTATTGTCACACATGTTGCATCTACTTATCCTTTTGGAGAAGGTTGGGCCCAGTAATATTATTCTCTCAACCTTACAAACCAGTAATAACAAATGTCAAGAGGTAAATGTGTATAGGGAAAATAATGTACCAAGAGCAGTTTGTTGATACCTTGGGCTATAGCCTACAGTACTTTCTTGTAATCTTATCTTTTTCCTTTGATAGTTTCATTTTAAAATGGGAGTGGGGACTGGGAGTTGAATTTCCTAATAATTGCAAAGAACTTTCAGTATAATCTATTTCAACTCTACTAGTTTTACCAATGAGATATGAAATGATCTGTTTTTTTTTTTTTTTTTTTTTTTAAGTGTATTTATTTTGAGTGAGAGAGCTCATGAGCAGGGAAGGGACAGAGAGAGAGGGAGAGAGACCTAATCCCAGCAAGCTCCATGCTATCAGCACAGAGCTTCACATGGGACTCGATCCCATCAACTGTGAGATCATGACCTGAGCTGAAATAAAGAGTTGGGCATTCAACTGACTGAGCCAGCCAGGTGACCCTAAAGTACTTTTTTTATCAGTGAAATATTTTATCTGGTTATTTTCTTTCAAATACCTTAGGAAACAAATTAAAAAGTGCCAAGATAGACTGGGAAATGTTAACACTGTTGATAATCATCAAGGGTAGGGGTTATTTCTACTACCTAATTTGGTGTATGTTTGGAATTTTTCATAATAAAAATTAGATGATTATTGGTCTTGTAATACATAAAACATACCATCAACACAGTTCATTAATCACTGAATGTCCAACTCTTATTTTATATATGTTTTAAGTTTATTTATTTATTTATTTAGAGAGAGAGCACGTGCGAGCAGTTCATTAATCACTGAATGTCCAACTCTTCTTATTTTATATATGTTTTAAGTTTATTTATTTATTTAGAGAGAGAGAGCACATGCGAGTGTGTGCAGAAAAGGGGGCAGAAAGTAATGGAGAGAGAGAATCCCAAGCAGGCTCCAGGCTACCAGCACAGAACCTGATCCGGGGCTCAATCTCACGAACCGTGAGAACCATGAGATCGTGACCCAAGCCAAAATCAAGAGTTGGACCCTTAACCAAGTGAGCCACCCAGGGGGCCCATCAACTCTTCTTATTTTAAACTTCAGAGCAATAACAGAAATGCCTTAGGATGAATCTATAAGGTCCTACATGTTCTCCCTTATGCCTATTTCCAATCTCACTAATGACTACTGCACTAAAGATGGAAAATTATGCTTTGTAGTTAATACGCATTTGCATAAAATAAAACTATTAATTTTGACTTTTTAATTTTATTATTTTTTTATTAAACGTTTTCAGTTAAGTAATCTCCACACTCTACATGGGGTTCGAACTCACGACCCCAAGATCAGGAGTCACATGCTTTTTGAACTGAGCCAGCTAGGCACCCAACTTCTTTTTTTAAAGTGCTCTTCCCTATATTCTTGTTCCTTGATTCTATGGTTTAGTAACTATTTTGCTTATTTCAATTCAGCAAATATTTCTGGAATGATGTACCACTTTCTATTAGGCCCTAGGAACAGCAGATGGGGTATGTAATTTTTATATGTATCTATCTATGAAATATTCACTTATATATAAGTATATATGAAAAATACATGAGATATTAATATATAATAGAATTGATAGATGCTCTATTAGCTGTATGAAGAAAGTCCTATGGGGACCCCAAAGAGAAATGTGTGATCGAAAACTTGATGAACAATGTCACAGGAAGGACAGAATTATCTTTCTAAGTGCTCTATAAAGAATATTAGGGGCACCTGGGTGGCTTTGTTGGTTGAGGGTCTGACTCTTGATTTTGGCTCAGGTCATGATCCCAGGATTGTGGGATTGAGCCCTGTGCTGGGCTCAGTGCTGAGCATGGAGTCTGCTTGGGATTCTCTCTCCCTCTTCCTCGCTCCTCTACCTTGCTCACATGCCCCCCCTTCTCTCCCTAAAAGAAAATAAAAAATGATAAAACATGAAGAGACAATCAAAGAATATGCTTCCAAAAACGTACACAAGTATTATAGAGGTGTGTGGGACAATTCATTTATAAAAATGTTATTTTTCTGGATTTAGGAATGTTTGTGTTGTCAGCTTCAAAGGATGTGTACATAGTTGTGTTCTCTCTTTCAAATAAATACTCACTTTCATACACAAGTTTGTATTTTTTTTTTCCTTAAAGAGGTCCTGCACATTATATAAACTTCAGGTGCCACACAACGTGAATCCACTTGAGTGCCTGTAATTTGCTAGGCACTATTCTGGGAGCCAAGGATCCATCAGTGAACAAAATAGAGAAAAAAAAAAAAAACCCTCTCTCTTTGAAGCTTACATTCTAGTTAGGAGTGACAAGCAAAACGAAAACATAACAAACAAGGAAATGAAATAGTATGTCAGAAAGTAAGTGCCATGGGGGAAAAAGAAACAGTTGAGAAGGGTAGGGGGAAGGAGAGCGCGCAGGGCAGAGAGTATGGGTGGGCTGGTACTTCCCATGTTAAAATAAGGTGGTCAAACCAGGTAAGTCTCATGGGGAAGTTGACTGAGCAAAGACTTGAAGGAACTGGTTGTTGAGAATACCAGTGGAATCTAGTGTAGTATATTTGGCTAGTGGTAGTCCATTATTCTCTTATTCAGGCTCTGAGTATTTGAAGTAAAATAACCCCAAAGACCCAGTATCAGTGGGTAAAGCAGTTAATAGCTGGAGCAGGGTTGAGAACTGAATGGCTGTCTGGGGCACCAATCTAGAGATAGGTACTAAAGAACATAGGGACACTATAGCATCACTGGAAAATAATCAAATGGGGAATATTGTTATTTACCAGAACATCTCTGTTGGTGGTGGGGGGTCGGTGGTGGTGAGACCTCCAAGGGGCATGGCACTTAAGGAGATTTGTTCTCGTGAACAGTCAGGTTTGTACTCCTGGGGAGGGTGAGGCAGTTGGGAACCACATCCGAAATGCCCCAGGGCCACAGGAGGCTGCTCCCTGCCAATGAGAGAGTGGTGCTTTCCCAGCCTTCTCAGCCCTTAGGGTTCAATCTTGCTGCCAAACTGAGGTCAGGAAGACAGCTAAACGTATAAGCTTGAAGTATACATTGTTGGCCTGCCCTAGACATAACTATGAGAATGGGACTCCAATCGTGAACATTTTAAATGTTCTTAGAACAGCACATTTGGTTTTCTTTGGCAGCTGTGGTATGGTAGAGAGACCAAAGGACAAGTCAGAAGTGCATAGGGGTTCTGATGCGTCTGCCACTTAGCCGATTTAAGTTTTACCATCTACAAAATGGGGGTAATAATAAGTTTCTTTTATGGCAGTCAAATGAGATCATTGTGTTCAAATGAACGTTTTAATCAGCGAAGTATATACTTGTTGGCATAATAATAAAGCTACAAGGTCGTTCACAGTTGCTGGGTAAGGATCATAGTTATGAAGTATATAATAACAAGTTGTAATTATCGAGGAGTAAAGATGGTGTGTAAAATGCTTTAAAATCTCCATTTATAATCTGCCTTCGTGGCGAATCAAGAAAACAATCTAACAGACTTTTCAATGTCTTTCACTGGTATATCAGAAGAAGAGACATACATCATCTGTCTCAAAAGCAAAATTAAGTATTCTGTTTTCTTACTTATTTGAACGAATACCCACATGAAGGTTCAGCATTAAAAATAACTGGCTGTTTTCTCCCAATTGCCAGCTAGGTAGAGTGATTCTTAAATGATACTTCTTGTCAGCAAGAAAGATGATCCCAAGAATGAACGAAAATAGCCTCTGTTCAACAGCTGTGATATTTATAATTTATAAGCTGTGATCATCTCTCATCAGATTGCCTTGGTGTCTGAACAAGAAAGGATGTATGTTTGCCATTTGTGTATCTATCACTTCTCAGAAAATAAACTTTTATTACATTTTATTCCTTCTGATCAATACATTTCTCTCTTTACACATAAACAGTGTGATAAGAGGCTTCCTGTTTGAGGAGCATGACCTTGAAACTCTAGTGTTATGCACAATGTTAAGTATGTTCAACTACTCCGTAAACATTCCGTTCCAGTCATCAAATCATTTTTAAGCACTGAAAGGCAACCCTGAAGACTCAGACTACATGGAAGGAAGAAAGGGAGGGAGGATGGGAGAGATCAATTCATAACGAAATTCTTGTCAGTCTTTAATACTGTGCCTGCGTGTCACGCTTCCAGTTTCCTCTCACCCTTCTCCCCTACTTCGATCTCTTATTTTTCTTTAATTTATGTCCTTATATCGCCCTTGCTCTTCACAATTCTCTAGGTCCTTTATGTATTTTACTTGCTTTGCTCATTACATTGTTTCCCTTTTCATTTCACTATTGCCCCCTTTGGGCAACTCTACGACCAGCTAAATCTACACTTTATATAAGCATATGCTAAATTACAATCGAGCAAAAATCGTGACTGTGCGTTACTGGAGAACTAAATGCAAATCAGAACTGAGAGCTCTTGGGGAGAGAGCTCTTGCACCACAGGGCAAGAGAACGGAGAATTACAAAATGCACAGTGGAGAACTGAAGAGAGCACAAGTATTGCGTCCTCTGTGTGCCAAGACCTGCATCAGAAACACCCCGCCCATGACTCGAAAAACTTCCCCCTAGCGCTCCGCAGACTGACCTTCGATCGAGGCCCTTCCCCACCGCCGCCTCCCCCTGACGTCCCTTACACCCGCACTTTAGACTTCACGTCCCTCTCTCCCCACACCTCAGGCCTGCCTCTCTTCAAATTCGATTCCCACGTCGCCGCACGCCGACGCTCGGCCCCTCTCGGCTCACACGTTAGCTCCCCTCGGTTTCTCCCACGGCGGGTTCCGAAGCCGGCTCCCGCGCTAGGCGCCCCCCACAGGTCGAGGGGGCCACCCCCCTCCCTGCCCCGCTCCCTCCCCCGCTCCCTCCCCCGCACACCTGGCTGCCCCCAGGCCCGCCCCGCCCCCCTCCGGCGCCCCGCCCAGCCCCCAGCCGCAGCCGCTGCCGCCGCCGCCGCCGCTCGCGCCCGGACGCTCCCACGCCGCCGCCGCCGCCGCCGCCGCCACCGGCCACCGCCACCGCCTCCCGCGCGCCGCGCCCGCCCCGCGCCCCTCGGCGACTCGGGCCTCCCCCCACCCCCCCGCCGCGGGCCCGCTGCACTGTGGGTAGGCGGCGGCCACACTGAGGAGCCCGCGGCGGCGGCCGCACTCGCACTGAGGAGCCGGCGGCGGAGCGAGGCTGCGCGCGCCGAAGATGGCTGAGAAGCAGAAGCACGACGGGCGGGTGAAGATCGGACACTACGTGCTGGGTGACACGCTGGGCGTCGGCACCTTCGGCAAAGTGAAGAGTTGAGTACGCGCCGGAGGCCGCCGCGCGGGGCTGTCCGCTCGCAGGAGGCCGGGCCGGGCGGCGGGAGCCCGGCGCGCCCAGGGCCGCGGGCGGGCGCGGGCCTGGCGGCAGGTGGAGCGGGCCCGGGAGCCCCGCGAGGGCGGGCGTGGGGGCGGCGGCGGGGACGACGGCGGGCCCGGGGTGTAACCGGCGGTCCGTGCCCGGGTGGGTGACGCCGGAGGTCGGGCTGGGGGGCAGGGTGCCTTGCAGCGGAGTCGGTGTGGGCGGCGCCGGGGAGTAAGACCCGGTGCCGGTGAGCGAGTTTCCAGCGCCTCAGGTGCCTTGCTGGGTGCTTCGCGTGTGAGCTCATTTCATCCTTGCGGCGACTCGGCGCAGGTGTTGTCCTCACCTTCAAGGTGGGAAAACGGGGACCCCTAGAGGTTTGGGAACGAGCCCAAGGTCACACCGAAATTGGCAGAAGCAGGATGAGGTGCAAAATGTCTTCCAGTACTGGCCAGGACGGGAGGTGCCTGCCGTCCGACGCTCGTGCTCCGGGACTCGGGTTGGTGGGGCGGACGCTTTCGGGCAGGTTCCCAGGGCCTGCAGGTGGGGGCGTGAACGCAGGGAGGCCGCTGCAGCGGGTCTGGGCTCGGTTAGATCTGGGGGTCTCAAGGGTGCTTGGCGTGTGGAAAGAAGTCTAGGAAGGTTTTTGGAATGGGGACAGATTAAAGGTTCCTTGGTGTTGGCCCTCGGAGCGTGCTGGGCTCAGGAGGCCAGAACTGCTGAGACCTGTCCAGCTGAGGTCTGTTTTCTTGGTGATGGGATCCCATTTTGGGTGTAGAAAAACAGGCTGCTTTTGAATGTCATTTTATTTATTTATTTTTTTTTTACTTGTTACTAGTTAAGTATTGAACCTTTTTTTTTTTGATGTTAATAGGAGTCACATGGGGTTTTATTAATCTGTCCTGTCTTCAGAATTAGAGCCAGCTTATTAGAAATACTTTCCGTTGGATTGTTGTAAATCCAGAATTACAAGTCAAACGTCAGCTTTTTTCTTTTGCTGTAGGCAGTCTGAGATTTTACTCTCAGGCCTTTAGTTCCCTGTAAACTTCATATTTTAAGCCTCAAGTCAAAGGTGTTAAATAGGTAGAAGGAACTCGTTCATTCCCGTGGCATAGATCATCTTATTTACTTGCACGTGTCTGATGCTGTTTTATTCGGAAGGCACTGGCCGAGCACCTGCTGTGTGCTAGACATCATTCTAGGCCGTGGGGATACAATAAGGAACACAGCCACATTAAAATCTCTCCTTTGGGGCGCCTGGGTGGCTCAGTTGGTTAAGCCACCGACTTCGGCTCAGGTCATGATCTCGCGGTCTGTGAGTTCGAGCCCCGCGTCGGGCTCTGTGCTGACAGCCCAGACCCTGGAGCCTACTTTGGATTCTATGTCTCCTCCTCTCTCTACCCCTCCCCTGCTCACGCTCTGTGTCTCTCTGTCTCTGGATGATAAATACACGTTAAAAAAAAATAAATAAAACCTCTCCTTTTGTGGAGCTTATGTTCTAGTAGGAGGAGACAAAAGATCAGAATATATGTGTAAAATATGTAGTCTGTTTAGTGCTGCTGAGAAAAATGAATCAGGGAGGAGAGAGTGAGTTTTGTGAGGTTAGCAGTTTTCAATAAGGTGGTCAGGCCAAGTCTCACAGACAAGGTGGTATTTGGGTAAAGACCTGAAAAGTTTGTAAAAATCTTTGAAGTACTATGTGCGCCATAAAGTCCTGGGGTATTATAAAAGGCTTCCTAGAGCGGCTAGCCAAGAGGATATATTTAGGATGAAAATAGGAAGATCCAAGCCTTAGATTCATGCCTGTAAGGTTACTTGCCATTCAGTGTCATTACTGAGGGCTACCGTGTCATGACATCCATTTACTCAGGCAAGCTGTGCCTCTGCCATCTGGGCATGTATACCCTCAAAGTTATATAACTTACCCTGCATCCTTTCAAACTGTGTTAAAATGTTTGTCGTTTTGAATTCTTACATAATTTGAGTGTAGACGAAAACACCCATCAGATCAACTGGCCCATTGTCAAAGGACGACTTAAATCTCTTTTGTATATACTCTTGAGCAGCTTCCAGGCCCTGGCTTCTTTAAATACAAACCAGTGGAAGGTACGCTGATTTATGAGAAATCCTTTTCCTGGAGGGCCCAGTCTAATGAACAATCGGAGGAGTGTTTTTAACACCATGTTGGAGCCTCTCTAAAGTTAGACTGTGATTTCCCATCCTGGATTAGAAGTAGTACAGTTGCTCAATAAAAATGGTAGAAATTGCTGTAGTCAGTCTTATTTAATTCTTCAGGGGGCAACAAACAAAAGTACACTTTTTTTTTTTTAATTTTTTTTTTTCTCAACGTTTATTTATTTTTGGGACAGAGAGAGACAGAGCATGAATGGGGGAGGGGCAGAGAGAGAGGGAGACACAGAATCGGAAACAGGCTCCAGGCTCCGAGCCATCAGCCCAGAGCCTGACGCGGGGCTCGAACTCACGGGCCGCGAGATCGTGACCTGGCTGAAGTCGGACGTTTAACCGACTGCGCCACCCAGGCGCCCCAAAAGTACACGTATTTTTAAAAACTTGTATTTTTGGGGGCGTCTGGGTGGCTCAGTCGGTTCAGTGTCCAGCTCAGGTCATGATCTCACAGTTTATGACTTCAAAGCCCACATGAGGCTCTCTGCTGTCATCGTGGAGCCTCCTTGGGATCCTGTCTCCCTCTCCCCCTCCCCCACTCTCTCTCTCAAAAACAAACATTTAAAAAATGTGTTTTTTAAAAAGAAAAATATACCTTTATTGAGGCATGTTTACGTATCATAAAATTCACCCATTTCAAATATATGATTCATTAATTTTTAGTAACTTTATTGGTGATGCAGCCATCATCATAGATGGAACCAACATCAGCTTTAAAACATTTTTATCACCACAGTAAGATCCCTCATGTTCATTTACAGTTCATCTTTGTTCCCACCAGCAGCCTCAGGAAACCCCTAATCTGTTTTCTGTCTGAATAAACTTTATTTCTCTGGACACTTCTGATAAATAGGATCATTCAATATGGAGTCTTTCATATTTCCTTTAACGATGTGTTTAGGCTTATGCATGAGGTAACGTGTCAATAGTGTATTCCTTTTTATTGCTAAATAATGTTCCATTGTGTGGACATGCCACTTTCTGCCTGTACATTGACCAGTTGATGGACACTGTTTTCAGTTTGGGGCTATTACAAATAATGCTACCACAGGGATGCCTCGGTGACTCAGTCAGTTGGGCGTCCGACTTCGGCTCAGGTCATGATCTCACGGTCTGTGAGTTCGAGCCCCACGTCGGGCTCTGTGCTGACAGCTCAGAGCCTGGAGCCTGCTTTGGATTCTGTGTCTCCCTCTCTCTCTGCCCCTCCCCTGTTTGCGCTCTCTGTCTCAAAGATAAAAATGTTAAAAAAAAAAAATTTACGAATAATGCTACCACAAATAATTGGATGCAAATCTTTGGGCACATGTTTTCATATATCTTGGTCAGGTACCTAGGAGAAGAATTGTTGCGACATATCATAGTTTGTGTGTTTAGCTTTTTGAAAAACTGCAAACTTTTCAAAAGTGGTTGTACCATTTTACTATCCTACCCACAATGTATGAAGGTTCTCCTTTCTCTACATCCTTACCAACATTTGTTGTTGTGTGTTTTAAAGGCATTTTGATGGGTGGAAATGGTGTCCATTGTGCCTTAATATGCATTTGTTAATGATTAATGATACTAACTATCTTCAGATACTTATTAGCCATATATTTATTGTCTTGGGTGAGATATCTCTTCATATCTTTTGCTCATCTCATGAGCTGAATTATAAGAATTCTTTACAAATTTTGGGTCCAAGTCCCTTATTGGATGCAGTTTGTAAATATTTTCTCCTAATCTGTTTGACTTTACATTTTCTTAACGGTGTCTTTTGAAGTTTAAAAGTTTTGAATTTTCATGAGGTCCAATTTATTGATTCTTGTTTTTATGGACCTTGCTTTTGATGCTATATCCAAGAAATCTTTGCTTTAGATCTCAAGGATTTTCTCTTATGTTCTCTTCTAAATATTTTGTTTTAGCCCTCACATTTAAGTGTATGACCCATTTTGAGTTAATTTTTGAGTATAAGAGGAGGTTCTAAGATCAGCTTTTTGAATGAATACCCGGGGCGCCTGGGTGGCGCAGTTGGTTAAGCGTCCGACTTCAGCCAGGTCACGATCTCGCGGTCCGTGAGTTCGAGCCCCGCGTCAGGCTCTGGGCTGATGGCTCAGAGCCTGGAGCCTGTTTCCGATTCTGTGTCTCCCTCTCTCTCTGCCCCTCTCCCGTTCATGCTCTGTCTCTCTCTCTCTGTCCCAAAAATTAAAAAAAAAAAAACAAAAAAAACAAAAAAAAAAAACGTTGAATGAATACCCAGTTGTTCCAGTACAACTGAAATATATTGAAAACATATTTTTAATTGTTATATAGATTTAGACCTTGTAAATTTAATTTCTACTAAATAACTTAATGATAGATGATTTAGTTGTTTTTTTTTTTTTTAAGTTTTTTATTTGAGAGAGAGAGGTAGAGAATCTCAAGCAGGCTCCATGCCATCAGCACAGAGCCCGACGTGGGGTTCACCTCAGTAACTGTGAAATCATGACCTGAGCCCAAATTCAGAGTTGGACGCTTAACTGACTGAGCCATTCAGGCGCCCCAGTGATTTGGTTTTATATGGTTTTAAAAACATGGAAATGGAAGAGTAAGTAGCATTATTTTTGTGTGTGCCTTTTCTCTTTAACTGTTAGGCTAATTACAGATTTTTAAGATTTAACTTGGTGTATCAACTTACAGGCCAACGTTAGGTACGATAAGCAAAAATTGAAAGTGGCATAATTTTCATTTGATAGCACTGGTTTCAAGTCATTTTTTAAAAGTATAAAGAACTTTTCTTTTTGCTGTTAAATAATGAAAGGTTTATTTAAAAAGTTCGAAACTGATTTTCTCCATTGTTTTGTTAGATTACCAGAGAAGTGCTATGGAAACAAGTGATGTAGGCTGACAGAATTTAAAAGTAATGCTTTTTATCTACTTAAATTTTTTCTCCACATTGATTTAGTTCATATTCTTTCCAGGGTAGGGTAGAACTGCTTGAGAACTGTTGAAGAGCTCTTGTAATTGGACTTGTTCAGCTCTTATCTCAATAGTAAAGATGATAGAAATACAAGAATAGATTTGTTGTTTGTGTTATACAAAGACTGATTCAAGAATATATGTAATATAATGCTAATTATTTATTTGAAAAGCAGCCTGCGTTTTCAAGGTGAGTACTGATAGATTTGGTTTATGAAATATTTACTCTTTGTCAGAAGACACCACTGGATACTTTGCAATCACATTAGCCTTTTTCTAGCTAGTAGTTTCATCAAGGAATTACCTTCTCTGTTTTTCAGATAGTTCTGTGAATGGCCCACAGAATTGGCTTTCAAGAAATTGTACTAATTCCCCACTTATTTATTTACTGTTTCCTCACTTAACAGGAAAGATAAGCAGATGGAATTTTTATTACATTTTTTAAGTAGGCTTCACGCCCAGTGTGGAGCTGAATGTGGGGCTTGAACTCACGACCCTGAGATCGAGACGAGCTGAGATCAAGAGTCTGAGGCTTAAGTGAGCTCCCCAGGTGCTCCTTTTTATTACATTTTTAAAAACAAGCAGTGTTACATTTTTTGAAATGTAATGAGTTCTAAATGATAAGTTGAATATTGGACAACTACCTGGTCAGTTGGTGGACCAGAATGTTGTACCTGTGGCATACTGGCCCCTGCTGGGATTGTTTTTGACTTCCTGGGCCTTGTTTTCTTTTTCTCCTAAAGGAGAGCGCTAGAACATGTAATCTTTTGGATCCTTTCCAACTTTAAACTGATTTTTAAAAAGATTTAATTCCTCCAAATGGGTATTTTTAATTGTCCCTTCTCGATTAATGGAAATTTGAGTCACTGAAGACCAGAGCTGAAATGTAGATGTAATGGAGAACAAAAGAAAATGGAAACACATCTGTAACAATTTAGTGATAAAAGCTACAACTCAAGGGGCACCTGGGTGGTTCAGTTGGTTAAGCCTCTGACTTCAGCTCAGGTCATGATCTCACTGCTCATGAGTTTGAGTCCCATCCTGGGCTCTGTGCTGACAGCTTGAAGCTTGAAGCCGGGAGCCTGCTTCAGATTTTGTCTCCCTCTCTCTGTCCCTCCCCTGCTCAAGCTCTTGTCTGTCAGTCTGTCTCTCTCTCTCTCTCTCTCTCAAATATAAACATTAAAAAAAAAAAGCTACAACTAGACTCAGTTTTTTAATATTTTAAGTACTATAAAATGCATTTGATTTTATTTATTCCCCAGAATAATCTTGAGTTTGTTATTATCTCCATTTTACAAATGACGAAATTGAGAATCCTATACTTTAAGTGACTTGCTCAAGGTCACAGTGCTAGGTAAGTGGCAGAATTGGCAATCATAAGCCAGATTTTCTGACTCCAGAGTCTGTGTTCCATGCAGTGTAAAGTCAAGATGCATAGTGTGTTGTTTTGAGTTTTAAATCTACAAGAATGTAATTTCACATATCTGTAGGTATTCATCAAGTATTAAAAAAGATTGATGTTTCATTTTAGTTCGCATTTAGAATAAAATTGTTCTTTGAAAATCCATCATATGCATGATTAAAATTTATTTTTTCATATTCCTAACTTTAATGCCTTAATCCATTCCTTACATGGATGAACATGCTGAATTCTGACAGTTTTAAACCAAATTTCTTGTAAATACCAGGTATTTCAGTTTTTTCTTATTATGAAAGTAACCCTGACTAAAGATTACCAGTAACCTTTAGTAACCAAAGTAAAGAGAACTTACAAAAACGATTTGATGTCCTAGAAGGAACATAGGTCTAAGAAGGCTTTTTAGCCCTGGATTTTAATTCCATTTTTACCACTAGTTATATGGCTTTGGGAAAACTAGTAACCTTCTTTGAGCCTGTTTCCTCCTTTGTAAAATGGCAATAACAGCATTCGGCCTACTGCCTTCTAGAATTTTTATGAGGATTAAATGAGGTACATAAAATGGCTTTAAGAATGATAAAGTGGCAGTGTTGAGAAGATGCCTGGGTGCATGGGTGTTGTGAATCAATTCTGCAGTCTCTGTGAAGTGTTAGTGTTTGCTGTGTTCAAATATGCCTTCAGTTCTGATAGAGACATGGAGACAGAGCTGTAACAATTTGCCCCTGTTTTTTGGATGCCTACATTGAAGGAAGTTCTAAATGACTAACTTGCTTGTGTTATGTGATAATTACTAATTTTTTTTATTGAAATGCAGTTGTTTTTGGTAAGTCATGTAATTTTTTCCCCACAAACATGAAAAATGACTAAAATAAGAAAAAGGCAAGTAATAGTGGATGTTCATATAACTTACTAGCTGAACTGGTTTTACTTTTAAAATTATTCAGATTCTAAGCAAGTGTTAAACAGTAGTTCCAAATAATAAAGATATATTTCCACTCAAGTACTAGAAGGTTAGTATTTAGGGGCTCCTGGGTGGCTCAAGTCAGTTAAAACGTCCAACCTTGGCTCAGGTCATGATCTCATAGTTTGTGAGTTCGAGCCCCACGTCTGACTCTGTATTGACAGCGTGGAGCCTGGTTGGGATTCTGTGTCTCCCTCTCTCTCTGCCCCTCCCCTGCTCTGTCTCTCTCTCAAAAATAAATAAATGTTAAAAAAATTTTTTTAGAAGGTTAGTGTTTGAATCAAAATCAATTCAGTGGTATCTCTCAAAAATTGGATAAAGGATGTGGTATTTAGACTTTTTTCTCCCCCTGACTTCTGTATCGCGTAGATGATTTCAGCATTGATAATTTGGTCCTTAATTTCTGAATGGATTTTGTTCCTTTTGTGTAATCAGTTCACGGGACTCTCAGAAGTTGTTTTTTTCCCTTAAGAAACAATGTTAAAAATGGTGGATAGGTTCAAAGTAAGTGCACAAAGGCAACATGGTATATAGTACAAAGACCATTGGATTTGGAAGACCTGGGGTGGAACGTTTGCCATGTTGTAAGTCCGCTGAGTGGCCTTAAACTAAAGTCACTTGATCTGTAAAAAAAGGGAATAATACCACATGTTCTCGTACATTGTTGTGAGAAGAACATGAAAAAATGTAGGTGAAGAGACCCTCATAAGTCCTTAACTCTTATGTAATTTTATGTAAGTAGGTCTTATGTATATAAACCCCATAATTAGTTGAATTCTGAGAATAACCTGTGATCTGGTTCTGAGACCAGAAGTTTATTTAATGAGGGGGAGGAAGACTTTATGATCTTCTGTTTAGTGTTTCCCAGCTCTCTTCTGATATTTTTTTCTGATGTGTTCACAAAACTCTGAGTCTCTAGATGCTGCTCACTATCACCCTCTCCTATACACTACTCCCCGTGCGTAGGTGTGAACGTGTAACTGACTTATATTCCAGATCCTGTGGCTGCAATCACAGATCTCTTGAGAAAAGGAGGCAGAAGTTAGGAGAAGGAAAAGAATGTGAGCAGCAGCTGGCATTTTTATTTATAAAGGGTATTTTTAAGGCTCTACTTAGAGTAGAACCAAAATTAATACAGTTCATTTTTTTAAACTACAGAAAATGCACTTTGTGTTCAAAATGTCTTTGTACCAAACTTTCTCTTAGTATATGTGTGTAAATTCAGAGAGGATTTTGGAAGTTTGATCATAGACTGAAGTAATTACTTCAGTTCTGTGGACTTTATCCCTTTCCCATGCTGACACAGCACTGCTTATAGTGTTTCTTTGTTTGTTTGTTTGTTTGTTTTGGTAAAAACATGCCAAAATATTAATTTATCTTGTCATCCATGTTAGTTTTCCTTAAAACATTTGGTAGTATTTGTAATGGTGACACCCATTTATTCTTCTGGGATTCTTGTACTTTCCTTGATGATAGGGAAAATATTTTATAGAGAAAGTAATTTTTTTGAGTCAGGCTGATAATTTGACCTAGCAGAAGATCTAATCTCACATCCTTTAAGAGATAACGAGTAAGTGGGTAGCACAAGATTCCTAAATTACTCAATATGTTATAAGTAGAGCAAATCTACCTGGTATATGTATCCGATAAAAACATAAGAGCACCTTGAATCAGGTTGAATGGATTTTTATCTGTTAAATGGCTGAAATGCATATACAAAGCAATGTGTTTATTTTGAAATGTAGTGAGCCGTTTTATTTTTAGTATAGTGTATTAAGGAAAGAATTTCAGGCAGCTCTTATCTCTGCTAATAATAGAAACCTTTTTCACCCCTTCAAGGGAACAGTATTCTTGCTTAAGTGCTGTCTTACGTTTAACCATGTTTGCCTCTGATAAATTTTACCATATTTTTTTAGGTGGTGCCTTTGTTTTTAAAGTGGTAATCTTTTTAAACCTGCCATTAGGTTTTTTTTTTTAAACAACTTCTTATATGGTTAAGGAAAATGGTCAAATCTTGCAATAAACATGTCTCAGTCTGAATGCCCATGTATTAACTTACTAAGATACTTCTTTTCAGAAAATTTTCTTCATATTATTTATACAGTCTTATATAGTATTAAATACATGATCAGTAGTATTAAATATATGTTCACATTTAATGTCTCTTAACTCCTAAATTATGAATTAGTTATAAGGTAGTTTATCTAGCTGTCATAATTGAAAATCATGGAATTAAAAAATTTGAATATACCATATTTTTTTTCCAAATTCTCATTTTACTTGATAAATACTATAAATATCAGTTAATTTCATTTTCTTTTTAAAGGTGTTTGAATATAGATTGGCACTATATGGTATTCCATACTTCACTTCTCCCAGGCTTAGTTAATGAGATAATAAAACTGATATGTGTTTAGCATTTACTGTGCTTAGTCATTTTGGATTTTACGCAGAATATTTTTACCAGTATTAAAAATGTGGCAATGATGCTGCTACAGCTGATTTACTAATTTAAAACAAAGTGGGAAATATTCATTGGGAATTTACCTAAATGAATCTTGTCTCACATTTGAATTCTAAGTCAAATATATGATGAATCCACCTTTTACTCAGATTGATATCAGCTTCTACCTAGTGCTCTACTAATTCACCGTTAGACAGTGTAACAGTTATAGTATATGTTGTAAACTTGATTTCAGCAAGAATTTGACTTTGTGTCTTACAGTAACTTTGTGGATAAGATGAAGAAATGTGCTGTATGTGGTTTATTGCTGCTGAATAACTATTCCCAAAGAAACAAGGTGTCATCCTAAGGGGAAATCTTGGACCTTGACTCTATTTAATTAGTAATATTTCCTATTTGGGATGGTACAAAGCTAGATGAGGCGATTAATAGACAAATTACAAAAGCAGAATTTAAATTTATACTAACACTTAGACTGCTGTGCAAAAACCAAGAAGGTGAAATTGAATAGGGGCAAGTGTAAAATCTAGCACTTAAGTTAAAAACAAAGAAGAGGTGCATAAAAGACTAGAACAGTTTGACACTCGTTCTTGAAATGTTGGAATTTTAGCTGACTATAAGCTGAGGAAGTGTATGTTTTGAATGCTTTAAATGTAAAAATTGTTACCACATGGAAAATAGATGCATAGAGACCATATTAGCTGGTAGTTTTAGAGGGAGTGTAGTTCTGTACTTGGGCTTAATCTAAATTTTGAATATTGAATTCATTTTTTGGCACTACAATTTGCAAAACTTAGCCAATCATATTTCAGAGAATGACCCTTATAATTAGGAAGCCCCAAAAGAATGCCATGTGAAATACAGTAAAGGAAACATTTTTTATACTATAGAAAATGTATTTTCAGTGTGATAGATGTTTTTGAATAGCTGAAGTACCATCATCTAGCAAAAGGAGTCACCATGTTCAGTGATGTTTTGAAGGATATAGCTAGTACTATTGGGTGAATATTTTAAGAGGCAAATTATAATCCAGAATAATGAAGATCTTTCTATCAAGGAGCTTGTTTAGGAATGGTACAACTTATACTCTAAATCAGTTAGGTTTCTTTTTTTTTTTTTTTAATTTTTTCTTAATGTTTATTTTTGAGAGAGAAAGCACAAGCGGGGGATAGGTAGAGAAAGAGGGAGACACAGAATCCGAGGCAGGCTCCAGGCTCTGAGTTGTCAGCACAGAGCCTGATGTGGGACTTGAACCCACAAAGTGCCAGCCAGTTCATGACCTGAGCTGAAGTCAGGCACTCAACTGACTGAGCCACACACACGTCCCCAGATCGGTTAGATTTCTGTCATTGACACATTTACTTAGATCCTGTATGGTTAGCTATCAAAATTGTTGCCACGAAATTCCTATTTTGAATGGAAGGTTGGCATAAATAATTTATAAAGTTCTTTTTAACTTCAATATTCTATTAGTGCATGAACATTTTTTCTAATGTGATTAACTTCCACACCTGCTGTGACTTTAAACTTTTATCAAATCAACCTCCTAGTCAAGAACAATTAGAAAACTTGGAGGAAATGAAAAAAATCTGTTTGAAGTCAGCCAAGACTTGGGTGGTCATTGTCCCAGTGAGAAGAAAAATGTATTGGAGTGAGTCTGTTACTTTGGCTTTTCTCTTGGTCATTTGCTAATTTGTAATTGTGGTACATGTGAAAAGCCAAACAGATAGCAGTGGCTAAAAGGCAGAAAAGATGAGCAGAACTTGAGTCTTGGTGAGAAGGCAGTTGACAACTTATCAAGAAGGAGAGCCCCTCGTAAACAGTTGGGTTTCTGGTTGCAGCCCTCTGAGGACCGAAATCCTTTTTAGAATCAGCTTAATTTCACACTTATTAAGATGATCTCCTTCCTATCTTTATTCTTTGGCGGAAATAAAATCATCTGGAGCTTGTACAGTTTTTTCATGTACGGTGTTCAACATTCTAGGAGACAAGGCCAAGATAACAGGAACAGACTCATGGGTGATTCAGATATTAAAGTTATCAGACATGGACTTTAAAATAACTTATATGTTAAAGATGGAGAATTTTAGCAGAGATCTAGAATCTATAAAAATAGGGAATTCTGTAACTGGAAAATATAATAATTGAGTTAGGACTCCATGGATGCTTTAAAGCAAATTAGATTGTGTTGCAGAGAGAATTGTGAACTGGAAGAAAAGTCAGAAGAAACATCCAGACTGAACCATAGGGAGACAAAGTGATAGAAAGTGAAAGAGACTTATAGAAATAACAGTGAAAAGTCTAACATGTGTTAATGGAACCTGTAGAGAAAAAAGTCATTGTAGGCTTAAGGTTTTTTTCCCCCTTGTAGAAAGGTGACCTCAGACGTACTTTCTTCTTCTTTTTTTGAATTTATTTTTTTAAATGTTTATTTATTTTTGATGGGGAGAGAGACAGAATGTGAGGTGGGGGAGGGGCAGAGAGAGAGGGAGACAAAGAAACCAAAACAGTCTCCAGGCTCCCAGCTGTCAGCACAGAACCCGATGTGGGGCTCAAACTCACAAACTGTGTGATCATGACCTGAGCTGAAATCAAGAGTTGGACACTGAACCAGTTGAGCCACCCAAGTGCTCCTACCTTCTTTTAATGTAGTTTCTTTTAACATATACCAAGATACCAAGATGTGATTTCTCAGTTCTGTTACCACACACCAGTATTTACTTTGAAAATGACCTGTGATTGTTGAATTACATGTGGACTGGGAGGTCTCTGAAGGGACGTGTAATACTCCAAGGAACTATATTACTACCTCACTGTTGCACCAGCATTAAACTTGTGTAGAAAAAGATATTCCAGCTCCCCTTTATGATGTCTCTTCTAATTCAGTGCACCCCCTGTGGGAGGCTTAGAAGCTGCATGAGGGGACAGTTATTTGATGTGGTTACTGTTTGAGGCTTACAAATGCTGGAGTAGATTTTATCCATTCATGTGAGTGTCATCCCCCACAACCTCTTCTGTCTGTGTGATATGGGCTCTGGGAAGCAGGGATTAGATATTTTAACTCCTGATGAAGATGTGTTTGTTTCTACCATACTGATAGGCTGTTTCTAGTCGTAATTCTTTCTAAAAAACTAAAACTGGTATTAGATTACTACCAATTGTGTCCTGTGAGCATGGATGTTATTTTGAACATAAGACCACTGATGATCGTAAGACTGGGGCACTGTGCAGGTCCAGAAGGAAGGAGACAGGGAATTGGGGAAGTAGCAGTATTTGAAGAGACAATGGCAGACAGTTTTCCAAGTCTGATAAACACATCAGACCACAGATTCAAAGCTTATGAACCTCAAGCAGAATAAATGTAGGAAAATCATTCCTAGGTACATCATTGAAAAACTGCTTAAAACTGGTTCCCTTTGCTTCAGGCTTTCCTGTAATGGAGTGGACTGCATCTGTTTGTACAGAAATGGGAGAAAGTGTTGAGAAAAAATCTTAAAAGTAGTCAGGAGATACTGTCTTCAAAGGAACAATAAGCTAATTTTCTGAACAAAGCAAGGACACAGTAGAATAATATTCTGTTCCACCTATAATTAAAAAAAATTTTTTTTAATGTTTATTTTTGAGAGAGACAGCATGAACAGGGGAGGGACAGAGAGAGAGGCAGACACAGAATCTGAAGCAGGCTCCAGGCTCTAGGCTCTGAGCTGTCAGCACACAGCCTGACGCGGGGCTCCAACCCATGAGCTGTGAGATCATGACCTGAGCTGAAGTCGGACACTTAACTGACTGAGCCACCCAGGCGCCCCCTGTTCAACCTATAATTTTGTAATACTTTGTAATATTTTATAATATTTTTCAAAATTGTAAAATTTTGTGATGTAATTTTGTAACATCTGTTCAGCCTATAATTTTGTACCCGACAAAAATATCCTTCAAAAATAAAGGCAAAATACATTTCAGATGAGCATAATTTGAGGGAATTCACCTGCAGACCCATAGTAAAGGGCATACCAAAGGGAATTCTTTGAGGCAGAAAGAAAATGATACTTTCCCAAATGGAAGCAGGAGGAAATGAAGAGCATTGCAAAGGGTAATATGTGGGTAACTAAACAGATACTGATGATACAAAATAACAACATCTTTTGAGATTTAAAATATATGCAGGAATTAAATACAGCAACAGCAAAAGTGGGAGAGGAAGCATAGAGCTAATGTGTTCTGAAATTCTTGATTGTCTAGGAAATGGTAAAGATACTAATACTAATTTATATTAGACTCTGGTAAGTCAGGGATGCATGTTATAATCTCTGGGGTAGCCATTGAAATGAAAACCTAAAGGCCTTAGGGGTAAAAAGTAGTTTGGTTCTCATTTTGTTTTGGAGAGAATGCTAAGTCATTCCACAGTTTTACTTTATTTTTTAAGTAAGCTCTACTCTCAGCGTGGGGCTTGAACTCCAGATCCCGAGATCAAGAGTCACCTGCTTTACTGACTGAGCCAGCCAGGCCACCCCCACAGTTTTACTTTAAAGAGAAATTTTATGGAACAGAAAGTTATGTTCAGTAAATATGTTAAACAAAAGCTATTCAGTTAGGGCCAGTTGATGGGCATAGAAAAGGGAAGTATTTGAAGATAGGAAAAGAAAGGAGGATGAATAAGGAGAAGAAAAAGCATGTAGAATAAGAGAAACACGGAGAGAAAATAGACACATTAAAGACCAGAGTTGGGGGGGGGGGCACCTGGGTAGTTCAGTCAGTTGAGCGTCCAGCTTCGGCTCAGGTCATGATATCATGGTCCATGGGTTCCAGCCCCACATCCGACTCTGTGCTGACAGCTCAGAGCCTGGAGCCTGCTTCGGATTCTGTGTCTCTCTGTCTCTCCCCCTCTTCCATTCGCTCTCTCTCTTTCTCTCTCAAAAATAAGTAAACATTAAAAAAAAAAAAAAAAAAGGAAAAAAGACCAGAGTTGGAAAGACAGAAGAGAGGGCATGGTTTAAGAAGCTTTGGGAGTGTTTCTGGAGGATTCTACTGTTCACATGGCATGAGGACATCTGTGCATGTTTTTATCTTTTCTCTGACCCGAATGTTAATACTCTCTCCAGAAGTTTTAAATATATACTGGAGAAATGTTTTTTTCTGACTCTGTAAATGATTCATCTTACATGATTATGTAAAAAGTAATTTGACTCTTGTGTGGAATGCTTGATTGACTTAAGTTTTAATGAAATACATTAAGGCATTTAGAGTGTAAAGCCAGTATAAACATAAGTTTTAAAAATGAAGCTGAATACAGCATATCACGTAATCACTTTCAAAGAAATTAGCTGAAGAACAAGTCTGCCAAATGTTCTCATCTCCAGGCTTTCCTGATCTGTTTAAAATAGCACGTTTTCCCACCTCTACCCTGTCACTCATACTCTGCTTTATTTTCATTGTACTTCATTATAGTACCATTGCATGTTTATTGTTTATGTTCTCCACCTGAATGCAAGTTCCATTTGTACCTGTATTCTCAGCATTTGGAGCAATGCCTAGTACACATTAGACACTCAGAAAATATTTGTCAAATGAATGAATAAATGGATGCTCAGACCAACGGAGGGTAAAAACAAGTAGGAGGAAAAGGTCTTCAAGGATATAGGAGTTTGTTCTCTGAAATAAAATGGAGTGCATGTTACATATTGTATTACGGGACTGTGTTGTATTTTCTTGACATTTGGAGCTCTTGATGAATACCTTTAGTGTGATCCACAGCAAAGGCTACAGCCCTACCCCAGCCTGCATTTTTTTTTTTTAATTTTTTTAACGTTTATTTATTTTTGAGACAGAGAGAGACACAGCACGAACGGGGGAGGGTCAGAGAGAGAGGGAGACACAGAATCTGAAACAGGCTCCAGGCTCCGAGCTGTCAGCCCAGAGCCCGACGCGGGGCTCGAACTCACAGATCGCGAGATCATGACCTGAGCCGAAGTCGGACACGTAACCGACTGAGCCACCCAGGCGCCCCCCCAGCCTGCATTTTAACAGCAATTTTTCTTACTTGATTATTCTCGTCCTTTGTCTCTCCTTTCTTAGCTTATCACCTACAACGAGGCTCCATCCCTTCATCACCCTAGTTTCTCAACTCAAGGGCTAGAGATAAAAGGATTAACATGTAGTAAGTGCTCTTGTTATGTTACAATCAAGAGACCCTGGTTACTGGGAGGTAAAATAGTGTGAATTTTGGGCTTGGGCAGATGTACCATCTTGCCGCTCACTGTTGTCTCATTCCTAATTGCTTCGTCTGTAAGCTGGGTGTAGTCATATTTACTTTATGGAATTCTGGGGATTAAATAAGACTTGTGTATAAAGTGTTTAATAATTCTTGCTTAATCAGTGGTAGATAAAGAGGAATAAAGTTTTTTGCTTTCTGTTCAGAACTATCCTTGAGAGAACTGTAAAGGGCTTTCAGGGAAAGGAAATGTAGAGAAAAGCAGTGAGTGAGTCTGTGTTTTGTTTCACCAGGGGTGAGGAAGAAAGGAGCCTTGTGTTATTTTGGCAAAAGTCTGGTGATGGTAGGGGTCAGAACACATGTGCCTCAGATGACTTTCCTGACTCCCGGAGTGAAAGCTCTTGATAGAGATGAGTAAGGGTGGCTGATGCCTGTCAGGGCCCCGCTTGCGAACACATACAGTGTCTCTCAGACCTGTCATAGCCTAAGTACGGATAGAGTGTCATCCAAACATTCCTTCTTAACTTTTTATTAGGCTGCACCGCATGTACAAAGAGGTACATGCATTGTAAGTGTTTTTTAACTAAATCCTCAGTGAATATTCACAAACTAAACGTATCCATATCACGGCTACTTAAACACACACAAAATGACCAGTATCCCACAAGCCCCCACTTTGTGTCCCATTTTGGTTACTGTTTCCATCGTCCACCCCCACCAAGGGTAACCACTATCCAGGGATTAGTTTCACCTATTTTTAAACTTTGTAGAAACAGTTCCATTTGCGCCTGGCTTCTTTCACTTGAGATTATGTCTGTGAGATTCTCCATGTTGCTGCATGTAGTTGTAATTTCTTAATCCTCATTGCTGTATGCTATTACGTTAAGACTACACCATTATTTATCCGTTCTGATACTGATGGGCATGTATGTGGCTGGTTTTTCTATTTTGGTTATTATGAATAATGCTGCTTTAAACATTCTTCTAAGTCTTTTTTTTCTATTTATAATATATTACTATATACATATACATATTTAAAATCATCATATAAATGTTTTAGAAATGCCATTTTTTTCCTACTTTACATTTCAGAGTTTTGACATTCCTGGGGCTACTTTGTGAATCATCTGCCGTAGTTTTCTAGAGTATTCACTTTTGTTTAAGTTATTTCGAATTTGTGAACAATAGTATAACAAGTGGCCACTAATAAAACATGAGAGCTTTGGGTTTTTTCATTTGTCTTGTAGAGTTATGCTTAGGAACTTCACAGTGTTGTAACCACACAGCATACTGCTTTTTAAAACATCTTTTATCTTTAGAAGGCTGATTTTATTTAGGATGATATTCTACATTCGTAAGTATGAAATCATTGTGCAGGAATAATGTCATATTACCAAATCCTGACAGATATCTTTTTTGTTGTTGTGTACTGATTTGGTCAAATGTTTTTTCTCAGCTAGTGGTTGATACATATTTAGGCAAATGTGTCTTTTGTACAGAGTCCTTCATTCAAGATAATTTAGAAATAACCTTTGTAAATATGAAAGGTTTATGAGACCTTGAATTTGAAAAGACTCTCTTTTCTGGAGTATAACTTTTGGTTAAAAAAATCAGGTTATATTTGGAATATATGGTATATCTTTGAGCAAAGGATTTTGTTGTTGTTGTTGTTGTTTAGTTTTTAGTCCACGTGCTGTTTCCAGTCATTTTGCCGGTGGCCACAGAACTCTGTAGGGCTCAAAATATGAGAAAGGAGCCAACTCTGCCCTCCCCCTCCCCCCGAGAATATCTTTGGAGATAGCAGGATACTGGAATCACAGTTCTAGCATTAATTTCTTACATGAATTTTGAGTGTCTTAAGTTCTATGAGCCTCAGTTTTCTGCACAAAAATCCTTGTAGCATTTAAATAGGAACATGTGTATAAAGTACTTTATGTACATAGACACACACACACATAAGTACAAAGTGCCCAGTATGTTGCAAGCACTTATTATTATTATTATTATTATTACATGCCTTTGAGAAATACCTTTCTTCCTATTGATACCATAGCCACCTATCTCCAAATTGCTTTCCTTCCTGAGCCCCAGAATTGTCTGCTCCTTTCACCCTGCTTTTGGAGACCCACTCTGGTTCCTTTTCTACAGCACTCTGTACTTTTTCTTTTATTTCTTAGATCTTTGCTACTGAAAATGTAAATCCATGGACCAGCAGAATAGAGAACTTTTTTTTGTTTTTTGTTTTTTGTTTTTTTTTTTGAGAGAGAGTATGCACACTTGCACATGCAGGTGAGGGGAGGGGAGAAACCCCAAACAAGCTTGTTGCTGACTGTGTAGAGATCTACCTGAGGAATGGGGCTCAGTCTCTCAAACTGGGAGATCATCACCTGAGCAAAATCAAAAGTCAGATACTTGACCAACTAAGCTACCCAGGGGCCCCTTATATCGTGGTTTTAATTTACATTTCCCTGGTGAGTAAAAATATTGAGCACCTTTTCATGTATTTATTATCTACACCTTCTCTTTTCCAAATTTAGTTTCCTGGAAGACATTTGATTTCTTTTGGAATGCCTAGACTTTAAGTAAATTGCAGTCTTGTAGTTGATGGTTATTCTTTCTTCTATCAATACTTTTCCATATTTAGGAGCTCCTGGAATGTAATACCACAAGAGATTCCTTGGGATGTAGAATGTATAGATAATTTTTTTTCTCTGACAGATAGTTGTTTTTTCTCATATATGAGAGATTAGCACACCCAATTTGAATTCCCCTCTCAAATTCTAAAGCTGCAATAGTAGGAGTATATGAAACCTAAATTATATGTTCAAACAACCAAATATTAATGTCAGTCAGGCATTCAGTCCATACAGAAAATAGTTTACTGAAGGCCAGTTATATGTCAGGCCCTGTGCCAGATTCTGAGGATACAAAGATAAATGAGACACAGTCCCTGCTTTGAAGGATCTGATTGGTTTAAAGAAGAAGATCAATAACAGCAACAAAATAGGTAATTATAGCACTCGATGTTCAGTGCCATCATGGAGAGGAGCTATGGTTGTACATTGGAGGGTCATTTAATCCAGACATTTGAGTTGCTGGAATGAGTGGGGGAATAAGGATGGTGTTTAGGGAATGTTTGCTGGAATAGTACTTGAAGTGAACCTTAAAGACAAATGAAACTTGGACAGGTGAAACATTGGAGATTGGTGACTGGGGACACAAAGGGTTCACATGTTTCACTGCATTCATTTATCATACTCAATAAAATTCCACTGAAATTTACTAAATGCTTATCATGAGCTAAACATATGTTAGCCCTGGAAATGAGAGAAAGCACAGCTTGATGGGGAATTCAAAATAGCTCTAAATGACTAATTTATAACATTTGAGGTGAGGGAATGGTGAAAGAATGATACTGGAAAGGTAGGTATATGCCAAAAATATGTATTACATAAATACTGTATGGGTATCTATGAAACTCAGTGAAGCCTCTGCCATTATATAAGTCATTCAGATTATCTCCTCATTCCAGATTTCCAACTAAGTACAGAGCATACTAGGATAGGTTCTAGCTTCCTAGTATCAGTGGAACGTTCATTTTGTGTGGTACCGTAATTTGATCTGTCTCCCAGAACTTCTGTCCGACACCATTGTTAAAAGTTCTTGAATCTTCCCTTTGCTTTTTATTTAAGTCATCTTGCTTTGTCTGCAACTGGAGAGTGTTCATAACTAATCTTTCTTGCTACGGAAGTATTTAATAACGTATTCCCAACTTTCCACCCTTGCTCCTTAAACCTAGGTCCAATTTCAAGGTCTCACCTTGAATAATAGTTGTTCTTCTGATCCATGAGCATGGAACGTTTTCCATTTTTTTGTGTCGTCTTCAATTTCTTTAATATGCTTTCTATAGTTTTCATTGAATAGACTTTTCACCTCTTGGGTTAGGTTTATTCATAGGTTTTTGGTGTAATCGTAAATGGGATTGATTCCTTGATTTCTCTTTCTGCTGCTCCATTATTGGTGTACAGAAATGCAACCAGATTCTGTACATTGATTTTATATCCTGTGACTTTGTTGAATTCATGTATTCGTTCTAGCAGCTTTTTGGTGGAGTCCTTTGGGTTTTACACATAGAGTGTCATGTCATCTGCGAAGAGTGAAATTTTGACTTTCTCCTTGCTGATTTGGATGCCTTTGTTTCTTTGTGCCTGATTGCTGACGGTAGGACTTCTAACACTATGCTGAATAACAGTGGTGAGAGTGGACATCCCTGTTGTGTTCCTGACCTTAGGGGGCAAGCTCTCAGTTTTCCCCATTGAGGGTGATTTTAGCGGTGGGTCTTTCATATATGGCTTTTGTGATCTTGAGGTATGGTCCTTTTGTCCCCACTTTCTTGAGGATCTTTATAAAAAAGGATGTTGTATTTTGTCAAATGCTCTCTCTGCATCTATTGAGAGGACCATATGGTTCTTATCCTTTCTTTTATTAATGCGATTTAACATTGATTGATTTGCAGATATTGAACCAGCCCTGTATGCCAAGAATAAATTCCACTTGATTGTGGTGAATAATTCTTTTAATGTAGTTGGATCTGGTTTGCTGGTATTTTGTTGAGAATTTTTGCATCCATGTTCATCAGGGAAATTGGTCTATAGTTTTCCATTTTAGTAGGGTCTTTGGTTTTGGAATGAAGGTAATGCTGACCTTGTAGAATGAAAAATTGACAAAAATAAAATGTAAAAAATAAAAAAATTGACAAAAGATTTCAACAGGCAAATCATTAAATAAGATACAGATGTCTGATAAACACATGAAAAGATGCTCAACATCACTAATCATTAGGGAAATGCAAATTAGGAGATGTCACTACACATCTAGTGAAATGGGTGAAATTAAAAAAGAAAATGCTGACAAACCAAATGCTGTAAAGAATGAACTAGAACTCTTTTTTAGTGAAAGAGAGAGTGTGAGCAGGGGGGTGATGGAGAGAGAGAGAAAAAAATCTTAAAAAATTTTTTTTTAAGGTTGTTATTTTTGACAGAGCACGTGAGCACGCACAGGAGTGGCAGAGAGAGAGAGAGAGAGAGAGAGAGAGAGAATCAGACGCAGGCTCTAGGTTCTGAGCTGTTACCACAGAACCCATTGTGGGGCTTGAACTCAGGAGCCAGGAGATCATGACCTGAGCTGAAATTGGATGCTTAACCAACTGAGCCACCCAGCCACCCCGAGAGAGAAGATCTTAAGTAGGTTCAACGCTCAGTGCAGAACCTGATGAGGGGCTTAATACCACGATCCTGGGATCGTGACCTGAGCCAAAATCAAGAGTCAGTGCTCATCCAGCTGAGTGAGGCACCTTATATACTACTGGTGAGAATACAAAATGGTATATAATGCTGGGAAACAGTTTAAATAAAATCTTACCATACAGCCCAGCAGTCCAGTACCTAGAAATCTACCCCAAAGAAATGAAGACACATTGGCCCCACCCACCCATCCTTACCACAAACACACAAATAGCTGACTTATTTCGTAATCTCCCAAAACTGGAAACTACCCATATGGCCATCACCTGGTGAATGGATAAACAAATTGTACAATATACATACAATGGAATATCACTCAACAATAAAATGGAATAAACTACTGGTATATGCAAAAGAAAAAAATTTAAAAAAATGGATGAATCTCAAAAGCATTAGAGCATAAGAAGCCAGAGTCGAAAGATTACATACTGTATGGTTTTATTTATAGAATAGTGTGAAAAGTACTGTAGTAACAGAAAACAGATCAATAGTTGGGAGAGATTGGGGTGGAGAGAGGGTCTGACTGCAAAAGGTTGTAGTGGAATTTTTACATGATGATAGAAATGAGCTACATTTGATTTTAGTGATAGTTACATGACCATGTATGTGTAACTCGTAGTACTATAATGTATTTAAAATTCATAGTACTATCTATATTTAAGAGGAGTAAATTTTAAACTTCAATAAAATGACTTTAAAAAGGAGATAAAGGTATACTTAGGGTATAGTTACATTAAATGGGAAATTTTCAGTATAGACTGGAGTGGTGAAAAAGGGAGGTGTGGAGAGGATTCCTACAGCAGGTGACTGTTCATTGAAAGAATTTCTATCAGTTATTCCCAGTTCTGCTTCTCAAATGATATAAATCAGTTTCATTCTTCTGTATAACAGCTCTTTACCTTATCAAATATAAAATCCTAGAAAGCGTAGATAGTGTAAGTATGGTTTTTTTTCTCATAAAATTCCATAGCTTTACAAAATATTTTGTGTAGTTTGGCGATAATTTAGAAAAAGCAAAAGAGAACACTAACGAGTGGTAAGTTTGTTGAACTCTTTAATCCGAGAAATTTTATGGGCTATATAATAATTTCCATTAGTTCATTGGTGGTAGTTTGGCAGAATTGGAAATTTGAAGTAATAGTGAAATAATAGTGAATTAAGTAGATTCACCTGTGAATGGCAGACATCTTCAAAACAAGAGTGACTTAAGATAGTATTTTGCTCTCTTGTAACAGTCTGAGCAGGTGGTTCAGACTGTTGTTGTGCCCAGTAGCATCAAAAGCATGAGCTTCTCTTTTCTGTTGCTCCCACCCACCTAACTAACCCTGTCTTCAAGGTACAAGATGGTGACTTTGGAATTCCAGGCTTTATGACGGAGGAAGGGATGAAGAAGCTTGTTCAGGAGATTTCTTCTAATGCGTTGTTGATCAGAACGTAGTGATATGACCACATCTAGTAACAAAAGAGGCTAAGATGTGGTCTGTACTCTGGGTAGCCATGTGCTCAAGTGTAATTTGGGAGTCTTTCTGTCTGGGATGGAAGGGTGGAATAAATACTGGGAGAGCTAGCGAGCGGTATGACAGAACTAGTTTGTTCACCGCTTACGTCTCAAGTGTTTAGTGCTTACCATAGTAGGGATTCATTGCGTGGATAGACATCCCTTGCTTGTATTGATCTTGATATTTACTTTGTATACATGATACATTGTGGCAAATTCGTCCATCCCTGATGTTTTTTCTTATCTGTGCTCTCCATTTACAAAGAAGGTATCCCTAACAGTCTGCAGACAGGTTTAATACCATACAGAATTTATTTTAGCTCCTTTATTGCTGTTTTTTCCCCTCTACTAAAATTGGAAGTCCTGTTACTCCTCTCTTTTCATGTCTCCTTTGATCAACATAGTCCTCGCTTGTGGGAAGTAGTACATGTTTTTGGATTGAATAAATGCATGGAAATAAAACTGATGAACCCAGTCCTTTCCTTTCAATTACTCTATAGCCCTAACACAGAAGAAATTCTTGGTCTTAAATCTGTTTTTCTTAAAAGATTTTTAAGAATATTCATTTGGCTTTCAGATGGAATATGATTATGAGATAACTTGGATTTAATTAGTTATTACTAAGTACTAATTCACTTAAGTTATTAGGCAATAAGGGCTGATTTAGTTCAGGAAAAAGAAGAGGCAATCTCAATGCATTTGCCTTTTTTTTTTTTTTTTTTTAGATTTTATTTTTAGCTATCTCCACACCCAAAGTGGGGCTTGAACTCATAACCCCAAGATCAAGAGTCTCATGCTCCACTGACTGAGCCTGCCAGGCACCCTCGATGAACTTGACTCTTTTTTCTTTTCTCTCTTTTTTTTTATTATGAAATTTATTGTCAAATTGGTTTCTATACAACACCCAGCGCTCATCCCAACAGGTGCCCTCAATACCCATCATCCCCCCCTCACCCCCCATAAACCCTCAGTTCTCAGTTTTTAGGAGTCTCTTGTGGTTTGGCTCCCTCCCTCTCTAACCATTTTTTTTTTCTTCCCCTCCCCCATGGTCTTCTATTAAGTTTCTCAGGATCCACACAGGGGTGAAAACATATGGAATCTGTCCTTCTCTGTATGACTTATTTCACTTAGCATAACACTCTCCAGTTCCATCCATGTTGCTACAAAAGGCCGTATTTCATTCTTTCTCATTGCCACCTAGTATTCCATTGTGTATATAAACCACAATTTCTTTATCCATTCATCAGTTGATGGACATTTAGGCTCTTTCCATAATTTAGCTATTGTTGAGAGTGCTGCTATAAACATTGGGGTACAAGTGCCCCTATGCACCAATACTCCTGTATCCCTTGGGTAATTTCCTAGCAGTGCTATTGCTGGGTCATAGGGTAGGTCTATTTTTAATTTTTTGAGAAACCTCCACACTCTTTTCCAGAGTGGCTACACCAGTTTGCATTCCCACCAACAGTGCAAGAGGGTTCCTGTTTCTCCAAATCCTCTCCAGCATCTATAGTCTCCTGTTTTGTTCATTTTAGCCACTCTGACTGGTGTGAGGTGATATCTGAGTGTGGTTTTGATTTGTATTTCTCTGATGAGCGATGTTAAGCATCTTTTCATGTGCCTGTTGGCCATCTGGATGTCTCCTTTAGAGAAGTGTCTATTCATGTTTTCTGCCCATTTCTTCACTGGATTATTTGTTTCTCGGGTGTGGAGTTTGGTGAGCTCTTTATAGATTTTTGGATACTAGCCCTTTATCTGATATGTCATTTGCAGATGTCTTTTCCCATTGCTTTGGTTGCCTTTTAGTTTTGTTGATTGTTTCCTTTGATGTGCAGAAGGTTTTTATCTTCATGAGGTCCCAATAGTTCATTTTTGCTTTTAATTCCTTTGCCTTTGGGGATGTGTCAAGTAAGAAATTGCTGTGGCCGAGGTCAGAGAGGTTTTTCCCTGCTTTCTCCTCTATGGGTTTGATGGTTTCCTGTCTCATATTCAGGTCCTTTATCCACTTTGAGTTTGTTTTTGTGAATGGTGTAAGAAAGTGGTCTAGTTTCATCCTTCTTCATGTTTCTGTCCAGTTCTCCCAGCACCATTTGTTAAAGAGACTGTCTTTTTTCCATTGGATATTCTTTCCTGCTTTGTCAAAGATTAGTTGGTCATACTTTTGTGGGTCTAGTTCTGGGGTTTCTATTCTATTCCATTGGTCTATGTGTCTGTTTTTGTGCCAATACCATGCTGTCTTGATGATTACAGCTTTGTAGTAGAGGCTAAAGTCTGGGATTGTGATGCCTCCTGCTTTGGTCTTCTTCAGAATTACTTTGGCTATTCGGGGCCTTTTGTGGTTCCGTACAATTTTGGGATTGCTTGTTATAGCTTCAAGAAGAATGCTGGTGCAATTTTGATTGGGATTGCATTGAATGTGTAGATAGCTTTGGGTAGTATTTACATTTTAACAATATTTATTCTTCCAGTCCATGAGCATGGAATGTTTTTCCATTTCTTTATATCTTCTTCAATTTCCTTCATAAGCTTTCTATAGTTTTCAGCATACAGATTTTTTACATCTTTGGTCAGGTTTGTTCCTAGGTATTTTATGCTTCTTGGTGCAATTGTGAATGGGATCAGTTTCTTTAGTTGTCTTTCTGTTGCTTCATTTTTAGTGTATAAGAATGCAACTGATTTCTGTACATTGATTTTGTATCCTGCAACGTTGCAGAATTCATGGTGGAGTCTATCGGGTTTTCCAAGTATAATATCGTGTCATCTGCAAAAAGTGAAAGCTTAACTTCGTCTTTGCCAATTTTGATGCCTTTGATTTCCTTTTGTTGTCTGATTGCTGATGCTAGGACCTCCAACGCTACGTTAAACAACAGCAGTGAGAGTGGACATCCCTGTCGTGTTCCTGATCTCAGGGAGAAAGCTCTCAGTTTTTCCCCATTGAGGATAATATTAGCTTGGGCTTTTCATAAATGGCTTTTATGATGTGTAAGTATGTTGCTTCTATCCCAACTTTCTCAAGGGTTTTTATTAAGAAAGGATGCTGAATTTTGTCAAATGCTTTTTCTGCATCGATTGACAGGATCATATGGTTCTTATCTTTTATTAATGTGATGTATCACATTGATTGATTTGCGAATGTTGAACCAGCCCTGCATTCCAGGAATGAATCCCACTTGAGCATGGTGAATAATTCTTTTTATATGCTTTTGAATTCGATTTGCTAGTATCTCATTGAGAATTTTTGCATCCGTATTCATAAGGGATATTGGCCTGTAGTTCTCTTTTTTTACTGGGTCTCTGTCTGGTTTAGGAATCAAAGTAATGCTGGCTTCATAGAATGAGTCTGGAAGTTTTCCTTCCCTATTTTTTGGAATAGCTTGAGAAGGATAGGTATTATCTCTGCTTTAAATGTCTGGTAGAATTCCCCTGGGAAGCCATCTGGTCCTGGACTCTTATTTGTTGGGAGATTTTTGATAACTGATTCAATTTCTTCTCTGGTTATGGGTCTGTTCAAGCTTTCTATTTCTTCCTGTTTGAGTTTTGGAAGTGTGTCGGTGTTTAGGAATTTGTCCATTTCTTCCGGGTTGTCCAGTTTGTTGGCATATAATTTTTCATAGTATTCCCTGATAATTGCTTGTATTTCTGAGGGACTGGTTGTAATAATTCCGTTTTCATTCATGATTTTATCTATTTGGGTCATCTCCCTTTTCTTTTTGAGAAGCCTTGCTAGAGGTTTTTCAATTTTGTTTATTTTTTCAAAAAACCAACTCTTGGTTTCATTGATCTGCTCTACAGTTTTTTAGATTCTATATTGTTTATTTCTGCTCTGATCTTTATTATTTCTCTTCTTCTGCTGGATTTGGGGTATCTTTGCTGTTCTGCTTCTATTTCCTTTAGGTGTGCTGTTAGATTTTGTATTTGGGATTTTTCTTGTTTCTTGAGATAGGCCTGGATTGCAATGTATTTTCCTCTCAGGACTGCCTTCGCTGCATCCCAAAGCATTTGGATTGTTGTATTTTCATTTTCATTTGTTTCCATGTATTTTTTAATTTCTTCTCTAATTGCCTGGTTGACCCATTCATTCTTTAGTAGGGTGTTCTTTAACCTCCATGCTTTTGGAGGTTTTCCAGACTTTTTCTTGTGGTTGATTTGAAGCTTCATTGCATTGTGGTCTGAAAGTATGCATGGTATGATCTCAATTCTTATATACTTATGAAGGGCTCTTTTGTGACCCAGTATGTGATCTGTCTTGGAGAATGTTCCATGTGCACTCGAGAAGAAAGTATATTCTGTTGCTTTGGGATGCAGAGTTCTAAATGTATCTATCAAGTCCATCTGATCCAGTGTATCATTCAGGGCCCTTGTTTCTTTATTAATCCTGTGTCTAGATGATCTATCCAATGTTGTAAGTGGAGTATTAAAGTCCCCTGCAATTACCACATTCTTATCAATAAGGTTGCTTATGTTTGTGATTAATTGTTTTATATATTTGGGGGCTCCCGTATTCGGTGCATAGACATTTATAATTGTTAGCTCCTCCTGATGGATAGACCCTGTAATAATTATATAATGCCCTTCTTCATGTCTTGTTACAGCCTTTAATTTGAAGTCTAGTTTGCCTGATATAAGTATGGCTACTCCAGCTTTCTTTTGACTTCCAGTAGCATGATAGATAGTTCTCCATTCCCTCCCTTTCAATCTGAAGGGGTCCTCAGGTCTAAAATGAGTCTCTTGTAGACAGCAAATAGATGGGTCTTGTTTTTTTATCCATTCTGATACCCTGTGTCTTTTGGTTGGGGCTTTTAGTCCATTCACATTCAGTGTTATTATTGAAAGATATGGGTTTAGAGTCATTGTGATATCTGTAGGTTTCATGCTTCCAGTGATGTCTCTGGTACTTTGTCTCACAGGATCTCCCTTAGGATCTCTTGTAGGGCTGGTTTAGTGGTGATGAATTCCTTCAGTTTTTGTATGTTTGGGAAGACCTTTATCTCTCCTCCTATTCTAAATGACAGATTTGCTGGATAAAGGATTCTCGGCTGCATATTTTTTCTGTTCATCACATTGAAGATTTCCTGCTATTCCTTTCTGGCCTGCCAAGTTTCAGTAGAGAGATCCGTCACGAGTCTTATCGGTCTCCCTTTATATGTTAGAGCGTGTTTATCCCTAGCTGCTTTCAGAATTCTCTTTATCCTTGTATTTTGCCAGTTTCACTATGATATGTCGTGCAGAAGATGGATTCAAGTTACGTCTGAAGGGAGTTCTCTGTGCCTCTTGGATTTCAATGCCTTTTTCCTTCCCCAGTTCAGGGAAGTTCTCAGCTATGATTTCTTCAAGTACACCCTCAGCACCTTTCCCTCTCTCTTCCTCCTCTGGAATCCCAATTATGCATATGTTACTGCGTTTTATCGCATCACTTAGTTCTCTAATTCTCCCCTCATACTCCTGGATTTTTTTCTCTCTCTTCTACTCAGCTTCCTCTTTTTCCATAATTTTATCTTCTAGTTCACCTATTCTCCCCTCTGCCTCTTCAGTCTGAGTTGTGTTCACCTCCCTTTTATTTTGCAGCTCATTTATAACATTTTTTAGCTCCTCCTGACTGTTTATTTGTCCCTTGATCTCTGTAGCAATAGATTCTCTGTTGTCCTCTATAGTTTTTTTCAAGCCCAGCAGTTAATTTTATGACTATTATTCTAAATTCATTTTCTGTTATATTGTTTAAATTGTTTTTGATCAGATCGTTAGCTGTCGCTAATTCCTGGAGTTTCCTTTGAGGAGAATTCCTCCTTTTTGTCATTTTTTATAGTCCCTGGAGTGGCGGGGAACTGCAGGGCTCTTCCTCTGTGCTGTCTGGAGTAACTTGCGTTGGTGGGCGGGGCCGCAGTCAGACCTAATGTCTGCCCCCAGCCCGCCCTGGGACTACAGTCAGACTGGTGTGTACCTTATCTTCCCCTCTCCCAGGGGCAGGACTAATTGTGGAGTGGTGTGGCCTCTGCCTGGGCTACTTGCACACTGCCGGGCTTGTGGTCCTGCTTCGATTGGATCTGGCGTATTATCCAGGGTGGATCCGCAAGGTGCACAGGGGTGGGAGGGGCAGACTCAGCTGGCTTTGCCTGGTGGTCTGCTTCGGGAGGGGCCCTGCGGCACCGGGAGGGAGGCAGACCCGTCGGAGGGATGGATCCACAGAAGCACAGCATTGGGTGTTTGTGGGGTACAAACAAGTTCCGTGAGGGGAACTGGCTCCCTTTGGGATTTTGGCTGGGGGCTGGGCGAGGGAGACAGCGCTTCCCAGCGCCTTTGTTCCCCGCCAAGCTGAGCTCTGTCCTCTGGGGCTCAACAGCTCTCCCTCCCGCTCTCCGAGTAGAGCTGTTGACTTATAACATTACAGATGTTAAGTCCCACTGGCTGTCAGAATATGCTCTGTCTGGCCCCTCCGCTTTTGCAAGCCAGACTCGGGGACTCTGCCTTGCCGGGTGGACTGGCTGCCCCTTCACCACCCCGGCTCCCTCCTGCCAGTCTGTGTAGCGTGCATCACCTCTCCGCCCATCCTACCCTGTTCTGTGGGCCTCTCATCTACACTTGGCTCCAGAGTCTGTTCTGCTAGTCTTCTGGTGGTTATCGGGGTAAATTAGGCAGATGTGGGTGGAATCTAAGTGATCAGCAGGACGCGGTGAGCCCATTGTCCTCCTTCGCTGCCATCTTCCTCCCCACAATCTCAGACTCTTTTTTCTTTAAAGTTTATTTATTTTGAGAGTGAGTGAGAGAGAGCATGGGCACAAGTGGGGGGAGGGGCAGAGAGAGAATCCCAAGCAGACTGGCATTATCAGTGCAGAGCCGGATGTGGGGCTCGAACTCATGAACCAGGAGATCATGACCTGAGCCAAAAATCAAGAGTCGGACACTCAACTGACTGAACCACCCAGGCACCTTTGTATTCATCTCGTAGGTGAAAGTTTGTACACTTTTACTAAGCTCTATCTCCCAGCCCTTGGCAACCACTTTTCTACAAGTTTGACCTTTTTTTTTTTAGATTCTACAGATAAGTGATACAGTGCAGTATTTGTCTTTAACTGGCCTAATTTACTTAGCATAATGCCTCAAAGTCCATCTATGTCACAAACAGGATTTCCTTCTTTCTCATGACTGAATGACACATGTATGTGTGTATGTATCATCTTTATTCATTTGTTGACAGATACCTAGGTGGTTTCCATGTCTTGGCTGTTGTGAATAATGCTGCAGTGAATGTGGAAGTGCAGATACGTCTATAAATAAATAAATAAATAAATAAGTAAATAAATAAATAAATTTTACTATATATATAAATAAATATATATATACATCAATAAATATATATATGTTTATAAATAAATAAATATATATATATTTTACTATATACTCAGAAATGGGATTGCTGGATCATATGGTAGTTCTATGAATTTTTTAAGGAAGCTACATACTGTTTTTTATAATAGCTGCACCAATTTATATTCCCACCAGCAGTGCACAGGGTTCCCTCTTTTCCCACATCCTTGGCAACATTTAATTCTTGTGTTTGTGGTGACAGCAGTTCAAGCAGGTGTGAGGTGATACACATGGTGTTTTTGATTTGCATTTCCCTGATGATTATTGATGTTGAGCACTTTTTCATGGATTTATTGGCCATTTGTATGTCGTCTTTGGGAAAATGTTTATTCAGTTCTTCTGTCCACTTTTTAATCAAGCGTTTTTTGTTTTTGCCATTGAATTGAGTTCTTTATATATTTTGAATATCAATCCCTTGTCAGATGTATGATTTGTGGATATTTTCTCCCATTCTGTAGGTTGTCTTTTCATTTTGTTTCCTTTTCTGTTGAAAACCTTTTTAGTTTGATGTAGTCCCACTTGTTCATTTTTGTTGTCTTTGCTTTTTTTGTCAAATCCAAAAAATCATTATCAAGACTTATGTCGAGGAGCTTACCACCTATGTTTTCTTCTAGAAGTTTTATGGTTTCAGGTATTAAATTTAAGTCTTTAATCTATTTTGAGTTGATTTGTACATAATGCGTAAGATATGGTTCTAGTTTCATTCTTTTATATGTGGCTATCCAGTTTTCCTAGCACCATTTATTGAAGACACTGTCCTTTCTCCATTGTATATTCTTGACTCCTGTGTTGTAAAATAATTGACCATATATGCAAAGGTTTATTTATGGGTTCTATATCCTTTTCTATTGATCTATGTGTTTGTTTTTATGCCAATATTAGACTGTTTTGATTACTGCAGCTTTGTAATATAGTTGGAATTGGGAAGTGTGATTTTTTAAGCTTTGTTCTTTCTCAAGATTGCTTTGGCTTTTTGGGGTCTTTTGTGGTTCCATATAAACTTTAGGATTGTTTTTTCTATTTCTGTGAAAAATGCCATTAGAGTTTTGATAGGGATTGCATTGAATCTGTAGGTTGCTTTGAGTAGTATAGACTTATTAACATTATCAGTTCTTCTAATCTGTGAGTGTGGTATATCTATTGTGTCTTCTTCCATTTCTTTTAATCAGTGTCTTAAAATTTTCAGTGTATAGATCTTTCCACCTCCTTGTCAAATTTATTCCTAGGTATTTTATTCTCTTGATGCAGTTGTACGTGGGCTTGTTTTCTTCTTTTCTCTTTCTGATAATTCATTGTTAGTATAGAAACACAAGTGATTTTTGTATATTGATTTTGTATACTGCAGCTTTATTGAATTTGTTGGCGAAGTAATACTTCATCATTAAATTGTTTTTTGAGTGATTTCACTCACTTTCTGGTTTCCTTGCTTTTCAGTTTAAGCATATGGTATTAAAAAACAAAACACCCATCTGTTTGGCTGTTAGAGTCTTTGGTCTTACTTCTTTGATCTGGTAAGAGCCCATATGTTCTCAGTAGTCAGTAGTTTCAATTATCAAATGGGGAAGGAGTAATTGAACTCTTTTTTTCAATTGTATTGGCAAGGGATGCAGCATTGGTTACTCTCACTGAGACTATCTGGGATGTGAGGGGAGAAACATATTTTTTAGGCCATGCAAGCAGATGTTTGGGTATCATGAAATTCTCAAAAGTGAATAATACTACCCTACCGAGGCATTAAGAAACATTTAAGTTATTTTAATTGAGTAGAAGAAGCTCCCTGAAATTGACTTCACCATAAAGAAGAATGAAATCTTGCCCTTTGCAACAATAGGGATGGCTCTAGAGCACATAATGCTAAGTGAAGTCAGTCAGAGAAAGACAAATACCGTATGATTTCACTCGTTTGTGGAATTTAAGAAACAAAACAAAGAAAACAAGACAAAAATGAACAAAGAAAAAAAAGACAAAAAACTCTTAAATACAGAGAACAAACAGGTGGTTACCAGAGGAGAGACCCCGGGGGAATGAGTGAAATAGGTGAAGGGGATTAAGAGCACTGAGGAATCTATAGAATTGTTGAATCACTGTATTGTACACCTGAAATTAATGTAACATTGTATGTTAATTATACTGGAATTTAAAAAATTAATAAAAGAAAGTCCCTGAAATTGATAATATTTTTCTGGGGTCCTGGAAGCAAATTTTAGAATGTTATATTAGGTTAGATTGCTTGAACTTGATTTGCTGTCTCCCAGTTTGTTTTATATGCCGGCACAGCATTTGAGATGATAATTTACTACCTGAGAAAGTTATAAAGGTAAAAATAATCTCCAGTGACAGGAAACTCAGTTCTTCCTAGGTCAGCCCATTTCATGTTTGGATTCTTCTGACTGGGGGCACTATGTGTAGTTAAACATGCTTCCTGTGAACTGAAGGGAGATGATGACCTGAGATGACATGTGCCACCTCACACTGCATCACTTTGGACGAGTTGTTTAACTTCTCTGTGCCTCAGGTTTCTCATCTCTACTCTGGAGGATATTGATACTTCATAGAGTTGTAGGGTTGAGTGAGCAGGTTAGTTAGCACTTAGAATAATGCTTAGTACATAACAAGCAATAAATGTCATGGTTACTTTTACCATCATTATTAACGTATTTGTTTTAATGATTTGACTTGACTCCAAGAAATTCTTGGGAGATATTGTCACCTGACTCTTTGATTTCTAGCATATAGTCTGTGTGCCATCAAGTGAAATAGAGGACATAGGTTTGGTAGAGGAAGTGGAGGAGAATGCTGAGTTTACTTCTGAACATGCTGAATTTGAGATGTTTGTGGAATACTAGTGTTGAGATATGGAAATTTGAAGAAGAGGGCAGAGTCCTTGGCGTATGGCTGGTAATTAAAATTATGAGAGATGGGTGAAATAACTTAAGGATCTACTTTGTTTATAGATGAGAAACCTGGGGACCCTAAACCTTAAAGAATAGGTGAGGCCGTAAAGGAGACAATCTGAGAGTTAGAGATGGTCTGAGAACCAGGAGAGAGAAGTGACACCAAAAAAGGGAAAGGTATCAATGTTGTCTAATGCAACAGAGAGTACAGTAACCTGTGAACTGGAAAGTATACATGGCTTGATAGTTAACAGGTCTTTTGTGACCCTCTTGTATCAGTAGAGGAATAGAGGTAGAAGCCAGATAGCAGTGACTTCTGAAGGGTTAAAAGGGAGGAAGAACAGACAATAAATGTAGACTACTGTTTTGAGAAATTTTGATGAGGCAGATGTTAAAAACTAAAGGAAGATCCAGGGTAAATGGAAGATTTGGGGGCAGGATGGAATATTGATGGGCTAAGGAGAAGGGCTGTTAGAAAAGAAAAAGGCTGAGTGGCGCCTGGGTGACTCAGTTGGTTAAGGATCCGACTCTTGATTTCAGCTCAGGTCATGATGATCTCATGGTTTGTGAGTTTGAGCCCCACATCGGGTTCTGCGCTGACAATGGGGAGCCTGCTTGGAATTCTCTGTCTCCCTCCCTCTCTGCCCCTCCCCTCACTATCTCTCTCTCTCTCAAAAATGAATAAGTAAGCATTAAAAAAAATATTAAAAAAAAAAAAGAAAAGAAAAAGGTTGAGTATAAGGAGAATGGAGAAAAGATGGGTTCAAGACCACAAGTTTAAACAGGAGGAAGGTGAAAACATCTGAGACTGGAACAAAGAGAGATGTGGATATAATCAAGCCTTGAAGATAGAGGAAATTCTCCTAAAGACTTCATTTTCCCCAAAGAAAAGAAAGGGGAATTTGTTGGAAGGAGTCAAGGGTTGACTAAGTGTTTGGAGGAGAATGGTCAGTATTTAGAATAGTAATTGAAAGAAAAAGAGGGCAGGCAGATTTGTTCTCCAATGAAGGGATTTTTCATCTGAGCAGTATTTGGGTACTATGAATGTGTTATATGAAAGGGGAAGGATTATTGTTTAATTCAATGGAAGATATATTTATTTAGCATGTATTTTGTACAAAATACTGTGTTATTTCTTCTGGGAGACTTGGATGAATACTGACCGCCTTACTCAAGATGGGGGTGGGTGTGAACTATAATAGCTCATGTCATATGATATGTCAGAACCACAAATGTTTATAATAGCCTAAAATGATGATACATGAATTTTATAAACATACTGTGAGAGTTTGAAAGAAGAAGAGATCCCACTAAATATGGGGAAATAGGAAGGTTTTATGGAAAAGACAAAAAAAATATATAAAATAAGGGCTACATGTGTATTTTCTGATGAAATAGTAATGAAATCAGTTGTAAGTTTTTCCTCTATTACAGCAATTATTTATTCTTCTATAATACAATGACTGGAACTAACCAGAAATGAAGAAATAAAGAGATTAACAAAACATAATTCTGCTTTATCCAAAAGATGTTCCAAATTTGGCTTTTTTTTTTTTTCTTTTTGGTAGGAATGTAGAATTCAGTAATCCTTTCCACAAATATTTAAAGGACATCTCCATGTTAGGTACTGAGGATGCAGAGAAGACTAAGATACAGTTTCTTTCTCCAAGGAGTGCATACTCTAGTAGAAGAAATAGAAGGAAAGGAAACTGAAGATCTATGCAATAAAAGATATAAAAGTGGTATATATGAGTAAAGAAATTTGGGGTTACAGTGGAAGGAAACATGAATAAATGATTATGTTGCTATGACAGCAAGTTTTTCCCTTTTTCTTTTCTTTAGTTGGAGAACATCAATTGACAGGCCATAAAGTGGCAGTTAAAATCTTAAATAGACAGAAGATTCGCAGTTTAGATGTTGTTGGAAAAATAAAACGAGAAATTCAAAATCTAAAACTCTTTCGCCATCCTCATATTATCAAACTGTAAGTATTTTTGTACCTGATAATGCAAAAGAAACTGTCCTGAAGTAATTCCTATGAATTTATAAATAATTGTTTATCTTTAGTTAACTTTTTATAAAAGTATAATTCTTTTTTTTTATTTGTATTCAGCAAATATTAATTCATTTAACCTCTATTAATCTTTTTTTGTATACTTTTAGTTTATAATTAAGAGTCACTTTTCAAAATTGCTACGGTTTTCGGGTGGTGAATGCAGCCTTAGAAGTTGACTCTTCCCTAGTATTCACTTTAAAGGGCATTTAGGACTTTGGTATTCCTTGAGTCATTTCATAATTTTTTTTCTAGTCTATTTTCGTTAACTTAACAGTATTTTCTTTTTGGAAAAGGTAGAAACTAACTGGTAGAGATTATCCACCCTAGTATATTATTTGCAAAACTGCAGTTATTACTGTGATTACTGATACCAAAGCTCTTAGGGAGGCAAATGGATTTTTTTTTGATAGGATAAGTTACAAATTTAAAAGATAAGTAAATATGAAGAGATTGATAAACCTGATTAATTATATTGAAAGATAAATAATTTAAAATTGATTATACTCATAGAAAATGTAGATACTGAGTATGGAACAGTATTCTTTTAAATCATTTAAAGTTGCAGTTTTATATTAACTGAGAAAATGTAATATAAACACTGATAATTGTCTCTATTTTTTATCTTAAAAAATTGTTTTAAAGTTTATTTTGAGAGAGAGAGGCGCAGAGGGAGTGGGGGAGGGGCAGAGAGAGAGGGAGACAGAATCTCAAGCAGACTAAGCACTGCCAGTGCAGAGCCTGACATGGGGCTTGATCCCATGAACTGTGAAATCATGCCCTGAGCTGAATCCAAGAGTCAGGTGCTTAACTGACCACCTAGGCACCCCTCTTTATTTTTTATCTTAAAGTTTGGATAGAGTTTTATAAAATAAATATTAATCTTGTTGAGTACCTGATAATGGCTAGGAACTATATTGAGAATTTTACATATATAATTTCACTGTATCCTCTTGATGAGCCTATAGGATAGGTATTCTTGTCTTCAGTTTATAAATAGGGAAATTACATATCTAAAGAGTATCATCAGTGTGTCCAAGGTCAAATAGCCAGTAAATTGCAGAGCTGGTAGTTGATGCCATGCTGTTAATGCTTTACTCCAGTTTTTCTCAAAACAAAATGATATAAATCCCTTTTAAGGGAAAAATAAATTTGTGGATCCCTGGTCTTGACTTAATTATTTTTAGTGTATTGTTTTTTAAGTATATAGAAACAAAGAATTAAGTATAATAAACTCCATATGCTTATAGCTTCAACACAACTATGAAACTAAAATCAATTCACAATTTAAATATAAGGCAATGAATGAAGTCATTGAAATTCATAGTATCTATAGTATAACGTGACAAATAATGGTGGTTTTCAAAAAACAAATCATTGTTAGTTTAATTGTAGAATTAATAGAATGAGGTCCAAGGCCATATATATTTTTTCCTTCAAATAATATTGCAGAGAATGCCTGTTGGTATGACTATACCGTAAAAAATCATTTTTAATATCTTTGAGATTTTATTTGCTAGTTCATTATAATCAGGCATTATACTTAGCCTAAACTTTGTTAGTGAGTCATCTTTGGGTGTCAGTGTTAATGAGAAACATCTCAATAACCTATAGAGATATATTATTTGCCTGTGATAAAGCTAGCATAGTAGCTGTGGTAGGCTGAATAATCCCCCTGCCCCAGATATCCTATTTCCTAGATTCTTTGACTATGTTACATTACATGGCAAACGGGAATTAAAGTTAGAGATAGATTTAAGGTTGCTGATCAGCTGACTATAGGGAGGTTTTCCTTTATTTTCTGGGTGTGCCCATAGTAATCACAATGGCCTTTAAAAGTGAAAGAGGGGGGCGCCTGGGTGGCTCAGTTGGTTAAGCGGCCGACTTCGGCTCAGGTCATGATCTTGTGGTCCGTGAGTTTGAGCCCGCGTTGGGCTCAGTGCTGACAGCTCAGAGCCTGGAGCCTGTTTCAGATTCTGTGTCTCCCTCTCTCTGACCCTCCCCCGTTCATGCTCTGTCTCTCTCTGTCTCAAAAATAAATAAACGTTAAAAAAAATTAAAAATAAATAAAAGTGAAAGAGGGAATCAGAAGACTAAGAGAAAGAGGTTTGAGGATGAAGCAAGGTCAGAGTGTTAAATGTGAGAAGGACTTAATTGGCTGTTGCTGACTTTGAAGATGGAGGAAGAGGGCCATGAACCAAGGAATGTAGGCAGGCTCTGAAAGTTAGAAAATAGAAAAGTTTCCCCCTAGAGCCTTCAGAAGGCAATACAGCCTTGCTGACAACCTTGATTTTAGCCCAGTGAGGTGTATTAGACTTATATAAAACTACAAGATAATACATTTTTGTTGTTGTAAGCCACCAAATTTGAAGTATGGCAGCAATAGGAAACTAATACAGTAGCATTCTTGAAATCCTTAAATGAGTGGCTAATCCACTTATTGCTAGGATTTGGAACATGCGTACATTTATTGTTGGTGAACTGTTGCAAATTGGTATGTTCCGTTCATCTTACTAACAACATGAATATGCAACTGTTTAGAGAAGGCTTTTTTTGGAGGGGCTTGGTGTGCTATTGGGTGACTGTTGATGACTCAGTTCTCTCTCAAACCACTACCATGAAAACTTCCTTCATAACAGTAAGCTTCAGTGTCATTTGATCTTGACTTGAAGTTCACTTGATCATACACATAAACAAATAAGGTCACTGAATTTGCACAGCAGTACATGATTGATTATAAGGTTATCATCTAAGACCTATATTCTAGAAGATCCAGAGTACATTTATACTGATTTTTTAAGATTATCTTAAGAATTAAAATACTACCTACTAGCTTGGTGACTCACCTCTCCTATTCTTTGTTTCCTTAACTTTAAAATGAGGATGTGTTTGCACTGGTATAATGCCTAGTATTTGATAAACATTGGTCTAAAGCAGGAATTGGCAACCCACATGCTGATTCCAGTCCACTTTCATGATTAACTGTTTTTGAAACAGTTCATAGCTGACTTCAACTCCATGTTAATAATGACTTTAATCTAGTTACTGAGTGACTTCTAAGCTAAATCTCTTTGCTCTTCCTTACTGAGTGGCCACCTTCTGTGAGAGGAAAAAGCTGAGAAGTCAGACTAAAAGTATCACATGCCAGAATGAGAGTGAAGGGAGATACCTCTGTATTTGCCTTGTTCCTTAACCTCATCCCTTTTAGAATGCCAACCCTGAAAGACCCCAAGGAAACTTTGCCCATTTAAAGTATGAGTCCTAGTTCCTGTTCTATTCCTACAAACACAGATCGGATTTTGTCAGTAAGCAGTTGCAACTGTCATGAGGATTTAAAAGCTTATTATTGTTATTTTTTTACTGTTTATTTATTTTTGAGAGAGACAGTGTGAGCAAGGGAGGGGCAGAGAAAGACGGGGACAGAGGATCCGAAGTGGGCCCTACGCTGATAGCAGTGAGCTTGATGTGGGACTCGAATTCAGGAACCGTGAAATCATGACCTGAGCCGAGGACGGATGCTCAGTTGACTCAGCCACCCAGCCTCCCTTAAATGTTTATTTTTGTTGTCCTATGTACCAGTGTTTTCTTGCCTTCATTTCTATAATTATTTGTAATTTTAAATTTACTTTGGCTAATTATCTCATTCTGGCTTAGGATTATTTAATTATTTGCTTATAATTATAATTATTTAATTATTTGTTTTGTGTAGGAGATATAGAATGTTCTTAGGGTTGATCGGAAAGTAATTAGTGGAGGTAAATTTAATGTTTAAAGCTCTGCTTTCTAGCCTTGGGCTTAATCCATTCAGCTTGATTGCCTCTTTAATTGTGGACTGAAATAAAAAAAGAAAAAGCACTCATGTATCCTTGGTTTAGAACAAGCTTATTGACATAGCCTCTAACAGTGTTAGTGATTTAAATAGAGAGACCTGATCCTTTCAGTGGTTTTGTTTGTTTTGTGTAGTCTTGGACTAGCTGCCAAGAATAGTTCCCTTGTTACAGAATGGGCCTCTAGTTTCTCTAGCAAGAAAGCTTGAAAACCAAAAACCAAGAATGGAGGGTATTTATTGGATGATATCTCTATTAACTCAAATTGAAAAAATATCACTGGGAGAAAACTGAAAGGAGTAAACAGGATTCAAAGGAAACTCCAGACTTACCCATGAACTAGAATTTGTTGATTTGATTTTTGTCTCCCCCTGCCCCCCACCATAGTTCTTGGGGAACTTCATTTTACTAATCAAAAGAGGAATACTTCCTAATTTGGTAGAGCTGGTTTCGCCTATTTTTTAATTTTTTAAATCTTATTCAGCCTGTAGACAGCTCTTTAACATTATTCTTCACCTTGAAATGTTGCAGTCCCTAGGTTTCTGTGACATCATAGTCTTCTGATTTTCTTTCTTTTTTGCCACTTCTTAAGACTTTTCTTTATGGGCCTCTTTCTCTGCATGGCCATTAAATAATGATGCATTTCAGCAGTGTGAGCTACTGTAATCTTAGTGAACCGCCTTTGGGTGCCCCCATCTATTATGTTGGTTGTCATTTGTCATCTTTGTGCTCAAGACTTCTAGACCTGTATTTCTGGGCAGGTATTTCTCCTGAATTCTGAACACATGTACTCTTTATTGGATGATTCCATTCTGAAGTCCTAGAATCATCTGAAACTAAGTTGAACTTTTCTTTCTTTTCCACACTTCTCTGTTTTTTGTTTGTTTAGTAAAAGTACCATTCATGCAATTTTCTGAGCCTAAAACTTGGACATAATCTTTAATTCCTTTCCATCACATATAATTAATTGTTGAGTTCTGAAGCTACTTTTTCCTAAGTATCTCCTGAGTCTGTCCATTTTTTTTTTTTGTTTGTTTTTATTGTCACTAGGTCTTTTACTTGTCTTTTGGCTGTTGCTTCTGCTTAGAAAAGTTTTCCCACACCTCCCTTCCCCTAGGCTTCCAATTCCAACTTGCCATTTAGATCTGAGGCTTTACATGTGATTACCTCTAGAAAACCTGCTTTACTCCCTAAGACTGAGTTAGGTATCATCCTCTCTGTACCATAGCAGTCAGCTTTTCTAAAGTCTTGGGCATTGCATTGTACTCACTCTTTTTTTTTTTTTTTTTTTTTTTTTTTTTCCCCCCACAAGACTGAGTTCTTTAGAAGCAGAAATTATGTTTTTTTTTTTAATTTAACAAATTTTTATTGAGCACCTGCTATATAATAGGAACTGTTCTATCATTGGGGATACAGTGGTGAAAGACATGGTTTCTGCCCTTGTGGAGTTTATGTTCTAGAGGTATCTAGCAGTTCTAGATAGGGAGTAATCAAATGAACAAGATTACTTTAGGCAGTGCTATGTGCTTTGAGGAGAATGAAACCATATGGTTCTGTTCCAGGGTGTGATTAGTGAGGCAGAAGTGTTAATTCAGATTAGGTTGTGGGGAAGACCTCCCTGAAGAGGTAAAGTTTGAACTAAGACCTGAAAGTTTATTGGGGCACCTGGGTGGCTCAGTTGTTTGAGCATCTGACTTTGGCTCAGGTCATGATCTCACGGTTCGTGAGTTCGAGCCCTGTATTGGGCTCTCTCCTGTCGTCACAGAGCCTGCTTCGGATCCTCTGTCATCCTCTCTCTCTGCCTCTCCCCTGTTTGCTCTCTCTCTCAAAAATAAGGAAACATTAAAAAAATAAATAAAAGATTAAGATCTAGCCATCTAGTGACATGATATGACTATAGTGTAGAATGGGTGTGGGGACAGAAGTGGAAGCAGACCAGGTAGGAAGCTGTTGCTATAGTCCAGCTGAGACATTGTGATTATGGTGACTTTACCCAAAGTGATAGTCTAGATTTGTGCTGTCCGGTATAGTAGCCATTAGCCACATGTAGTATAAATTTAAATTAATTAAAATATTTAGTTCTCTGGTCACAGAAGCTGTTTTTCAGGTGTTTAATAGCAACATGTGGTTAGTGGCTATTGTATCGGACAGAGACTGCATAAAACATTTCTGTCAATGCAGAAAGTTCTATTTGACAATACTGGTCTAGGTAGGGAGAATTGATGGATTCAGTATGTAGTTTGGAGATAAAACGAATTAATTACTGAGGACAAGAGAGTGAATAAGGAATATTGTGTGTGTGTGTGTGTGTGTGTGTGTGCGCGCACGCACGCGCACGTGTGCCTGAGCAACTGAGATTTTGGATTTCGGTTTGAGCAGCTAAGTGGTGGTGATGATGCTGTTTTTCAAGATAGGAAGAATGGAGGAGAATCATGTTGGGGTACAGGTGGGCATTAAGGATAGTTGTTTTGGCCATGTTAAGTTGAGAATCCCATTGGACATCTAAATGGAGATGTTAGATACCATGTTTATCTCCCTAGCACCTCGCACAGTAGCAGGTGACATTTTGAATAAGGTCCTGATGGTTCTGGGAGGACAACAAGAGTCAAAGAATGAAAGTGTAAAGAACATGGTATACTGGGAACAACAGTCTTGCTCGTCTGGTGCACAGAGTATGTGTAGGGAAATGGAGGAAAACAAGGCCAGAAAGTTAGTTTGTTCATCCATTCATTCAGCAAATGGCACCATTTAGGCCACTTGGAATGTGTCAGCAAACAAAAAGTTGATAATAGCATCTCTGCTCATATGGGGCTTCTATTTGTGTGTGTACATGTGTAGTGGGGGTTGGTGGGAAGATAGTAAACTTTATATTAGTAAACTATATTGTAAGATAGTGGAGAGGTGAGGGAATATACCATGCAGATTATCTGGGGAGGAAGATAACTGATGGAGGGAACAGTAAATACAAAGGCTCTGAGGTGGAAATACAGTCCAGAGATCAAGGGAGCAGAGTCATTCAGTCCTCTAGGCAGTGTGATTCAGGGGGAATTGGAGTAAGAGGTGAGGACAGAGACCTAAAGGGGAGCCAAACTGTGTAGGCCATTGTAAGGACTTTGGCTTTTACTCTGAGTGGGATGGGAAGCCATTAGAAAGTTTTCATCAGAGGTATGATATGACCTGACTTACGTTGAAGCAGGGAAGCTAGTTAGGAGTCCATTGCGGTATTCTTGGTGGCTTGGAATAGAGCATAGTTTGGAGGGTGTTGAGAAGTAAGCATCTTCTGTGTATGCTTTCAAGGTAGGGTAAAGAGCATCTGCTGAGAGAGATTAGTTGTGGATTGTGAGAGGAGAGAAGTCAGTGATTGACTCCAAGGTTATTTGGCTTTGGCAAATAAAAGAGTGAAATAGTTGCCATTAAGTGAAATGGAGAAGATTGTAGGAGGAACAAGTTAGAGGTGGAGGGTGGAATCAAGAATTTGATTTTGGTTTTACGTTTTTTGTTTTTTTTTTTTTTTAAGTTTTTTATTTTGAGAGTACGAGTGGGGAAGGGTCAGAGAGAGGAGGAGAGAGAATCTCTGCACTGTCAGTGCTGAGCCTGATGCAGGGCTCAAACCCACAAACCATGAGCTCATGACCTGAGTCTAAACCAAGAGTTGGACCCTTAATTGACTGAGCCAACCAGCCACCCCTCGTTTTATGATATTGAGATGCTTATTAAGCATGTAAGTAGAGATAAAAGTAGGCTGCTGAATATGTGATTCTGGAGTTAAGGAACCGTGTAAGATAGAAATTTGGAAGTCCTCACCATATAACTAGTAGTTAAGATATTTAAAGCCCTAAGACTTGATGAGATCACCAAAGATGTGAGTACAGATAAACAAGAAGTTCATGAATTCATCTCTAGGGCACTATGATGTTAAGATGTCCAAGATGAGGAGGAACCAGCAGAAGAGAATGAAAATGAACAGTTATGAGGTTGGAGGAAAACCAGGAGAATCTGGTATCTTGAAGCCTAGTGAAGAACGTATTTGTGAGAGAGGTTATTAACTATTCCTTTCACTGCTAAATATTGAGTAAGATGGTGCTGAGAATTGATCATTAGATTTGGCAAGGTGGAGATTGCTGGTGTCTTCAAAAAGGACCTATTAATTGTAATGAGGGCATAACATAAATCCTGTTAGGAGGGGCTTAGGAGAGCATTTGAGATGAAGGAGGAGTTATTAACAATATACAATTCAGGAATTTTATTAAAAGGTAAGGAGATAAATAGGAGTGGTAACTAGAGGGGAATGTGGGGTCTACTTTTAAGATGGAAGATATTAATGCTTGTATACCAAAGGGGATGGTTCAGTCCAGGTGGAGAGAGTGATACAGGAGAAAGAAGAGCTAGTTGCAGAAAGCAAGCCCTTTAGTAGGTGGGAGGAAGGAATCCAGTGAGTAATTGGAAGAGTTAGTCTTTGATAGTAAATGACCATGGAGAGCATGGCCGTGTGTGGTGGAGGATGAGGGGGTCCAGGAAATGAGAGGCCATGTATTGATTGGACAGATCTTCCATGTACACCCTAAATGATGACAACAGTAGCAGTGGGGAAAAAGACATTAAGGCAGAATGAAAGGGAGTGGGCAAGGAGATAGGTTGATGACTATAACAAGAAAAAGTATTGGGTATGTAATCTGATGATGGCCTGTACTTCAGAGACAATGGGGTTTTTGAGTAAGAAGGTTTTGAGTGAGGGTTTCCTTAATTTTTTTTATTAAAAAAATTGTTTTTAAGGTTTATTTATTTTTGAGAGAGAGAACGTGAGCAGGGGAGGAGAGAGAGAGGGAGACACTGTTATTTGAAGCAGCCAGCACAGAGCCTGATGCGGAGCTTGAACTCACGAACCCCAAGATCATGACCTGAGCCAAAGCTGGACACTTAACCAACTGAGCCACCCAGGTGCCCTGAGTGAGGGTTCCCTTTAGATCATAATATATTATTAGATTATGCAAATTGGCTAGCTTTTAAAATTTCCGTGTGAATTAATCTAGGATCTGATCAGCAATGGCTGCTAATTTCTCAAAAAAGAAAGACGTACATTGTATGCCTTTGCCTGGAGGTACACAGCACCATCTAGTCCTTCAAAGGAAAATAAAAATCAAAATGAAATCTGATCTAGGGGCGCCTGGGTGGTTCAGTCAGTTAAGCGGTTAAGCGTCCGATTTTGGTTCAGGTCATGATCTTACCTTTCATGAGTTTGAGCCCCGTGTCTGGCTCTCTGCTGACAGCTCAGAGGCTGGAGCCTTCTTTGGATTCTGTGTCTCCCTGTGTCTCTGCCCCTCCCTGCTCACACTCTGTCTGTCTCTGTGTCTCAAAGTTAAACATTAAAAAATTAAAAAAAAATGCAACCTGATGCAATCTCTAGATCTAACAGGGTGCTATAAATTGTTCATTATGTTGCCATAAAGGATGGATCAGCCAAATAAGACCATGGAATCCTCTACAGGACAAGCCACTGGTTTCTTCAACAAAAGAATGCAAAAGAAAACAGAGGTAGAGGAGCATATATAAATTAAAAGAAACGAGAGACATTATTAATCATTTGCAATGTACTGATTATATTTGGATCCTTAATTAAAATATTAAAACAAAAAGCAAAAAGATATTATAAGCTAATCAGGAAACCTATTTGGATATTTAATGACATTTGTGATTTGTTAAATTATGCATTGATAACAGTATTGCATGGGTACATACATGTACATTTTTTACGGCTGTTAGTTTTTAGAAATACATATAGGTCTATTTACAGAGAAAAATGAGAGCCAAATCCAGTGGGAATTGATTAAAAATGTATACTTTTATCAAGTTAATAACCAAGACATTAATAATCTTTTAGAATGTTAGAGAAGATACTGACTTTTTTCTGTGTATCCATGTATAAATAAAGTATGATCAACCTAATAAAAATGGGCACAGGACAGGAGTGAGCATTTCATAAGAAATGTGTATGGTGTTTTCCAAGGTTGGAGAATATCTAAATCCACAGATTTTCTAAACATTTTAGTATTGCCAAGATGTTTTTGGAAAACAGTTGGCATTATTTCCTATAATTGGACATTCACATAAACTATGACTCAGCAATTTCATTCATAGGTGTATATGAAAGAGAAAATCTTGCCATATACAAGAATGTTCACAGCAATGCAATTGATGGTAGCAAAATTGTGGAAAAAATTTACTCTCCGGTGGTAGATTGGATGAATAAATAGCTTCTCCATTAACAGGAGAGTAGATCAATAAATACAATGAAATATTATATAATGGTCACATCAAATAAGTATAGCAAACACAGCATTGTGGATGGATCAATAAAACAGGTCCCAAAATACTACAATATAGCCTGATACCCTTTTTTTAAAGCTGAGAGCAATTAAACTAAAAATATATGTAAAAGTATGAATTTTACATATATATAAAGATAAAGGGACACACACACACACATACACACACACACATAAATGTATAAAAGAGAAAGCAAGGGAAGCAGGAATGGGATTCAGGATGATGGCTAACTTGTTTGGGGAGAAGCAGTAGGAGGGGGAAGAGAGAGGACTGCATTGTATAGTTAGCTGGAAGGTATTGTCCAGGTCCTAGGTTTTTGTTTGGGTGATGGGTTTGTAGGTGCTTATATTAAAAATAGTAATTAAAAGTAGGCCATTCATGGACCAATAAATGAACTAAGAATAATGATTACTAATTTCTTTAATAACTGACTTCTAAATAAAGAAAAATATGCTATATATGCAGCTATATAAATAACTTTAAATCTCTATGGATGTAACCATCAAGGAGGTTTACTCATGAATATTGATTTTTGTCTAACTTTAGACAGGTTTTTCCTGAGTTCTGTATGCTATTTAAATGGATAGTGCTTAAAAATGCATATAACTTGGTCAGCTGGAGAATGCTTGAGGTTTTGGGGGATACTGGAATTTTTTTGCCTAATTATACTTTTTCTGAAAAATGTTTCTAAAGCATGTTAGTTTACTTTTCTGTTGTATTAAAATGATGATATGAATGAGTTTTATGATTGAATTTCTTATAATGCTTCAATGTGGTATTATTTTGGAAGGCACAAAAATTTAGCTTACTCTGGCTAGGTTTACGAACATAATCCTGGAATTTGCCTTTTTCCCTAAGTCCCACTGTGAAACTGTTTTCTTAGGGGCACCTGGGTGGCTCAGTCAAGCATCCGACTTCGGCTCAGGTCATGATCTCACGGTCCGTGAGTTCAAACCCCGCATGGGGCTCTGTGCTGACAGCTCAGAGCCTGGAGCCCGTTTCAGATTCTGTGTCTCCCTCTCTCTCTACCCCTCCCCTGTTCATGCTCTGTCTCTGTCTCAAAAATAAATAAACGTTAAAAAAAAATTAAGGAAAAAAAAGAAACTGTTTTCTTAGGATTTCTTTCTTTTAAAAATCATGTTTCTTCTTGTCTTGACTTCATTCTAGTTAACTGAAATTTTATTCATTGAATTTTTGTTGTAATGTTGCCCTAATTATTCTGGTTTTGGCTCCGAGCTGGTCACAATTATTATTATAAAAGTGCTAATTTATTTATTTACTTATTTAAATGACTGCTTTGTTACAGATACTTCACTAGGTGCACACTCAATCACTGTATAGATCACCAGCTGAGGTACAAGCCCTGAAGGGAAGGGAGTGCTCTGTGAGAGCAGAAGGGGTGACCTGGGCTTACGGAGTGACCTTCTCTGCTTAAGCGGAGATATAAAGGCTGACTGGTGGCCAGTTACAGGTCCGGGTACAGGTCATGGTACAGGACTCACGTTAGTAGGCACTGCTTAGACAGATGCTGAGGCAGGAGCAAGTGCAGCACGAATGAACGAATGGAAGAAATAGTGCCCTCTAGTGGTGGGAATCAAAGATGAGACAGTGTAGACACAGGCGGGGGCCTGATTCACTCAGCACCTAAGAGCACTGGGAACTCCCTGAGGATTTTAATTAGGAGGCTACTGAAGAACAGTTCATGTTTTGAAGAGTACTTGTCTGATGTCTGTCTTCCTCAGTGAGTGTAGGCTCCACAACTAGAGACAGGAGCCGTTGATCTCACCGAGTGCAATACATGTAGATTTGCAGCAAATAGTAAATGTCACAATTGAATAGCTCAGTATCTGGCACACGGTATAAGTGCTTACTAGTAATGTTGGCTGTGGTTTTCATCGCTCTAGATTGGCCTTTAATGTGCACCGTGGCTATTTTGGAGTTAGAGGTTTCATGAAATAGTTCAGTCCAACAGTATCCACTGAAGACCTGTGATATACGTGGAAGAATCAGCAGCTAAGTTTATTAGAATTTCATCACTTTTTTTTCTGTTATGCCCCAAGGATGTAACAGAGCAGAAAAGTGATAGAGAATTCTGTTAATAAACCAGATTAGCCAGCAGTGAGTTGACTAGGTGCTCCTGCTTCACACTATTCATTTTTATTCAATTAGAGTTTGGTGCCTGGTAAGATTGCTCTTACAGAACCATTTCTTCTGGAGTTCTCAGGTAAAATTCTCTTTTCATAGTTCATTTGAAGTAATCTTAACTTTATTCTTCAGTGGTGTTAGTTTATTTTATATAAAGTGGTTACTGTGTCATTTTTCATCCAAAAGACTAAAGATTGCTATTAGGAATATTTTTTTGAAGATCTATAATCATTTTTATACTGTAGCTTTAATATTTTACTTTTTTCAAATGTTTAATTTACACATGATGTATCTTTTCTTAAAATACATAGTATGTGGTTACATGACCAACTACCGGGCCATTTTCCTTTCCTTTTTAATGGGGAATAATAACCAGAACCACCATGTAGCACATACTTGCTTTCGTGCACATTAGTAAAAAGTACTCTATCTGGGTGGACGAATTTACCGAAGGGGTCTCCTGCTTCTGACACATTGAACAGGGTAGCATCTGGGCTACTTTTCAACTCCTACTTGTGTCTTCATTGGGTGCCTGGAAGCCATGCAAAAACTACACAGCTATACTTAGTGGCCCTAAATAGTAACTCAGTAGAAATTATATATTGCTCACAATCAGATTATAGATAATCCTTTATAAACAAAGTTAAAACTTTAATAATTGTATTTAACTTGTTTTCAAAACTTTGTTAAAATTGTGTATATGGGGAGAAGTCTTTTATGAAATTTTTTTCAAGTAGAGCTAAGATTCTTATTTTTTTAATGTTCTCAGCTTTGCCGAGAAGTGAATTTAAGAAATATATATATATAAACACAAATTCATATATATGTCTATTTAATTTTTTACTATGGAACGTTTTTGATGTATACAAAAGTAAAGTGATAAAGCCTCATGTATCCATCATTTGGCTTCAATGATTGCCAGTGTACTGTTTTATCTGCTTCTTTCCACTTCTCCCACCCCAAATTATTTTGAAGTAAATCCCAAAATATTATGTTTTTAATCTCTAAACTTTTCACTATCTGCTCTGGAATATAGACTCTTTAAAAAACACAAGTATAGATCATTATAACACCTAAAAAATTAAAGTGATTAACAATATTATCAACCACCCAGTCAGTATTCAGACTTTGTTTCATAAATTTTTTTTTAAAGTTTATTTTATTTTGAGAGAGAGAGAGACGGAGGGAGAGAGATCAGGGCAGGGTGGGCAGAAAGAGAGAAAGAGAATTCCAAGCAGCCTATGCTAAGTGCGGAGCCCAGTGTGGGGCTCAATCTCATGAACCGTGATAGATCATGACCTGAGCCAAAATCAGGAGTCAGATGCTTAACTGACTGAGCCGCTCAGGCGCCCCTTGATTTACTTTTAACCTATAGCTCCCCCCTCCCTTTTTCTTTTCTCACATTTTATTTGTTGAAGAAATGGTTATTTGTCCACTTTCTGCATTTTGCTGATTAAATCTCTTGTATCATTTAACCTTAACAAGAGTATTTTTAATTTATGTTTCAATATGATACTTGATCTCCAGACTATAAAAAAATTTGTTTAAATGGAGAAAGTAATGCTTACTTTTTCAAGAATGACGGATTTCAAAGAATTTGTAAACATGAAAGGGAGGATCTGAAGAAAAGTCCTCAAGTCTCAGAAAGGAGAGAATTTTGTAAAGCTATGTTTATAGCTCTGTGATTGTTTTGATAATTTGTTGCCATCTTAAAATATTGTAAAGCACTGGAATATAAAATTGTAGCAATAATATACTAGCTTGATTTTTTAAATTAAACTAACATTTTTTATGATTCTTTTTATTTACAAAAAAGATACCAGGTGATCAGCACTCCAACAGATTTTTTTATGGTAATGGAATATGTGTCTGGCGGTGAATTATTTGACTACATCTGTAAACATGGACGGGTGAGTAACTTATTATCTAGTACGATAAACCCCTAAGCTGAGAAAGAGGATAGTAGGAAATAGTAAACCACAAAGATACCTACAAAGTCAGGGTTGCTTCTGTAATAAAGCCCAGCTAAAGATACAGAATAGTAGACATATTTTCTTTCTTAAAAATATACATTTCAAGGGGCTCCTTCCTGGCTCAGTGAGTGCAGCATGTGACTTTTGATCTTGGGGTTGTACGTTCAAGCTCCACATTGGATGTAGAGATTACTTAAAAATAAAATCTTAAAAAAAATACACCTTTTGAAATACTGATTTTAGGGAACATGTTCCACTTAGTTGCCAACATGATATTTGTGTTTTCAGAATGAAAAATCTGTTGTATAACATGTTGAAGCTTCAATTATTTTCTTTTCAGAGCACTTTCATAGAAGTTCTGTTTTACATTATGTTTGTTGATTGCCTAAAACATTGTGCACATTTAGTGATATTAATTGAAAATCGAATCTTCCTAGCAGCACAGAAAAACCTTGTTGATTAACACGTTGACCTTTAATGCAAGTTTTTGGTTTGTTTATCTGATTTGTTGAAAATTCTGACCCAGTTCGAATTAGCTTACACAGTTACGTTTGGGTTGATTATAAAACTGAAACTCTTGCTATGAAGATGTCCTAAATATTCTTAGTGCAGCTTCTGTTATACTTGCTAGGTTGAAGAGGTGGAAGCAAGGCGCCTCTTTCAGCAGATTCTGTCAGCTGTGGATTACTGTCATAGGCATATGGTAGTTCATCGAGACCTGAAACCAGAGAATGTGCTGTTGGATGCTCACATGAATGCCAAGATAGCGGATTTTGGTATGTAACTCCAAGGTTGTTCAGAAATGTACTGGTTGCCTTTTAAAAATGTGTCAGTAGCAAGTGTTAAGGTAGGAATTTGCAGGTTCAACTTTGCAAATCCTATACTGTGAAAAGGGATTAGTTGCGCAGTCTCCAGGCTACCTTATTGTATTCATCTAAACGGTTTTTTTAAAATGCAAATACTTCCAGAGAAGTTAGGGCTAGCTTCAAGGTAAATCCATTTAATCTGCATTTCCTTCTAAAGGAATTCTTAACTGTTATTTTTGTGGGGGTCACAAACTCCTTTGAAAATCTAATGAAAATATGGGAACTTCCTTTGATGAATGTACTTCAAGAGGGGTAGTGAAAATTTACATGCAGCTTTGGAGACTTAAAGTCTTTCTGAATTGATCAAGGGTAAAATCTAACAACTTGCTAAAAGAATAGGAGTTTTGGTCAAGAGTAAACAAAAAGGTGAAATGTAAATTTAAGGCACCGAACACTTTCTGGGGTAAACAAACCTGGAAAGAGTACCATAGTAGAGAGTTTGGCAAAAATATTAGGAGGTGAGAGATTATAGAAAGATAGAAAGGTACCAGAGTTCAGCAGTGCTTATTTATAATTTTTGTAATAATTTTGTATATATTTAATAGTAGTAATTGTTATATAATTATAATATTATTATATATTAATATATAATTATATGTTAATATATAATAATAACAATATTGTATAATCTTGTATAATCTTTAAAAACTAGGAAACTTGGGCAGGCCCCTTTTGGGGCACCCGAGTGGCTTAATTGGGTAAGTGTCCTACTTCAGTTCAGGTCATGATCTCACAGTTCATGAGTTCGAACCCCACGTCAGGCTCTGTGCTGTTGGCCCAGAGCTCATTTCAGATCCTCTGTCCCCCCGCCCCTCTCTCTGCCCCTCCCCCCCAGAAATAAATAAACATTAAAAAAATTTTTTAAACAAGGAAACTAGTTTCCCTGTTTCACTTTCTTTTCTTTTTAAAATCAAAAAAATTTATTTCTTCATAATTTATTGTCAAGTTAGCTAACATACGGTGTATACAGTGTGCTCTTGCCTTCAGGAGTAGATTCCCATGACTCATCGCTTACATACAACACCCAGTGCTCATCCCAACAGGTGCCCTCCTCAGTTTTCTTCACTCATTTTTCCCTCTCCCCCCACCCCCAGCAACCCCCAGTTTGTTCTCTGTATTTAAGGGTCTCTTATAGTTTGCCTTCCTCTCTGTTTGAAACTTATTTTTTCCCCTTCCCCACGGTCCAATGTTAAGCTTTTCAAATTCTACATATGAGTGAAAATATATGATACCTGTCTTTCTCTGACTGACTTATTTCACTTAGCATAATACCCTTTAGTTCCATTCATGTTGTTGCAAATGGAAAGATTTAATTCTTTCTCATTGCCAAGTAGTAGTCCATCTTCTTTATCCATTCATCAGTTAATGGACATGTGGGTTCTTTCTGTAATTTGGCTATTGTTCAAAACGCTGCTATAAACGTTCGGGTACATGTGCCCCTATGAATCAGCACTCCTGTATCCCTTGGCTAAATTCCTAGCAGTGGTATTGCTGGGTCATAGGGTAGATCTATTTTTAATTTTTTGAGGAACCTCCACACTGTTTTCCAGAGTGGCTGCACCAGTTTGCATTCCCACCAACAGTGCAAGAGGGTTCCCGTTTCTCCACATCCTTGCCAACATCTGTTGTTGATGGAGTTGTTAATTTTAGTCACTCTGACCAGTGTGAGGTGGTATCTCAGTGTGGTTTTGATATGTATTTCCCTGATGATGAGTGACATTGAGCATCTTTTCATGTGTCTGTTGTCCATCTGAGTGTCTTCTTTGGAAAATACCCATTCATGACTTCTGCCTGTTTCTTCACTGGATTATTTGTTTTTTGGGTGTTAAGTTTTGTAAGTTCTTTATAGGTTTTGGATACTAACCCTTTATCTGATATCTGATAAGTCATTTGCAAATAACTTTTCCCATTCCGTCAGTTGCCTTTTAGTTTTGTTGATTATTTCCTTTGTAGTGCAGAAGGTTTTTATCTTGATGAGGTCCCAATAGTTCATTTTTGCTTTTATTTCCCTTGCCTTCAGAGACATGTCGAGTAAGAATTTGCTGCGGCTGAGGTCAAAGAGGTTGTTGCCTGTTTTCTCCTGTAGGGTTTGATGGTTTCCTGTCTCACATTTAGGTCTTTCATTCATTTTGAGTTTATTTTTGTGCATAGTGTAAGAACGTGGTGCAGTTTCATTCTTCTGCATGTTGCTCTCTAGTTCTTCCACCACTGTTTGCTGGAGACGGTCTTGTTTCCATTGGATACTCTTTCCTGCTTTGTCAAAGATTAGTTGGCCATACATTTGTGGGTCCACTTCTAGGTTCTCTATTCCATTGGTCTATGTATCTGTTTTTGTGCCAAAACCATACTGTCTTGATGATTACAGCTTTGTGTGCTAGAAGCTAAAGTCTGGGATTGTGATGCTTCCTGCTTTGGTTTTCTTTTTCCACGTTACTTTGGCCATTTAGGGTCTTTTGTGGTTCCATACAAATTTTAGGATTATTTGTTCTAGTTCTGAGAAGAAATACCAGTGTAATTTTGATTAGGATTGCATTGAATGTGTAGATTGCTTTGGGTAGTATTGACGTTTTAACAGTATTTGTTCTTCTAATTCGTGAGCATGGAATGTTTTTCCATTTCTTTGTGTCTTCTCGAATTTCTTTCGTAAGTTTTATATAGTTTTTAACATACAGATCTTTTACATCTTTGGTTAGATTTATTCCCAAGTGTTTTATGGTTCTTGGTGCAATTGTAAATGGGATCAACTTCTTGATTTCTCTTTCTGTTACTTCATTACTGGTGTATAGAAATGCAACTGATTTCTGTACATTGATTTTGTATCCTGTGACTTTGCTGAATTCATGTATCAATTCTAGCAGCTTTTTGATGGAGTCTTTTGGATTTTCCATGTAGAGTATCATGTCATCTGTGAAAAGTGAAAGTTTGACTTCTTTGCCAATTCAGATGCCTTTTATTTCATTTTGTTGTCTGATTGCTAAGGCTAGGACTTCCAACACTATGTTAAATAACAGCGGTGAGAGTGGACATCCCTGTCATGTTCCTGATCTCAGGGGGAAAGCTCTCAGTTTTTCCCCCTTGAGGATGATACTAGCTGTGGACTTTTCATATATGGCTTTTATGATGTTAACGTATGTTACTTTTATCCTGACTTTCTTGAGAGTTTTTGTTATGAAAGGTTGCTGTATTTTGTCAAATGTTTTTTCTGCATCTATTGAGATCATGTGGTTCTTCTCCTTTCTTCTATTAATGTGATGTATCGCACTGATTTGCAAATCTTGAACTAGCCCTGCAGCTCAGAAATGAATTCCACTTGATCATGGCAAATAATTCTTTTAATAGACTATTGAATTCGATTTGCTAGTATCTTGTTGAGAATTTTTACATCCATGTTCATCAGGGATATTGGCCTGTAATTCTCCTTTTTTGTGGGGTCTCTCTCTGGTTCGGGAATCAAAGTAATGCTGGCTTCATAGAATGAGTCCAGAAGTTTTCCTTTCATTTCTATTTTTTGTTTATTTATTTATTTATTTAATTTTTTTTTTCAACGTTTATTTATTTTTGGGACAGAGAGAGAGCATGAACGGGGGAGGGGCAGAGAGAGAGGGAGACACAGAATCGGAAGCAGGCTCCAGGCTCTGAGCCATCAGCCCAGAGTCTGACACGGGGCTCAAACTCACGGACCGCGAGATCGTGACCTGGCTGAAGTCGGACGCTTAACCGACTGCGCCACCCAGGCGCCCCCATTTCTATTTTTTGGAACAGCTTGAGAAGGATAGGTATTAACTCTGCTTTAAATGTCTGGTAGAATTCCCCAGGAAAGCCATCTGGTCCAGGACTCTTATTTGTTGGGAGTTTTTTTTTTTTTTTTAATGCTTTATTTGGTTTTGAGAGAGAGAAGTGCGCACAAGTGGGAGAAGGGCAGAAAGGGAGACACACACACACACAGAATCTAAACAGGCTCTAGGCTCTGAGCTGTCAGCACAGAGCCCAACGTGGGGCTCAAACTTGGGAACAACGAGATCATGACCTAGGCTGAAGTCAGATGCTTAACCAACTGAGCCACCCAGGCACCCCTGTTGGGAGATTTTTGATAACTGATTCAATTTCTTTGCTGATTTGGGTCTGTTCAAATTTTCTGTTTCTTCACGTTTGAATTTTGGTAGTGTGGGGGTGTCTAGAAATTTGTCCATTTTTTCCAGGTTGTCCAATTTGTTGGCATATAATTTTTAATAGTATTCTCTAATAATTGTATGTATTTCTGTGGTGTTGGTTGTGATCTGTCCTTTTTCATTCGTGATTTTATCTGTTTGGGTCTTCTCTCTTTTTAAGAAGTCTGGCTAGGGGTTTATCAATTTGGTTTATTTTTTCAAAAACCCAACTCTTAGATTCATTTATCTGTTCTCTTTTTTTTTGGATTCTGTATTGTTTATTTCTGCTCTAATCTTTATTATTTCTCTTCTTCTGCTGGCTTTGGGGTTTCTTTGCTCTTCTGCTTCTAGTTCCTTTAGATGAGCGATTAGGTGTTTGTATTTGGAATTTTCTTGTTTCTTGAGATAGGCCAAATTGCAGTGTATTTTCCTCTTAATGACTGCCTTTGCTGCATCTCAGAAGGTTTGGACTGTTGTGTTTTCATTTTCATTTGCTTCCGTATATTTTTTAATTTCTTCTTTAATTGTCTGGTTGACCCATTTATTCTTTTTTTTCCCTATTGATTTAAATTTTATTTTTTTAAATTACATCCAAATTAGTTAGCATATAGTGCAACAATGATCTCAGGAGTAGATTCCTTAATGCCCCTTACCCATTTAGCTCATCCCCCCTCCCACAACCCCTCCAGTAACCCTTTGTTTGTTCTCCATATTTAAGAGTCTCATGTTTTGTCCCCCTCCTTGTTTTTATATTATTTTTGCTTCCCTTCTCTTATGTTCATCTGTGTCTTAAAGTCCTCATATGAGTGAGTCATATTATATTTGTCTTTCTCTAATTTCACTTAGCATAATACCCTCCAGTTCCATCCACGTAGTTGCAAATGGCAAGATTTCATTCTTTTTGATTACCGAGTAATACTCCATTATATATATATATATATATATATATATACATATATATATATATATACACACACACACACACACATACTGCATCTTTATCCATTCATCCATTGATGGACATTTGGGCTCTTTCCATACTTTGGCTATCGTTGATAGTGTTGCTATAAACATTGGGGTGCATGTGTCCCTTTGAAACAGCACACTTGTATCCCTTGGATAAATACCTAGTGGTGCAATTGCTAGGTCATAGGGTAGTTCTATTTTTAATTTTTTGAGGGGCCTCCAAACTGTTTTCCAGAGTGGCTGCACCAGCTTGCATTCCCAGACCCATTTATTCTTCAGTAGGATGTTCTTTAACCTCCATGCCTTTGGAGGCTTTCCAAACTTTTTCTTATTGTTGATTTCAAGTGTCATAGTGTTGTGATCTGAAAATATGTATGGTATGATCTCAGTTCTTTTATGTTTATTGAGGGCTGTTTTGTGACCCGGTAACTGTTCTGTCTTGGAGAATGTTCCATGTGCACTTGAGAAGAATGTGTATTCTGCTGCTTTTGGATGAAAAATTCTGAATATATCTGTCAAGTCCATCTGGTCCAGTGATCATTCAAGGCCATTGTTCATTTATTGATTTTCTGCCTAGATGATCTGTCCATTGCTATAAATGAAGTATTAAAGTCTCCTGCAATTACCATATTCTTACCAATAAGGTTGCTTACGTTTGTGATTAATTGATTGATATATTTGGGAACCTGTGTGTTGGGGGCAAAACATTTATAATTGTTAGCTCTTCTTGATGGATAGATCCCGTAATTACAATACAGTTTCCTTCTTCATCTTGTTACAGCTTTCAGTTTAAAATCTAGTTTGTTTGATATAAGTATGACTACTGCAGCTTTCTTTTGACTTCCAGTAGCATGATAGAGGTTCTCCATTCCCTCACTTTCAATCTGAAGGTGTCCTCAGGTCTAAAATGAGTCTCTTTTAGACAGCGTATAGATGGATCTTGTTTTTAATCCATTCTGATATCCTCTGTCTTTTGACTGGGGCATGTAGTCCATTTACATTCAGAGTTCTTACTGAAAGATACGAATTTAGTGTCATTGTGTTATCTGTAGGTTTTATGCTTGTGGTGATATCTCTCTGCTTTCCACTCACAGAGTCCTCCTTAAGATCTCTTGCAGGCTGGTTTAGTGGTTATGAACTCCTTCAGCTTTTGTCTGTCTGGGAAAACCTTTATCTCTCCTTCTGTTCTGAATGACAGCCTTGCTGGATAAAGGATTCTTGGCTGCATATTTTTCCTGTTCAGCACATTGATTATTTCCTGCCATTCTCTTCTGGCCTGCCAAGTTTCAAGGAACAGTTCTGCCTCTACTGTTATGTGTCTACTCTTACAGGTTAAGGTCCATTTGTCCCTAGCTGCTTTCAGAATTCCCTCTTTATCTTTCTTTTTTGCCAGTTTCATTATGATATGCCATGGTGAAGACCTATTCTTGTTGAGTCTGAAGGGAGTTCTCCTGGATTTGGATGTCCACTTCCTTTCCCAGATTAGGGAAGTTATCTGCTATAATTTGTTCAAGTAAACCTTCTGCCCCTTTCTCTCTTCTTCTGCTGGAACTCCTAGGATACAGATATTATTATGTTTCATTGAATGACATAGTTCTCTAATTCTCCCCTCATGATCTAGCATTTTCTTATCTCTCTTTTTCTTGGCTTCATCGTTTTCCCTAATTTTATCTTCTATTGCTATCACTGCATCTCGTTTATTTTGCACCTCATTTGCAGCATTTCTCAATTCGTCGTGATTATTTCTTAGTTCTTTGATCTCTGTAGCAGTAGATTCTCTTCTGTCTTCTATGCTCTTTTCAAGTCTAGCTATTAATCTTATGACTGTTATTCAAAGTGCTTGATCAGATATATTGTTTATATCTGTTTTGATCAATTCTCTAGCTGTCATTTCTTCCTGGAATTTCTTTTGAGGAGAATTCTTCCGTTTCATCATTTTGGCTAGTTTTCTGTCCTTTATGTGTTTTAATAGCTTGTTATATGACCTGCACCTGCAAGCACGATTATATTAAAAAGTGGTCGTACACTGTCCAGAACCTGGCCCTTCAGGCGGTGTTTTTGGAGTGTGTTGCATGCTCTCTGTTGTTGTGACTGGTTGCTTTATCTCGCTACCTGTAATGGTAGTTTGGACCTTCTACTAGGCGTGCTTTGATTTGTTCATTGAAGTAACTCTGAAAAAAATTTAAAAATGGGTGTGGTGGTGGAAGAAGCCTTATCCCATACAAAGAGAGAAATTATGGGTGGTTAAAAAGAAAAGAAAAGCAACCAAAAAATTGACCAGGCAGAGAATCAGAGAAACTATATTGCTTAATCCAGAGAGAGAGAGAGAGGGAGAGAGAGAGGGGAAAATAGAGAAGGCGATACAGGGGCGCCTGGGTGGCTCAATTGGTTAAGCGTCTGCCTTAGGCTCAGGTCATGATCTCACGGTTCATGGGTTTGAGCCCCACATTGGACTCTGTGCTGACAGCTGTGGAGCCTACTTGGGATTCTCTGTCTCCCTCTCTCTCTCTGCCCCTCCCCTGCTCTTTTTCTGTCTCTCAGAATAAATAAATAAATAAATAAACATTTAAAAAAAAAAAAAGAAAAAGGAGATACAGAAGAGATGTAAAAAGAATGGATTAAAAATTATCTGCTTAAATAAACCAATCAGAATTAGAAGTAATAAAAGGAATGAAGAAAAAAAATTATATAAAATAAGAACTGTGACCAAGAGTCAAATCAGAAAATGCAAAACCACTGGACTGATACCTGATGGTGCCTTGGAACCTGTGACTGCGGTGCTGGTCTGGAACACTGTCTGCTTCAGTGTCAGTCTCGCTTCCGTAGATATGCATTTACCAGGCACGAAGGGGCGTGGTTTGGTGTAGGCAGGTCCTGCCTGCACTGTGGGTCCCTTGTCCCTTCCCTGAAGCCCAACCTTGTTGGCGATGGGGAGAAAAATGGGGACACCCCTGTCTCTCCTCCCCAGACCAGATGTCTCCCACTGCTCTGTTCAGGCTGTCCACACAGTGCCGTGCAGACACAAGAGGGCCAGTTTGTCCCACTCCACCATCTCCTGCACTTCCCAGGCACTTGGCTAAATTCAGTCCCTGATGTCATAAAGGATCCTGCTCCGTGCGCCCCAGTTCTGGGGTAGTGCCGCTCCGGGCATGGGTGGCAGGTGTCCGCAGGGTCTTTTGTCTTTAGAGTGGATATATACCTTCTTCCCACAGCACTCAAGGGAGGGGGCTACTCTCTCCGACTGCACCCCTGAGCTTGCTACCAAGCCTGGGTCTGGCTCCCCTCCTCCCCAGGCGTGCATACGGGGCAGCAGGCTCCAGTCTGGAGAAAGACCTGCAACCCTGGATCGTGTTAGATATTGGTTCTTTCTCTATTTTTTCTATTCCCCGGTCTGTGGTTTTTCTCTTGTCCAAATACAGCCCTACACTTCCACAGCCTCTCTTTCTCTTCCTTTTGTCTCTCCAGAGAAAGGGATCCCTCTCCTCTGTGTCTATGCCACCCATTTTCTCTCTCCCAATTGACAGTCACACACCTATGGACCACCAAGTTGTCCCTGGGGGCCCCTAGAGATATTTCTGTCACTCTGTAGCCTGGGTTCTTGGAATTCCGTCTTCTGGCCTCAGTATTGCTGTGTTTGAAGGACGAGGGAACTTTGGGTCCCCCTACTTACAGCTCCGCTATGTTGACTCCTTCCCCCTAAAAAAAAACTTTAAAAGGTGCCCCTTCTCTTTTGTAAATCAAAAAAACTCTTTAATATTATAGTCCAGTTAGATTTTTGGTTCAGAGATTATTTTTTCTATGTTGAATATAAGCTTTCCAAATTAAAAGCTTTTGGAACATAATCTTTATAAATAAGAACCTGTCTGATTTCTACTTAGAGATTTTATTTTTAAAGGCTTTGAAAGCATAGGACAAAAAGTAATAGGCTCCATTTCATTCTTTCAACTGTAGAAATGGGCAAATAATATTTTGTTGCTTTAATGTTTAGAAGAGTTCATATAATTTAGAACAACCTCATATTTGTCAGGTGAATCAAGATTTTTATTTAGAAAAAGGAATTCGAATCATACATGATGTGCTTTATCTTTTAGAGCTTAAGCATGCTGGAATGTTTTTTTCTAGTCTAACAAATACTTTCCACTACTTTTTTTCTAATAGTTAAAAAATATGTATAGGACATTAAAGACTTGATATTTTCCCTCGTACTTATATCTACTTTTAAAAATATCTAGCATGAAGTAAACGTTACTCTTATTTTCAGGATTGTCTAATATGATGTCGGATGGTGAGTTTCTGCGAACTAGTTGTGGATCTCCCAATTATGCAGCACCTGAAGTCATCTCAGGCAGGTAATAATAGATGGGTGGAGAGTAAACTTTTCATAATCTTTTGTTCATCTTAATAACATTTAATTATGATATATTCTGTTTAGAGGATAAGATTAACACAGTAGGAACAAATTGTCCTTTTAATTTTTCCATTCTTTAAGAAAGAATAGTTTTATTAAACAATTTTTTAAACAGTTTAGATTTTGTTATGAGTATATTTAATGATTTTTTCTTTTTTCCAGGTGTAATTATTTTTATTCCTAGTTATTTTTGATAGTATTACTGATATAGTAATAACAGAGAATAAGTGTTGTGTTTGTTGGAAACATTTACAAAAGAATTCAAGCATTAAGTTCTTGATAGGACAATATTAGTGTCCCTGGTCCTATATATGCTGGCAATATGTAAAACACCTAGGTTCCCGGGTGCAGAGTGCAGAGGTGTAAAGTAAGTCACTGAGACATTGCAAGGAAAAGAAGAGAGTATAAAATAAAGATGTAAGCAAAGAGTAAAGTGTTGAAGGAACAGATAAGAAGTATATCGATGATCATAAAACCCTTAGGTGAGCTTTTGTTCTGTCTGTTCTCAAAGTTCCATGAGTCTGTGATGATGCTAAATTATTGAAAAAAATTTTAAGGGAGTTTTTCCATTAAAAAAATGACTGAAAGAAATATTGATTTTATTTTGATAAAGTACAGATAAGAGCATTTGCTATATTCAAGCATTCCTATCAGACAGTCCTTAAATAATAATTAACATATTTTTAATAAGGTACTATATAGACCATTATTTTATGTTCTGTTTTTAGAACAATGAGGTTTTGGGGGGACAGTATTGTCACTTCGTGAAATTAAACTGTACAAGTAGAGATTGGAGCTTACCCATTGGTATATAGAAAAAATGTTCATACAGATTGCAGTGATAAACTGAAGACTTTCTACAGTGACCAGTGTCTGTTTAAAAACTTAACAGAATTCTCTGAGAGAAAATACAGAAAAGTTATTATTGCAAGGAACAGATATAGGAGTTTTGGACAGTACAGCAAATGATATAAATGATGGGCAGCACCATTTTGAAGTGGATTATATTCTTTTAATTGGAATAACACAGATTTACTTTGTTACCTCAGACCTAGCTTTGAGTTTGTCAGTGTGCTATCAGGAGCATTTTAATATTGTTTTATGTAGGTGAGAGAAGGAAGGACTAATATTCCAGGCCTAGGTTATGTGTAACAAAGCTAACCTTAGTCCTGTGAGCTAACCTAACAAGTGATTGGAATGAAAGTCATACTCAGGATAATGTTATACAGGACAATTACTGTCAAAGAGATGGCTGTAGGACTAGTTAGGCATTGTAATGTTTCAAATATTCTGTAAAATATGCATGTCAGGGATAAAAATTCTGTTATATATGCATTTTCTTTATTGTAGTTTTATGATAAAAGGATTTAACGTATACATTATAGTATTGTTCTTTTCAAGTTTATGGTTATCTACTTTGATGTTTCCATAAAAATTCAACCATAGTATGTTTTATTTTTAAAAAAAAATTTTTTAATGTTTATTTATTTCTGAGACAGAGAGAGACAGAGCATGAGTGGAGGAGGGGCAGAGAGAGAGGGAGACACAGAATCAGAAGCAGGCTCCAGGCTCTGAGCTGTCAGCACAAAGCCCGACGTGGGGCTCGAACTCACAAACCGTGAGATCATGACCTGAGCCGAAGTCGGTCGCTCAACTGACTGAGCCACCCAGGCGCCCCTGTTTTATTTTTTTTTAATTAGTCAATTAGTAAGTTAAGTGAGTTTGTGACAAAGAAAAATACTGCTTTCTTTTGGAAAACTTGAATAGTAATTGCATAGACCAATTCTCTACGGGAACAAGTATTGACTGTTGGGAGTGTGGCCATGGCCCTCATTGAAGGCCTGCAAATCAGTATAGACTGAGTCTGTAATATGTATATGAAGAAACAGGGTATACACGCGGATGAGAAAAAGTGGTACTTGTATTTCAGGTTTTTGTCATCCTTTTTCTTAGATTGTATGCAGGTCCTGAAGTTGATATCTGGAGCTGTGGTGTTATCTTGTATGCTCTCCTTTGTGGCACCCTCCCATTTGACGATGAGCATGTACCTACGTTATTTAAGAAGATCCGAGGGGGTGTTTTTTATATCCCAGAATATCTCAATCGTTCTGTTGCCACTCTGTTGATGCATATGCTGCAGGTTGACCCCCTGAAACGGGCAACTATCAAAGATATAAGGTGATTATTCTTTTTGTGACTGTTACGTGCATTTTGTAGTATTAATAATAATAACACTAATTGAGTGCCTGCTTTATGTTAGTCTCTGTAACACTTAATAGCATAGGAATTTTGCTTTCCTTTTTACACAAACCTGATCAGGTCACTGATCTTTTTAAATATTTCAGATTGTTTTCTAAACTTTTTAGCTTAAGCAGCAAATCCTCAAAGGCCCTTCCTAATAAGGCTCCATTTCCTTCTCCTGAAGCCTCACTCCTGCACTTACCACCACACACTGGTACCAGTGCCTCAGCTACCTTCAGCTTCTCCTTGTTCTTCAAAAAACATATTTTATGCCTTCATGTTTTAATTTATATTATTGTCTCTGATTTGTCTTCTGCCTTTTTTGACCCTGTAGATTTCCATCCATCCTTTATAATTCTTACTTATCATCTCCCTTGTGAAATTACTTCTGATTCCTACAGGCAGTGTTAGTTGCTTCCACTTCTGTGATTTCCACATTTTGTTCATGGTTTTATTTTTTCATTATCACTTCGTATCTAGCTGTTAACTCAGTGCATCTTCCTCCAGTCCTAAATTGTAACTCCATAAGGGTAGAGAGAGTGTCTTACTCATCTTAGTACACACAATGCTAGAAGGCCCACGAATGTAGTATATGTTGAGAAACTATTTGAATAAATTTCAGGAGTGCCTGGGTGGCTCAGTCGGTTAAGTGTCCAGCGCTTGATTTGGGCCCAGGTCATGATCTCACTCACAGTTGTGGGATTTGAGCCCTGCTTCAGGCTCTGTGCTGACATTGTGGAGCCTGCTTGAGATTCTCTCTCTCTCCCTCTCTCTTTGCCCCTCCCCTGTGTACACATGCATATGTTCTCTCTCTCTTTCTGAAAATAAATAAACTTAAAAAAAAAAAAAAGTGAATGAATTTCAAATGGAATACAGGGTGAGATTTATGTATTTTACATACGGTTGATGAAATAAAGCATTAAAAGTTTTGTTAAGATTTTGAATAAAAAAATAAGCTAGGGCTGTGAAGGATTTCTTGTTACGTGAGAAACTTTGGAACTTGCAGTGTTACTGTGAATAGGACCTTTATCTAGCATACACAAGCCATGGTAATTCTTTACCTTCTACTTTTTACTTACTGTGTTACATTTCCTGGGGTTTTTTTTTGTTTTTACCTAACATTTCATCAGTTATTTATTTACAAACACATTCTGTTACTGTCTCTCCAGAATCTCTCCTCTTACAAGCCAGAATGGCTGTGTAGAGACCTGTGACTCTTGGAATGTTTAAATGGAGTAGTTTTTTACGTGGTAGCTGCTGATCTCTTCTGCAAGCAGGGACTGATTGCTTTTCCATTTGTATACTGTTTTTCTCCCCTAGCCTTTCTTCAGTGTTTCAGGCCTCATACATAAAATAAACGTGTGATTGTAAATTAGCACCAACTTTAGTTATGGAAATGAAGTTAGCAGGAAAAAAAGCTTTTGTGTTTACAGTTTTTGTTTTGTTTGTTTTTGGCTTTTTTTTTTTTTTTTTTTTTTAACATTAAGCTCTATGCCCAGCTTGGGGCTTAAACTCAGAACCCTGAGATCAAGAGTCAACATGCTGTATGGACTGAGCCAGCCAAGCACCTTGGTCACTTAATTGTCTTTTCCTTAGAAAGAAAATTAGAGACGCTGATACATATATTTGCACCTGTTTCTGTCAGCACATACATTTAGAATAGGAAAAGTACTGATTCCACTTGTGTTAAAACCAATACTTGTATATTTACAAGCTTTAGACGAAAAATGTAAATAAAAGTCTTAGGATGAAGTAATTTATGCATATGTAGTTGACATAAAATAGTATTTAGTACAAGTACAAACTCCCAGTTATAAAAAAATAATGGCATTCATTTCTGTTCTCAAACTAATAACTTGAATTTATAGTTTCTATCATTTGTTATTTATCCAAATTAAGTTTTTTAATGTATGGGAATTCTTTTTTTTGCTTTTGGTTTTTTTTTTAATGTTTATTTTTGACAGAGAGCATGAATGGGGTAGAGGCAGAGAGAAGGAGGGAGAGGGAAAGGAGGGGAGAGAGAGAGAGAGAATGAATGAATGAATGAATGAATGAATCTGAAGCAGGCTCCAGGCTCTGAGCTGTCAGCACAGAGCCTGATGCGGGGCTCGAACTCACAAACCATGAGATCATGACTTAGCCGAAGTCGTATGCTTAACCGACTGAGGCGCCCCTGTTATGCTACTGCATTCTTTTTTTTTTTCCTAAGGAAAGGAACTTTATTTCATGGAAAAAAAAATCTGGGAGGGATTTTTCTGAACCAAAATCCACTGGAGAACAGCAAGAGATCAGAGTGATGACAGTTTCTCACTGGCTGCATCACAGTCGTGATCAGTACCCCGATGGGCTCTGTAAATGATACTGAGTGGTAGGGCTCCCCCTTCTAGTGTCCCTGCTCTCTTTTAGCTATGTTTCCCTTTATTCTCACACTTACTAGTGGTTTTGTGGCCCAGCTGAACTTAACACAAGCTCAGAGGTGCTTTATCTGATACTGTGGAAGGTATGGGGTGTGGATTGACCCACCAGGGTTCAAATCTGACTGCACACAGGAGTTACCTGCCAACCTCCAAGAGCCAGGTTGTGCCCCTCTGTGGCATTCATTGTGAAGTTGGGCTGGCTGCAAAGAGGAGGTGTCCCACAGGGTCTCCCCTCCACAGCGCACCTTGGTCCCTGCAACACAGATGCGTCTCCCAGGCTGATGGGTGGTGGGGGACCAGAAACACCCACACGTGGATGACTTAGCCCACCAGCTTATTGAGCACTTAGAGCAGAACTTCCTTCCAGCTGTGGTCCTTGTGGTATGGGCCTTGGGGTTGGGGTGCCTGTGTCCCTGCACCCCGAGTTGTTATGCTACTACATTCTTATGGTTATTCCATGTACATCTTATTTTTCTTATAAGGTGGTAAGCGATTGGAGGTTAGAAAATGTATCTCAGTATTTATTCATTCATTTAATCATTTTTGCTTTTATTTATTCAGTAACTATTTATTTAGTATTTATTCTGTTCAAGGCCCTAGGCTAAGTTCTGGGAATATAGTGATAGACAAGACAGACATTGTCTTCATGAAATAACATTTTTGTATTCTCCCAAGTGCCTTAAGCTTAGTATTACTCTTATTACTAATAATTAATAATAACAGTTAATACAACATGATTAAAAGTGAAGAGTCTGAAGTTCAACTGTTTTAGTATTAATCCTAATTATTCTGGTTACTAACTACCAGCATACTACTTATTCTTTCTGTGCTTTTGTTACATCATATATAGTGGATTTGGTGGGAGGAAAGTCTTAGGTTGAGCCATGTGAATTTTTTCTGTAGGTCTAAAAATAGCTGAATATCAGAAACTGCAGACATTCAACCTAATATAATTAAAGCTCTTAGAACAATGTCCAGCACATGGTGTTAATATGTAGGATTAGCTGCAGTTGAAGAAATTTGGACACATTGTGAAATTTCTAAAATTTGATATTCTTCATAACTCATTTGGTCTCCTTTTAAAAAATATTTTTGAGAGGCGCCTGGGTGGCTCAGTCGGTTGGGCGTCCGCCTTCGGCTCAGGTCATGATCTCGTGGTCCATGAGTTCGAGCCCCGCGTTGGGCTCTGTGCTGACAGCTCGGAGCCTGGAGCCTGTTTCAGATTCTGTGTCTCCCTCTCGCTCTGCCCTTCCCCTGCTCATGCTCTGTCTCTCTCTGTCTCAAAAATAAATAAACGTTAAAACAATTTAAAAAAAAATAAAAATAAAAAATATTTTTGAGTATGGTTGACACACACTGTTACATTAGTCTTAGGTAAACAACATAGTGATTCAGCTTCTCTATATGTTATGCTATGCTCACCACAAGCGTAGCTGCCATATGTTATCACAGAATGCTATTACAGCATCATTGACTATATTCCCTGTGCTGTGCCTTTTATTGCTGTGTGTTCATTCCTTAACTGGAAGCCTGCGTTCCCCTCTTGCCTTTTCACTTTGCCCATACCCCCTACCACCACACCCCCCTTCCCTGGCAGCTGTCTCTTCTCTATTTATTGGTCTGATTCTGCTTTTTAAAATTTGTTTATTCATTTCCTTTTTTAGATTCCACTTATGAGTGAAATCATGTATTTATTTTTCTCAGATTTACTTCACTTAGTCCATTTTGTTGCAAATGGCACAATATCATCCTTTTTTAAGGCTGTGTAATACTCCATTGTACATGTATACCCCATGTTCTTTATCCATTTGTCTGTTGATACTTAGATGGTTCCATATCTTGGCTATTGTAAATAATGCTGCAGTAAACATAGGAGTGCTTATATATTTTTTGAATTAGTGGTTTTGTTTTCTCTAGGTAAATACCCAGTACTGAAATTATTGGATCTTATGGTATTTCTATTTTAACTTTCTTTTAAAGTTCATTTGAGATAATAACCTCACATGCATGCGGGGAAAGAGAGGGACAGAAGAATCCCAAACAGGCTACACACTGACAGTGCAGAGCCCATTGTAGGGCTCAAACCCATGAACCATGAGATCATGACTTGAGCCAAAACCAAGAGTTGGACACTTAACCGACTGAGCCTCCCAGGTGCCCCTGTATTTTAAATTTTTTGAAGAACCTCTGTTCTGTTTTTCACAGTGGCTATACCAGTTTATATTCCCAGCAGCAGTGTATAGGGTTCTTTTTTCTCTGAAGCCTTGCCAACATTTACTGTTTCTTATCTTTTGATTTTTGCTACTCTGTTGTAAGGTGATATCTCGTTGTGGTTTTGATTGTGGTTTCCCTGATTACAGAGGTTGAGCATCTTTTCATGTGTCTGTTGGCCATCTATGTCTTCTTTGGTAAAATGTCTATTCAGGTCCTCTGCCTATTTTTTAATTGATTGGTTTTTGTTTTGTTTTTGTTTTTGTTTTGTTTTTCATTTTTTGTTTTTTGGTGTTGTGTTGTATAAGTTCTTTATAAAGTTTGAATATTAACCCTTTATTGGATATATAATTTGCAAGTATCTTCTCCCATTTGGTAGGTTGCCTTCGTGTTTTGTTGATGGTTTCTTTTACTGTGCAAAAGCTTTTTATTTGATGTAGTCCCAATAGTTTATTTTTGCTTTTGTTTCCCTTGCGTTAGGAAACATATCTAGAAAAATGTCGTTTTGGCCAGTGCCAGAGACATTATTGCCTGTGTTTGCCTCTAGGAATTTCATGGTTTCAGATCTCACGTTTAGGTTTTTAATCCATTTTGAGTTTATTTTTGTATATGGTGTTAGAAAGTGGTCCAGTTCCATTCTTTTACATGTAGGTGTCCATTTTTCCCAGCACCATTTATTGAAGAGAATGTCTTTTCCTCGTTATATATTCTTGCCTCCTTTGTTATAGAGTAATAGACCATGTAAGCATAGGTTTGTTTCTGGGCTCTCTTTTCTGTTCCATTGATATGTGCGCCTCTTTTTGTGCCAGTACCATACTGTTTTGATCACTCTTGCTTTATAGTATATCTTGAAATCTGGGATTGTGATACTTCCAGCTTTATTTTTCTTTCTTAACGTTGCTTTGGCTATTTGAGGTCTTTTATAGTTGCACACAAATTTTAAGATTGTTCTAGTTCTGTGAGAAATGCTGTTGGTATTTTAATCTGTAGATTGCTTTGGGTAGTATGGACATTTTAACAATATTCATTCTGGGGCATCTGGGTGACTCAGTCAGTTAAGCATCTGACTCTTGATCTTGATTCAGGTCATGATCTCATGGATCATGAGATCTGCTGACAGTGCGGATCCTGCTTGGGATTCTCTCTCTCTCCCTCTCTTTCTGCCCTTTCCTGCTCATGGGTGTGTGCACACGTTTTCTCTCTCTCAAAGCAAATAAATTAAAAAAAAAAATTTTTTTTTCATTCTTCCAGTCTATGAGCATGGTCTTTCACTTCCTTGGTTAAATTTATTCATAGGTATTTTATTATTTCTGGTGCAGTTGTAAATGGAATTGTTTTCTTAATTTCTCTTTCTAGTACTTTATTATTAGTGTGTAGAAATGTGACTGATTTCTAGGTATCTGCAGTTTCACTGATTTATTCTAGTAGTTTTTTGTTGGAGTCTTTAGGATTTTTTAATGTTACTCCCATGTGATCTGCAAATAGTGACAGTTTGATATCTTCTTTGCCATTATGGATCCCTTTTATTTCCATTTCTTGTCTGATTGCTATAGTTAGGATGTCCAGTACTATGTTGAATAAAAGTGGTAAGAGTAGACATCCTTGTCTTGTTCCTGATCTTAGGGGGGAAGCTCTTGGTTTTTCACCATTGAGTCTGATGTTAGCAGTGGGTTTTTCATATATGGCTTTTTATCATGTTGGGATCTATTCCTTTTGAACCCACTTTGTTGGTTTTTTTTTTTTTTAATCATGAACAGATACTGAATTTTGTCAAATGAGATGATCATTTGATTTTTATTCTTTGTTTTGTTGATGTCATGTATTTGGGTGATTGATTTACAAATAATGAAACATCCTTGCATCCCCCAGAATAAATCCCACTTGATTGTGGTGAGTGATCCTTTTAATGTGTTGTTAAATGTGGTTTGCTGTTTATTAAGATTTATATGTCTGTGTTCATCAGGGATATTGGCTGGTAGTTTTCTGTTTTTGTAATGTCTGTGTGGTTTTGGTATCAGGGTAATGCTGGCCTTGTAGAATGTATTTGGAAGCTTTCCTTCCTCTTCTATTTTTTGGAATAGTTTGAGGAGAATAGGTATTAACTCTTCTTTAAATGTTTTATAGAATCCATCTGATACTGGACTTTTATTTTTTGGTAGTTTTTGATTATGAATTCAGTCTTATATATTTGTTTGGTTTGTTTAGGTTTTCTGTTTCATCCTGATTTAGTTTTGGAAGATTGTATCTTTCTAGGAATTTATCTATTTTTTCTAGGTTATCCAATTTGTTGGCATATAAGTTGGTGTAATATTCTCTTATAATTCCTTATATTTCTGTGGTGTCAGTTGGTAGTCCTTCTCTTTTGTTTCTGATTTTATTTGGGCCTTTTCTTTTTTTTTCCTTATGAGTCTGGCTAAGGGTTTATCAATTTTATTTATCATTTCAAAGAACCAGCTCTTGATTTCATTTATTTTTTTCTATTGTTTTGTAGTCTTTATGTCATTTATTTCTAATCTTATCTTTATTATATGCTCTAACTCACCTTAGACTTTGTTCTTCTTTTTCTGGTTCCTTTAGGAGGAATGTTAGATTGTTTATCTGAGTGTGTATGTATTTATTTATTTATTTTCTTAGTTACTGAGGTAGGCCTGTGTTGCTATATATTTCCCTCTTAGAATTGCTTTCACTGCATCTCAGAGATTTTAGATGGTTGTGTTTTCATTTTCATGTGTCTCCATAACTCATTTAGTGTTAAGTCATGTATCAAAATTGGGTATCAGATAGTAGTGATAGAAAGACTTAATTTCTGATGGCTGTGCAGTAGTAACCCATGGGAAATGAATTGATTTTGTCTCGGGCGAACCCTCATAAACATTCTGGTTACTGGTTCCATTGATAGAGTTAATTCAGGAATTGACTCCTGAAAATCAAAAACTGGGAGTATGACTTTTTAATTGGCAGTTTTCTTATGGTAAAGAATTATGGTCCTTTGTCTAAATGAATGAATTAAAAAAAAATGTGGGGGCACCTGGGTGGCTCTGTCAGTTAAGCGTCTGACTTTAGCTCAGGTCATGATGTTGTGGTCCGTGGGTTTGAGCCCCATGTCAGGCTCTGTGCTGACCACTCAGAGCCTGGAGCCTGCTTTGGATTCTGTGTCTCCCTCCCTCCCTCTGCCCCTCCCTGACCCATGATCTGTCTCTCAAAAATAAATGTCAAAAAAATTAAAAATGTACATTATTTCTCTAGTTATTATTTTTAAGCATTTATTTATTTTATTAGTGTAATTCATATAGCATAAGTTTGCTCCTTTAAATTCTGTAATTCAGTGGTTCTCAGTGTTTTCGCCATGTTGTAGAGTCATCACCATTTTCTAATTCCCTAAAAGAAACTCTATACCCTTTTAACAGCCATTACATGTTTTCCCCTCCTTTTATCCCTTGGAAGCCAGTAATCTACTTTCTGCCTTTACCTATTTGCCTATTTTGGAAGTTTCATATACATAGAATCATAGAGCATGTAGCCTTTTGAGTCTTGCTACATTCACATAGCATAATGTTTTCAAGGTTCATTCATGATGTAGCATCTATCAGTTCTTCATTCCTTTTTTTCCTTGAACAATACTCCATTGTATAGATATACTACATTTTGTTTATCCATCCATCAGTTAGTGGATATTTGAATTGTTTCCACTTTTTGGCTCTTAAGAATAACGTTGCCATGCACATCTGTGTACAAGTGTTTTATGGTCACACGTTTCCATTTCTTGTGGGTGTATGCCTAGAGTTTGTAATTCTTGTATGTTGTTGCTGCTCTTCTTGTTGAGTGATTTTATTGAACTAATTCCATAAACTTTTTATTCTTTGTCCTGGTTGGCCCCTGAAATCTCTGCTTGGTTAGCTTAATGGTCAGCTAATTATTAGAGCTTCTGTTGAATGTCTTGATCTAATAAGTCTCCCAGCCTTTGCTGAGAGACTCCGTGTGCATGTCTTCATTGCTCCAACAAGAAGCTTGTTAACCCGGCTTTAGGCTTTACTCTCTGTCAGCATCGAGGCTCCAAGTGAGCCACTAATTAGAAATTAGGGTCTTTCTTGGGCATGCGTACAGCCCTGCATATGTACGTGGCCTTCTTTAGTCCCAGGAATGTATTAGAGTATTTCAAAGATCCCAGTGGAACCCTTATTCCTGAAGTTTTCATTTTAAGGTTTTTGGTTAGCTTCTTACTTGCTCCAACTCTTATTGCCTCTTTAGGCAGCAGGGATGTGAGACAGTTGCCACTGGTTGTTTTTGACAAGTGTCCTGGGGAGAAGGCTGTTTGCAGTGAGGGAGCTCTGAATCAGGTCGGATCAAGACAAGGCTTGCAAAGTGGAGATTTTCAGGGAACTGCAAGACATGTCAAATAGTGACAGTTCTGGGGGGCTAGGACTTTGGAGAATTCTAAACCTATTCTGCTCTAATTCCAAACCTTTTTCCCCTTAGTGGTTGCTAGGCTGCCAGTTTTCTGGGCTACCATGATTGTGACGCTGTTGGTTTTCAAGGCTACGATGGAAAATGGGGGAAAGGAAGATGGATATAGGGCAGTTTAAAATGTCCCACATCTCACTGTTTTTACTCAGCTGTTTTCCTGAGTAAATACTTCTAAGGTTTTTGCAGGCTTTTGGTTAATTTCCAGAGTACTGGAAAAGTCGACTTTGATAATTTTTGCTAGTAATCTTAATGCCTGTATGGAAGAGTGAATTTTTGGAGTTCATTCAAAAGTGCTCATCTTCCCTATTTGTCATTGATGTTTTAAAAATGTTAGACATATAATTTCTTATGTTCTCTTTCTTTTGAAAAAAATTAACATCTCACATTTTTATTATTAAGCCTTGGGTACCTAGTCTGATACAGGAAACAAACACATTAATGAATTCATTTCGGTTTTCATACTTAATGTATTCATCATTTATTTATTTTGCATTTACTGAGCATTTGTTTACACTGTATTGGGTAATGGAATATAGCTAAATAAGGCATGATCCCTGTTTCAAGGAGCTCTGGGTTTAGTGGGTAAGATTCAGAAAAAAAATCAACACCTATAAGAAAGTGTGAGTGTTAAATACAAAGATCTACTAGAGGCTATAGAAGATTCATCTTTGGATCACCCTCGGGGCCTGGCACACCATCATCAACATCATCATTATTTTTGTCTTTTCAATTCAATTTCTATATCACAAGCAGAATGATCTTTATAGAATGCAAATTAGATCATGTCACTGTCATCCCTGTCTCTCTAAATTCTTTCAGTGATTTTCATCAGGCATAAGTTCTCGGCCCAAAATCTTTCTCACAGCCTACAGCTGTCAGAAATATCTGGTATGTTTTGACCCTCTAACCTGCAACTCATGTTTTCATGGCAGTGGCCTCAGTCCTCCTGCTCCTTGAACATGGCACAGCTGTTTCTTGTCTCGGTCTTTACATGTATTGTTTCTTTTCCTGGGAATACCTGTTCGTAGCTCTTTGCTTAGCTGATTTCTAATCATTCTGTTATCTGCTTAAATACCACTCAGAGTAGCTTCCCTAATTACACGCATCCCGTTGTGATTTTTACATTCTTATTTTACACTGTGCTTTCCACCTAGAATCTTTATCACAGGATTTTCTGTTTGTGTATTTGTAACTGTATATTTATTTTTGTGAATATTTTATCTGTATTCAGCTAGAATATAATCTCTGTGAGGATGAGAGTCCTTTTGCCATAGGATAACTTTAAAACTTTATTTTTTTTTATTTATTAAAAAAAATTTTTAATGTTTATCTTAGAATGAGAACGAGTCGGGGAGGGGCAGAGAGAGAGGGAGACACAGAAACCGAAGCAGGCTCCAGGCTCTGAGCTGTCAGCCCAGAGCCCGACGCCGGGCTCAAGCTCACAAGCCGTGAGATTGTGGTCTAAGCTGACCAACCAACTAAGCCACCCAAGCACCCCTAAAATTTTTTTTAAATGTTTACTTATTTAGAGAGAGAGAGAGAGAGAGTGTGTGTTAGCAGGGGAGGGGCAGAGAAAGAGAGGGGGACAGAGAATCCCCAGTAAGCTCTGTTCGGTTAGCATGGAGCTCAAACCCACAAACTGTGAGACCGTGACCTAAGCCGAAATCAAGAGTCAGATGCTTGACCAGCTGATCCACCCAGGTGCCCCATCATTGTATACCCTTAGTTAATATTCATAAATGAAACAATCAGTCAATAGAAGGCATTCAAGTAAAATATGTATTGATCTGAATTTAGCTTAGGGGGTGCCCAGTTCTACCAATAGTAATGCTTGTGCAGTCTCGAAGGAATAGTACATGTTAGTTGGATGAAAAGGGATGGGATATTCTAGGATGGTTACAGTAACATTATGTACAAAGGCCCAGAAGTGTGAGAAAATAAAATTTAGGAGAGTGATTATCAAATTTTTTGGTTTTAGTATTCCTTTACAGTCTTAAAATTGAGAATTCTAAAGAGTTGTGTTTTTAATGCAGGTTATGTCAATAATTGAGAAACTTAAAAAAACATTTAATTGACTTAAAAATAACACTAAAGCTAGTACATGTTAATCTAAATAAATATCTTTTCTGAAAAATAACCAAAAAGAAAATGGTAACAAGAGTGGCATTATTTTACATTTTCAGATTTTCTTAAGTGTTGGGCTTAATCAGAAACAGTGGCTAGGTTCTTCTGTCTCTGTCTTCATTCAGTCTGTTGCAATGTGTTGTATGTTAGTTGCAGTCGATGAAGAAAATCTGACATCAAGTAAGTGGTTGGAAGGGGAAGCACATTTTTAATAGTCTTTTAGACGGTTGTGATATTCTTCTTGGTATTAAGCCAAAGCTTAACGTGTTAGTTACAATACCAAATGAGAAAAGGTATCAGCCTACTTTTGTCCTATATTACATTAAAATTAACAGGTTGCTTTTGTGTTCTGTGGATGTTTTATCCTTGTATGATTTTGTAACCTCATGTGTTGGTCATTTTGAAAATACTGGGTTATTGAGTTAGAAAGATTTTCCAAATGGTGACATGTTCATTATACAATATTAGAAATCATTTTCATTGTTACCACTATAAAGTTACCAGCAGTCTTTCGTAGGAAGCTGTCAAACCAGTCGAGGCAGATACAAATTGTATAAAATTCTAAAATTTTGCTTTAAAGCTTGAACTTTATCATTGGCAACAAACACTGCCAGTTTCCTTTGAAGTGACAGGCTCTGAGAAAATTTCAGCCAAATACCTAAGCCTGAATAGCCATAGCTATTCAAGGGTGGGGGTTAATTAACTTAGCCAGGGTCACACAGAGAACAGGTCTTCCTGATTCTGTTATATTGTATTGCCCCGTGTATAAATTACTTGGGACTTGCCAAAGCATGTTCTTACAATAGTGTATTGTGGTATTTTTCCTAGAGAGCATGAATGGTTTAAACAAGATTTGCCCAGTTACTTATTTCCTGAAGACCCCTCCTATGATGCTAACGTCATTGATGATGAGGCTGTGAAAGAAGTGTGTGAAAAATTTGAGTGTACAGAATCAGAAGTAATGAACAGTTTATATAGTGGTGACCCTCAAGACCAGCTTGCAGTGGCTTATCATCTTATCATTGACAATCGGAGAATAATGAACCAAGCCAGTGAGTTCTACCTCGCCTCTAGTCCCCCAACTGGTTCTTTTATGGATGATAGTGCCATGCATATTCCCCCAGGCCTGAAGCCTCATCCAGAAAGGATGCCACCTCTTATAGCAGACAGCCCTAAAGCAAGATGTCCATTGGATGCGCTGAATACAACTAAGCCCAAATCTTTAGCTGTGAAAAAAGCCAAGTGGCATCTTGGAATCAGAAGTCAAAGCAAACCATATGACATTATGGCCGAAGTCTACCGAGCTATGAAGCAGCTGGATTTTGAATGGAAGGTAGGAGATGGCAGTATATTAAGATCATTTGTAAAAGGTTTGTTTTTTTTTGGTTTTGTTTGCTTTTTATGTTTGTGTTTTTGTATAGTAAGCTGTTTTGAACTACTGAGTTCTTAGGGTCAATAGAAATTTTGATTTAGATACAAATTTTGTGGTCATCTTGCTTCTGGATGATAAACCCCATTTTCCTCATTAATATACCATGTACATTCAAAACTAAAGTTTAAGGATGAAGAGTTGTCGATGCTGGGGACCTGTGATATTTTTGAATTAGCGACTAGCATTCTTGGCCAAGAAAGAGAACGTCATCAACCTGAAATCGCCTGAGAAAATTGTCCATCTGTTTTCGCCTGCATCATAGCAATAAAAAGTCATGTGTCTTCAACGATGCTATGTTTAACTTTTTGTTCTCATTTCTTCTTTTTCCCACTAACTATAGCAGCTAGTGGTCAATACAGATGATACCATCAGGATAAATTTCTTCAGTCAACAAATATTTTTCTCTAGGTTGAGAAGATCTCTTTTATTTGTATAGTGCTTTTAATCCTTAGTTATGGTATGTTTTTCTTACTCTCAGCCCCCAGTTTTCCATTTTTCAAATTAGTGCTCAAATTCATTATAATTCTATTTGAGTATATGTGGAAGGAAAAGCCTTTTTTCCCCCATCTCAGATATCCTTTTTCACTCTTGTTCCTTTCTTGAAAGCTGTGAATGTATTTTTAAAGGAAGAAGAAAAACATTCAAATACACCATGCATATATTCATTTGACATGTTTGAAAAATCAGTCCTTTTCATTTTATTGGTACATGAAATGAATAAACAAAATAATATTTCCTTAAAATCATTTAAAAACATTTCTGAAGCAATTCAGTGAAAAGAGAGACATTCATGTCTTTAAAATTCCATACTGAAAAAAAGTTTGAACTAACTTGACAGATGTTTTGAAAACCCAGGATCATCTTTTTTCTGAGCTGCAGTTGTCTTATCTTCCAAAGGCAAATAATACTTCTTCACAGGATTATTGCAATACTTAAATTCTGTGACAGTACCTGTTTATACTGCTGAATGCAAACCATTAACATATTGGTTCTTTTTTATTCTTTCTACTCCATATTAATAGGGAGAAGTATTCAAATTGAGGCTGGGTAACCAGAATTACTGTTGATGTGTTAGAGTGGAGGCATATCTAGAATGAGGGCTAAGACACTATAATCCCTGTGTTCCCTTTAGGTTTCAGTTGCTCTGCACACACAGTACTATCAGTAGAGATTAAGTAAATATGAAGCTGTTATGTAATATATATTTAAAAAAAAAGGTCATTCAGGAATTCCTTTTCTACCCCACCTCTATCAGTCGTGGCTATTTGCAACAAGAATAGGAAGATATTTTGTAGTTTGTTATTTTTAACATTTTTCCTTAAAAAAAGATTTCCCATTTTAGGTAGTGAATGCATACCATCTTCGTGTAAGAAGGAAAAATCCAGTGACTGGCAATTATGTGAAAATGAGCTTACAACTTTACCTGGTTGACAACAGAAGCTATCTTTTGGACTTTAAAAGCATTGATGGTAAGGAAGCTATGCAGGCATGAGCTCTGAGAAGATAAAACTTGGCGCTAGTTGACAAGATGTTAAAATCATCTCAAAGACATGGTGGGTAGGTCTTCTGTACTGGTATTTTAGTAATCTAGAGTTAACTAAAAATGTAAGTGAAATGAAAAGGATTGAAGACATGTGGAATATCTCTAATCCAGCACCTCTTCAAAAGAAGTGCCTCCTTAGTGTAAAAAAGTCACTTAAAGTGCTGGCTGTGGGAGCAAAGTAAGGAATTACAGGGAAGTAATTTTTACCTAAACTTGGCTGATGTTGTCAGGTTCTTTGTCACATTTCTCCATTCATATGTTATTACCATTAGGGTTGTAATAGCTAAACTTGCCTATTTATCAACTTCCCTCATCCTGGTTGGCCAAATGGGCCTTTGCTTGGAGTCAGCCCATTTGGTCTGCCCCAGATGTCCAGGAGACGAAGGAATTGGGAGGTGGTCTGGGTTGTGTCTAAGGTTGTGACAGAAGTCAAACCTTCACTAACCGAATGGGTTGTTGAGTTCAGAGGGCCAAGTGGGATAAAAACAGTAAGCCATGGGTTAGGTGCCGAATGGACAAGAGTAGAACTGAGTTCAGAGTTGGGGAGGTTGTTTTCAACAGAATAGTTAAATTTCGTTCTTGAACTACCACCAACAATAGCAGTATTTATTTGGTCCCTGACCACCATTATCAGAATTACCCAGCATTCTTACTACAATGCAAATACTTGGGAACTACCCCCGTATCTACCAAATCAGAATCTCTAGAGGTGAGTCCTGGGAAATTGGAAGTCTTCACTTTTAACAAGATTTTCCTTGCCCCTCCTCCAGGCAGTCAATTGCAGTGTGCACTGAATGTGCAGAATGGCAACTTTTTTTTTTTTTTTTTTTTTTTTTTAGTGATATCTTTTGTTGGTATGTTGCAAGAAAATAATCCTCCAAGGATGTGCTTCCTTCCTATTGGTTATCAATTTGATTTCAAGGCTGATGCCAAATACTATAGTGAGAAGGATTTAGGGGTGACATTTTGACCGTGTCACTGTTGTGATTGGTTAGTGATGTCTTGTGACGGTGGGAGGAAAGGGGTATTGCCACCCCTGCTCCCCGAACTCTGAAACATGACATCCATTAAGTTGCGCTTGTTCAGATGTGTTTACTCAATGTTCTGAATGTAGCATCTTCAGGGGAAGGTCTCAGACAAGTACACCTTTCATGTAATTTGCTCTTCTTTGGTTCATTTCAGATGAGGTGGTGGAGCAGAGGTCTGGTTCGTCAACACCTCAGCGTTCCTGTTCCGCTGCTGGCTTACACAGACCCAGATCAAGTTTTGATTCTGTAACAGCAGAGAGTCATTCACTCTCTGGCTCTCTTACTGGCTCCTTGACAGGAAGCACACTGTCTTCTGTTTCACCTCGCCTAGGCAGTCACACCATGGATTTTTTTGAAATGTGTGCTAGTCTGATCACTACTTTGGCCCGTTGATGATGTTTCTCTAGTTTGTCTTTGTTATTGCACTGTGAAAATCAGATATATTCTTAAAATCATTATTTTACTTATGGGTATCACATCCTTTGGAATACTGATCGAGAGTCATGAATATTTCCAGGGGACACTCAATGCCATTGACATTACTGAAAACAAAAAACGTCTGACATTTTATTTACCTGTAGACATCTGTAATTCTGTTTTGCCTATGATGAATTCATAGGCAGTATCTTTAGTAGGTGAATGTCGGTGAAGATTGTTAATTTAAAATTGTGAGTTCACTACAGATGATTAATGCACCTTCACCGGTGAACCGTCTCATCAAAGGATAGTTTGGCAACACCTCTTTGCTCTACTATTTAATGTAGGTAAATCCAGTTTACTTCCTAAAAAGTGAAGCAGGCTTTAAGTTGTGTTGATGCATCCCGTTCTCTTGCACAAGAAGATTAAAAAAAATAACAGGGCCATTAGTAAGTTAGTATTTAAATGTTGAAATCTTAAAGTCTTGTCCCCCAAATTTCAGAAGCCAAGTTCTTCTAGTAGCTTTAGTGTTTGCAGATACTGCCTATTGTTTAACAGAAGGGCTGTGGTCCTGAAACAGGTAACTGGTTTTTCCAGGTTCCTTAAAAACAGCTATAATCAGCTACTGGCTGGGAGATTTCCTTGAATAATTATCTTAAGAGCCTTCAGTGTTCTACTCAGTATTGGAACATCCAGAGTGGCAGCAACTTTTGTGTTTTTCATAAATGTTATATCATTTTTAGAAAAACCTTAACATCATTTTAAAACATGCCTTCAAAAGTACCTTTCTCAAATTATTTTTGGCTCTATTTATTTTTGTATTTCACTAAGCATGATAAAGTAGACAGTTAAATGAAACAAAGCAAAATATCAACAGTCCCGGGGCGCCTGGGTGGCGCAGTCGGTTAAGCGTCCGACTTCATCCAGGTCACGATCTCGCGGTCCGTGAGTTCGAGCCCCGCGTCGGGCTCTGGGCTGATGGCTCAGAGCCTGGAGCCTGTTTCCAATTCTGTGTCTCCCTCTCTCTCTGCCCCTCCCCCGTTCATGCTCTTTCTCTCTCTGTCCCAAGAAAAATAAATAAATGTTGAAAAAAAAAAAATAACAGTCCCTTAAAAGAGAACTCTTATCTTTGATTTAATGTATGTGGTGGAGAGTTTTGTGTCTGTCCTGTTGTATCCCACAATGCTCATTCTTCATTTGAAGTTCAAATTTGTCATAGCAGCTGTTCCCCTCCCTAACCTTCCCACCACCATTGTCTTCGTTGTTTGATCCTTAGTGGCTGATTGACTTAGCTTTTTTCTGGTTCCCTTTCTTTGTTCTCTATCTTGGTTCTAGCCATCCAGTTTGAAAACACTGTTCTGGCCCTAAGGGCTTTTGTGTACTTCCAAAGCTTAATAGTCTCTGACCTTGACTGTTGAGGCTGTTTGGGTGGGGAAGCCTTAAACATTTAAAAAAAAAAAAAACAAACTCTCGAATAAATGTGTGTTGTTTACATATATACAAATATGTATTCACACACCAGTGCTTTTAAAGGAAAACCAAACAGTTTGTTTTGCCTTGTGCAGGTTTTATTTTTTAAAGTTTAAAAAGAAACCTATCTATATACAGCACAGTAGATAATAGCTCATTGCTTATATTGTTTTAGTGAAAGTATTTAATTTTTAAATTATGTGTAATTTATCTAATTTGTATTTATCTATTCATTTGTTTAATGTGTTGTAATTAACACTCTCATTCACCTGACTTACCCCAGAACAGATTAAGCTCTTGAAAACCAAGTTTCTCTTTGCCAAAAATGATGTTTTCTACCAAGAAGCAAATGAAAATGTTAGGATAAGTTCCTCTTGTGTTTATGGAAGATCAGCATGTCTGTCTTTAAGTAGTTTTGAGTCAGGAGTTTGTAGTGTGTCACATCATATTGGTTTATAGGACTTTTTTAAAATGGTGTTAAGAACTTTTAAATCTGACTTAATATTGAAAGGAATCTGTTCACCAGTTTAGGAAAGAGGGGTGGGTTTACATTAAACTGTTTTAAGCTTAAGCCTTTGAAAGACTGCCATCTAGTGGCATCAAAGGGTACTTTCTGTAGTTGTTTTTACAGGGAAAGCAGGCTGTGTATCTTGCTTAGGGCATAATTTTGGCCTCTCTAAATGTGTAAATACCTCTTTTGGGAAAAACAGGACCGCCTCATAATATTTGCTTGACTATGAATGGGTGACCTTAGAAATAAGGAGTTAATCTGAGGAGTCCTATCCCCAGGGACAAAATCCCTAATAATTTTGAAGGTGGAAAAGCAGCAGCAAGGACTACAGTGGCATTTTAGCTCTGTAAGTCAGATATTAAAAACTTACATCAAAATTATTTTATATGGATGTTTATCATGTTTATTGAGAATTAAAAATATTTACTATTTTCACACTCTGATGGTTACCTGTTGAATTTTAGGAGAACCAGGGTTGCAGTTTGGGTTGTTGTATGCTTAAATTTTAAAGTACAGCTACTCTGTGAATCTAGAAGGTGTAGTAAATTGCTTTGTATAGAGAAGATTGCAGGGGACTCAGTCCAGCTTCTATAAAAGGGGCTAGAACATTGTCCTAGGAAGCTTTTGTTGCTAATTAGAAGAGGGAAAGAATCAGTTGCTAAATTCCCACATTTCAGTCTTGTAAGCTGGTTAACTGTAGCTGTGGTATGTGGTAGTTAGATCTGGGATAGGAGGAATTTCCAGTTAAGATTCTGGAGGAGAGGGACGCCTGGGTGGCTCAGTCAGTTAAGCATCTGACTTCAGCGCAGGTCATGATCTCACAGTTCATGGGTTCAAGCCCTCATCAGGCTCTATGCTGACAGCTCAGAGCCTGGAGCCTGCTTTGGATTCTGTGTCTCCCTCTCTCTCTGCCCCTCCCCCAAGTGTGTGCGCGCGCGCGCGCGTGCTCTCTCTCTCTCTCTCTCTCAAAAATAAACAGTAAAAAAAAAAAAAAGATTCTGGAGGAGAGCTTCTATTATTAGGTCATAAAGACTTAGTCACATCATGGAAATGGACTCCATAAGTTCTACAATAGCACTCCCAAACTGATTCCCTTGAGGTGGTCTGCTAAAAAACGAGTCCATTGAGCAAATTTGGAAAATGTTACATGTTCCTCTCCTGCTTGAGGATGACAAGAGATTACGAACATTAAAGACTCTGAAACGTCCTTCAGTGAAAAAAAAAGAAAACCATTTAACTTTAACCCTGCTTTGCCCAAATTAACTATATTTTAAACTTAATATCCTTTGGGAAAAGGCAACTTGGGAAAATACTTTGTCCCAGGTTGCTATAATTAGAGTAGTTAAGAATAGAATTAAGATCTCTTTTCTCATCAGTTGTTGGAGCGAATATGGTTCAAAATCAGAAAAATTTCATTTTAACCTGTGGATAAATGCTAGACTACACAGAATTGTGTGTGTGTGTGTGTGTGGGATGTGTTTCATAGCACCTTGATCTTCTTCAATCAGGTTGTGGTAACTGTTTGGGAGCGGAATTTATTCTGTGTTGTGTTGAGCTGATAGCTAAAAAACCTTAAACAAGATTACTTGTAAAAGAAAATGCCTAAGAGACTAGAGCTTATGGCTCTGTGGGCGGTGAGTTCAAGACATTGATTCTCATTTTCCAAATGTATAGTCAGTGAACATTTTGTAAATACTTTTATATAGGACATCATATTTGGATCTGATTGCTGTTATCTTTTAATGTAGGAACCAGATAACATCTTGGATTGAATAGGGAGGTAGGCAAACTATTTGAAGTTGGGTTTTTGTTTTGAACAACAGACTTTTGAGACACTTTTGTAACCTCAAGTGTTTGCGTTCCTTGATATTAGCCAAATATAAGAAGAATATAGGAGCCTAAATTAATCAGAAGTAATGGTATTTCTGTGTCAGGGAATTGGCTGTATGTAGTACAGACAATTCTCCATTTTCTGCAAATAGGGTTCCTGTAATAGTCACATAATTGTGGGCTTGCTTTTTCTTATTCTCTAGCCAGTTTGTACTCAGGGAACATAAACTGGTTTTTTATAGTAGATGAGACATAATTGAGAAAATAATCATAAAAAAAAGTTACAGGTTTTTTGACTGTTTGAATTTGTTGCTTCTAATGTGCAGTATGCTCAGTTAATATAAGCACTGTATCTTCCATTTATAAAGTAGAAAAGCTTAGAATGTGCCTACCATGGACACTGTATCTTTGTCTATTCACTGGTTAAGAATTTAAATCCTGGTAATGGCTGTGAAATCTCAATATCTAAATGCTAAACATCTTCACAGTTTTGTCCGTTTTCGTTTTTAAAGAACTCCACCTTTTCATTCTGGCATTTCTTTACCTGGTCATTCTGTCACTCTGTGACTTTTTAAATGGGGAATGTAATTTATTTTAATAATTCTCAGAGGCTCTATTAGAAACTCTGGATGAGGGATATGTGCAATGTTAGTAAGTCACACCTATGTTGACCTCAGTTTGTAACCTCTAAAGTGGGAGGAAAAGACTAAAAGGCCTCTGAGGTACCTTTGAGCTTTAAAGTTCTGTCTTGCCTTTTTTTTTATGTGATTTGTGTTAGTGTTCACTTTGTATATATTTAGGGGTTTTATAGTGTGAATGTTCTGTATTTGTTCCGTGAATCATTTTAAAGGTAAATACTTGAAAAAAAAATTAATGTAACTGCCCTCTGGAATACAAATGGCAAAAATCATACAGAAAACCAAACATGCTAAAACATCACATGCACTTAGCATAAGCAAAATATGACTAATTTGAAGTGTTGGAAGTGTTCCAAACATTTTTATAGTGACTTTTAGATCCCCAGACCGTATCTATTAACTTATTTAGTACATTACAGTAACGTTGCGAGGTAACCATTTTCCAGATGAGGAAGCAGGACCACAGAGCCCTTCAGAAAGCTTTAATGCCATACATGTATTCAGCGATGATCATGGCTCTGTGTATGCCACCTGCCTCCAGGGGAGACCCGGTGACTCCCTAAAACATCTGAGTAGCTGAGTAATAAAGATAAATCAGATAGATTGCTTTCGAGTCTTAGAGTGACATAAAATAGTCTTAATTGAATATTTCTTAGTTTAATTATTTGAACTGGTTGATTGTACTAACTAAATTATCTGAAGTATTTATGATTAGCATATTGATATTTAAAAGTACTTCTGAGTTACTGAGGTGCTTACAAAATACTAGAAAAACTTTTAGGCATGAATCATTTTACTTAGATAATTCTAAGTAGCACAATCTTTTATAAAAAGGAAGACTGGCCCCAGCCCCTAACTTAACTTATCATAGTTTTTGACTGATACCTGAATTGGGCTTCCCTAAATTTCATATACAGATTGATAATTTTTCATTTTGTATGTGTATTTAGATGATTAACACTATTTTCATAGAGTATATTTCTATTCACAGACTACCCAATTATGGGCTTGATAGTCTCCCAGATCTTACAAAACTTTAAAATGTGATTTGTTTGATGAGCTTTCAAAAAGATATGTTCCTTAAACAAGTTGCTGGCATCCTTACTAGCTCTTCCACATATAATCGTGATACATTTGATGCCACTGAACAGAAATAGCACGAATAATAGCACTCACAGTCTAGACTGGCTTGCGTTTGAATTGAACTTTTTCAGCCACGACCTGTTAAGAATCGGGCCAGGTCTCAAAGTTAGCAAGCAGACTGTGGGCTTTTTAGTATCGGTGGGAGCCAGTGTCCGTGTTTACCGCCAGCCTTGTACAGCAGTGCCAGCTTGTGGCCATGACTGTGATGTGACTTTCAGTAATTACCGTTTATATCTAAAGCAGTTTAGCTCTTAGGGAAGTAGCTTATGATGATTCGGACAAGCAAGGTAGGTAAATTTCAGTTACATTTAAAGTGCAATTAAGGAAACCCTACAGTAGTGTGCTTTTTCCAGGACAAAAACTTCAGTATTTGTAGAATATCCTAGCATGGAAATTTTTCTGAACGTAGATAGAATTTTGAGGAGGTTCATACATGTGACTTTTTGAAGGTTAACTACTGTGTGTTGATTTAAAATTTCAAGAAGGAATAGGAATGTTCTCTTCAAGGAGAACTGCATAGTTAATTTTTTGCTGCTAACGTAAGCATTTATTTTTCACGGCCAAAAAATGCCTTTTCAGTTAGTTTTGTTAAAAAGAAAGGCCATTCTTCAAGATCGATGACGTTTTCCGGGATGGAAAAAGAACGAGATCCATTGTTGTAAACAAACACACCTTAATTGTGCCTTCTCAAATTCGAGGAATAGTCATAACGAGTCAAAAATTTGAACTTTTTTCTAATTCCTCTCCTTTTTCCTTCCATCTGCCCTTCACAGATGGTTACTTTGCTTTTTTGCCTGTTTGTTTTCAGGCTCCTGTGGCCAGGCCTTCCCCTGTCAGAAGCTGTTCACTGGATGTATTTTTCTATTCCTTTTACATTGCTTCACTTTTTAAGTCACTTTGGCAAAACGTTGGCTGCTTTCTCATGTTTTTAAAATTAATAGCAATCTTTGTATTTCAGCCCTTTAACATGTTTGTGAAGGCAAGAAATAGTGCAGAGCAAAGAACAAAAATCTAATTTGGAACTGATTCTCGGTTTGGTTGTGTTTTCTCATCTACAAAATGTGGACAATAACCTACCTCACAGATGTGTGAGAAACTGAAGGCCCTCACTTAAATACAGGGTTTATCATCCTATTTAAGGTAGGATCCCTTCCTTTTTTTTTTTTTTTTTTTTTTTTTTTTTAAATAGGTATCTTTGATACTGATGGGATGAGTATCTTGATTTTAGCTAAGTCTTATGTGGTAAGAAAAAATGTTTAAGACCACAGTTACACCAACATACCAAATTGTGGTATTTTAAGTGACTTAAAATTTCCTGAAAATATCAAATATTCAAGTGTCGAATTTGTCTTTTGTGGCAACATGTATTCAGAACTTCTTAAAATGTTGGCTGAATCTGCCTTAATGTACCAAAACACAGCTTTCTTTCAAGACTGTTCACAAATATGTATGGCTGTATAATGTTTTGTGTGTTTAATGTAAAATTGTTAGAGAACTGTGACCTCTAAGCATAGTAATCTAAAAAATATTTTAAGAAGAACTCCTGTGTACTTTGTCATATATGCTGAAATATCATACAGTGGGTTTTAAGTGCAACAAATAAAACTGAAAGTTGATAGCCATTAGGTTATGACCATGACAATCAAGAAAATACAAGATTGGCTATTATTCCAAAAAATTTTAAGAATATCCTGTGTTCATTCTTGCCTAGCCTATCTTTGAAAAAGACAAAAAAAAAAAAAAATCCCATTGACTGACACATTGACCTGTTGAAGCACTTGGTAACCTATTAAAAAATCTTTTTAAAACTGTTGAAATTGGGATCATTTTTTACGATTTCAGGAAGAAAAAGAAAAAAAGCCCTGACTTTGAGTGCTTTTGTGTTTTAATAACCAGAGATTCAAATTTCAGTTTTGTTTGTTAGGTATTTTTTGTGGGTGTCGAATGATCAGTGAGAAGGCTCTGTCTTCCAGTAACCACGCGGTGAAGCTGTCATCTTGAACTACATGGCACTTCATACTTCTAGGTTCTCCCTGATTCATATTTGCACTGTGCGTATTCACAGGTAACAAACACAAAAGAGAAAAGCAGCCCGATTGCTTATAAGCTTTTTTCACAAGATCAAATTAAAGTCTCTGGTTAATGTGAAAGCTATTTTTGTTTCTGCTCAGTCATTAAGCTAATATTCTACACATCAGTTAATACTTAGAGAGAAAGCTGTTGAAGGAAAAGATTGCCTGTGATTCCTTGAAGATTTCGTACTACTTTTTGTTGTACATTGTAGTTTCTAACTTTAGCCACTGTATTTTCTATTGATGCCATAACAAATTATTATAAACCAGTGACTTAACACCAGTTTAATATCTTACAGTTCTGTACGTCAGAAGTTTGGTGTTGCTTCTTCAGGTCACACAGGCTGTGACACAAGGTCACAAAAGCACTGGTAGGGTTGGGCTCTGGGGAATCATCTGTTTCAAGGCTGCTTCACATTGTTGGCAGAATTTCGGTGCATGCTGCTATGGGATTGAAATCCCATTTCTTGTGTGGCTATTGGCTAGGGATCATTCGCAGCTTCTAGAGGCCACCATCATTCCCTAGCCTGTGGCTCCCTTTAGCTTCAAGGCCCGCCACGGCGGGGTGGGGGGTGGTGGTTCATGCTTGAATCTGTCCTGCCTCCTCTTCTGCTTTCCTCTTCTTATTTTTAAGGGCCCCTGTGATGAAAAGTCAACTGGCTAGGGACCTTAATTTTACAGGAGTAACACCAGTGCATACAAATCACAGAGGAAAAAAATCTGCTTACCCCAACCATAGGATAGGAAGGGAAAGGACCTCAGTGTAAAAACAACAGAATTTTACACTAAAGGCTTTGTAGGGTAGAAAACGAACAATGTAGATGTGAGCCTATGTACTTAAAATGGTCGCCACTCATACTTCTCTAAATGCAACTATCTGAAAAATACTGTATGGTAATCTGCTTGAAAAACATGTAAGATTTCAATTTGCCTTCTACAAACTTTAAAGAGATTTGCTTTTATTAGTTAAAATGTTTTTCTTTTGTTTCTTCAATTGCATGGGTATGGATACTTACTGTAGGAAGTTTGAAGAAGGTGAAAAAAAATAATCCCTACTCTTTTGTCCCCAAAGCAGCACTTCTTAGGAAGTTGTTATTATATATTCATTTCTTTCTCTTCCTATTCTTTCAAAAGTTTTGAAGATGTACAGGAGAGGGCCTGGTCAAGAGAAAGCTCTGTCCTCTTGGAAGGGCAAGCGTTTCAGAGGTTCTCAAAAGGAGGAAGGGAAGGTCTTGTTGGGGCAGGCATACAGGTTGCTGGAGGCCTGGCCCCTATGTGAAGTTGAGTGTGCCAATGTTAGCCTCCTTTAAGGTCAAGTACCTTTGGATGCTGTTGTCTTTATCTGTTTATGTAAAATTAACAAGTCCATCTTTCTATTGAAGTTTTATGCTAGGTTAGGGTTTGTAGGAGACAGATGGCATCTGCTTTGATAGCACTGAAGTATTAGTTACAGTGTTGACCTTAATAAACCTCATAGATAAATAATGAGATACTTGGTTTGAATGCTGTGATTTAAAGAATGGGAGAAATGTGGCTGAAATTAGTGAAATAGATACATAACATTAATTATGGATAGAAGCAGTTATTCCTCCTAAAAACATATTCCATATCAATAAATAGTAATTAGGTAGTAGTTTATTTTTTAAAAACAGAAAATACTCAATTTACCTAGAACATCCCAGCCATTCTTTCAAGTCTTAAGATTTGAATGTCAAAACCATATTTTTGTTTCTAACATCTGCCACCTACAGAAAACACCAGGTATCAAAATAATATGTACACAGTATTGCACATTAAGGATTTTAGGACACATTTATATTATTGTGACAGCCTGATAACACTGTGAAGTAGACAGGTTGAGTGTTATCAGCCTTTTTAAAATTTATTTCTGAGAGCGTGTGAGCCAGGGAGGGGCAGAGAGGGAGACAGAGTAGCCCTGTTTTACTGAGGAAAGTGAGGCTCAGAGCTGAGCTACTGAATCAGAACAAGTGACTGTGTGATGAGGTGGCAAGATGGGTACATGATTTCTGACTCTTCTGCACAGGATTGTTGGAGGAGAGGTCTCTGCTCAGCCTCTCTCTCACTCACTCACCTCCTTGTCCACAGGCCATACGTAGCCTCATCTTCTACAGTGCCCACGGCAATAGGTCTTTTCCCTGGAGCGTGTGAGAGGGCTGTGCTGGCCTCTCATGGAGTAGCTGTAATTCAGGGGGGTCCGAGCAGCAATGTATTCCCAGTCTATGGATTGAGCCCTTCATTTCTGCTGTGTTATTCCTTATCTCTGTGTTAAGGGTCTCACTGATACCTTCCAGTCCTCTCTCAAGTCCCGTGAGTATGCTTATGATCATTGCTTCATCAGGCATGTGACTTGTATCTATTTTAGTTAGGTTTCCAGCTGTGGCTCATCTTGGTTCTTTCATTTGGGAAAAATTCTTGCGATGTCTCCTGGTCTTCAGCCTAATAGCTTTGTGAAGAAGGGGGCCTCTCGTGCCCTTCCAGGAGGGTCACTGCTGTGTACTGTGTGTGCCCAGGCTGCTTTATCCTTCAGGCCAGTAGTCTGCAGAGGCTCTTTGCCTGTTGCGGGCAGTGTCCCAGGCCAGAATGTGGTGCGTTTTAACTAAGTCTTCTGCCACTGGAACCGAGGCCACACAAAACTCCCAGGTTGGAATGGGCTGGAGACATGGTGTCGCCAGGGGTTTGGGCCCGTCTCCTGGGGGAGGGAGCCGGCCGCACGGCCTGAAGCAAGCTGACTGGGAAAGTAGTTCTTCTAGAACATGGGGAGGTGGGGCTCGGTGTCGTCAGCAAGTGAGGTAGTGAGTGTGGCACTGTGCTAATTCCTGCAGGTGGCCCTACCCACCTTCTTTGACGTGGCCTTTTCTCCACCTTTAGTTGGGGAGTTTGTTCTGCCAGTCTTCAGATTGATTTCTGGGGTATTTAGGATGATTTGATAGTTACCCAGTTGCATTCATGGGAGGAGGTAAGCCTAGAGTATTCCTACCCTGCTGCCACATTCCCCTTTCCTCTAATGGGTACTTTTTATGCTTGGCCTTTATTGGTGAGTGCCATTTGGAACATGAGAAAGAAGATAAAAGAACCTAGAAGCTTAAAAAAATAGTTTCACAGTATAAAGAATTAGGTCATGAGACAAATTCCATTACACCCTTGAAGACTAGATTCAGCCTGTCTAAACAATCGAGCAGAATTGTTCGGTTGTTCAGGGCTGAAGAAGCTGCTTAAAACAGCTGTATGCCTATGTACAATTTATCTCATGGACAGGCAGTGCACATCATGTAAAAACAAAGAAAGTGGAACTGTAAATAACATTAATTCTATTTGAATAGGTATTTAGGCATAGAATTATTTTTCTTACTTGGATGACAGGATGTTTTAAACTGACAGCATATATATATATATAAAATTGTGTTAATTTAGGCTCTTCCTTTAGGAATAAATTGCTTTTTAGCATTCTGTTCCCAAAGGAAGCCAATATTGAATAGCATTTGTCTGATTTTGGTTTTCTGATAAAGCAGAAGGACACTTACTTTTACCTTGATTTTTTTTTTTTTTCTAAAGCCTGAGCCATAATTACATTCAAGATTATACCTTAAATCTGAGTATTTAAAAGACCTTGGTTACATTATTTATTTTTCAGAATTAAATTACATGCAATTTAAATGCACAACATCTTCTAGAAATTATAAACACTCGTATACTAATATTAGAAGCAAACTAACCATCTGCACAACTGCCTAGGTGCCATAAGGCATGATTTCTAACTTTGGCTATGGCTCATTAAATAAGTGCTCAAATGCTAACGCACACAGTTTCACATTCTCTTGAGCCAGCAGTGAAATAGATACTGAAATAGACATTGAAAGATAACCATTTAGGAGTAAAACCAACATCTAAATATGGAGGATTTGTTTTTCTCTTCTCCAGTTCCACAGATCCCACCATCCCAATTGACCTGTGAACTGAAACAGGTGAGGCAGAACTAAGGTCTCAGATTAGTCCTTCCTAGTGGAGCCCCTGCCCCTGGAGCTTCATCTTCCTAAGGTGACCAACCTTGATGCCTGAGAAAACAGAAAGGTAGAGGCCCGTGGAGTAGTGAGTGGTAGATTTCTTACCCAGTTTGCAAGAGACTATTATTGCATTTCCTGTTACCAGACTTCTATACAGAGCATAAAAATACCAAAGTAATCCTTACAACTTTTCCGGAATTTAAATAAATTGGGTAGTCTTTCCTTGAGACTGACACACACACCAGTGTCTTATATTTAGGATTCATGATTTGTAGTATAAAATCAAACCACTTACTTGAAATCTAGATGTTCAAGTAGTACATATCCATCTATAGAAACAAAAATCACTATTACTCGTCTCAAAGGTATAGAATGCTTTCAGATTTTTCTTAAACAGTGACTGAAATTTTATGGGTGATAAGCCAGTAACTTACATTTGCCTTTAGAATTGCGACAAATCACTAGATTTTCTTCAGTGGTGTCAATGACTTGCAGTTCTTCTCCAGGGGTTATTGGCAAATCAAACATTCCATTTCTTGAATTCCTGGAACATGCCACTGCTGTGTTGATGACAGTAATCTCTTTATCATACTGAAACAAGAAATTACTAGTCAGACTATGTGTGCATAGTTTTTATTCTAACAAAATTGATGGAGGACATAAAATAATAGTAAAATGCCACAATCTTACATTTAATTTGGTATAATCATATTTTCAAAGTATTTTCATCCCTGTTATCTAATTGTACTAGAATAAATTTTGGTGGATGAGAGGTCTCTAACATGGGTGTAAAGAAATAGGTATATACGTTAACCATTCCAGTAATAAAGTTACCCCCAAACTCAGGAATGGAGAAGTTTAAAAAATAAGAGGGAAAGCGGGAAAATCGGTGTAGCGCTTTAGAGTTTATAATGTTCTTACATACCTAGCTTTGCTAGGTGGCACTCTTTCTACCTTTCCTCTCTGGGCTTATGTATAAAGTAGTAGGAATGGGGGCTAATTCCCACTCTCCTTCTGTGGTCAAAAGACAGGCGTTTGTGAAACAAACTGAGGAGGAATTCAATGTCTGACCTTAAGGTGTGTGATAAACTAGCCAGCCTATGCATTTATAGGTGCATCACCTTGTAATGTATTGAAATCTGGTGACTCAGACCTCTGCTTCACCAAATTAGAGTGGCCGGACACCTCCCTCTGCTCAGGACAGTCTGTTTATACCTAATATCTCTACACATACTTACCTCCCACTCTCAGAAATGTAAATTTGGATGATAAATGATGGGATCTGATTCACAAGATAGATTCTGCTTTTGTCCAACAAAGTAATAGTTTCCTCCCTGGTTTCTAGGCCATTGTTCACTATGAATACAGTGATTTCTTAACATGAAAATCTGATCAGGTCACTTTCCTTTCTGTCAAGTGCTAAAGATTCTTCATTACTTGCACACTAAGATCCACATTTCTCAGCTTGATATTCAGGGTCCTTTGCAGACTGTCATTTCTCATGCTTCCATTTCTGCCCTGTTAATGAAGCCACATCAAGCTATAGGATGATCCTGAATATACCATGTACCTTTTATATTTCCAGGCCGTTGCTCATGGGGTTTTCATACCTGCAGTATCTTTTTTCTTAACATGAAGACTTTCACGACTGCCATGTGTAATTTTGTTTAATTGCACCACTTTGTATGTACTCCTGTTACAGCATTTAATAAACATATTGTCTTATAAAATGGAAGACAGTTTTATTCATCCTTTGTACCCTCAGTCTATAGTACCAATGAGGCACTAATCTTACATGATTTTAGCTGAATACAAATTACTGAAATGGCATAGTTTTTCTAATGATATAAGAAAACCCACCACAGGTAATAAGGAATAGAATCATACACACGGGACAATGGGAATTTCTGTCCCATATGAGACAGTCACAAATATAGTTAGAAAAGTACTAGACGGAATGTAGGGTCTTTCCAAAAATTGTTACTTGCTAGAAACAATCGTTTTTCACCTAAACTACTAACATCACAGTTGCAGTAAATAATTTCATAGCAGTTTCTAGATATAATAACTCTAATCAGCTTTGGTACACAGCAGGAGTTACTGGGGCACCTGGGTGGCTCAGTCAGTTGAGCATCCCAACTCTTGATTTTGCTTCACCTCATGGGATTGAGCCCTGGGTGAGGCTCCACACTGAGGGTGAAGTCTGCTCAAGACTCTCTCTTCCCCACTCTGCCCCTCTTTCCCACTTGCGCACACTCTATTAAAAAAGCAGGAGTTATGAATGACTACGAGGGACTCATGTATATTCCCTTTTTTATCCAGTCCAAAAACATTTTTGGACATTTATAAAGGTAATTTTATTCTGTTCCACACATGGATATAAAGATAACTCTGTCCTCTAAGAGCTCATCGGTTAATTGGTGAACACATAATTGCAATAATGTAATAAGCTCAAATACAGAGGTATATAGAGGAAGAGTAATTTCCTTAATGAGCAAGTGTGGGTCGGTCTTCCTGGAGGAGAGAAGATGAGTTAACTGGAGGTTGATAAATGAGTAAGAGCTAGTCAGATGGCGAAAAGTAACAAGAATGTACCAGACAGTTGGAATGGAACAAGCAAATGCCTAGAGGAAGGGAACAGTAGGACAGGTGATTGAGGACAGAACTATGCATAGTTTGTTGCCAAAGCATGAAGTACAAGGTAAATAAAGAATGGCAGGAAATAAAACCAGAAAGACAAGCAAAGGTATGACATGAAGAGCTTTCCATGTCATGTTAAGAAGCCTCACCTTTATCCATTTGGTAATGGGGATTAGTAGTGACTTGGACAAGTTTTATGAGCAGGATGCACACATTCTCAATCCAGGATCTGGGACGCTATTCATATTTCTTAAATTAAAAAAATCTCCTGGTGACAGTATATGAAATCAGAAGGGAGAACCATTTGAACCTTGGAATTCAGGAAATCCTCCATGGATTCTTAATGACAGAAAAAGGCAAGGAGCCTTAGATACTGCTTCTTTCATTCACTCATTCAGCTATTCATTTGTTTATCTAATCATTCAGTGAATGCTGTATCCAGGTATGTGAGGACCTGGGAAGCAAGGAATGAGACAAAATCTCTCCTTCAGTGAGGACTCGAGTTTAGTTCAGAATACACACACATACACAGGCTGTTAGGCAGAGGGGGTCACATGTGCACAGAGCCTTAAAGAATAACTCAGGAGTTTTGCCGGGAGGCTATCATGTACAAAGGCATGATCATACAGAAATGCATCAGGAAATAGCAGTATCAGTAGTGGATCGTATCTACCCCAGGGGCAAAGGGGCAAAACTCTTGTAGAATCTTTAACAATATTAAAGGCTCGGAATTTCTACTTTAAATTAATATTTACCTTCAGAGGAGAACATACCTCAAATTGTTCTCTAAAACGTTTTTCTTCTTTTTCCATTCTGATCTTTTCTAAGTTTTGCTTCTTGGTTCTAAAGAAATTTCTAGGAGATTAAGGGGCAAGAAATACGCAGATAGAGTTGAAGGTACCATAATAAAACACTTAAGTTTCCAAATCTATAAACTCATTCTACTTCAGGATAAATTCAGGTATAATTTTGTGTGTATATGTATACTTTTATATAAAATCATATAATCCTATATATCTAGGTGTGTATAGAAATATATATACATATATGTTTCCACTTAGAGCAGGGTGTCAGAACAACTGGGCAGGGTAAGTAATACCAGTTGCTTTTTCCTGTAATTAAAAAGTTGTGGTTTCTTTTTGGATACCAAGATAATTTGGAATAAAATAAAATTGGTTAAACAAGAAACTTTTCTAAATCAGACTTCAAAGTATAATTAACTTGTTTACAAAAATCATAAATCTATGTGTTTCAATCAGAGAACTGTCCTGTTTGCAGAATGGTTCTGGAGAAGAACTGAATTAAGAAAATAAAGCAAGTTGCCACAAAATAGGTGCAAAATTGTCAGCACATAAAAGGGGATAGATACAGCAGACTGAATACCCTCTTAACTCCTCCCATTTCCTCCTTCCTGTTCTTCATGTGGGGATTGGTGCTTTTTTAGCAGTTTAATATATTGACGGAAGGAAAAAAGGCAGGTCATATTAGTTTTATTCAGGAGTGTCTCCTGCATCTGTTTCATTCTGTCCCAAGACTACAGCCACTGACACATTTCATTTCTTGCCTGAGATACCATCTTCTTTTTGCCTTTCCTTTCTCAAATCCATCTGCATACTGATCTCTTGAGTCATCTTTCTAAAATGTAATTGATCATGTCATCTTTTGCTTAAAATCTTTCATCTGTCTCTACTGCCCATAAGATAAAGGCAAATTCCTTAGGGTGGTACACAGGGCATCTTCTAATCTGGCCCCAATCTACCTTTTCCATACACACACACACACACCCATACACAAACTCTACATCTTGGAACATCTTAAACTTGGGCTATTTCTATGCCTTTATAGCATGGCTTTATATCCTTCCCCAACTTCTCTGAAAACTTGTCATCATCAATTCAGAAAGAGATAATGAAATAGAGAATAATAAAAGGGTTGAACTAATATAGAAAACATTTCTTGTTGGTAGAGTAAGTTGCGACAGAAATCACTTTAAAAGGAACAAAAAGGACATAGAAATTGATACATCAATCAATAGGAATATGGTAGCCCTAATAACTGCAATGTAAAATTTACTCAGTTGAAAATAAAAGTAAACTATAATATCAGCTTGTTGTAAGAACTTAATAAGCACGAGAAAATTGTTTTCCGAAAAGACTTATGTGTATATTAAAATACTAAACTTTTGCGGGAGGGGGGGAGGGGGCGGGAGATGTCAACAATTTCACTGATACTTTCTCTCGTGGAATTCTATTTTACTATGCTAAGTAAAAGTATGAAGTTTAGGTGGAGAGATGCTTTTCTAGTCTCTGAATACATCTTTTGAACTTGGGAAAAGTTACATCAGCCTAAACCCAAAGATGGCCATTTTATGCCATCCTCTGAGTTTAAATTTGATATAGACAGATGTCTGCTTCCTTTTGGGGTTCCCTTATAGTACTTTTCTAGACAGGTTTCCTAGAGCAGACAAATCACACAGTGTTCCCAGCTCAATGACTGTTTAATAGATGTCTTGGGGAAAGTGCCCTAGCCTAACAGTTGAGAAGACCAGAGCACAGATCATATAGTAACCATCTGGGACAGTAAAAACATCACCTCCTCCATAGCCAACTCTGGGAACTCGAATCACATGAATGAAGGTTAGATCTTGAGTTGCATTATACTTTTTAAATTATAACACTAATGTAGTCATAGCTAGAATTGTGTTCCAGGGAAATTAATCTGGTTATGTGATCACAGTTTCTCAGAGTTCTAATTGGTGTATTATTAATTTAAGTTCCATCTATAGAGGAAAAGTTCTTACAGCCTAAAAGAAGATGAAGGTTTTTCCTCATTTGATAAAGGCTAGCTTGAAAGTTTTCCTTACTCCCTATCCACCAAAAGTATGGACAACGATGATGAAGATAAATGTGTGTGGCACTTTACGTTTTTATATTCTTTGTCTCTTTTAATCCTCTCAACTATACTATGATGTAGGTGCTATTATTCTCACATGACCGATGTGGAATGTGAAAATCAAATTTAATGACTAGCCTAAGGTCACACAACTAGTAAGAGGTGTAAATTTCAGCAGATAAGCTATAATGTAAATGCACCTGTGTACCTACCTTTCAGATTCTTCAACACCTTTTTTCTCTTTCTTTTCCTTTGCCATCAAAAACTTGGGCTTCCAAGTTTTTAGTTTATCTTCATTTCTGAGGAGAAAAATATTTTGAGCAAGTAGATAAAGATTGAACTAAAACATTTATGGAAATGTCAGCATTTTCTGGACAATTATGTTTTACAAAAAAATTAAAATATCATCTAGAAGTATATTTGGATAATCTGTGTGAAGGCCAGATTGTGAATATCTTAAGCTTTGAAAGCCATATCATCTCTATGGTAACTACTAAACTCTGCTGTTGTAACTGTATTTACAAAAACAAGTGGCCAGCTATTTTGGCCCACAGGCCATAGTTTGCTGACCTCTGATGTGTGGTGATCCAAATTTGAAACCAGAAGCAAGAGATCAACCTGCTTATAATCACATTTCCCTTCCTGAGCCTCAGTTTCCTTGCCTCTAAAACGTGAATAATATTAATCATTACCGTGAGATGAGACAAATCTAACTAGTGTTTAACATTAGTAGCAAAGGTTGCGAGGAAGAGCCGGGGAAGATGGTGGAGTAAGAAGACCCTAAGCTTACCTGGTCCCATGGATACAACTAGGTAACACCCACATCAGTGTAAAAAATCCAGAAAATAATTTGGAGACTGGCAGAACAGATTCTGTACAGCTAAATGTAGAGAAGAGGCCATATGGAAGAGGCTCAGAAGGGCAGAGTCACTGTAGGAAGCTAAAGAGACCCACCCTCAAGACTGTACAGAGGAAGGAGGGAGGGATGCTGTGGGCAAGGAGAAAGGAAAGAAACAGACACCCCAGGCATGGGGAAGATGAACCCCACCCCCCAATGACATTTAGCTTTGAAAACTAGAGGGGCCAAATTTCATGAGTTCTTACATTCAGTTGGGCTTAACACCTGTAAGTTTAAAAATCAGTGCGATCAAAAAAAAAAAAAAAAGTGCCATCAACTCTGGGACAGCAAAGAGGGCTAGAAAAAGCAGTGTCCTTTTCTTTAAAGAGACAGCACAACAAATAGTTCCAAGGGATACACCATAGAAGCAACAGTTTATTTTTTTTTTTAATTTTTTTTTTCAACGTTTATTTATTTTTGGGACAGAGAGAGACAGAGCATGAACGGGGGAGGGTCAGAGAGAGAGGGAGACACAGAATCGGAAACAGGCTCCAGGCTCCGAGCCATCAGCCCAGAGCCTGACGCGGGGCTCGAACTCACGGACCGCGAGATCGTGACCTGGCTGAAGTCGGACGCTTAACCGACTGCGCCACCCAGGCGCCCCTAGAAGCAACAGTTTAAAAAACACCTGGGGCATAAGGGAAGGATAGTTGTTTACTAATCTCAGAACATGTGCTGGAAGGACAGGGATCTTCTCCAGGAAGAAAGGAGTAGGTGGGCACCATTTCCTCTCCTACCCCCAAGCTTGACACCTATGGGAACTAATGCAGTGAACGCTCTCCACCTAGCTTGCTAACACCAATCGCCTCGCCCCCATGCACTTCTGTGGATCTGCCCCTTCCAACCCAGCCTGCGAAGTTGCAGGTCCCCTCTCAGAGGGTGGACCTTGTTGGCACCACACCCACCCCTGCCTCCTCCTGTTGACTTCTTGAGCACTTGACTGGAGCTTGTCCAAAGCAGTGCCACAAGCCTGGCAGTGTGCAAGCAGACCCAACAGGGGCCAGCACACTGCAAACTGCTCCAGGAGAGGGGAAGATAATCATACATACCAGTCAGACTGTGGCCCCAGCAGCAGGCTGGGGGCAGACATCTGGTATGATTATAGGCCCTGCCCACCAACAAGCTTCTCAGGACAACACAGGGGAGCTGTCCTGCAGTTCAGTGCTATTGCATCTCTAGCAAATGCCTGGTCTGAGTCAACTCAAACCCAAGGAAGCCCGAGTCTAGCCTAAAAACACAGGGACCAAATCTTGCCTACAACAGGTAGAGAGCCATTGCAGATGACTGGACTTGAGCCAAAGGCACCTCAGCCATAGCAGCAAGGCTCATGCAACACACAAAGGAGAGACCCCAGCTGCACCAGGTTCTGGTGAACAGGGGACAATACCTTGCAGGGCACTGTAGGACCTTTTCTTAATAAACCCACTACTTTCAAAAGCAGGAGGTGTACGTGACTTTTTAACACATAGAAACAGACATGAAGAGTTAGACAAAATGAGGAGACAAGAATGTGTCCCAAATGAAAAAAACACGACAAAACCAGTAGCAGATATAAGAAAAATGGTAATAAGTAATATGCTTGATAGAGAATTTAAAGTAATGGTCATAAGGATACTGACTTGAGAAAAGAGTGGAGAACCCCAGTGAGACCCTCAACAAAGAGACAAAACATAAAAATGAACCAGTCAGAGATGAAGAACTCAAAAACTGAAATTAAAAATATATTAGATGGAATAAAGGGTAGGTTAGAGGAAGCAGAATAACTGATCAGAGACCTGGAGGACAAAGTAATGTGAAGCAAGATGAATGGTGGGGGGTGGGGGGGGGGGGGAGAACGAAGAGACTTAGTGAACTTAGCAACAGCATCAAGTGCATTAACATTCATTTTATCAGGATCCCAGAAGGAGAAGACAAAGAAGAGGGGGCAGAAATTTATTTGATGAAATAATAGCTGAAAGTTTCCAGAAGGTAGGGAAAGAAACACATTCAGATCCAGGAAGCACAGAAAGTTCCCAACCAAATCAAACCAAGGAGGTCCACACCAAGACACATAGTGATTAAAATGGCAAAAAAAGAGTGATAAGGAGAGAATTTTAAAAGCAGCAAAAGAAAACAGTTACACGCAAGGGAAACTCCATTAAGCTATCAGCTGATTTGTTTTAGCAGAAACTGCAGGCCAGAAAGGAGTGAGATGATACATTCAAAGTGCTGAAAGAAAAAAACCCCTGCAGCCAAGAATACTACTATATCCAGCAAGGCTATCATTCAGAACAGAAGAAGAAATAAGGGATTTCCCAAATAAAAGGTAAAGGAATTCATGATCACTAAACCAACCCTGTAAGAAATATTAAAGGGGACTCTTTGAATGGAAAGGAAAGACCATAAGTAGGAGTAAAGTAGGAAGCACAAAAGTAGTAAAAATAAGTATATCTATAAAAATCAGTCAAGGGGCGCCTGGGTGGCTCAGTCGGTTAAGCGTCCGACTTCAGCTCAGGTCACGATCTTACGGTCCGTGAGTTCGAGCCCCGTGTCGGGCTCTGGGCTGATGGCTCAGAGCCTGGAGCCTGCTTCCGATTCTGTGTCTCCCTCTCTCTCTGCCCCTCCCCCATTCATGCTCTGTCTCTGTCTCAAAAATAAATAAACGTTAAAAAAAAAAATTAAAAAACAAATCAGTCAAGAGATTCACAAAATAAAAGGATGTAAAATATGACACATCTACATAAAATGGGAGGAGGGGAGTAAAGAATGGGTTCAAACTTAAGCAACCATAAATGAAGTATAGATTGCTATATGCAAAAGATGTTATATATAAATCTAATGGTAGCCACAAGTAAAAAACCAGTAGTAGATATGCCAAGAATAAAGGAAAGGAATCCAACTATATCTCTAAATAAAGCCAGCAAACTGTGGGAGAAGAGAGCAAGAGAAGAAAGGAACAGAGTAAAACAACCACAGAACAAATAATACCATGGCAATGAATACATACTTATCAAAAATCACTTTGAATGTAAATGGACTAAGCACTTCAATCAAAAGACACAGGGTGACAGAATGGATTAAAAAAAAAAAGCAAGACCCATCTATATGCTGCCAGCAAGAGACTCATGTTAGACCTAAAGACACCTGCAGATTGATAGTGAAGTGATAGAAAAGCATTTATCATGCAAATGGAAGTGAAAAGAAAGCCAGGGTAGCAATGCTTATATCAGACAAAATAGACTTTAAAATAAAGACTGTAACAAGAGACAAAGGATGCTGTATAATCATAAAGGGAACAATCCAACAAGAAGATATAATAATTGTAAATATTTATGCACCCAGCATGGAAGCACTCAAATACATAGAGCAGATAATAACAATTGACAGTAATACAACAGTAGGGGATTTTAACACCCCATTTATATCAATGGACAGATCATCTTAACAGAAGATCAACAAGGACACAGTGGCTTTGAATGACACATTGGGTCAGATATATCTAACAGATACATTCAGAACATTCCATCCTAGAACAGAATACACATTCTTTTCAAGTGCACATGGAACATTCTCCAGCACATATCACATATTAGGCCACAAAACAAGTCTCAACAAATTCAAGAAGATCAAAGTCATACAATGCACCTTTTCTGATCAAGACACTATGAAACTAGAAATCAACCACAAGAAAACATCTGGAAAGAACTCAAATACAGGGAGGTTAAATAACATGCTAGTAAACAATGAATGGGTCAAACAAGAAATCAAAGAGGAAATGAAAAATACATGGAGAGAAATGAACATGAAAACATAATGGTCCAAAATCTTTGGGATGCAGCAAAAGCTGTTCTAAGAGGGAAGCTTATAGCAACACAGGCCTACCCAAGCAGCAAGAAAAATATCAAAAAATAACCTCATTTTACACCCAAAGGAGTTAGGAAAAGAACAAAACCCCCAAACCAGTAGAAGGAAGGCAATAAAAACATTAGACCATAAATAAACAATATAGAAAATAAAAATAATAGAAAGGATCGATGAAACCAGGAGCTGCTTCTTTGAAAAGATAAATGAAATTGATAAAAATCTTTAGACTCCTAAAAAAGGAGAGAAGACTCAAAATCAGAAATGAAAGAGCAGAAACAACAGACACTGCAGAAATACAAGAATTGTAAGAGAATATTATGAAAAATTATATGCCAACAAATTGGAAAACCTAGAAGAAATGGAAAAATTCCCAGAAACATATAACCTACCAAAACTGAATCAAGAAGAAATAGAAAATTTGAACAAATTGATTACCAGCAAAGAAACTGAATCCATAATAAAAAAACAGAAGCCCAGGACCAGAGAGCTTCACAGGTGAATTCTACCAAACTTTCAAAGAAGAGTTAATATCCATTCTTCTGAAATTATTAAAAAAAAAAAACAAAAAACAAAAACAGAAGAGTAAGGAAAGCTTCCAAATTCATTCTATGAGGCCAGCATTACCCTTATTCCAAAACCAAATAAAGACACTACAAAAAAAGAGAACTATAGGTCAGTATCTTTGATGAACATAGATGTAAAAATTCTCAACGAAATATTAGCAAACTGAATCCAACAATACACTAAAATCCATCACAATCAAGTGAGATTTACTTCTGGGATGCAAGGGTGATTCAGTATTCACAAATCAATCAACATGATATGTCACATCAACAAAAGAAAGGATAAAAACCACATGATCATTCCAACAGATGCAGAAAAAAAATCTGACAAAGTACAACATCGATGCATGAACAAAGTAGGTTTAGAAAGAACATACCTCAACGTAATTAAGGCCATAAATGAAAAACCCACAACTGACATCATCCTCAATGGTAAAAAACTGAGAACTCTACCCCTAAGATTAGGACCAAGACAAACATATCTACCCTCACTACTTTTATTTAACAGAGTACTGGAAATCTTAGCCACAGCAATCAGAGAAGAAAAAGGAATAAAAAGTACTCAGATTGGTAAGGAAAAAGTAAAACTTTCACTATTTGTAGATGACATGATGCTATATATAGAAAACCCAAAAGACTCCACCAAAAAACGGCTAGAACTGATAAATGAATTAAGATCACAGAATACAAAATCAATATACAGAAGTCTGTTACATTGCTATGCACTAATAATGAAGCAGCAGAGAGATTGAGCAATCCCATGTATAACTGCACAAAAAATAAAACAGGAATAAACTTAACCAAGGAGATGAAAGACCTGTAATCTCTGACACAAATGGAAAGCTATTCCATGCTCAATGATTGACATAACCAATATTGTTGGTTTAGAAATTTAATGCAATCCCTATCAAAATACTAACAGCAATTTTTCAAAGAACTAGAATAATCCTAAAATTTGTATGGAACCACAAAGGACCCCAAATAGCCAGAGCAATCTTGAAAAGATTAATAAAACTAGAGGTATCACAATCTCACATTCCAAAATATACTACAAAGGTATAGGAATCAAAACAATACGGTGGAGACACAAAACAGACACATCAGTGGAACAGAAAAACCAGAAGTAAAATCACAATTATATGGTCAATTAATCTTTGATACAGAAGGAAGAATATTCAATTGGAAAAAGTGTCTTCAACAAATAGTGATCGGAAAACTAGACAGCTATATGCAAAACAATGAAACTGGACCACTTTCTTATACTGCACACAAAAATAAACTCAAAGTGGATTAAAGACCTAAGTGTGAGACCTGAAACTATAAAAATTCTAGAAGAAAGCACAGGCAGTAATTTCTCAGACATAAGCTGTATCAACAGTTTTCTGCATCTGTCTCCTGAGGCAGAGGAAATAAAAGCAAAAATAAACTATTGGGACTACATCAAAATAAAAAGCTTCTTTATGCACAGCCAAGGAAACAACAAAACTAAAAGGCAACCTACTGAACGGGAGAAGCTATTTGCAAATGACATATCTGATAATGGGTTAGTATCCAAAATATATAAAGAACTCCTACATCCCAACACCAAAAAACAAACAAAAGAACCCAAACAATCCAAATAAAAATGAGAAGAACATTTTTCCAAAGAAGACATACCGACACATGAAAAGATGCTCAACCTTACTCACCATACGGGAAATGCAAACCAAAACCACAATGAAATACCACCTCACACCTGTTGGAATAGCTAAAATAAAAAACACAAGAAACAACAAGTGTTTGTGAGGATGTGGAAAAAAGGAACCCTCATGCACTGTTGTCGGGAATGCAAACTGGTATAGCCACTGTGGCAAACGTTATAGAGATTCCTCAAAAAATTGAAAATATAATTACCACATGATCCAGTAATTCCACTACTGGGTATTTACCCAAAGAAATTAAAAACACTGACTGAAAAAAGATCACCCCTATGTTTATTGCAGCATTATTTACAACAGCCAAGATATAGAAGCAGCCCAAGTGTCCGTCAATAGATGAATGGATCAAGAAGTGGTATGTAACAACCACAACAAGAAGTGGTATAAAAAACATGTATGCATGCACACACACACACACACACACAGGTGTATTTCTCAGCCATAAAAAAAAATAAAATTTTTCCATTTGCAACAGCATGGATGGATTTAGAGAATATAATGCTAAGTGAAATAAGCCAGAGAAAGACAAACACCCTATGATTTTACTCAGATGTGGAATTTAAGAAACAAAATAAATGAACAAAAAAGGACAAAGCAAAAAACAGACTCTTAACTACAGAGAACTGATGGTTACCAGAGGAGAGGTGGGTGGGTGGTGGGCTGGGTGAAAGAGGTTAAGAGTAGACTTATCATGATAAGCACTGAGTAATGTATAGAATGGTTGAATCCCTATATTACACACATGAAAATGATATAATACTGTATGTTAATTAAAAAAATACTGGAGATTGGGAGGTAGGTGACAGTGTAAACAAGGTTGCCCATAAATTGGTAATTCTTAAAGCTGGGTAATGGGTACATGAGGGTTCATTATAACATTCTATTTTTCTACATTTGGAATTTTCAGTAAGAAATTCTTTTTAACGAAGACCATTCAAAGAAAATATAAAAGGATGCAGGGAGGGGAGGGTATCATAGAAGGAACTAAAACTTTCTGAGCACTGGTGTGCCTGGGTGGCTCAGTCGGTTAAGGGTCCGACTTTGGCTCAGGTCATGGTCTCGTGGTTTGTGGGTTCAGGCCCCACGTTGGACTCTGTGTGACAGCTCGGAGCCTGGAGCCCGCTTCAGATTCTATGTCTCCCTGTCTCTCTGCCCCTCCCCTGCTCATGCTGTCTCTGTCTCTCAAAAATAAATAAATGTTAAAAAGAATTAAAAAAAACTTTCTGAGCACCTATGTGTCAAGTTTTATGCTGTTAACCAATTTAGTTTTCACAGTGACAATTCTGAGTATTTAAAAAATTGGAAGATGTAGAAAAGAGACAAAATAAGCATAATCTGACCTCTCAAAGACCTCTAAGTTTCCTTTAAAACATCCTTCCTAGCACTTTTAAAAATTGAATTGAGATCATACTATACATACAGTTTTGCATTCTATTTTTTAATTGTTATTATAGAGTAACACTTCTCCATGTCATTAGAAATTCTTTAGTATATATTTAGCATATATGTAACTGTCATATACTTGGCAGATTACTATATATTTCAGTATTTGGGTGGGTGGTTTTAAACAACTTTTTATAAATACTCTGAGATACACATTTTTATGCATTAAATTTTTTTATGTTTCCTTTTTCACCAGAGCTTATTGCTTGAAGTCAAATTGCTGGGTAAAGTAAAGGGTGTGGGCATTTTGGATACATATGGCCAAATATTCTTTCAGAGAGGTCATACCAATTTCTATCCATGCTAGCCATGTGAATACTATGGTCCACTCTGCCCCTTTCTCAACTTATTTTAGTTTTCCTAGGGATCTAGTTAGAGAGCTTAAAGAATCTGGCAGGATGAGGATTTTTTATTACCATATCATGGGTAAGAAACAAAGGCTCAGGGAAGTAAGAGGATGTGCCACAGGTCTCACTGGTGCCATGTTCCAGTACCAGTGTCCTTTTCAAAATCCCCCTCTTCTTCTTTCCCTTGCTAATCCCCTAAGAGACCTTCTACTGAACAAAAGGAAATAAAAAGCAGAGGTCTGGAATACCTAGTGACAACTTAATCTAGAGCTGTTTAGGCTTCTCCTCAATCTAATACCTACCTACCAAGGTATGACAAGCAAACTAGCCAAGTTTATAAGAATTCAGGTATCGGGGCACTGTGTGGCTCAGTCAGTTAAGTGTCCGACTTCGGCTCAGGTCATGATCTTCCGGTTTGTGGTTCGAGCCCCACGTCGGGCTCTGTGCTGACCGCTCAGAGCCTGGAGCCTGCTTCAGATTCTGTGTCTCCCTCTCTATGCCCCTCCCCAGCTCATGCTCTCTCTTTCTCTCTCAAAAATAAACATTAAAAAAGAAAAGAAAAAAGGAATTGAGGTATCATCTTCCCTCTCCCTTCTGCTACTTTCTTTCCACCAGTGTTCTATCTGCTACAAATGCCTTTAATAATTAGTTTATGTGAAGCCAAACTACAGATTTACTCTATCACATGAAGAAGGTCTTGTTCAGAATTTGACAGGGCTGATGTGGTAAACATCGTTCATGCACAAAATATTCCTTGGGTACCTACCATCATCTAAGTGCTATATTAGGACCTGGATAATAGAGATGAGGAGGATGTGGTTTCTACCAGAGGATTTCACAGTTTAACAAAATCCACGTAAGTTCTCCCCTGAAATCTCCTCTCCTTCATTTCTTTCACCACCCGAGAACATTTGATCATCTTTCACCTGAGCGATCATAATGACATTCTAACATATGTATTACTTCATACTTTCTCTCCAAAGCATTCTGGAGAAGGATCCCTTTACTCTTCCTGAAGTGTAGCTCTGATTACATTGTCCTTTTGCTCAGAGTTTAGACTTCCTCATTTGGCTGTAGGGCAGAAGAGTATCCTGAAAGGGCGCTCCCAGTACAAAACTACTAGACTCAAGTGTCTTAAAAAATTGCTACACTTTACCCTTAGAGTAAGTACTGTGCACAGTACCTTAGTAGCCCCCGCCAACTAAGCTGAAACCAGACAGCAGCAAGCAGTATGCAAGCACAAATGGCCAGTTTGTCCCGTGGAAAATGCTAGCATCAGCACCACAGTATTTCAGGAGATTGAACCTTAGGCCAAGGTCAAGGTCAAGGTAGGAGTTAAGACAGATTGTTATATTGGCATTTTAAAAAGCCAAATGCAGCTCTATGGCTATTTATTCAAGACCCAACGAATGAGAATATGGAAAACAGAAAATTAAAGGATTAAAAATATAGTAGGGAAATCCTAACTAAAAGAAAGTTCCAGTAGATATATATCAGGCAAATTAGACGTTAAGACAGAGCATCACTAGGAGATACAACATTGTGTAGTAGTAACTCTTTACTACTGGATTGGGTTTGAATCCTGTTTCTACACTTTACTACCTCTGTGAACTTGGGCAAGTAACAACCTCTATGCCTGAGTCTCTCTTCTGAAATGTTTGTATAATAATAGTATCTACCTCATGGGATGGTGGTGAAGACTGAATGAACTAATACATATTAAATGTATATGACAGTTACTGACCCCAATAAGAACTACGTATTATTTTTGTTATTAATAGTATTAGGGATAGAGACATCTACCATATGAGGAAGAAACATTAGGTTCACTATATTTTTAATTTTGTAAGCAACTAACAAAAGAGCCTCAGGATACATCAAACAAAACATGACAGAACTTTAGGAAGAGATTGACAAGTCTGCCATGTTTGTGTGAGATTTGAAGCTCTTTCTTTCAAATATTGATGGCTCCAACATCTAAAAATTCATAAATCTACAGATTTTAACAAGAGAATGATTTGAAGAACCTAAGTGGATTGTTGTACCAAACAATTAGAGAAGGCATATTTTTCTAAAGTGCACATGGGACATTTATAGAACTTAACTGTACATTAGGCATGAATCATGTCTTAAAACATGTCAAGGCACTGATAGCAATTACTTTCTCAGGGTACTAATATCTTTTTTTAATGTTTAGTTTTGAGAGGGGGAGGGAGGGGGAGGGAAGGAGAGAGAGGGAGAGGGGGAGGGGGGTAGAGACAGAGAGAGAGAGGAGAGAGAACACGAGTGGGGGAAGGATAGACAAAGACAGAGATTCCCAAGCAGGATCCAAGCTGTCAGCACAGAGCCTGATGCAGGGCTGGAACTCATGAACCATGAGATCATGACCTGAGCCAAAGTTGGATGCTTAACTGACTGAGCCACACAGGTGCCCCTCTGTGTACTAATATCTTACTAACTACTTTTTCAGAGCACCAGGCTATTAAGATGGAAAGGACACTGGAATAGAGAGCATGGGCATAGACCTTCAGACATGGAAACTTGATATGACAAAGATGGCATTGTATATCCATGGGGAAAGGTGTAACTATTCAATTAATCATGCAGGACATTTATCCACATGTAAGAAAATTTAATTAGATTGATACTTCATTATAGTACCAACACACAAAACTCAGTTCCAGATACGTCTAAGGTTTAAATGTAAAAGGCAAAAAATTCAGCAGTTTTAGAAGAAAATATAGGAGGATATCATATGATCTTGGGATAAAGATTTCTTCTAAAGATGCCAAAGGCAACACTCAATTGCTAAATTCAAGTACATTAAAATTAAAAATTTCTATTCATTAGAAGACTAGGAAGAATGTTGCAAAGTCAAGCTACAATGGGGGAGAAGGTCTCTGCAACATATATAACTGACAAAGGGATGATATCTAGAATGCATTAAAAAATCTATAAATAAATAAGAAAAAGACCATCAATGCAATAAGAAAACAGAATAAAAAGATATGAACTGGCCTTCGATAGAAGATATGAATGGTGAATATTAAAAGGGGTTCAACACTTAGTATTTTATACCCACAAAATTGGCAAAGTTAAGAATTCTCTCTGTGCTAAGTGTTGGTGAGAATGTGGATCAACATTCCCCTTACAAACAGCTGGGAAGAATGTAAATTGGTACAACCACTTTGGAAAATAAGTTGGCATTTTCTTATAAATTTGCATTCCCTTCGGCATTTCTCTTCCCTTCTGAGTATCTGCTAGGAAAATTCTAGGACATATTCACAGAAGACATAAGACTATTTATAGCAATAGTGTTTTTAAGTACAAAAAAAAAATTAGAACCCTAAATGAATCAAGGATAAGCAGAGGAGACCTCTCTTTTCAGTCATTTAGTTGAGGGGGAGAGGACAGAAAACAAGTAGCTAGAGAGGGGGCATCGAGTTCCAGGATGGTTTCTTTCTGGTTAGATGGTTATTCTGTCTTTGAGGATAGAGGCTCCGTCAAACACTGCTCGCTATCCTCCGTGTTGCCTTGTACATAGGAGGTTATTAAGTCAGGGTATGTTGCATTAAAATGAGTTTCAAGTCTCTAGATTCAAAGGCAAGAAATATATTCCAAAGCTCCAGTGACTTCTGAATCACCTACTACCATTAGATCACCTACATTATTCACTGTTTTCCCTTCTTAGTGAGGGGAGGGACATCAGAATCTGACTTTTTATCCAGTTTCTAAGGCTCTGAAGAGGTGGCCCTCTGACCATATTTAACAAACCATCAGGAAATGGATTAGGTATCAGTAGGGATGACCAATGAGGTAAAATGACTTACCTGGATTCTTTTTCATTTATATCGATGTTATCATAGATAATAACTTCCTGAGACCTAAGTTCTAGGGTCAAGACACGAACAAAATAGTCCATTATTAGGTATGGCTCATACAAATTTCTGGGCTTTCCGAATTATCCACAATGTCCACCATTATCCTTAATACCCAATTATCCAGGTGTCTCCCCATGTCTGTTTTATCAAAATCTGATCATAGAACACAGGCTGGAAGGATCAAAGAGCAAAAAGAATCTCCATTTGGGGAGAAATTCAATTAAGAGATTAAAAAAATAGTGGCATGCCCTAGTATCTCAAATACACACATACATATTTATGTCTATTTAATTTCATGCATGTTTTCAGAAAATATGAGTTACTGAAAGGGTCATCTTTAGAATAGCTCCCCATCATCCTGGAACTAGGCAAAGATGTTTTACTTCTAGAACAGTAAGAGGGCTTTTCCAAAATCCTGGAAAAAGACAGTTTAAGTAAAATATTCATGTTTTTTTCCTCCTTAATTTTGATTTCAAACCATTGGTAACTGCTCTTCTATAATAATCTTGCATAAAATTGAACCTTAGTGCATAATTGGACATTTTCAGTTTGGGATATTCACATTCCTTGGTGCTTTACATAGAATCCCATGTTTAAGTGATTCACCACTTGAATGAGTTTGAGACTTTCTAGTATAATAATTTCATAATTCATATTTGATTATTCATAAATTTGGCTGCGAGTACAATGCATGTCTATTCTATGTTCGCTTTTTGGATTTTTACGTGGACCAAGGAAACTTGGGGGGGACCTATGATTTTACCAGGCTTATTTATATAACCTTCACTTGTTATTTAGTACAGCAAACTCATATTTCTGAAATATAATATACATTTGAATTGCCTAATCAGAGTGAAATCAAAGTACCACCATGGCTAAGGCTTACAAACAAAAACCAGCAAACAACACATGGCCTTCTTACTGGCAGATTCAACTCACTGTACATATATTGAGATCATACTATGGATCAGACAATGTACTGATCTGTGCATTATTGTTTTTATAGCAAAGAATATTCCAGTGACCCATCCTTGATTCAGCTAGTCAGTGTAGTGCAACTTGATCATGTCCAATTCATTAGGTCTTAATTAGGGTGATTTGGCTGTCAAATCCTACAAGAGCTGTGTGGTATAATGTAAAATGCACGAGCTTTGTAATCAGAGAAACTTGAGTACAAATCCCAGATCACTAAGGTATGGATATGGGTCCTAGAGCTTCCTAAAAAGATACTATTTTTCTGGGATTTTAAGAGGCCCGGTATATAGTAGGCACTTGAGAAACGTTATCCATCTTCCCCGACATAAGTTATACTGTTGGATAAAATGTTGTCTTTGATCTTTATGTCTCAAACTTTCATTAACTATGGAATGAAGGAAGGATTACTGCTTCTCTTTCCCTGCCTCTGAATATGCCAGTACTGAGTAGTTTTGTGCCAGTAGTAAGTGAATGTCACTTACCTAAATCAGGCAGCGAAATGGAAAATGCACTGTTGATTGACAGGAGACACAAAAGGGTTAAGGAAAAAAGCCAGGTTCAGAAAGATTAGCTGATCCATCTCAAATAACATATTGATGACTAGGTTTCTTGCTGCAAGTGCATCTAGGCAAAGATGTGAAGCAAACCTCTCCTGTAGCTTTGTTCTGATCAACCGTCCCCCTGCTTCCACACCACCATTTAAAAATGAGCTGATGTACCCCTGGGACCACCCGTAGTTCCCTCCCCTAACTAGGCAACTTCAGGCTCTGCCCTGTCCATTCACAAGATCCTGTTTCCACCTTCAAACCTTCCAAGATGCCCATCAAATACAGGCCTACCTTGTTTCATTGCAATTCACAGACACTGAGTTTTTGACAAATAGGTTTGTGACAACTTGCCATCACCAAGCCTATCAACACTGTTTTTCTTTTTTTTTCTTTTTTTTTTTTTTTCTCAACGTTTATTTATTTCTGGGACAGAGAGAGACAGAGCATGAACGGGGGAGGGGCAGAGAGAGAGGGAGACACAGAATCGGAAACAGGCTCCAGGCTCCGAGCCATCAGCCCAGAGCCTGACGCGGGGCTCGAACTCCCGGACCGCGAGATCGTGACCTGGCTGAAGTCGGACGCTTAACCGACTGCGCCACCCAGGCGCCCCAACACTGTTTTTCTAAGAACATTTTCTTAATGTCTCTGGATCATATTTTGGTAATTCTCGAAGCATTTCAAGTTTTTTCATTATTATTCATTATGGTGATCCGTGATCAGTGATTAGGACTCACTAAAGCTCAGAAGATGGTTAGCATTTTTAGCAACAGATTTTTAAATTAAGGTACGTACATTTTTTTAGACATGTTTCATGCTTAGTAGACCACAGTATAAACACAACTTTTATATGAACTGGGAAACCAAAAAACTGGACTCACTTTATTGCTAACATTTGCTTTGTTGGGATGGTCTGGAACCCAATGCACAATATCTCTGAGCTGCACCTGGACATCCACTGTGGTGAAAGAGAACCACCCTCTGCAGACATGGGACCCTGCCTACATGTATGGTTAAGCCAAAAGGATATCTTGAGGGCAGAATTCCAGGCCGGGGGCGGGGGGGGGGGGGGGATGGGAGATAGCAAATTGCTAAGTGGGAGAGGGACATTTGGCCTGAGTAGATTGTTTGGTTACACAGTTAAGGAGATGGAAGGAAGCAGGGTGTGGTAGAAAAAAAAATCCACGTATTTTAAGCAATGAGTTTCAGTGCAGTCCGACGGGTACACTCACCACGGGCCAGACCGCTCTGCTGGGTGTATAAAATGATCAGACACAGTTTCTACCCTGAAGTAGCCAGGCGTTTAGTGAGGGAGACCCAAAGTACAACACTGTGTGATAAGAACCTAAGAAAGGAATGTCCAAAGAAACAACACTTCTGGGAAAATCAGCTAACCTTTATGCAAGCCTTAGGTTCTTCATTTCTAGAGCGAACACCAGCTCTATCACACGGGGGAGTATTAGAGCTGCATGGGCGTACCTAAGTAGATGTGCCTGGGAAAGAGCTGAGGACGTTCAATGGTCCCTGCTGTCAGTGACTGTACAACCAGACCTGGTGCCATCAGAACAGAGGAGCAGCAGTCCCTGAGGTCAGAGGGAGCTGCATCTGACTCTGAGTTCTGCCACTTGTCCACTTACCTGTGCAAGTCACATAACTTTTCAAAGCCCTAATTTTTCATCCGTGAAATGGAGAAAAGAGGTTCTATCGCATCGTGAGTATTGTGAGAACTGGAGAGAGAACACACGTGAAGTCCTTCACCCTCCCTGTCCTCGATGCCTAGTTAGCGTACTTCCTTGGCTTCTCCACTCAAGGGTTCCTAGCTCAGCAAAGCCTTTCTTAATGCCAACTCCGTTCCTCTATTTTTTTGGGTCAGGGTGATGGTAGCTCCTATTTAAACATAGAAACGGAGGCTACAAAAAGTCTAGAACAATATTGCCTTCCTCTAGGTCATTTAACTCATTCATCAGCTATTTACGGAGTACCTATCATGTCTCACTCACTGTTCTTTATACTGGAGATACAGCAGGGGACAAAACCATGAGTGCCCTCATGGATTCTAGCAGGGTGAAGCAGATGCAACAAGGATTTTTATGTTCTGTCAACTAAGGAGAGAAGTGCAACTGAACAAAAGAGAGCAAGATGAGGGGCCAGGAGGGCTGCAGGTGAGGGCTGGTCTGCCATTTTTCGGAAGATGGTCAGGGAAGGGTTCGCTGATGAGGCAACTTGAGTAGAATCTGAAGGAAAGGAGGGGGTGAGCCACACTGTTATCTGAATGAAAGCGTTCTGGGAAAGGGAACGGCCAATGCAGAGACCGACAGGCAGAGGTGTGCTAGGTCTCTTTAAAGAAAAACAAGGAAGTCGGTGCATCTGGAACAGAGGGTGTGAGAACAGGTTTAACATCTAGTTCCCATGTAAAACTCATAGCAGAGCTGAGACCAGTTGGCATTTAATTCTTGGCTTATTTCTACCTAAATCAGACCATTTAATGACTGTCCTAATAGACAGTGTGTGTATCCGAGAGAAAGAGAGGGTGGAGAGCCTTACTCTTTTTCCATGTCACATTTCCAGTGTTGCAAAACCTCTCTCTGAAGGTAAGGTAATCAAGTAGGAGTTGGTGTTCAATCAAAAAGCTCAATAAACACAGTAATAAATTCTATCTTGTCCTGTTATATCTACACGTTATTAATTGAAAAATTAAGGCTGAGGGGCAGATTTTGCCAAAATTTATGAGAAAAATATATCTTATTTTTATTTGAGAGAGATAGAGAGTGAGTTGGGAAGAGGGGCAGAGGGAGGGAGGGAGGGAGAGGGGGAGATAGAGCAAGAGAGAGGGAGAGCGAGAGAGAGAGAATCCCAAGCAGGCTCCATGCAGTGGGAAGCCGGATGCAGGGTTCCATCCCATGACCCTGGGATCATGATCTGAGCTGAAACCCAGGGCCGGTCACTCAACTGACTGAGCCATGCAGGTGCCCAAGGGAAAAATCTTATTAGACCTTCCTAAAGATGAAACATCTTTCTCTGCAGGTAGTAAATTTCTCTTTTATAGAGGTGTGCAAGCACAGATATTTAGCTTGTTAGGAAGTTTCCAGAAAAGCTTTTGTACTGCATTAGACTAGATAATATGGATTTCTCTTATAACCCTGTGATTCTCTAACTTTAAGAAAAAAGGTTTCTCAGGAGTATTAATAGATGTTAGAAGACATGCACAGGATGTTAGGGAGACACAGAGGAGACACAGGTAATCCAGGTCTGGGTAGAGAGGTTCAGGAAAGGTGTCCCAGAAGGGATACTGTTTGACCAAATTTAAGGGAAGACCAGAACTCTGATAATCAAAGGAGGTTGGAGGAGGACGGGTGCATTCCAGACCAAGGGAATGTCATGGTTAAAGCAAGGAGGCACCAATACCATGGCAGAATTACATCTGTCGGGTATTTATGTGGGATGGTAAAGGAAATCTGAGTGAGAGATGGAACTGGACAAAAAGGGAGCTTCCATAAAATATTCACTTGCCATAGAAAAAGCCTGGGTATTCTAAAAGTCATTAAGGAGTCACTGAATAGTTCTAAGAAAAAGGAAATGAGATTTGCATTAAAAAATATCAGCATTTTCACCTGGATCAATTTTTTTGTTAATGTTTATTTATTTATTTATTTATTTATTTTTTTAATTTTTTTTTCAACGTTTTTTATTTATTTTGGGACAGAGAGAGACAGAGCATGAACGGGGGAGGGGCAGAGAGAGAGGGAGACACAGAATCGGAAACAGGCTCCAGGCTCCGAGCCATCAGCCCAGAGCCATCAGCCCAGAGCCTGACGCGGGGCTCAAACCCACGGACCGCGAGATCGTGACCTGGCTGAAGTCGGACGCTTAACCGACTGTGCCACCCAGGCGCCCCTATTTATTTTTGAGACAGAGTGAGACAGAGCATGAGCAGGGAAGGGGCAGAGAGAGATGGAGACACAGAATGTGAAGCAGGCTCCAGGCTCTGAGCTGTCAGCACAGAGCCTGATGCGGGGTTTGAACCCACGAACTGTGAGATCATGACCTGAGCTGAAGTCGGACGCTTAACCAACTGAGCCACCCAGGTGCCCCGGCTGGATCAATTTTTTAAGGGACCACAGGCATCATGGTAATCGTTTTTTGTCAGAAGCATCTAACCTGCCAGGGCCCGAGTATGCCTTCAAGCTAGGTCTAACTGACCACAGGAGCTCTACTTCCATGGTCAGGAGTACAATCTGTGAACACGACAGTCTGTTGGATCTCTTGGTAGATCTAGGTCCAGCAGACAACTGGACTAAAAATCATGTAACTTTCAGCTTCTACGAAGGATGAGAACGTCAAGGTAGAGTAGTAATTCCATGCCAATGTATCTGGTGACCTTAGGGAAATTATCTTATTGTCCCCTGCTCTTCTAAAACACAGATCTCTGTCTATATCCATTTCTACATATTTGAGAAGTGCCTGCAGAAACTGCCCAGCCTCTCTTGTAGGCAAGAGGAAACATGGGCTGGGGCATGATTTGCCCACAACTGCACACTGAGTAAACGACAAAGCTGTAACTAGCATCCAGAATCCAGGCCTCCCATACTGCTGGCGAACGTGTGACCTTCTCAACCACTGGTAATTAGCGCGGAGATCTTGGAGGGCCCTTTCCAGGTCTAACACCTTGAGATATATGAACCAGTCAGCTGCAAAGTTCATCTCCCCTGTCTACACATTACTTCTCTCTAGAGATGCAAATTAGAATACAGAAGTGTAGACAGGTAAAACACTGAAACTCGCAGGGCCAAGAAAACATACAAGGACGTAATTAATAACACAATGGCCAGTGATAACAGGGATATATGACACAATGGCTGGTGATAACAGGGATATATGGCAACAAAATTACTTTCTGGACTTTGCTTAGGCTTTCCTCTCTACCACTGTTTACAATCCTGTTTCATCAAATTTTTTTTTTTTTTCCCAAACGGATGTTGTCACCTTCTTATTACTAGCTGTGGGTGTGGTTCATTCACAAATTGGAAAGAAGAGGCAGGTGATAAGCAGGCCTTTGGCTTTGGTTTCTGATACCCCCTGCACCGTTTCTGAGACTAGGACGCAGAGCCACAAGGCTGACACTGCGAGTTCCCCCATGCGGGGGGGGGGGGGGGGTGGGAACCAAAAACAACCGCCAAAGACTTTTTACCTTACATTTTCTTTCAACTTGTTTTTCTTCATTTTAAATCTGTTCTTTTCTTTCTTCAAGAATTTCTGCAGTCTTTTAAGGGCTTCTTTTCCGTCTAAGCTAAGAGGAATCAGAGGATATAAACAACACGGCATTTGAGAGAGTACTAGAGAAGGAAGAGGCTCATTCCAGAACACGTCCCACTCCAGGAAGTGAGAGCAAATGCCTCATCAACCTCTGTGCTAGTCTTATTTGTTTAGATGCCAATATGAAGTAACACACACCAGTCAGCTACGAAGGGAATTATACTTCAGTACAAGCTTCATCCACCGCGAATGGTCTCTATTTCGTACATGTGAAGCAAGAGCTTCCTTTCAGAGAAGATGACTTAGGGAAAGAATAGTTTACAAACTATACTGGAAATACAGCAATTCTGGCTCCTGAAATCCATGTCACCAACTTTTTTTTTTTTTTTTAATTTTTTTTTTTTTCAACGTTTTTTATTTATTTTTGGGACAGAGAGAGACAGAGCATGAACGGGGGAGGGGCAGAGAGAGAGGGAGACACAGAATCGGAAACAGGCTCCAGGCTCCGAGCCATCAGCCCAGAGCCTGATGCGGGGCTCGAACTCACGGACCGCGAGATCGTGACCTGGCTGAAGTCGGACGCTTAACCGACTGCGCCACCCAGGCGCCCCATGTCACCAACTTTTAATTGACTGACTGATATTACAACAACGGTGGTACATTTATTGCCCAGTTAATGATTAAAATTCTTCCAAATATGCTCTTGGGTTTTTTTAGGGGAGCTGGAGAGGGAATGATACATCCACACCATCCCACCCAGCATGGAACACTACTCCTCCCTCCAACCCTTGAACTTCTTGCTTTTGACCGTTGCTGTTTTCATTTCCACAATGTGCCCTCAGTAACTAAAGTTGACGAATAAGGCCCATTTGAACAAATATTCCCGATAACACTGAATTCTTAGATATTAAATTAAGTCTAAATCCCAGAGACATTCTTAACTTGCAAAGACACAAATTAAGTCATGACCAGTGATTTCGTTCCACAAATGCTATGATAGGGCGGAAGCGAGTTTTATTACTATTTACTTCTCCCTTTTGACTTAATTCCTAACACGATATTAAAGTTCCCTACTTGGAGAGATGGGCATTTTCTTAAGAAAGAAAAGCAATATGATTAAAGATTCTAGCATATGACTGTACACAATCCCAAGTCTCTTATTCATCACAATTGTAGATTAAAGTAGCTTCTCTCTACTCAAGACGCAAATCCTAAGGATGACACAGTCAAAGGAAGACGACTACTTCTTAAAGTCTGATTTTCCTACAGCATCAATACTATTAGCTACAATGCTAAGAAAGAGAGGAACTCACTCTATTTTTGGGTAGTTGCCTTTTGTTTTGTAGACCTCTTCATACACTTCTTCACTATTTTCTTCTGGAATTAAAAGAACTGTTTTCATGTATTACAATGACAATAGCTCAAATTCATATTTCACCAAAAATTATTGGATACCTATCATGTGCTAGGTACACTTTCATGTCAGGCATGTTTTTAAAAATATTTTTTAATGTTTATTTTTGAGAGAGAGAGAGAGAGCAAGCAGGAGAGGGGCAGAGAGGGAGACAGAAATCTAAGCAGGCTCTAGGCTCTGAGCTGTCAGCACAGAGCCTGATGGGGGGCTTGAAGGGAGATCATGACCTGAGCTTATGTTGGATGCTCAACAGACTGAGCCACATTTTCTTTTAAAGTTTATTTATTTGGAGAGAAAGGGACAGAGAACCCCAAGCAGACTCCGTGCTGTTAGCACAGAGCCCAACATAGGGCTTGATCTCATGAACCATGAGATCATGACCTGAGCCAAAACCATGTGTCAGACGCTTAATCAACTGAGCCACCCAGGTCCCTCAGGCACATGGTAAAAATAATTAAACCCCTATAAAAGTAGGTACAAAATGAAAATTCATATTTGCTTCTCCCCGATCCTAAGTCTGATCTGGTATAGTCAAAGAAAGCAGGTTTATCAACAGATTCCATCCTTCTACCCTCTTCCTTTGCATATTTTGTATATAACATTCAGAGTCTATAAACATCACATGCTGTGTTGGATGTTGGGGCAATAAAGGGGAACCAAAGCATCCTGAATAATCTTCCCCTTCTTAGCATGGCTTTAGCCTAGCCTAATACATCAGCTTAAGATACACAGATACAATTTAAGGCTACCCTGTATAGGAGAATTTTCAAGTTTAATTTTTTTTAATGTTTATTTTTGAGAGAGACAGAGAGACAGTGCGTGAATGGGGGAGGGACAGAGGAAGAGGGAGACAGAGAATCCAAGGCAGGCTCCAGGCTCTGAGCTGTCAGCACAGAGCCCCATGCAGGGCTTGAACCCACACACCGTGAGATCATGACCTGAGCCGAAGTCAGGCTCTCAACCGACTGAGCCACCCAGGTGCCCCCCCTACCCACATTAGCAAACGTCTTCTTATACTTACCATCATCTGAAGCAAATGAGCTAGAGAAATCTGACCTTGTCCTGTGGGGAGAAGTAACGCAGAGACCATTAACCTGTTGTGTTGTACCTTTAAAGTCTTACCACACTGCTGAAGGGCTGAGATGCACTTACCTCCCTCTGCTGGGGCACTCAACATCGTCGTATGTCTCCTCTGAGATGGAGCGAGGCTTCCAGGCCCCCTGGCCTGGCATTTCTTTAGTGACCTCCAAGGCCTCCACATACCCACCTATAAAGAAAACAGAGAAAGTCCTGGAAGAATAGCTCATCAAGTGCTACTAGCATAAATGCATTCGCACATGTCGTGGCAGTGGAGGCAAGAACAGGAAAGGCAGATTTCATCAACTAAAACCGGATTATAATTTTGATGTGTGCGTTTCTTTGGCAAACCATTTTGCCTTGCAGAGACTCAGTTATGGTTCTCTGAAGTTGGGATAATAAAAACACGGACTCTTAAGTGAGTGTGGCAAGGATGAATACGTATTCATGAAAAGTGCTCGTTACCTAGTGACCAGTAACTCCTCCCTCTTCTCTGATGGCTCTTCTCTAATCTCAGACCTCAGATGGTGATATCCTCCAGGATACAGCCCTGGGGCTTCTCTCTCTTTATAAATTTTTTTTTTAATGTTTATTTTTTTTAATTTTATTTTTTTTTAATTTTTTTTAAACGTTTATTTATTATTGAAAGACAGAGAGAGTCAGAGCGTGAGCAGGGGAGGGGCAGAGGGAGAGGGAGACACAGAATCCGAAGCAGGCTCCAGGCTCTGAACTGTCGGCACAAGCCCGACGCGGGGCTCGAACTCACAAACCGCGAGATCATGACCTGAGCCGAAGTCGGACGCTTAACCAACTGAGCCACCCAGGCACCCCTTTAATGTTTATTTTTGAGAGGGAGAGCATGACAGCGAGTGGGGGAAGGGGAGAGAGAGAGAGGGAGAGAGAGAGAGGGAGAGAGAGGGAGGGAGGGAGGGAGGGAGGGAGGGAGGGAGGGAGAGAGAGAGAGAGAGAGAGAGAGAGAGAGAGAGAGAGAAAGAGAGAGAAATAGACAGAGAGACAGACATAGAATCCGAAGCAGGCTCCAAGCTCTGAGCTGTCAGCACTGAGCCTGACGTGGGTCTCAAACTCACCAACTATGAGATCATGACCTGAGCTGAAGTGGGATGTTTAACCGACTGAGCCACCCAGGTGCCCCACTCTCTCTTGAAATTTAGACGATCTTATCCAGTTGTGTGGCACTTTTCTCTTCAAATTTCTTAGACCAGTTGACTGAGCGAGCACATTAGCATTTCCTTACTCCTTAGTGATGGAATTAGCCAGAAGATGGGGTGCCAGGTTGAAAAATGTACAGGGATTGTGGGCGCAAGTAGCGAGCCCTGTTAACTGCAGGTGCTGGTTTATTTCACAGAGCTATACACTTGTCATAATCATAAAACTGTCGTATTTTTATCAGTTGGCATAGTTTGATATTTCGAGTACGGGTGATTCAGAACCATTTTCACACATGAACTGTTAATCAGAAAGAAGAAGTGATACATCTGAGAAATAAGCAAGAAGCAAACGGACTTGTGTCAATTAAACGAACCAAGTAACAAAATTTTAACCCCTGGTAAGAAGTCAGCACGTTCGAACCCCAAACTGTCTCAGGCACGTCAGCTCCTTGAGCCGTCATGTGCTGCTTTTCCATAAGAGGTTATCAGCAAGTTTCTCCCAGCACAAAACAAAGATGCTGCACACACAGGTGCCTAACTCCTAGTTCAAGACCGCTTTTTTTCTTTTTTAATCCTTCCTTTTGGCTGCGGCAAATGTTAAAGTTTATGGCTTCCTCTTAAAAACACAGACAGCTCCCAAATTTACATCTCTCACTTAGACATCTTTCACAAATTCTAGATTCTCCCTCACCCTTCACGTCACTCCCATTTGGTTGTCTAAATACATTATGTTCCAAACCAAACTCAAGGTTTCTTCTCTGCAAATCTGCATTTCCTGAGGTCAGTCCCAGCTAAGTAAACAGTGGCAGCTCGTCCTTTCTGTCGTTCGGGTCCCAAACAGGAAGACGTCCTTGATTCTCTTCTCTACTTGCAAATTCTATCCTGAATCCAAGCACGGCTCAACAAGTCTACCCCGCATGCTCCTCCAAGCTCCCGTCCTTTCTCTCTCACATTAGTACCACATGCTCCTAACAGGCCCCTGATTGATCCCTTCGCATTTCTTCTTTCACGACAGCAGCCAGGATAATTCTTTAAATGCAATCAGATCACTCTGTTCTTGTGCTCACAGCCTGTCATTTGTTCTTAAAAACCTGTCAACGTAAATGTCAAAGTTCTTGCAATGGTCTATAGAAGCCCCCACGCTATCCGGCCCCTTGTCATGTCTCTGACCTCATCTCCTACTACACTCTGCTCCAGCCACACACCTCCTGGCTGCTCTGCCCCCACACCCGGTAGGCTCCTGCCCCAGGATATTGGCACTCCTTCTCCCCTCTCCCCCGGAACATTCTTATCCTAGATACACATGGCTCTCCTCATCTACGTTACAGCTTTGAAGTCACCTATGACTACTTGAAAAATCCAACTTCTACCTCTCCTTGGCTTTCCTGATTCTCTTTCCTTGCCTTATCTTTTTCCCTGTAACATTTACTGCCATTCCATATAGTGGATATTTTATTGTTTATATATTTATGATCTGTCTCCTCTGATTAGAATGCAACCTCTGTGAGGATAGGAATTTTTATCAGTTTTGCCTACTACTATACCCCCAGCCCCTGGACCAGTGCCGGGCACATAAAAGGCACTCCAATATTTTTTAATATTAAATGATTTGAATAGATAGGTCTTCTAACAGAAGTGTTTTCTGTACTGAATTTTTAGTTATAGTGTACTGATATTTTAAATTTTCTATCCAGTATCTCATTACATACTTGTTATTTGTTCTTTTTTCTTCCCCTTCATCCTCCTCTTTCTTGACTGAGATTTCTTCTCTTTATTCTTTTTTCTTTTCTATTTGTTTGGAAGTTTCCATTTGCTTAGAAGTTACCCGAGTATGTTTTCAATTTTACTTCTAACACACAGGAAAAAGCACACATCCTAAGAGTACAGCTCAATGGTTTTTCCCAAGATGAACATAGTCATGCATGGAGCACGTATTTCAAAAACCTAACACTGCCAGTGCCCCTCCGAGCCCCTCCCACGCTCTGTTCTGGTCGTCATTCCTTCTCACAAGGGTAGCCACCATCGTTAACACCTAACACATGAAGTAAATTCTGCTTGTTTCTGAACTTTTATTAATGGAATCATTCAGAATGTTTTCTTTGGTGTCGCCTACTTCAATACTCCGTGACATTCATCTGTGTTGTTGCATATAGTTGTAATTTGTTCCTTCCCGTAACTACTCCATTGTGTGAATACACTACATTTATTCATTGTACTTTAGATGGACACGTGGACAGTTTCCAGTGTGAGGCTGTTATAAAAAGTTCTGCTATGAACGTCTTGTATCTGTCTTGGTAGACTGAAGGATGCATTTCTATTGGTACAAGAACAGGCACGGCGTTGCCAGTCATAGGCATATGCCGGACTTTAATAGATACTGCCAGATGGTTTTCCAAGGTGAGTACCCCAGTTCACAGTCCCAGCAAGTGTAGGAGAGTTCTAGCAGCTCCACAGCTTCACTAACACTTGGTATCTTTAGTCTTTTTTACTTTAGCCATTTTGGGTGGGCAGGTAGTGATACCGCATTGTAGGTTTCATTTCCATTTCCCCACGACTTAATGAAGAGCTCTTGATTATGTATTTACTTTTTGAATATCTTCGAGTGAAGTACCTGTTCAAGCATTTTCCTAATTTCATTTTTCTGATTTCTATTCTTAAGTTTATTTATTTTGGGGGGGGGGGCATGAACGCATGTGCAAATGGGGGAAGGGGCAGAGAAAGAGGGAAAGAAAGAATCCCAAGCGGGCTGTGCGCTGTCAGCATGGGGCTGAAACTCACAAACTGTGAAATCACGACCTGAGCCAAAATCAAGAGTTGGATGCTTAACCGACTGAGTCACCCAGGTGCCCCTGATTTCTTTTTTATATTTTCTGGGTACAGTGATGTTCACAGAAGCTTTATATATTCCGAGTCCTTTGTCATATATCTATATGTACAGATCTCTCTCTCTCTCTCTAGATATCTGTATATCAAATAACATCTTCCACTCTGCATCTTGCCTTTTCACTCTGGTATCTTTTGATGAATACATCCTAACTATGCTCTTCTAAGGCTAACGTAAATTAATACTACAATTAAAAACCTTAGACTGCTTTAATTGTGAGTTACCTTCTCGAAGTATGTGCTATTAATGTTCAGTATTTTTTCCCCTCTCCCCAGTTTTATATTCTTGGTGGTTTTTTTTTTTTTTTTTCAGTTGATATTTTTGGTCAGCTTTTTTCTTGCATCCAAAATTCTCTATCCAGGATTATCTTCCTTCTGCCTGAAGTATATGCTTTAGAATCTCCTTTAGAGATTTCATTTGGTGATAAAAGTCTCTTTTTGTCTGAAAATACCTTAATTTTTCTTTCACTGTTGACCTGCATTTGCACGGGCTGCACAATTCTAGACAGACACCCAGGATCCTTCAGCTGCACTGTATTCAAGTTACACACTCTTGTTGAGAACTCAGCAGTCAGCCTGCTTGTTTCTTTCTGGGTGACTGACCTTTTTCTTTGTTTGCTTTGAAGATATTTGAAGATATTTTCTTATTCTTCAGTTTCTTTAAGATCTAACTAGGTGTGTTCTTTTATTTATCCTGCTTGAGAACTTTGGGGCTTCTTCATCTACAAACTGATTATCTTTCCACAATTCTAGAAAATGATGAGACATTATTTTTACTTTTTCCTCTTCCAACTCTTTCTAGGGCCCCTTTGTAGAACTCTGACTTGATGTTACTTTTAAGATTTTTTCTTTTATCCTTGAGGATTCTTATCCTCTGTCTCATTCTTTCCTATCATTCCCTATGGACTATGTTGGGATAATTTCTCTGAATGTATCTCCTAGTTCCTTAATTTCCTTTTCACCGGTGTCTAATCTGATATCACTCCCTTTCTATATCATTTTATCAAATTACTGTTTATCTCTATCAATTCTGTTTGTTCCCTGTTCCTATTCTTTTTACTTTTTAAAATCTACTATGATGTTTTGTATTTAACAACTCTCATATCTGTAACTATCTTTCAGGTTGGTTCCTGTTGTCTGCTGTTCTGCTGGTCTCCAATCACCGTGACTTGTTTGCTTGTGTGTTTAGTAATTGTGGCCTATGAACTGTTAATTTTTAAAAGGATACATTGGGGAATTACTTGAAACCTAGCATGGAAGGAGGCTGCATCAAAGAGGATTTTGTGTGCTTCTAGCAGTGATCTGGGAGGGCTCACAAGTTGATACACATTAGACTAAATTGGGTTTCCTCTGGACCACACACATAGTAGTGGGGATTTGAACTGCAGGTGGGCAAGACGATCAGCTCATGGGAATCTTTTCTTTTTTTTTTTTTTTTTTTTTCCCCTTCAGCCAGCACCAGGGTCAAAACGGACACGTTTCCGCTCCCTGGGGTTTAGGCTTTGTTAATTTTGTTTTCATCCCCAAGAAGCAATACTTTTTTTTAGTTTGTTCGTTTTTACAAGAGGCCTATTTGCATAGGAGTATAGAAAGACACGCCATTGTCTTTTTCTTCTCAAAATTTTCTGTTTTCCTGCCACTCTCCTTGACTAAGCATTTTATGCTATTGAAACAAGTAATGCAAAGAGCCATTAATGGACCCAGCGACTCCCTTTGTGCTTTCGCGGCCTGTGTGTTATGTACAGATTACTCAGAATAATCTTCTTTGCACTGTTTTCTTCACGGCATAATCCTCAAATCTATAGTGACTCCTCGTGGGCAGTCCATAATTGCGTGAAAACAGCTTTCAGCCCCCTATTCAGGGCTCTCCTTTAACTCTTTTATTAACTTCAACTTGTCTTCCTCTCCTTTTTTTTCTTTTTCTTTCTTTCTTTTTTTTTTTTTTTTTTTTGCTATACTCCAAATTCAGTCTACCCACTTCTCAAGGCATGGTTTTGATTTTATGCCAACTCTGTGCTTTCTCATGTGTCATTAATATCACCAGAAATGTCTTTTTCCCCCCCTGTTGTCACATTTATTTTTGAAAAAAAAAATTTATGATGTTCGTAACATTTGAGATCTAGCCTTTTATAACACATTTATAAGAACACAACACAGCATTTTAAACTATGGGCAGAGTCTCATTCATTCTATGTGGACATAATCCTTTGAGGTCCTGACGTTATACAGGAGTCTCCTATTATAAGCTCACTCGGGGCAGGCCCCGGGATATAGCTCCTGTCCTCTGCATAACACTCAGTCAAAACAGGGGCTCAAGGGATTCAGAGCTCAATAAAAACCCTCAGGCCAAGTGTAGCTCTGGCATTCACCTTCCAGGGCTCCCGGTTCCTGCAAATATGCGGATGCTTTCTTTTTATATCAGCTCTGTGATACTTTAATACATCTTCCAAAAATGTAACCTTTACTTGTCTTAGTCGAGAGAATTATTCAGGTTGTCCAATCTACTGCAGTCGCACTGAAGTTGGATTTCTTTTTTTATTCCTTCCTTTCACAACATTTTGTCGGGGGTTCTCCAGTGTGCAAGACACTGTACCAGGTTGCAGAAATACAGAGAAAAATACCACATGGTCTCTGATCGCGTGGTGCCCACCGTGTACCATGGGAGACAGACACATAGCCCATGAATTGTAACGTAAGGGATGCTCTGCTTTTTTTAGATGAGGAAATAAACGAAGAGAACGAACACTAATTGAGCACGCTAAATAAACGAAGAGAACTAACACTAACTGAGCACGCTAACTAGATACTTTATGTGCATTGACAAATGGGCCTTGGAAAATAAGGCGTATTATTCCCATTTGCATATGAAAGTCCATAAACTTCCCAAGGTTATGGGATTAGCATACAGTGGTCCTGGGTCCTAGAACTGCTTCACTCTAAAGCCTAATGTGGAAATGTGGTCATTCGGTTGCTGTTTTCAAGTGATGGAATCAGAAAGGAGTGAGGAATTATGTCCCTGGAGAGCAGGAAGAGGAGGATGGACTGAAGGGAGACCTCAGAAGAAGTGACTTTTTAAAAAAATTTTTTTACTTTAATGTTTATTATTTGAGAAAGAGAGCATGCAGGGGAGGGGCAGAGAGAGAGGGAGACACAGAATCGGAAGCAGGCTCCAGGCTCTGAGCTGTCAGCACAGAGCCCGACCTGGGGCTCGAACCCACAGACCGCGAGATCATGACCTGAGCTGAAGTCAGCCGCCTAACCGACTGAGCCACCCAGGCGTCCCAAGAAGTGACTTTTAAGACAGATCTTGAAGGATGCCTAGGACATCAGGAGGTAGAGAATTAGGTAGAGAATTCCAGACAGAGATTGGGCAAAATTACAGGGGCATTTAAACACGTGACTTGGGAAATACAGAATATAGCAGAGTATGCAGGGATGTGGCCAACTAGTCCAAAGGCAGATTTTAAGGGGCCCTGAGTCCATCTCGTGATCACTGTGTTTTTATTCTTCTCATAACTGATTTGTAACATGTGAAATGTCAGTGGTTTGCCATGGTTTATTGGGCTGGAGCGGACATCTGTTTTGTCTACCTGCTATCTTCTTTTTCTCCCCGATAATAGCCCTTTCCTTTTGTTTGGGAAATCCTTCAATCTGAGTTACTCAGTTTTGGTAGAGGTGACTCTGCCCCCAGCTCCAGGGGTGAGTTTATGGCACAGGCTGGGCCAACCACAGCATCATAGCTTCCATTCGTGATGGCTGGATCAGTGATGACATGTGACCCAATCGGAGCCAGTAAACCCAGATCTGGGCCTTTTCTCCCAATGGCTGAGAAGGTTACAATTTCTAGTGTTCCTCTGGGGTTCCCAAGAGGATAGGGTATAAGCCCGTTAATGCTAGAAGCCATCTCGCCTCCGGAAGGGTAGGATTTGTCTGAAAATGGAGCCATGCCAGAGGGGGAAAAGCCAAGAGGAGAAGAAGTAATATTGAGTCTTTGTATTCTATCTGCGGACGCGGACCCCGCCATGGCCAGACTTTCCTCAAAGTGAGCCTCCTCTTTTTTTTTTTTTTTTTTTTTTTTGCTTAACACAATGTGATGTGATCATTGTTACCTATAATCAAGAGTCTTGACTAATATGAAGTAAAACACAACCTAAATAAAGTCAGCTAATGATATCATACTGTGTCAATTATTTTGGCCCACAAAAAACAACAGGAGCTGGCAGACACACAAAGAAAGTATTTGCCGAGCACCTATCATGTGACATACGGTCAGATCTGGCCCTGACAAAACCCCTGTGAGGTCCACAGTATGAGCCCTTTTTATGCATGAAGCAACACTGCAGGAATATGAAGTTATTTCTTACATAGCCAGTAAGATTTGAACTCTGGTCTCCTTCTACATCCAGTGCTCTTTCCATGATCTGCATACCCGTGTCACTAGGGCGAGTTACCCGGTACATAACAGATGTTCAGTATTTATAAACTAATCTACAATCGTGGACACGCACAACTTTAGAATCCTGTGGTGACGGTGAAGAGAACCAGGAAGAACACAACTTACCGTGGCTTAAGGAGTGTCTGGCCAGCTTTGGGTCATGGGGGCGAGGCTTTGTCTGGACAGCGATGATGCTCCCAGTGTCCTGTTTCCCGGGCAGCGGGCTCCTGCTGCCTCCGTGGACCTTCATCACCTTGTTTCTTCCCAGCATCCCTCCAGAGGCAGCCCCCTAAACGCACGCAACAGGGAGAGTGCTGCTGAATTCGGATTTACCTGCTCTGTGTTTCACTGACTTGTGCTGTTCATTCATTCACTTCTCACGGACGGCAATGATCTCTTATGGTACTGAACGCAGTCTCCCTAGACTAAGTTTCACAAGGATGCATACGATGTCTTTGGCTCGCCTCTGAATGGTCACCGAAGGCCCGGCACGGAGGCAGCCCCCACCCCCGCCTGGAGGCAACCAGCATGAAACACAGCACTGACAAAGCAGGCTCTTCCTATATTTAATCTCACCTCATCCCCATGACACCCCATTAGGAAAATATTAGTCCATGCGATAAAGAGTTTAGAAAGGTTAAATAACTGGCCTCTGGTCTCACAGCTAATAGTCAATCAGGGCAGGGCTTGAGGTCACAGCCCCGTTCTCTTGACCACCGAGGGATGCTGTGTTCCTTCGGCCTGACATTTCATCTTCCCACCTGCCATTTTTCTGTTCCTCCTCACTTCCTTTCACCCCTCCTCCCTCCAGGGTTTGTCAGACACCAACTCTGAGTTCTGGTGATTGATACAACGGGCAGGGTGGCCTCTACAGCGATCACGGAGACGATGCACAGGAACAATTAAGGTACCACGGGGCCAGCGCTATTTACAGTTGTATTGTTCACTGAGATGGAAGCAGAGGAGGGGAGGTCAGTTCTCTAGGCTGGGAGACAGGGTGGGGGAAGACTACCAAAGCAGGTCTTATTAAAGCGTATTTTAAAATGTAAGTAAGAGATCGACTGAGGGGATAAAAGAAGACCCGATGCACAAATCAGCATGAGCAAAGCCACGGGGGTCTGGTCAAGGGTTAGTGTCCTCAGACCAGAGTATGGAGGCTGACGCTGAGGGCGGAGTGGAAGGAAGAGGGGAAAAAAGAGATGTGAAAAATGGGACAGAATGAGGCTGAGTGATGCAGGGTCTTGTGGGTGAGGCCGCCTGTGGGCTCCACTGAGCCTCGGGCAGCAACCCGAGCGGATGTGCATTTCAGAAAGATCTGGATGGATTACCAGGAAGAGGCCCTGGAAGGACCAAGGGGAATTACAGCATTTCTGGCCATCTGTCAGATGACACCGGGAGAGGAGATTACGGTCCTTCCGGCTCCAAGTGGGCGGGAGGCTTGACCAGGACAATAACCTCTGAGAGTAACTGGGAAAAAGCTAACGTATTTAACGGATATAAAGGATGGGGTCTCCCCAGGTCTTGGTGGGACGTGGGCAAACTCAAAGGCCAGTACAAGGAGGGGCATTCTTTTAAGTCACACAGCCAAGAATGAAGTTTTTAATGGGGGAAAATGACAGGGAAGAAAGTCAGTTTCACACACGTGCCTTCCTTCGTGGAACTTCGTGGAACTGCCTTCCTTCGCTGTGGCCCCTAATAAAGTGGGGCAGGGCTCCCCTCGGGCTGTCCTTGGGAATGCTTCCGAGGAGGCTCAGTCTGAACCACAGATTATGTTTTTACTGATTTACCATTTACATCTGACCCCGAACACCACTGCTACTCCACCCACCACGTTTATGTAACAGAATCCAAATACTTTTTATTCCCAAACTCAAATCCACTCTCGGAAAGCAGGAATATGTCCCTTTAGTGATGGCCTGACCCCATACCTGGCTCTCGTCAAACAGCCAGCACGGATGAAGAACAAATCCCTGCTTTTGCTCTTTCGCAGTCGGTATCCCTAACCTTGCTCCCCTATTGCCTTTTGCATGCTCCTGATTAACCCCTTCCTGACCTCGGCCTCCTCGCCCACTTACGGGCTTGCCCTCTCTCCGGCCTCACGTGCAACGCCGCCCCCCTAACTCTGGTCCCTGCCTTTCATAATTCGTGACTTATTTCTTCCTTGAATTATGCTGCTTTGTGACTCCCTATAAACACACAACCCGGCCAGCCTGGGTCTCCAGGCCCACGACACCGACAGCCTGTTGGATTCACCCAAGCCCTGCAGATGGAACTGAAACGATCTGAGGTCATAAGGTAGGCACATCTCAAATAGGTTCTTAGAATGTTCTGAGCGGTACAACTGCCGGGGTGGTAGCAATTGTCGAGGCCTCTGACCACTCCAGCTGTTCTGAAGGGGACAGTGTCAAATGGATACAGAGATATGCATATAGGTGATATTTGCGGACAGGTAATAACTAACAACACCTTTCATTTTTATGGTAGCTTAGGGTTTACCAAGCATTTTTACGTACATTACTTCTTTTTATCATCACTAACGAGACAGAATCAGGATGGGGCTGAAGATAACTGGGTACAGATTATTTCTTTTTCTTTTCCACATGAGATGGCCTAGTTGAGAAAGGAAGTTGTTTTAAGCCGGAGTACGGAGTACGGGCCTGAAGGAGGCCCCTCCTCCAGGCTCCTTCTTTTGCAGGGCAGAGCACCCAAATGGCTGTCCCTTTATGTCTTGCCCCCAGGGCACTTGGCTGAATCCACACTAGTCCCAGCCCGTCTCCTAAGGCCTGCTTCAGGACTACTGAGTGGAAAATCCAAGCCTAGAGCTCTGTGTTACGGTCACGTTCATTTCTTTGGTAAAACACCCACCACCCGCTGCGTCTTCTGACTCTGGACAGCTGCTGTCACAGCCTCGGAAAGGTCCCTCCATGAACTGCTCCTATAACATGGCTGGACTGTTCTGTTGGCCCGGAACCCTAGAACACGGATACCTCGAAAAGACGGCTTGAATGTAGATCCCTTTCTGGTTTTCGAGGTCCCAATTCACACAGCTCCTTTTCCTTCTCTTTTTTACCTTCATCTTCATGTGTAGGGCTTAGAGGTGAAGAGATAGCAGGGAAAAAGTCAGGTTTAGAGTGTTTAGATCACAGTGTGCTCCCCCCCCCCCACTTCAAGGAAATGAATGGAAAAAATGAATTTAAACAGACATCAATAATCCCTCTTCTCTCCCCACCTTCTTCTAAGATGAGGATCAGGTCACCCATTAGATCATCTCGTTGAGTTTCTATCTGCTCCAGTCAATGCCAGAACGAATCCCTGCTTAAAATCTCCCTAGGAACTCGCCACTGACTATAGGATAAAATATAAGCCCATTGTGATCTTACTGCAACCTTTCTTTCCAACCTCGTCTCCCTCTGCTCCTTCCCTCCACTTTTGCTCTAGACTCTCACATTCCCCAAACCTACCAGCCTAGTTGAAGCAGTTCTTCCTTTTATCTTTTTAAGTTTTTTTCTTTTTTTTTTTTTGTCGGGGGGGCGGGGGGGCGGGACCCCAAGCAGGCTCCGTGAAGTCAACGCAGACCCTGACGCGGGGCTCGATCTCACAACCATGAGATCATGACCCGAACTGAAGTCTAGAGTCCGATGCTTAACCGACAGTCACCCAGGTGCCCTGCAAATCTCCCTTTTTATTTACTATTTCCCTGATCAGACATGCCTTCCACATCTTCTATTGCTGGAAAACATGGCGGCAATTTGTTCTCAATGTGTCTGAATTTCTCCGAATCTTACCTCCAAGAATCCTTTCCTGATTCTCCCAGTCCTACCTTCTTATCTGCTGCCCCAATAACGTGTCCTTCCATCTTGTACCTTAACCCATTGTCTATGGATCTGCCTCCAGTTCGTTCACTTTGCCTGGTAAACTAACAAGTTACAAGGAGGCAGAGCTCTGTGATTTCTGTATCCCAGCACTAGTGCCGTGTAATCCATGGCGGCAATAGCACAGTCCTGGCACAGAGTGGTACTTAGTACTCCCGAAGGAAACGAACGACCGCCGTGCACGAGAATACAGATGGCAGCTGCACCGGAGGGAGTGTAAGAGAGGCAGGGCGGACGGTGTCATGAAGAACCGGGACAGAGGACCAAGGGACAGAATGCTGGAGAACATCAACACCCATATGAGAACTTCTGCTTCTGGCATAGTGAACTAGATTTACAGCCACAATTATATGGAAGGCAGAAGGAGAGGAGCCCTCAAAGAAAATCAGAGAGGGGCCACCAAGGGAGGAAAAGCACCAGAGAGAGCGCTGTTCTGAACGACAACGGCAAGAGTTTTAAGGAGTTTCCTTCATGCATCTCATAACTGAGCACACACGCCCACCTTTAAGGCCATATGCTAGTTCTGTGATGATCAGGGGCTGTGAAGGAGGGCTGGGTTCTAATCCCCACCATCCCCCTTTCTGAAAGTCTAAGACTTACCTGTCTAAAAAATCAAATTGTATCATTTATAAATGAATGGTCACGGTGCCAATCTCCACGGTTACCATGAGAATGAAATGTGATAAAAATGTTGAAAGCCTAGCACTGTTCAGAGCACATAATGGGCCCTCAATAATTGTCGGTGTACTTTTCTTCATGGAAGCATTTGCTATGTCAGAAGTACCCGATTCTCACGTTCTCACCGCACGCTGCTGGTATTTCTCCTGAAGCATTACCTGCCTTGTTGACATTATGTCCTTTGTAACCTATCTTCCTGTCCCTCAGGCCCTTGTCTGGTACTTTCTACACAACTGGACCTCCGTAAATGGTCATCAAATCCAATTCGATATTGTGACTTCTAGGGAGACTATAAGGAAATGGGGTACATTATCCCTGCTTTGAAACTTGTAATTCCCCCCCGATCTATAGTATAAAGTCTAAATCTGTGCCATCCAATAGTGACTACTATCCAGGTGTGGCTCTTGAGCACTTGAAATGTATCAGGTTCAAAATGAGCTGGAAGTATAAAACATATCTGGATCTTGAAGACTTGGCATGAATACAATACTATAAAATACCTCAGTATTGATTACATGTTGAAAGAATATTTTGGTATACTGGGATCAATGAAATACATTAATTTCACCTGTTTCTTTTTACTTTTTAACATACAGCTACCAGAAAACTCTTAAATGACATCTGTGGTTTGCCTTATAGTTCCATCGGATGGGGCTGGTCTAAATGGCAAATAGACAGCGTGGGCCCTCCTGGATCCCGCTCTGTACGCGCCCCTGGCTTCGTTCCTGCTGCTCCCACACTGCACCTTATGCTCGGGCCTGATCTTTGTTTGTGGATTCCTGGACCAGCCTCACTGTTGAACAGTATGTCTTTGCTCCTACTTTTCCTTGGGCCTGGAACATACATTCCGACATTTTCACCTGGCCAATTCCTACAGGTCTTTCAAGAATAAACTCAACTGTCAACTCTTCAAGAAAGGGGGCCCAGAGCCTCATCTCTGGGCTTCTATAACCTCTTAGCAGTGATTATATTATATTGCAAAGTCCTACTTATGTGGTCATCTGCCTCCAAATAGCTCCTGACCCCCAGCCATTCTGGCCTCCACTCCCCTCTTTTTTTTTTTTTTTTTTTTTAATTTTTTTTTTCAACGTTTATTTATTTTTGGGACAGAGAGAGACAGAGCATGAACGGGGGAGGGGCAGAGAGAGAGGGAGACACAGAATCGGAAGCAGGCTCCAGGCTCTGAGCCATCAGCCCAGAGCCTGATGCGGGGCTCGAACTCACGGACCGCGAGATCGTGACCTGGCTGAAGTCGGACGCTCAACCGACTGCGCCACCCAGGCGCCCCTCCACTCCCCTCTTGAACCAAAGGCAGAGAATATATTCTATTCATTTTTGGACTTCAGAATCTAGCGGCATCTGAACAGAGGTAAAGCTCAATAAACAGTGAACGAATCACTCGACATGTGCTTACCAAGTGCCCAGCACCCTGCTAGAGGGTAATTATGGGGACCATGAATTGAGGCAGGCAGGCCAGAACTCAAGGAGAAACATGAAACGGGCTTCCCCTATGATCCATTGCTTGCGTTCGTATCCTCGGTCAGAAAATTTTGATACTTCTCCAGAGTTCACTGACCGTGTTTACCCTAATGTATTAAAAATAACTCCAGAGGAAGAGTGACAGACTCAAGAGGCGGGTAAGAGGCCGGTAATGCCTTTGCCAAGACCATGCTCTGAACGCACCCGTAAAAGAGGTTTTAGCAATACCAAGAACAAGACAACATGGGCCCTCCTCACAAGGAGCTCCGACGGGAAGGAGGTAGAGGAGAGTGAGGATGAACCGGCATGTTAGCAAATAAACGACATACAGCGATGTCAGCGCCAACTTGTGACCTTACAGGGAAGGGGCTGGGTACTTCTCTCTGAAGGAGGGGAATTGGGAAGGCTTCTTACAGGAGGGGGTGTCTGATGGTCGATGTTTGCCAGATCATCAAGTTGGGGAGTAAAGGCACAGAGACTCGAAACAGCACGCTGGATTTGGGAAACTAAGGTCTTGGGGAGTCACGTGATGGTTTTATGCCTATTCGTGTGACTCCCACAACCCAGGAGCCCCTGAGGGTAGTGGTCATATCGCACCACTGCTGCAGTCCCCGCAGTTAGAAAGTGACTGGCTAGTGACGTGGGGGTCTCAGTTAAGTGTTTGCTGGTGAGTTTGGCGTGGGCTAGAACGAGGCAGGAAGCAAAGGCCGGGCAGGAGCCCTGAGCACCTTCTCTGTACCAGGCACCTTGCCGGGCATGAGGGAGGCTGAACCAGGCCAGTTTGCCCAGCTGGCCCACTGAGGAAAGCACAGCTGGCCCACTGAGGAAAACTAGTTCAGTCATCAGAGGGTCAGTGGTTGGATAAATGTTTTTCCATTTGAAGGTAAAACTCACCTAAATTCTCCACGGAGACCACTCTTCCAAGGCTGAAAGTAAAGAGGAAACTGGTCATTTTCATAAATCAATCCAAACCATGCCTTTGTTGTTTGGCTACAGCCCATTAGAGACTTGAACAAAAGATGAGGTGAGGCCCGAGGACAGAGCAAAGGCAGACACGGACAACAGAAATTTCCAGGAACCATGAGAGGAAAACAAGCACCCCCAAAGCTATGGCACACGCCAGAAGAAATGTGTAATTTGCTTAGGAGAACTCATTGTCCTCTACATGCTTTTCCAGGAGGGCCTCCGTAGAGGAAAGACTTTCTGGTCACTTGAGGAAATATGTGCTTGGGATATTGGGGCAATGTTTCAGTGGGCAGAAGTGGTAAATGAGTATGTAAGCCATGCTGGGGACTCTCCCTTGCTGGTCGTGCCCCACCTTGATCCAAAGTCAGCTCTCATATGATCTAGATTTGGCTCTGTTAAAATTACGTCCCAGTGACCACAACAGAGCTCCTCGTTTATTCAGTCGTCGCACAGATCTGATTCATTCATTATTCTGAATCTAGACAAGAATACTGAAGCAAACAGAAAATATCTAAGCCTCGAAAATGCTGCCACCAAGACCAGCCTCATAGCTCATTTACCCTCCTTTGAGGGTAACCCCACAAGCCTTCATTCGGGGACTACTGGTTTTTCTTTTCTTTTTTTTTTTTTTAAATTTTTTTTTCAACGTTTTTAATTTATTTTTGGGACAGAGAGAGACAGAGCATGAACGGGGGAGGGGCAGAGAGAGAGGGAGACACAGAATCGGAAACAGGCTCCAGGCTCTGAGCCATCAGCCCAGAGCCCGACGCGGGGCTCAAACCCACGGACCGCGAGATCGTGACCTGGCTGAAGTCGGACGCTTAACCGACTGTGCCACCCAGGCGCCCCAATTTTCCAGAGAATTCTAACAAACTGGATGGCAGCACAGGTAAAATAACACGTCAGAGGGACCTCTGCTGCGTTACTCACAGGTTGTTTTCTCTCTGAGCCTTGAGTTCTCACCTGGGAAATGAAGCAGAGATACTACCTCGGTGGGGAACACTGAGGATTAAGTGCTCCCACGTTTGCACCAGTGCCTGACACACAATAAGGACTCGGCACGTGCTTTTCCACGTGAAAGACTCCCTTCCAGACACAAAGGTATTGACAAAGAAATCCTAACTGTCCGACAGGAGACAGCAAACACCCTTGTGGTGGTCGGATGTGAAGGGATCTAGCTCCGAACACCTAACAAGGGCCCAAAAGCGTTTCACCAAGAAGAGCGTGAACTATGCCCACTCAGTCCATTATGTTCCAGAGGATTCCACGTCATCAAGAAAAGGTGAAGTCAGATTCTACCCACCCAGTTAAGAATACCGAGATCAACAGGGGCGCCTGGGTGGCGCAGTGGGTTAAGCATCCGACTCTTGATCTTGGCTCACGGCACGATCTCACGGTTCATGAGTTCGAGCCCCACATCGGGCTCTGCACTGATGGTGTGGAGCCTGCCTGAGATTCTGTCTCTCCTTCTCTCTGGGCCTCTCCTGCTTGTGCTTTCTCTCCCTCTCCCCCTCAAAATAAATAAAAACGAATACTGAGTGAACGCAATTCATGTCTCTAAGTTAAGACTTAAAAGTTAAAAATACTTTCAAGCTTTTTAAATTTTGAATCGATTTAGCTATTTATGGATTTCACCTGTGCAGAAAAGTTTATCATTTGGTGATGCTGCCAGATAACTGAAGCCAGTTTTTTTTTTGGTTTGTTTCTGGAAGCTTTTTAAAATCAGAATGGTTCTACCCTTGTTAATAAGAACAACAATCATTTATAGTTTTCTAGCTATAAAGCGTACCCACTAATGAACAGTCCTTTGCAGCAAGTGTAAGAAAGCAAGCAGAAAGATGTAAGATTTGACTAAATGAAACCAATGAGAAAAGAGTAAACTTTGACCCACAACATGAAGTTAGCACCTACTGTGTGCCAGGCACTTACCTACTCTGAGTTCTCCCAGCAATGATGAGCATCTACTACAGAAGATATGGTAACCACAAGGCATATGCTTCCTGTCCTTACAGAGACTACACATTTTACACAGACATAACTGGGGCTCATGACTGCAACAGAAGCCAGCACTTACTATTAAACTGTTCACCTGAATTTACCTTATTCTCATTCCTACAATGACCCCAGATGCTGGTACTTCTTTTTATTTTTTAAAAATTTTTTAAAATGATTTTTTTAAAATTTTTTTAATGTTTATTTATTTTTGAGAGACAGAAACAGAGTGTGAGCGGGGGAGGGGCAGAGAGAGAGAGAGAAAGACACAGAATCTGAAGAGGCTCCAGGCTCTGACCTGTCAGCACAGAGCCCGATGCAGGACTCGAACTCAAAGACTGTGAGATCATGACCTGAGCCGAAGTCGGATGCTTAACCAACCGAGCCACCCAGGCGCCCCATAAAATGATTATTTATTTTTGAGAGAGAGAGAGAGACAGAGTATGAGCAGGGGAGGGGCAGAGAGAGAGAGGGAGACACCCAATCCGCAGCCGGCTCCAGGCTCTGAACTGTCAGCACAGAGCCCTATGTGGGGCTTGAACTCACAAACTGTGAGATCATGACCTGAGCCAAAGTCGGATGCTTCACCCACTGAGCCACCCAGGTACCCATGGGTACTTCTATTATCTCTATTTTACAGGTGAGGAAATGGAGGTTCAAGATCACACAGCCAGGGGCTGGGATTGAGGCCAGCAGTGATTCTGCCTGAACCCTAATCAAGCTGTTCCAAGGTGGCACCTACACTGTGCCCACGAGGAGCCAGAAAATGTGCCTTCAAAGGGCTGGTCATTCTCGTGAAAACACAGATATGCGCATTTGGCTTGTGCCACAGCAGTCCTCTCTCTGAAGGGACAGTTATTAAAGGCCGGTTGATGCTGGCCGCCATAGATAAGGGGCTTAGAATGGATTGGGACCAGATTCTCTCCCCCTTCCACATTTTCTATCTCTGTTATTACAGGCCTTAGGCTACAGAATCTTAACAGCTGGAGTCTTGGAAAACCCTCAGGAATCAGGGGAAAACCAAAAGCAAAGGCTTTTCTCCTTGCTCATAAAAACAAAATACTTTACAATCAATTCTGTATACCTGTTGTAGTTATAAAGTTGGTAAAAAGAGCAAACAATACCTTTCGCAGTTCTTCAATTTCGACTTCGTAAGTTGCTAAAATAAATACGAAAAAAATTATATCAAAGGCAGTGTATTCACCCATTCCGTACAGCACCCAGGATTCAAGCGATTACGCAAGACTGCAGAGCTCAGTTTTCTCAGCCTTCAGAACGTAGGCTTTGTCTACACGGTTTGGGAAACTCTCGGGTCACTGATCAGGGCTTTAATCCATGTGGGGATTTCCAGGATGGAATATAGAGTCAGTGAAAACACTTGAAACAACTTTCAGTGTCCTGTTTTGGTAAACAGATGTGCACCCAAAGCTTAGGAGAGAGCACTGAAATTTCGTGGTAGCCGTAAGAAGGGGAACTTGGAAGGGAAGGGAAAAAAGGACCCCCCTCCAAAAAAAAAAAAAAAAAAGCCTAAATCTAACTTCAACAAAATGAACTCCATAGCACAGTTATAAGTGTTTTACTCTATGACTGTTTTGTTTCCTTAGTATCTTTTTTTTTTTTATTGTTTACTTTTGAGAGAGAGAGGGGGAGGGGAGGGAGGATGGACGGACACAGGCAGGGTAGGGGCAGAGAAAGAGGGAGACACAGAATCTGAAGCAGGCTCCAGTCAGAGCAGAGCCCCATGCAGGGCTCCATCTCACTAACGACGAGATCATGACCTGAGCTGAAGTAGGACACTTAACTGATTGCGCCACCCAGGCAACCTTCCTTAGCACCTCTTGAAAAGAGGAGACTGGCCACCAGCTAAGGTTGGAATTCCTTTCGATTGTTTCTGAGAGTTCTGTGGAACGTATTGAGTGATGTGATCCCAACCTTAATGATTAGCAAACGCCAAGGAGTGGCAAGAATGTGGGTTCAGAGCCCAGTCCTGCCACTTCCCATCTATGGGATTGCAGACAAATTCCTTCATTTTCTTGAGTCTCAGTGTGCTCATTTGAGAAAGGTAGTCAATGGGAAACCTCCTTACACAGTTAATGGGGAGGTTAAAGGAGATGATGTAAGAAATGGAACATACTTAGCAGAGCACCAGACATTGTATAGAAAGTGATGGGTTTTTTTTGATAAATTTGCTTATTTGAATGTTCTTTCTTGAAATGTCATCTATAAAAGTTTTTTCCTTCCTGCTAATGAATATATGGGCATAATAGGTAGGGCTCTCCCTGTTTTTCTTTTCTTTCTTGCTGCTAGGGTCCTAAAGGTTTTGTTTAACAAACTGACCAAACAATATGTTGCATTTCTCAGCCATCATCATTCTACACAGGTAGTCCATTGATAAAAGAAATGAAATCCTAGGCTTTCTTTAGGGATTGCCTACAAGTGACTACTGAACAAAGACCTAAGATTCTCTACGTATGATTAATACTATGTGCTTCAACATGAGTAACTGTACACTTTTACTTTTTACTGATTTGTGAATCAAAAGGTATTACACCTTGCTATTGCTTGCTTTAAAACCTTTGTTTAGCCATTAATACATTACAATCATATTTGCTTACGATGCAATTTACTCCATGCCCATTCCAAGTATGGCTTTTCCAACTTTAAAAATGGTAATTTCCCTCCCCTAACTTATTTACTATTTTTTGCTTTTCAAAGAATTAATAAATCATGATCTTCTTGCTTCTCGTTGCCACCTGGGGAGAGGGGAGATATTATTATTCTGTCTTAGAGATGGGGAAACCAAGGCTCAGAGGAATCTTACTTGCCAAGGCTAGGACACAAAAGTACACACGGAGTAAATGACGGATTCATAATCTGACGATGCTCTTTAACAAAGTGGAGGTGCCCCAATGATAAGTTTTGCCATCACAACTTGCTCCTAAGGTAGGAATATAAAGGACAAAGGACTGTACCCCAAGGGTTAGGAAGGGACTAGGACATAACAGGAAGATGCAGCCCACAGCACTGGAGCCCTCTCTCTCCACTGAAGATCCTTATCCCAGCTGGGGAAAAAGGAACCTATCAGAAGATGGTCTTTGGCACCCTCCAACGGCCCGTACCATAAAATGACCACAGCCGTTGGCTTTTTCTCCACGTGCTAACTCTCTGTGTGGCCTTGGAAAACCAGGAGGTGAGAGCACTATTACTAGTAATATACAGAAACAAGAAGCAGCAGTGGCTAATATTTTTTTACACTTACAGAGAGCAGGCACTAAGCTAAATGTGTAAATGCATGATTTCACTTAATTCGTACAGTGATCACCAGTGATACATTTCACTAATGAGGAAGCAGATGCCCAGAGAGTGACATTACTTTCCCAAGGTCATTCAGTTAGCAAATGGCCTTCAAACTTCCTTCCGGCCACGATTCATTCATTTAAATCGAATAGCACCCACAATGATGGGTAGAACTCTTATTAATGTTATCCTCAAGGGTTTCTAGTACTCCTCAGGAAGCACAGTCTGAATGGCTGGTCTAAATGACCTCTGAGGACAATTCTGCAGAGCTTCTAGAAAAGCTTAAACCCTGCTTACCCCAGTTCTATACAAAAGGGCAAAGCCTCAGAAAGGCTTGGAGCTTTGTGTTGAGCTATGCACCCCAGGGGGGATGGTCTTGTAACATCTTGTTAGATTTAAGTCTAAGTATTTATCTTCCTTGAGAAATTGTAAATGTTATGAAATTTTCTGATTTTATTGTGTCCATTGCTAGGATATAGAAATAGGATTTTTTAAATGTCCATTTTGTATCCCGTAACCTTATTGAATTCATTTACCAGTTCTGAGAATTTTTTTTTTGGGGGGGGGGGAAATTCCTTGGGATTTTCTACCTAGACAATCCTGTGATCTGCAAATAAGGACAGTTTAATTCTTTGATTTGTATACCATTCATTTCCTTTTCTTGACTTATTGCATTGGCTAGAACTTCTAGCAAATGTTGAATAGGTGCGGTTAAGAGTGGACATCCTTGCCTTGTTGCCAATCTCAGGGGGAAAGTATTCAGTACCTCTCCATTAAGCATCATGTTAGCTGTAGGCTTTTTTGCAAATGCTTTTTTTCAAGTTGAGGAAGTTCCTCTCTATTCCTGTTTTTCTGAGGAAAAAGTTATCATAATGGGTGTTGAATCAGTCAAATGCTTTTTTTGCACAGATTGAGATGATTGTGATTTTTCTTCTTTAGGCTGTCATTAAGGATTTCATTGATTAATTTTTGAATATTGAACCAGCTTTATCCCTGAAATAAACAACATTTGATTATGGTATAATTCTATTTTATATCTTGCTGAATTCTATTTTCTAATATTTTGCTAAGGATTTTTCTGACTATACTCACAAAAGATGTTAATCTGCAGTATTATTCTTGTGGTCTCTGTCTAGGTCTGGTATCGGTAACATCAGCTTCTTAAAATGAATCAGCAAGTGTTTCCTCCTCTTCCGTTTTTCTTGGAAACACTGTGTAGAATTGGTGTTAATTCATTTTTAAACATTTGACAGAATTTTCCAGTGAAAAGTCCCTAGAATTTGAGATAGCCTTTTTTGGGAATTTAGTTTTTTATTTACTTAAAAATTTTAATTCAAGTATTGTTGACACAGTGTTATAGCTTTTTGGGGGGAGTTTTAAAATCATGGATTCAATGTCCTTAGCAGTCACAGGGCTATTCAAATGATTTATACTAGGTAACTTGAGGTACTGTGAGCTTTTTGTAGAACTGTTCCTTCTTCAAGTTGTCAACTTTAGACGTGTAGAATTGTTCATAATATCCTTACTGCCCTTTTGATGTCTGCAGGGTTTGTAATGGTATCTCTGTTTCATTCTTGATATCGTTCATTTGTGTCTTCTTTCTCTCTTTCTTTGTTACTCTTGCTAGACATTTGTCAATTTTATTGATCTTTTCAAGGAACAAGCTTTTGCTTTCATTGATTTTCTCTATTGCTTTTCTGTTTTCAATTTCATTTATTTCTGTTCTTGATCTTTCTTTTGTTCATTCCCCTTGTTTTAGATTTATTTTTCTCTTTTTCTGTGTTGAGGTAAGGTCTTAGATTTAAAGATTTTCCTATTTTTTAGTGTAAACATTTAGTGCTTTTAATTTCTCCTCTGCATTCCTTAGGCTATGTCCCACAGATTTTTATATATTTTCATTTTCATTAAGTTCAATATATATTTTGGTTACCCTTGAGACTTTCTGACCCATGGATTACTTAGAAAGGTGTGATTTTGGTTCTAAGTGTTTAGAGAGTTTTCTGTTATCTTTTGGCTACTGATTTCCAGTTTGATTACATTGTGAAAATACACTATGATTTCAAGTTTTCAAAATGTGTTGAGATTTGTTTTATGGCCAGAATATAGTCTATCTTTGTATATGTTTATGGGTGCTTGAAAGTATATGTATTCTGCTCCTGTTGTGCATTCTATAGATATCAGTTAGATCTTGTTGCTTGATGGTGTGGCTGAATTCTTCTGTATCCTTAATGATTTTCTGAGTAGGTGTTCTGTCAATGTGGAGAGAGGGGTGTTAAAGTCTCAAACTATGAGCGTATTTGTCTATTTCTTCTTTCGGTTTCTGCTTCACATATATTACAGCTCTGGAGCTCGGTGAACACACATTTAGGATTGTTCTGTCTTCTTGATGGATTGACCCTTTTCTTATTACATAATGTCTTTCTGAATCTCTCATAATTTTCTGTGCTCTGAAGTTTACTTTATCTGTTATTAATATAGCCATACCTACATTCTTTGGATTAAATTTACATCTGCCAATCCCTTTCTTTTCATTGGCATATTTAGACAATTTACATTTAATGTAATTAAGGCAATCATTGATATGTTAGGGCTTAAGTCAGCCTTTTATTTTTTATTTTTTGTTTATTCTGTTATTTGCTCTTCTGAGATTTCCTGTTTTCTTATGGGTTATTTGAGCATTTTTTTTTGAATTATTTTTTATCTGTAGTGTTTTTTAAATTATATCTTACTGTATACCTGTTTTAGTGGTTGTTCTATGGATTACACTATATGTACACATAACTTATCACAGTCTACTGGTGTGGACATTTTATCAGTTAATGTGAAGTATAGAAACCTTACTTTCTTTTACATCCCTTAACCCTTTCCTTATAATGGTCTTACATATTTCTTTTATATACATTTAGATACATCAGACAATGTTAACAGTTTTTGCTTCAACCAGCAAACATAACTTAGAAAATTCAAAAGAAGAAAAGTATGTCACATTTACTCACATTTGTATTCTTTTCCATTGTTTTTTCTCCTGAACTGATGGTCCAAGATCCTTCCTTTTATCATTTCTTTTCTGTTTAGAAAGCTTCCTTTAGCCATTCTTTCAGGATAGGTCTGCTCTAACAAATTTTCTTAGTTTTCCTTCATTTGAGAATGTCTTGATTTCCCCTTCAATCTTCAAGGATATTTTCACTGGTAATAGGATTCTGGATTGACAGTTCTTTTCTTCTTGCACTTGAAAAATGTTGTGCCACTTCCTTCTAGCTTTCAAGGTTTCTGAGGAGAAATTCAGTCATTCAAATTGTTTTCCACCTATAGGTAATATATCATTTCTTTGCTACTTTCAAGAGGTTTACTTTTTATTTTTAGAAGTTTGATTATGTTTTTGTGTAGATTAGGTTTATCTTCTTTGGGGTTTTCTTGGCTTCTTCAATCTTTTAAGCCTTTTACCAAATTTGGGAAGTTTTCAGTTATCATTTCTTCAAGTACTTCTTCAGTAGCATCCTTTCCCCAATCTTTCCAGTACTACAATTTAAGTCATAGTCCCACAGGTCCTTGAATCTCTGTTCATCACCCCTCCCCCAATCGCTTTTCTCCATGCTGTTCAGATTGGATACTTTCTATCATTTCTTTCAAGTTCATGGATTCTTCTATTCTCCTCATTCTGCTAAGCCCATCCAGTAAGCTTTTTATTTTTTATTGTATTCTTTACTTCTAACGTTTCTGTTTCTTTTTTTTTTTTTTACATCTTCCATTTCTTTGCAGAGACATTCCATTTCTTCCAAAAATAAAATAAAACTATTTTTTGTGTGTGTTTCAGTCATGTTCATAATTACTCAAGCATTTTTTAAATGTTTTTTATCTTGAGAGAGAGAGAAGGGGGGGTGCAGAGGAAGAGGGAGAGAGAGAGAATCCCAAGCAGGCTCCACACTGTCAGCACAGAGCCTGGAGTGGGGCTTGATCCCACAAACCATGAGATCATGACCCAAGCCAAAATCAGGACTGAGTCACTCAACAGACTGAGCCAGCCAGGTGCCCCAACACTGAACTATTTTTGTTAACAACTGGTTTAAAGTCTCTGTCAGAATCTACTACTTCAGTCATCTCAATGTTGGCATCTACTGATCACCTCTTTTCATTCAAGTTTACACTCTCCTGGCTCTTGGTATGATGAGTACTTTTCTATTGACACCATGGGCATTTTAAGTATTATGTTAGGAGACTCTGGATATTATTGGAAGCTTCTATTTTAGTTGGTTTTTCCTGGTGGCAGAAATGGGGGTGACTCTTTTCTGTCGGGTGAGGGAACACATCCAGGTTCCCCACTTCCTGGGCTCCTGATAACGCAGATGAGGGAAACGTTCTTCACCACTGCTGGGCAGGACTGGGCACTCCAGTTCCGCACTCAGCTTCTGCTGATAAGGCTGGGAGTGGTAGGAGTGCTTGCTATTATTCCCCATTTGGCATCCTTACTGCTGGGTAGTTGTCCAAGTCCTGACTCTCCGCTAGGTTTTCTCTAACACCATCCCAAGAGGGAAAAGAAAGGGCACCTTGTTATTGCTTGATGGGCGGGAGACTGGAATACAAGCTCCCCACGCGGTCTTCACGGACGTCCACTGTAGGTGAAGTGTTTTTTACTCCTGGCAGGGATGGAAGTCCCAGCTTCTGACCTGACTTTCTCTGATACCACCTCAGCAGAGCTGTTGGGATGTGTACTGCAGCCTCATTAGGGTGTCTTAGGCTCCACATTCAGCACTGGCTGGTAGGACGGAGCCACAGTTTTTTCTGTGACGTTTGGTGGGAGAGGAACAGTTATTGTCTCCAGGCGTTCTGTTTTTTCTAGGCTGGCCCTTTTCTGGTCCTTTGGCTAGACAGAACAGGCTTTTGCTGGACCTCTTTCTGTTTGTGCTCACTGGTGTTTCCAGACTGCCAACTTCTTCACCTCCAACTCTGAGATAAATGAGGCAAGAAGAAAACACAAGGAACTCACCACCTACTCGTCCTTGGGTCTTCAGGTCTCTAGCGGGTCCACCTTCCTGTTTCTACCTTCAGAGTCTTCCAGTTTTCTTATGGTTGTTTTACATATACTGTCTGACCGTTCTAGCTGTACTTAGCAGGGGGAATAGGGAAAAGTATATATGCTCCATCTTTCCAGAAGCACAATTCCACTTGACCTCAAATGTCTTGTTTTACCCAAGTCTCAGAACAACTCCACAAAGGAAATATTAGGCCCATTTTACAGGTGAAGACACTGAGGTTCAAATATCATTCATTAAGTGGTATAAAGATAACGGAAAATAAATGGGGGAAGAGTCAAATGAATAAGTACAAGTGGAGGTAAAAGAGCTCATCTCCTCCTCCCCTCCCCTCCTCCTCCACCCCCCCCCCCCATAGGGTAACTTCACCTTGGTTGGCTCTTTAAAGAGGAACAAGGAAAGGGGTGGGGACATGTAACAAGATCCTTTTGACCCCGGGCTATAGTTCCTCAGCTTCTTCAGCCCTGGTATGTCAACCCTACCTCCCAGAAGGATATTCTCTCTGGCAAGGGACACCCTCACCACCCTCACCTGTCTCCCACCTTCCTCCTTTTGGGCTATCCTATGCTCTGTTACTCTCCATTGAATCAGTGACTTATTTTCTGAGCCCTTTCTCTTTCAGTCATAAACACCTGCCTCTTTGGGAAGTACACAAAGAACCCTCAGGGGAAGACTGTATAGAGGCTTGAGTTAGTGGTTCCTTCTGTGGGTACCTCAGGTGATGTCCCCTGGCAGGTTCACCTTGAACATGTGTCGCCTGAGGAGATCAAATGCAGGCCTCCAGCTTCTCATTTTCTTTTTTTTTTTATTTTTTTTTTCAACGTTTATTTTTTTTGGGACAGAGAGAGACAGAGCATGAACAGAGGAGGGGCAGAGAGAGAGGCAGACACAGAATCGGAAACAGGCTCCAGGCTCTGAGCCATCAGCCCAGAGCCTGACGCGGGGCTCGAACTCACGGACCGCGAGATCGTGACCTGGCTGAAGTCGGACGCTTAACCGACTGTGCCACCCAGGCGCCCCAGCTTCTCATTTTCAATATGCACCTTCACCCTTCGTGACAAGGTGTCCAAACCACACCTATACCACCCCCCATGAGCTGCTCTCTCTGCAGCCCAGTCTGTCCTGGGACTTAGGGACGAGACCCAAGCAGGACCTCAGACAACCACTTGGGAGGGGGACATTCTGAAGGTCTTATGTATCCAGAGACAGAACATATAGGCTCTGACTGCCGCATCTAAATGGCCCTGTGAGCCCTTGTAGAAAGGCGTGCAGTTGGAATTTAGTCCAAATGGAGCCCACGGCCTTTCTATTCAAAGCATGGTTTGTAGACCAGCAGCATCAGCACCACCAGGGAACTTGTTAGAAATGAAGACTTTCTGGGGCGCCTGGGTGGCGCAGTCGGTTAAGCGTCCGACTTCAGCCAGGTCACGATCTCGCGGTCCGTGAGTTCGAGCCCCGCGTCGGGCTCTGGGCTGATGGCTCAGAGCCTGGAGCCTGTTTCCGATTCTGTGTCTCCCTCTCTCTCTGCCCCTCCCCCGTTCATGCTCTGTCTCTCTCTGTCCCAAAAATAAATAAATGTTGAAAAAAAAAAATTTTAAGAAATGAAGACTTTCAGGTCCAACCCCAGAGGTACCAAACCAGAATATGTTAAGCAAGATCCTCAGGTGATTCACATTTTAAGTGTTAGAATTTGAGAAGCCATATTCTGATGTTGGTGCCCAGACACCGCAAGAATGGAACAATCCTGCCTTATGGAGGTGAGAGGGGAAAGGAGTTGCTTTTCTTGAGGCTAGGATTTTACAAGCCATAGGGAAGAGTCCAAACGTTGCCCAGTCGAAGAATCAGAAAGAGGTTCTTCAACCCTTTATTTCCTGGGGGAGGGAAGCGAAATTTCAATGGGATCCCAACTCCTACTCCACAAACCTCTTCTGTCTGTATCCTCAGGCAAATGACTTCTCCCAGAGCCTTGGGTCTTTTCTCCATACAATAAAGAAGCTGAATCACATGATCTCTCTTTAACCCTCTCTCCAGGGAAACAAAAACATTCTTGAGTGAGAAGCAGAAAAACACTGCAAAGAGCAGGCATCTTAGAGGCAGCCTGAGCCTGTTTCACAGTAGAGCTTACCATATATTCCTTGTGTGACCCTGTACAACTCAATCTCTCTAGTACTCAGTTTCCGGTCTCAAAAAGTGGGCGAATAAAACTGCTGTATCAGCAAGGATGTACACAGAGAGCCCAGAGAACACACAGGACCACAGAACTGTGGCCCACAGTATAGGTTCGCTAATATTAGTGTTCATTCTGACACAAATATTTGTGCCTTTTATAGAGAATCGGCTGATCCTATAGGCAGAACAAAGACACAGAAACTTGTAGAAATGTTACGAGTTCCTGCTTGTTCATTTTCTTACCTGACAGGTTCTCTTTCTTCCTAGAGAGGTCTGAGCTTTGTCGGCAACACCAGAGGCTGGAAGACTTAGCTCTGAACCAGTGGTCAGATCCATTAAATGAATTCTCTGCTGCTATTCAGACTAAACACAGGGACCTAATTCTCATAGTCTGTTATCTCCCTCTCCACACACAGAGTTACCAGGGGAGTTCAAGAAAGACACCAGAAGAAGAGAGAGGAAGTTTCTATAGGAGGGGGAAGGAAGAAAAATGAATTGCCCTATCTTGATTTTCCCTCCCACATATCTATAGAAGGCAAGGCATCTAAGTAGATTGGTGAAGGAGAGAATAGAAAGGGTAGAGAGGAGGCAGCACTAGGAGTTGTGAGATAGCAGTGATGCCCAAATGGATTTATTTTTATTTTTAAGAGACCAGACAAGGGGGGGGGGGGGAAGAAATGAGATGGTGGACCAGCATGGCTGTGAATTTTTAAACTCATAGTTAGCTAGAGGGAAAATACCACTTTTGCTGCATTTTCATTCCACACAGGGTTACAGTATTAATTGGCTTAGCAGACTTACAATCAGCAATTTCTTTTGCGGTGCACAGGTTAATGGAGTTGCCAGAGTGTTTCAGATATGAAATTGTCGCCTCATAATTATGTGGTTCTTCAAATTCAGCACTGAGAAGCATGGAGGAAACAAAAAGGTTACTTAAAATAAAACATTGCTTTAAACATTTTAAAACTTTTTCTATGTTTTTTTTCTTCATTAGAGAAGTAATATGCCTGACAAATACGGTGATTTAAACAGATACGGAAGGCACACCACCCCTACTCTCAACCTACAGGAATTCTGAAAAAACGTAACAATACAGAGAATTATATGAAGAACACATAACTCATCTAGACATCAATAAAGTCTTCCAGGGGCCAGATATAGAGAAAGAAAGTCACAACTAAAGATGTATTATATGCAAAGAGAATTATATGCAAAGGGAAACTGAGACAGATAAGGAAAGATCTTAATGACTGGGTGGCCGAGGATTTACTTTCTGAGTCAGAAGTTAAGTCTCAGACACAGGCTTCCACTGAACGGGATGTTAGATCCAAGCTATCAGCATAAAGTTCAGAGTCACAAGATGCCATTTCATCGGTAAAACAAATTGTAAAAAATATGCGTGCTGGTTCCCAGGGAACAGCAGGGAAGCTTGGTATCTGGCTCTGATCACAGGAGCCAAAAGAGTCCCCCATGAGAAACCGAAAACTTGAAAACCTAGCACTAAGTACAAGTGGGGTTCTGAATGCATGGTGTGTATTTCAGAGAGACACAGAGACACAATAGTGCTAGAAATCCAACCCTCTCTTGTAAGGCCAATCTGAAATCGTTTTGTAAAGATGTTTCCACAACCCAAGGCACCTATGGTCTCCAAAGGAAATAATTCCCACATAAAACAAGCTTATAGTATAAAAAAAAAAAAATGCAAACCACACAAAGAGATGAGGTACCACAGATAGTCAGATATAACAGAACGACAGAAATAACAGAATGACATGCAAGTGATTTAAAAATAAGTGTTTTCAATGTTCAAAGAAATAAAGAAATAAAAGCCATTAGGCAAAAACAAAACAAAAGAGAACAAAAAAACAAAGATAAAAACAAAAAACAAGAGTGTGGGGGAAAAAACCACGTAGATTTAGGGACAGGAGACAGGAGTTATAGAAATCATAAATACAGTTGTTGAAATAAATAATGTAGATGTTGAAAAGTAGACCAGACACAGCAGAAGAGAGAACTGGAGAATGAGACTCAGGAAGTCATTCAGAATATAGCACTGAGAGAATGAAGAGATGGAAAATATTAAGAGAAGTTAACAGTGGGGAAGACAGAATGAGAAGGTTCAAAATATAAAGACTAGGAATTCTAAAAAGGAAAAAGAAAAAGGATGAAGAAAAGGAATCAGTATTCCCATGATAATAGCTAAGACTTCTAAAATTAATAATGGACACAAATCCTTCTATTGAAACAGCTTCAACAATAAGAAATAATGATAAATCCACACTTACACAGTTTGTAATAAGTTAGCGTAAGTCAAAGAAAAAAAGAAAAATGTAAAATCTGGGGGAGAGAAAATATAGATTACCAAGGAGCAGCAGACTTACGATGGACTTCTTTCTAGCAACATTAAGTGGTGGAGACTGTGGATAATAAGTATACTGAGGAAAGATATCAGTATCAAATTATCTTCTAGCTAAATTGTCATTAAAAGTGAGGGAGTAACAAAGGTCTTTTCAGAATACCAGTACACACGTTTACTGCTCGTAGATCCTTGCTGAAATACATCAACACATTCAAAGAAACTGAACTAGTAATGAAGTAGGATATAGGAAACAATGGTGGGGGAGTATTTAGAAAAGATGGCACAGTAGGATTATCCTTAGCTCACCTTGTCCCACAGACACAGTGATATAACAACTACATCTATGGAACTAACTCTGAAAATGATCTCAAGACTGGAAGAACACACCTTCCGTGGTTAATTGTACAGAAACCACATGGAAAACGATAAGGGGGTAGAGACATAGTTGGGAAGAAAATGCCAAGCAAAACTAACCAAAAATGAGAGAGACACCACAAGCACAGAGAAGTAGGATCAGACCTGACCCCAGGCACCCCAGGCACTAGGGGTCTGCATTGGAAGAAAAGTTCTCTTAAACATCTGGCTTTGAAAACCAACGGGGCTTAATAACCCACAGGAGCTTTTAAAACCAGCAGACTTAACTGTGGGAAAACAAGGCAGTAAAAGGAAACTGAGTCCTCTCAAAGAGCCAGCATACTAAACAACTTGGCTGAGACACAACACAAAGGCAGCAGTATGAAAGGTGTCTGGGGTGTACATTAAGTTTTATTTACTAATCTCAGAACATGTGCTGTCAGGGCAGGAATCTTCAGGAGATTTCTCCAGGAACAAAAGCAGTGGTGGGCACCACTTCTCTTCCCCCAAACACTCCAGATGGCCAGATACTTGCGGGAACCAGCTCTAAAACTCTCCAACTTACTAGCAACACATGCCCCACCTCCGTGTTCACCTGCAGACACCCCCCCACCCAGCCCACCCACTTCAGCAGGTGTCCCTTCAAAACAGCTCCTGCCTGGCCATAGCCTGCATGTGGCCCCAGCAGAACCCAGTATCACTCCAAAGTGACTCCTGCCCTAGGGAGAAGGGGAGATAATCTTAAACACTAGCACACCCATAGTTCAAGCACTGGCTGTTGAGGAAGTGGGCCCTGCTTTTGGGTGAGCCTACAACTGTGGCAGAGAGGCTAATTGCAGACATACAGTCTGAAGGCTGATCCTGCCCACCTAGGAGCCCCCCCCCACCCCAGCCTCAGGCCTCACAATAGCTCAGGACCAACACTGCCCAGTGTGCTCACAACAGAGAAAACAGGTCATTGAAGCCAGCTGGTCTGAAGGCAATCACAACGCAGACACAGCAGTAAGGTGCACATAGTAAGCCCACAAAGGAGACATCCCTGGAGTGCCTGATTCTGGTAATTAGGAGGAATTGTGCTATAGGACACAATAGGACCTCTTCTATACAAGGCCGTTACTTTTAAGACCAGGAAAGGTAGCTGAACTCCCTAATGCAGAGAAACAAACACAGAGAGTTAGACAAAATGAAGAGACAGAGGACTATGTCCCAAATAAAAGAATAGAACAAAATTACAGCAAAAGAGCTAAATGAAACTGAAATAAACAATATGTCTGATAAAGAATTCAAAGTAATGGTCATAAAGACACTCACTAGACTTAAGAGAGGATAATCTCAATGAGAAGTTCAACAAAGAGAGAATAAATATTAAAAAAGAATCAGTCAGAGATGAAGAATTCAATAGCTAAAAAAAAAAAAATACAAAAGAGGGAATCAACAGATTAGAAGATGCAGAAGAACAGATCAGCCATCTAGAAGGCAGAGCGATAGAAACTACCCAAGCTGAACAGCAAAAAGTAAACAAATAGTTAAATAAAGGTTAAGGGAATTCAGGGACATAATCTAACACAGTAACATTCACATTATAGGGATCCTAGGAGAAGAGAGAGAAAAGGAGGCAGAAAACTTATTTGAAGAACTTATAGCTGAAAACTTCCTGAATCTGGAGAAGGAAACAGAAATCCAGATCCAGAAGGCAAAGAGAACCTCTAGTGAAATTAACCCAAGGAGGTTCACACCAAGATACATAATTAAAGTGGCAAAACATACTGATAAAAAGAAAGAATTTTAAGGGCAGCAAGAGAAAAGAGTTACATACAAGAAAAACCCCAAATGGCTATCTGCTGATTTTCTAGCAGAAATTTTGCAGGTCAAAGGGAATGGCATGATATATCAAAGTATTGAGGAGAAAACAACCTGCAACCAAGAACAGTCTACTTAGAAAGACTACTATTCAGAATAGAAAAAAGAAAATATTTCTCAAACAGAAGTTAAAGGGAGTCCATCACCACTAAACCAGATTTATATGAAATATTAAAGGGATTATTTTGAGTGCAAAGAAAAGGCCAAAACTAGAAGAAAATCATTAAAGAAAAAATTTCACAGGTAAAAGCCAACATTTAGTAAAGATAGATTAATCACTGATGAAGCTAATATGGAGGTTAAAACACAAAAGTAGTAAAATCACTTATATCTACAAATATCAGTTGAGAAATACACTAAATAAAAAGCTGTAAAGTAAGATATCAAAAAACACGTAGAGGGAAGTAAAAATTTACTGCTTTTAGAATGTGTTCAAACTTAAGTGACCATCAAATTAAAAAGACTGCTATACACATAAGATGTTACATATGAACCTAATGGGAACCACAAATAAAAAACCTCTAATAAAGACAAAAAAATAAAAAGAAAGGAAGACAAGTGTAATACTAAAGGAGACATCAAACCACAAGGGAAAAGAGCAAGAGAAGAAAAAAGGAACAAAGAATTACACAAAATCATACAAAAAGTAATTAACAAAATGACAGTAAGTAAATACCTATCGACCTTAAATAGACTAAACGCTCCAGTCAAAAGACACAGGCTGACTGAATGGATATAGAAACAAATCCACATACACCCACATCCACATACAAATCCACAACAATTCATGTACGTGCTGCCTATAAGAGACCCACTTCAGACCTAAAGATACACACAGACTGAAAGTGAAAGTTGGGAAAAACATATACTATTTAAATGAAAGTAAACAAAACAAAATTCAGGACAGCTATCACTTTTACCAGACAAAACAGACCTTAAAACCAAGACTGTAGCAAAAGACAAAGAAGGGCACCACATAATGGTAAAGGGATCGATCAACCCAACAAGAAGATATAAAAATTCTAAGTATCTATGCACCCAACACTGGAGCAACTAAATAAATAAAGCAAATATTAACAGACTTAAAGGTAGGAATTGACAGTAATACAGTAATATAGGGGACTTTATTACCCACTCACATCAATGGATAGATCATCCAGACAGAAGACGAACGAGGAAACAGTAGGTTTGAAGCATACCTTCGACCAGATGGACCTAAAAGATGCATACAGACCATTCCTTCCGAAACAGCAGAATACACATTTTCTTCAAGTGCATGTGCAAAATTCCCCAGGATAGATCAGTTAAGGCCACAGAAGAAGTCTCAGTAAATTTAAGAAAGCTGAAATTATACCAAGGATCTTTTCCAACCACAACAATATGAAACTAGAAATCAGTTACAAGAAAAAATGTGGGAGGAACACAACTACCTGGAGGCTATACAACATGCTACTAAACAACGAATGAGTCAAACAACACATCAAAGACAAAGCAAATACACGGAGACAAATAAAAATAAGACACCATAGTACAAAATCTTTGGGACGCAGCAGTACAGACCTACCTCAAGAAACAAGAATAATCTCAAATAAACAACTTAACTTTATACCCAAAAGAGCTAGGAAAAAAAACAAAGCACAAAGCTAGTAGAAGGAAGGAAATAATAAAGATGAGAGCAGAAATGAACAAAATTGAGACGAAAAAATTAGAAAAGATCAATGAAACCAGGAGTCAGTTCTTCAAAATGATGAACAAAAGTGATAAACCATAAGCCAAATTCATCAAAAAAACAAGAGAGAGGACTTAAATAAATACAAGCGGAAGTGGAGGAGAAAGAACTGACAGTAATGAAATACAAAGGATTATAATATTATGAACAATTATATGCCAAAAAAATTGGACAACCCAGAAGAAATGGACAAATTCCTATAGATACACCATCTTCCAATACTAAATCAGGAAGAAACACAAAATTTGTATAGATTGATTGCTAGTAATCAGTAATCTAAATTAAATCAGTAATAATAATAAAAAAAAACTCCCAACAAGCAAAACTCCAAGATCAAATAGTTTCAGGGTGAATTCTACCAAACACTTAGAATTAATATCTATTCTTCTTTGGGGGGTGCCTGGGTGGCTCAGGGGCTGAGTGTCCGACTTCAGTTTGGGTCACGATCTCACAGTTTGTGAGTTCGAGCCCCACAATGGGCTCTGTGCTGACAGCTCAGAGCCTGGAGCCTGCTTCCGATTCTGTGTCTCCCTCTCTCTCTGCTCCTCCCCTGCTCACACGCTGTCTCTCAAAAATAAATAAAAATTAAGAATTAATATCTTTTCTTCTCAAGTTGTTCCAAAAAATAGAAGAGGAAGTGAAACTTCCAAGTTATTTCTATGAGGTCAGCATGACCCTGATACCAAAACAAAACAAAGACACTATAAAAAAAAGGAAACTACAGGCCAATATTCTTGATAAACACAGATGCCAAAATCTCCAACAAAATACTAGCAAACCAAATTCAACAATACATTTAAAAAGTCAATGGGGCGCCTGGGTGGCGCAGTCGGTTAAGCGTCCGACTTCAGCCAGGTCACGATCTCGCGCTCCGCGAGTTCGAGCCCCGCGGCAGGCTCTGGGCTGATGGTTCAGAGCCTGGAGCCTGCTTCCGATTCTGTGTCTCCCTCTCTCTCTGCCCCTCCCCCGTTCATGCTCTGTCTCTCTCTGTCCCAAAAATAAATAAACGTTGAAAAAAAAATTTTTTTTTAAAATAATAATAAAAAGTCAAGATCAGGGGCTCCTGGGTAGTTTGGTCGGTGGGGCGTCCAACTTTGGCTGAGGTCATGATCTCACAGTCTGAGTTTGAGCCCTGCTTTGGGGTCTGTGCTGACAACTTGGAGCCTGGAGCCTGCTTCAGATTCTATGCCTCCCTCTCTCTCTGCCCCTCCCCCAAGCTCACGCTCTGTCTCCCTCTCTCTCAAAAAACAAACAAACATTAAAAAAAATAAAAATCATATAGGATTTGTTCCAGGGATGAAAGTGTGGTTCAAGATTTGCAAATCAATCAGTGTGATAGATCACCTTAATAAGAGAAAGGATAAAAACCTTATGATCATTTCAACAGATGCAAAAAAAAAAGACACTTGAAAAAAATCTATCAATATATTCATGATACAAAAGTTCAACAAAGTGGGTTTAGAGGAAATACACCTGAACATATAAAAGTCACATTAGAAAAATCCACAGTTAACATTGTACTCAAAGGTGAAAAGCTGTAAAAGCAGACAGGTAAAAGAAATAAAAGGCGGGGCGCCTGGGTGGCGCAGTCGGTTAAGCGTCCGACTTCAGCCAGGTCACGATCTCGCGGTCCGTGAGTTCGAGCCCCGCGTCAGGCTCTGGGCTGATGGCTCGGAGCCTGGAGCCTGTTTCCGATTCTGTGTCTCCCTCTCTCTCTGCCCCTCCCCCGTTCATGCTCTGTCTCTCTCTGTCCCAAAAATAAATAAAAAAAAAAAAAAAAAAAAAAAAAAACGTTGAAAAAAAGAAATAAAAGGCAATCCAAATTGGTAAGTAAGAAGTAAAAATGTGACTATTTTCAGATGACAAGATACCACAGACAGAAAACCCTAAATACTCCACCAAAAAACTATTCAAACTGACAAATGATTCAAGAAAGCTGCAAGATACAAAATTAGTATACAGATATCTGTTGCATTTCTATACACTAACAGTGAAGTAGCAGAAAGAGAATTAACAACTCCATTTACAACTGCACCCAAAAGAATAAAATACCTAGGAATAAACTCAACCAAGGAGGCGAACTTGTACTCTGAAAACTATTAAAACACTGGTGAAAGAGACTGAAAGCTACATAAATAGATATACCATGTTCATGAACTGGCAGAATTAATATTGTTAAAATGTCTGTAATACCCAAGGCAATCTACAGATTCAATGCAATCCCTAACAAAATACCAACAGCATTTTTCATGGAACTAGAACAAATAATAGTATGTATATTAGTGTATGCATGTCAAATATTTATTGTATGTAAAGTATACAAATTATAAAATTTGCATGGAATAACAAAAGACCTTGAATAGCTAAAGCAATCTTGAGAAAAAAAGATCCAAGTTGGAGGGATCACAATCCCCAATTTCAAGATATACTACCAACTTTATAAGCAAAACAATAGGGTACTGGCACAAAAATAGACACATAGATCAATAGAACAGGATAGAAAGCCCATAAACAAACCCATGCTTATATGGTAAGTTAACTTATGACAAAGGAGGCAAGACTATAAAATGGGGAAGAGATAATCTATTTAACAAATGGTGCTAGGAAAACTGGACAGTTACATACAAAATAATGAAACTGGACAACGGTCTCAAGACATACACAAAAATAAACTCAAATGGATTAAAGACCTAAATATGAGACCTGAAACCATAAAACTCTTAGAAGAAAACATGGGCAGTAATACCTTTGACATTGGCCTTAGCAACATATTTATGGGTATGTATCCTTGGGCAAGAGAAACAAAAGCAAAAATAAACCATTGGTACTGCATCAGAATAAAATGCTTTCACACAACAAAGGAAACCATCAACAAAACAAAAGGCAATCTACTGACTGGGAAAAGATATTTGCAAATGATGTATCTGATAAAGAGCTAATACCCAAAGTATGTAGAAAGCTTACACGCCTCAACACTGAAAAAGCAAATAATCTAATTAAAAATGAGCAGAGGACCTGAAAAGGTATTTTTCCAAAGAAGACATACATATGGCCAACAGACACATGAAAAGATGCTCAACATCACTAACCTTCAGGGAAATGCAAGTTAAAACCACAATGAGATATTACTTTACACATGTCAGAATGGCTAGAGCCAAAAATCCAAGAAGAAATGAGTGTTTGCAAGGATGTAGAGTAAAAGGAGCCCTTATGCACTATTGGTGGAAATGTAAATTGGTACGACTGTGGAAAACAGTATAGAAGTCCCTCAAAAAATTAAAAAAAGAATTACCATTCAATCAAATAATTCTTCTACTAGGTACTTACTCAAGGAAAATGAAAACACTAATTTGAAAAGGTATATGCACCCTTATATTTATTGCAGCATGATTAACAATAACCAAGGTATGGAAGTAACCCAAGTGTCCATCAATAGATGAATGGATAAGGAAGATGTGATATATATACACAATGGAATATTACTTATCCATAAAAAGGAATGCAATCTTGCCATTTGTGACAACATGGATGGACCCAGAAAGTATAATGCTGAACGAAGTAAGTCAAAGACAAAGATAAAATCCATATAATATCACTTACATGTGGAATCTAAAAAACAAATCTACAAATAAATGTACAAACAGAAAATAGACTCTTAAATATAAAGAACAAACTTGTTCTCCAGAGGGGAGGTTGGTGGGGGGGGGGGGGGGAATGGGTAAATAGGTAAAGGGGATTAAGAGGTACAAACTTCCAGTTATAAATAAATAAGTCACAGAGATGACAAGTACAGCACTGGGAAAATAGTAATTTGTAACAACACTGTATGGTGACAGATGGTGACTACACTTACTGTGATGAATACTGAGTAATGTATAGAATTGTTGAATCACTATGTTGTGTATCTGAAACTAGTAAGACACTGTATGTTAATTATATTTCAATTTTAAAAAGAAATGGTGATCAAATAAATTAATAAAGCTATTGGTAAATCTAAATACAAATGGAATGTAAAAGCAACTAGTTTGTAGAAACTTAAGGTAATATGGAATTAAAAAATATTAAATAATAATATGAAAGAGAGTGGGTGAGGGCTATGAGAATCCTCCTCACATCTTTGTACCCTTTAGGAGCAAAAGAGAGGTTTTGATTAATGTTAGACTTAATCAGATATCAAGATTTAACGACTTCTTCTCTGCTAGAAGGAGACTATGCAAGGAGAAAACTTAAATATTAAAGAAGGCAGAAAAGGAAAAAAACATACATGTAAAAAATGTCATACTATATTTTAAACGTAAAACATGAGGAAAAGTCCAAATAGATCAAGAATAACAATAGAGATAAATTAATTTACTTAAGTAAAAAAGTATCTAGATGTTATAAAAATCTAGCTAATGTTGCCAAAAGCACCAGGCAAGCCAAAGTTCCTATAGAAACAAATGGAATAAAGAGATGCAAACCAAATACCAACCAAAAGAAAGCTTAGGTAGGTTTATTAATATTAGACCATACTTTAGCATGACTGATCAAGAAAACAAGAGAAGGTACACTCATGTGCACACACACACACACACACACACACACATACACACACACACACACACCCTGGATAAGACAGACAACAAATCTAGAGATCATTTTAGGTTTTCAGAAATCTAAGAAAATGTTATCATAAGCTCACTAATAAACTTGGAAATTCACAGAAAATTGGCAGACTTTTAAATATAAAATTACCACAGCGACTGAAGAAGTACAAAGGCTGACAGGCCAATAAAACATCAATGAGCTTGAACCAAAAGTATACACACTCACTCTCTCTTATTTACCTTCACACTCAATCCACTCCTCTCTTTTTCCTCCACCAAATAGTTTCATGGGTAAGTTTGAATGAATAGTTTCAGGGAATAGAAAAAGAGAAAAGTGGGGGGCGCCCGGGTGGCTCAGTTGATTAGGCGACTGACTTCGGCTCAGGTCATGATCTGGCAGTTTGTGGGTTTGGTTCCTGCGTCGGGCTCTGTGCTGACAGTTCAGAGCCTGGAGCCTGCTCCCGATTCTGCGTCTCCCCCTCACTCTACCCGTCCCCTGCTCGCACTCTGTGTCTGTCTCTCAATAATAAATAAATGTTAAAAAAAATTTTTAAGAGAAAGAGAAAAGTTACCCTACTCATTTGAAGAGGGCACCATGATTTTGATATGAAAACCAGACTATGATCAAAATAACAAATATAGCCCTCATCTCACTTAAGAGATTTTAGCCCAAACTCACTAAATAAAATACCAGGAAAAATGAGTTAATCAGTATTAAAATTAACTCAAGAACAACTAAAATTTATTCCAAGATGTCAAAGATGGATCAACATCAGAAAATCTACCACTGCAATTAATTACCTTGAAGAAATAAAAGAAACCAGAGTATTTTAATAGGTGCAAGAAAAAAAATTCCACACAAACTCTCTTAACTAGATTAATCTCCAACAAATATACTAAATGGTGAAGTGTAACAGTTGAGATCAATTCTACTGGAAACTCCTGCAATAGAAAAAAAGAGAAACTCATAGAAAACTAGACAAAAGGACATTGCAGACATCACAGAAGAGAAATACTGAATAGCTTATAACAATAAATGCACAGCCACACAGTAAACAGGGAAATGGAAGGAAGGCAATGAAGATTAGTTAACACCCACCATTTTAAGCAAGAATCCCAAAGTTTGAGAATAATATCTCATTTGGCAAGAATATGGAGAAACTGGAATTTTACATTAGTGTGAGAGTATAAAGTGGCACGACCATTTTGGAAGATAAAACTGAAGTTGTTTACTTTTGTTTAGAAATTTTATTTCTAAGTAACTTAGGGAAACCTGGTTATGTTCACCTGGAAATATATGACATGATTACTGCAGCATCATTTGAAAGGGTGAACATTCGAAACAATTGGAATGTCCCTCCATAAGGGAACACATGAACAAACTGTGATATGTTCATATGATGGAGTAGCTATAATATGCAAATGATACTGAATAAACTAGACTCATATGCATCAACATAGGTAGAATAGGAAAATAGAGCTTCAAAAAAAAAATCATGTTGCAGAATGGTAAGATGCCATCCGTACAAAAATGTAAAATACTGTATCTTCAACAAATACGAATTTGTTCAAGTGTAAGACATACACTAAATGGGGCATCTGGGTGGCTCAGTCGGTTAAGCCCTGACTTCGGCTCAGGTCACGATCTCACGGCTGGTGAGTTTGAGCCCCGCGTTGGGCTCTGTGCTGACAGCTCAGAGCCTGGAGCCTGTTTCAGATTCTGTGTCACCCAATCTCTCTCTGTCCCTCCCCCACTCATGCTCTGTCTCTCTCAAAAACAATTTAAAAAGTGAAATATTCCTTACCCTGAGTCAAAGTTAAAAAAGAAAAAAAAGACATACACTAAATGGATACACTCCTGTATCCACAGTATCCCTGCCTCTGGGAGGGAGAAAAAGGAGACCGAGGAGTGAAATGAAGGGGACTTGTGCTGTATCTGTAACAAATGGAAAACCACTATTTCACTAAATGTGGACAGGAGAGGGAGGAGAAAGAATCACCCATGATATTCCCACCTTAACACAAGTGAGGTCTTAGTATTTTGGTATTCTTCCTAATTTTTTCCATTTATAGGTGTATTAGTATACCTGTTGCTACAGACAATGAAGAGGTTGGAATTCTCTCTTTTCTTGTTCCTCCTTCCCTATTGATTATTTGTATTGCAAGCACATTCCACCCAATTGTTTTCCCTCATTTGACCAGCTTGAGTATTTTCAGGGTTTTTTTTTTTTAAGTCATATTCTCTAAAGATGTATGAACAGTTCACTTTGCTGAAAAGGAAAAATTATGAACTCTAATGCATCAGTAATTTCTCCCCTATTTTGTTCCCCTCCCCTATCATAAAGTAATTGAGAGAAACTTTCTTAAATTATAGACTATGCCATGTATCTCATGCTCCAATGACCTAACAATCTCATCAGGTCTATGGTAAATTAACTTTATTAATAAGAAACAATTTGTGGAAAAATTGAAAGAAGAGTTCTAATCAATTTCTTGGACTACTTTGTCAGAAATGAATAAATATCGGACTTTAGATGATCAAAAGAATTTCAACTGAATATTTTTTAAAAAGTGTCTTTCAGATAAATTGTCTTTACAGAGAGGCAGTCTCAGTATTAATGTTAAAAATGAAAAAAGATATTGTAGATGTATTTAAACCTCTTTTTTTTGCTACCCTGAGAATATCTTTTTATCCTTTTCCTGGTCCATTAAACGAGATCTGAAATCTGCCTTGATTTAATATAGTGTGGGTCAATATAAAGGATAGCAGGGAAGAAATAAGTGTATGATTAAAAAAATCTATGCATCAAGTTTTTTGTTTCCACATTTATTAAAATAACTGTCTATAGTCTGTCTCCAGGACTGTAGACATCATTGGGAGACAAAACACAGATTTATAGACAAACTTGGAGCTTGGGGTCAGACAGATATAAACTCGAATCCTAGCTCTTCTACTTTCTAATTATAAAGTACTGAATAAATACCTTAGTCTCAGTTTCCTACTCCTTAAAATAGTAATAACAAAATCTAATTTAAAGGTGTATTGTGGATATTGAATGAAATATTTGCTCTCTGTACATAAGCATTCCACTCAAGTGTGCTAGTAATATTATTGTATTGGAGGACAGAAGTTATAATATTAAAAAAAAAAAAGTTTGACATACATCTAAGGGGCGACTGTGATCCCTTCCAGAGACCTTGGGGGAGTAGGTGCTATCTTCACACTCTCCCTCTGCTGTGCTCCAGCTCTCAGAGGGGAGCTCTTACACTTATCTGGTGCCCTGGTTTTTAGTCTACTGCCATGGTTTTTGTGGCTGCTATGCAGAAGATGCCCCTCGACCACCTGATTCTGATGGCCAGGGGGCCTGTGTTCCTGTGTTCCATAAGTCTGTAATAATAAAGAGACAGTCCTTGGCAGGCTGCCACCCCTAGGTCAATGCATAAATATCAGGCTGAAACACAAGAGCAGTCATTCTGTGAAAGAGGCCCATTTGCTTATCCTGGGGTTTTGGCCTGAGGGCCAGGCTTCAGGTGTGGTACACATCTAGAGGCCTATGGAGGGGCTCTCAGGGAATATAAACCAGTGGCCACGATCTTTATACAAGTCTACTTCTGCCTCACTACAACTCCCAGGCAACTCCTGGAAAGGAGCTTATACATTCGTCTGCAAGCCTGATTGTTCTGTTACCCAAGGGACGCCTTCAGATTGCCCAGCTCTGGTAGCCAGTGAGGCTTATGTTTGTAGACACACAAGACAGTGTATATTTGAGGACTCTAAAAGCTGCTGTCAGAGGGTCTGGCTCCTAATCAGTGTGAAGCTGGGTGCTGACTGAAGTCCTCTCTTTGGCACACTGGCAGGTCTTAGCATACCCTCAACTCCTGGGAGCTATTACAAATATAATAGGCTGCTTAGATGATCAAAAAGGTTTGAGATAACACCAAGAGCTAGGGAAAGACTGAATGATAAGCTTTACCTCCTACATGAGACCACTCCTTCAAGAGTGGACGGGTGGCTATTTCATCTATTGTAAAGAAACCAAAAAAGAGAGACAAACAAAATGAAGAAACAGAGGAATATGTTACAAACAAACAAACAAAAAACCCCACAAGATAAACACACACACCACACAAACACACACACACACACACACACACACACACACACACACACACACATATTAATGAAATGGAGATAAGCAATTTACCTGATAAAGAATTCAAAGTAATGGTCATAAAGATGCTTACCGAACATGGTAGAAGAACGCATGAACGCAGTAAGAATTTCAATGAAGAGAAAATATAAGAAGTACCAAATCAAAGTTACAAAGCTGAAGAATACAATAACTGAGCTGAAAAATACAGTAAAGTCATTCAACAGCAGAACAGATGAAGCAGGGGAAAGGATCCGCGAATTCCAAGAATGGGCAGTGGAACTCATCAATCAGAGCAGTAAGAAGAAAACAGAATGAAAAAAAAAAATGAGATAGTTCAAAGGACTTCTAGGACAACATCAAGCAGAGTAACATTCACATTATAGGGTTCCCAGAAGGAGAAGAGAGAGAAAAGGATAAGAAATAATTACTGAAAATTTCCCTAACCTGGAAGAAAAAAAACCAAAAAACAAAAAAAAAAACACAAAAAAAACCACAATAACACATGTAGACCTAAGAAGACCAAAGAGTTCCAAATGAAATAACCCAAAAAGACTCACACCAAGACACATTATAATCAATATATCAAAATTAAAGATAATGTTGAAAGCAGCAAGAAAAAAAAAAACTTGTTACATACAAGAGAACACAGATAAAACTAACAGATTTATCAGTAGAAACTTTGCAGGCCAGAAGGGAATGGCATGATTTATTCAAAGTGCTGGAAGAAAAAACAACTTTAACAAGAATATTCCACCTGGCCAAACTAATGTTTAGAACTGAAGGACAGAGAGAGTTTTCCAAACAAGCAAAAGTTAAGGAGTTCATCACTACCTAACCAACCTTACAAAAATGTTAAAGGAATTTCATTATGCTGAAAACAAAGGGCACTAATTAGTAACAAGAAAATGTATGAAAATATCGGCAAAGGTTAAGTATATGGTAAAGGTAAATATATAATGAGGTAGTGGGATTTATATCTATATTTCTATCATTTATAAAACTAGTATGAATGTTAAAAACAACAGTAGTAATAATAACTATAACTACAATAATCAGTTAAGAAATACACAACATAAAAAGATGTAAAATGCAGGCGCCTGGGTGGCTCAGTCGGTTAAGCGTCCGACTTCGGCTCAGGTCATGATCTCACGGTCCGTGAGTTCAAGCCCCGCGTCAGGCTCTGTGCTGACAGCTCAGAGCCTGGAGCCTGTTTCAGTCTGTGTCTCCATCTCTCTCTGACCCTCCCCCGTTCATGCTCTGTCTCTCCCTGTCTCAAAAATAATAAAATGTTAAAAAAAAAAATTTAAAAAAAAAGATTGCAAATGTGACATCAAAGATATAAACACGGGGATAGATTCATGTTTGAATTTAAGTTATCAACTTCAGGGGCGCCTGGGTGGTACAGTCGTTAAGCGTCCGACTTCAGCCAGGTCACGATCTCGCGGTCGGTGAGTTTGAGCCCCGCGTCGGGCTCTGGGCTGATGGCTCAGAGCCTGGAGCCTGTTTCCGATTCTGTGTCTCCCTCTCTCTCTGCCCCTTGCCCATTCATGCTCTGTCTCTCTCTGTCCCAAAAATAATAACGTTGAAAAAAAAAATTTAAGTTATCAACTTCAGATAGACTGCTATAAGTATAAATTGTTATTTGTAAGCTTCACGGTAACCACAAAGCAAAAACCTATAGTATATACACAAAAGATAATGAGGAAGAAATCTAAGCGTGCTACTAAAGAAAGTCATCAAACCACAAAGGGAGAGACAAAGAGGAGAATAAAGGGACACAGAGAGACTATAAAACACTCAGAAAACAATTAACAAAATGGCAATAAATACATACTTATAAAAAATTACTTAAATGTAAATCAGCTAATTTTTCCAATTAAAAGACACAGAGTAAATGAATGAAAATAAAAAAAAACAAAACAAGACCCACCTATATGCTACCTACAAGAGACTCATCTTCAGATTTAAGGAAACACAGATGAAGGGTTGAAAAACGGAGGTTCCACAGAAGTCCTCATTATGTTAACTATCTGTGGTGACAGATGTTAATGAGACTTACTGTGATCACTTTATAACTATACAATATCAAATCCTTAAGATGTACACCTGAAACTGATAGAATGTTATATGTCGATTATACCCAACTAAAAAAGTTTTCTTGAGGTTGGCATTTTCTTTTTATTGAAAGTTTTTTTATTGCTGGCATAGCATCAACTTTCTATCTTTTCTTTTTTACAGAAAACCTCTAGTAATTTAAATATATAATAAACATTGTTTCTAAATGAGATCTTCAACATTATGTAAGTTCAAGAAGAAGCAAGTCCTGTAAATGCAGGGCTAGTGTTACAGATGATTTACAAAGGAAATGTTCTTTCTTTTCTTTTTTTCTTTAGTGTTTTCTTTTTATATTTGAGAGAGAGAGAGTGTGAGCAGGGGAGGGGCATAGAGAGAGGGGGACAGAGGATCTGAAGCGGGCTCTGTGCTGACAGCAGTGAGCCCATAGTGGAGCTCAAACTCACAAACCGCAAGATCATGACCTGAGCCGAAGTCAGATGCTCAACCAACTGAGCCAGCCAGGTGCCCCAAAAGAAATTTTCTAACTGTCCTTGGACCTTTGGAATTCTGTCTTCAAAATCAGTTTAATAGTTTGAGTCACGGACTTGGGACCGTCCTGTAATGGTTGTTTCTACTTGCCGTGTCTACCCCTTGATGACACCTCTCTTTTGGACAATAATGTAGTCACCTCTGTATGAGGCTGTACATTCTAGAGAATTGGCTCACAGAGCTCATTCGACCTGCTCACTTGGTCCACAGTGACACTGTCCATGGTATTAGCTTACAGTTTGTTGAGGTTTGCCATGTGGTAGGCACTGTGCTTAGGTTCGTCATATTCATCTCTCGCTGGCTGTGTGGATTGCGAGCAGTCACTTACGACCTCAGAGCTTTAATTCCTTCAGAGGCTCACTGAGGAAGGCTACACGAGGGGAAGTTGAAAATTTTACGGTAGGTGGCTTTGGAAAAATCTAAAGCAGAGCTTCCATTAGGTAGAAAGACTGAGACTTGAACAGCAAAACCTGTTAGCTCTACTTCGGTATTTAATTAGGGAGGTAGGTCTAAGTTGAAAGCCAACCTTCTTTCACTTCTTATCTCAGTGGGCCACCCGTTTTGGAGAGAACAGGAGTAAGCTTAGCCAGGAGTCACTCTGTGTGACATTGCACACGTTCCTGGTGACAAGGGAGCCCAGGCCATCTGATTTCTCAATTATCCAAAGTCCCAGACCTGGGCAAATTCCATTTCCAACAAATACTTTTGTAAGACTACTCTCCCATAGGGCTTCACCTTAAGAAATCCCCCTCTCGAGGGGCACCCGGGTGGCGCAGTCGGTTAAGCATCTGACTCTTGATTTCAGCTCAGGTCACGATCTCATGGTTGTGAGACTGAGCTCTGCATCGGGCTCCACGCTGAGTGTGGAGCCTGCTTAAGATTCTCTGTTCTCTCCTGCTCTTCTCTCTCTCTCTAAAATAGAAATCAATCGATCAATCCTCTTGAGTGAAGGGATTGGTGAGGAGACATTAAAAAAAGACTAGGACTTAAATGCTATTTACCATGGATCTCAAAAAGCATTTATGCCAGGTTCACAAAAATACACGATACATTTTCAAGGATGATTCTTCCACAAGCTATTAAAATTCTGTCTTCTACCTATTACTGCTGAAGAGGAACCACCAACCAAGCCGCTGAGCATCATGGTTTGAAGACGACACAGGCTTGGAAACACAGATATGGGGTGAAACGCGAGCTTTCCCTGGCTGTTGACCCTGAGCGGGTATTTGGGCCTGAGTGTCTTCTTCCTGTAGTCCTGTTTTCAGGAGAACGAGAGGATGTCAATTCCGCTGTCTGGGTGGCGCTCGGCACAGAGGGTTTGCTACCCCTGCTATACCCGCCACCTCCACTTTTCCTGCCCCTTCTACTTCTTCCACGAGCCCACGTTCTCGCCACCCGCACTTCAACTTCTACCACCTCGGCCACTAGTTCTTCCACTTCTTCCGTTTTATTTATTTTTTCTTTCAACGTTTATTTATTTTTGGGACAGAAAGAGACAGAGCATGAATGGAGGAGGGGCAGAGAGAGAGGAGACACAGAATCGGAAACAGGCTCCAGGCTCCGAGCCATCAGCCCAGAGCCTGACGCGGGCTCGAACTCACGGACCGCAAGATCGTGACCTGGCTGAAGTCGACGCTTAACCGACTACGCCACCCAGGTGCCCCTCACTTCTTCCATTTAACACACAGGTTTGTGCATATATATCTCTAGATGCGATACATATGGTTTAAATGTCTGCATAGGTATGTGTGTCTATATACATATGTTCATACACACACACACACATACACACACGTGCGTGGGGAGGTGTGTAAGCCCAACCTTACCAGCACATTTCATAACCTTACTAATTCGCCTTTGATCCCAACAACAACTCTAGCAAATACAACGTCCCCAACATCACTCAGCGCTGGGCACTAGATATTTCTGTGTTTTCCATCAACGGGTGTATACCCAATTCTTCCTATAAAGGGCCACCAAACTATGATGACTGATGGTTAATTCTCTGCGTTAACTGGATTGGCCACCAGTTGGGCAAATGAAGCGTTCTTTCTGGGAGCGTCCGTGAGGCTATTTCTGGATGAGATCACCATTTGAATCCATGGAGTCGGTACCACAGATCACCCTCCCTCCTGTGAGGAGACATCATTTAATGCACTGAGGGTCTGAATAGGACAAAAGGTGGAGCAAGGAGGAATTCACCACCTTTTTTCTCCTGCTGTGTTGATTGAGCTGGGACATCTCATTTCATCTTTTCCTGCCCTTGGACTGGGATTTTACTACCAGCTCTCCTGGCTCTCAACCACAACACTGTAGTCGCAACCACAACACTGGCCAGGAGTCCTGGGTCTCTAGCCCACAGATGGCACATCACGGGACTTCTCAGCTTCCATTACCAGTGTGCAAACAAGTTGCTCATTATCAATCACTAAATATTATGTACACATTGATATTTATGCACATAATGTACCTATGTACCAGATATTATGTGCCTCATTCTTTAAGTTTATTTATTTGACAGAGGCAGAGACAGCACGAGAGGGAGAGGGGCAGAGAGAGGGAGAGAGAGGCCCCCAAGCAGGTTCCGTGCTGTCAGCGCAGAGCCTGATGTGGGGCTTGAACACATGAACCGTGAGATCATGATCTAAGCCAAAATCAAGAGTCAGACACTTACTGACTGAGCCACCCAGGTGCCCCAATGTGCATAATTCTAATATAGAATACACAAATATTCTGTAACTCCCGCTGGTCCTGTTTTCTTCGGAGAACCCTGATACAATGACCAAGTAAATGCTATTGAAGTGCTGTATAACCTCATACAATATGCCACGGGAGCCAGGCATAGTCCCTAGTTCACTGCTCTTTTCCTCTGGACTACAGGTCACTCTAGAATCAAGGAGAAATTGAAAAATGAGAATAATGAAGCATAGCCACGATGGTGAAGGTCAAGGAGCTTATGAGTGGGTTTTGGAGAATATTTTTCAAAACTTTGTAGGCCGATCCAACAGTTTCACAGATTAATTCTTCTCCGCGCCATTTCTATGGGGGAAAATGTGTTGGGAGTATCACTGTACTTTTCCGTGCCTGACATTATCACCCATAAAATATGAACAGTATTCTATTACTTAACCTATGCTTTGAGGTGACGGTTGCAATCGATGAAACCATTGCGAACTTGGGCATGGCTTTCTGAAAGCACGTTGCCTTTCCAATGCCACCGCTAAAGCAGGTTCTTCCGTAACCAGCAGCAACTTTCTGTAGCGTGAAACAAAACGACCTGAAGCCCTCATTTTCATCAGCAAGGGCAACTTTTAAGGTATCTGCATTTCAAATTTCAGGGTGTCCCTTTCAGGTGGCCGGAACTTCCAACCCCAGCTGTTTTACAAAAAGCGAGAGGGGGCCATCCCCAGAGCTAGAGGCAGGCTTTCGGTAGCAACACTGTTTCCCGACTCCAGCCGTCGGCGGCACTAGACCCTGTTACACAGCCCCCTCCTACCAACAAACAACAAATAGCTGCGATTTATCAAGTGTTTACAACATTGCCGGGCACTCTGCAGAATTACAGATATTCATCTCAATCCTCGCAGCCACCCTAAGAGGGAGGATTTATTGATTTCACCATCTCCCATGTGGGAAATGGGAGGCCCAGAGATATTAAATTACTTTTCCAAGATCACACAGCTGTGCGTGGGGCTCAAAATAGGAATCTGAGGTTATCCGACCCAAAGTCTGTGCTCGTAACCCTCACAACATACTCCCTGGATCTTCTGATTTTCAAGTACTGCAAAAGCACTCAATTTAAACAGACTTTCAATTACGCGGCTGATGAGAAGTAGCAGATCTTCTTCCTGCTTTCAAATAATTTATAATTTAGACAGGAAGGTGAAAAAACGCCCAGGAGTCTGGAAAACAACAAAAGTAGACTGTATATGATGAGTCTCAAAACGAAACACCCTCTAAGTCCATTCTACGATTGAGCCAACATCTGCCCAACTATTGCGTGCCGCACTGTGCCACACACACCCAGCCACCATACGTTCTAAAATGTCGGATTACCTGTGGTTCCTGCACACACAAGGACACTTCCTGCCTCGGTGTTTCTGCATATGTGGTCCTTCTGCTTGTCATATCCTTACCCCCATGGCCGCTTCACAAACTCTGACTTATTCTTTTTTTTTTTTTTTTCAACGTTTATTTATTTTTGGGACAGAGAGAGAGAGAGAGAGCATGAACGGGGGAGGGGCAGAGAGAGAGGGAGACAGAGAATCGGAAACAGGCCTCCAGGCTCTGAGCCATCAGCCCAGAGCCCGACGCGGGGCTCGAACTCACGGACCGCAAGATCGTGACCTGGCTGAAGTCGGACGCTTAACCGACTGCGCCACCCAGGTGCCCCTGACTTATTCTTTAAAATATGAATTGTCGGGGCGCCTGGGTGGCTCAGTCGGTTGAGTGGCCGACTTCGGCTCAGGTCACGATCTCGCGGTCCGTGAGCTCGAGCCCCGCGTCGGGCTCTGTGCTGACCGCTCAGAGCCTGAGCCTGTTTCGGATTCTGTGTGTCTCTCTCTCTCTGACCCTCCCCCATTCATGCTCTCTGTCTTCAAAAATAATAAATGTTAAAAAAATTGATTAAAATATGAATTGTCATGTCTCCGTTCCTTCTGCCACCTATTCTCCACAAGTGGTCGGTATGATCTTCTAAAAAGAGGATTGGAACCTTATCACAGACCTGCTTAAGACTTCTGAGGCTTCCTGTGACTCTTAATGAAAAAACAGCGACAACGACAAACCATCAGCCGCCTCCCCTTTATGATCTCACTTCCAGCAACTTCTCCAACTCGGTTCAACCATTCTCCTGCTCTCCCATGACACTCTAAGCGCGCTGGCCTCCTTTTTGTTGTCCAAGGACGTCACGCTCTCCCCCAACTCAAGGGCTTTGCAAATGCTGTTCCTGCCACCCGGAAATGCCTCTGTATGCCCCAGCTCATTCTCAAGTGTCAGGTCTCCCCTTACACATTGCCCTTCAACAAAGTCCTTCTCCTTCCTTTTCCAAATAACCCTCTTCCCCCCATTTCTGTCTACACAACCTTCGGCTGTATACAATTCTCAGTAGTCGTCCTAATCTTAAGTCATTTCAATTACTTTTGTAAGTTTAAATTTTTTTTCTCTTTTGCTCTGTGATTTTATGTATCACTCACTGCTGGGTCCCTAGTTACAAAGACAATGCCTGGCACATTTTTTTGGAAAAATGTTTGTTTGTTTATAGAGAGAGTATGAGCAGGGGAGGGGAAGAGAGAGAGGGACACAGAGAATCCCAAGCAGACTCCATGCTCACCATGGAGACTGACTCGGGTCTCAATCCCAGGACTGTGAAACGGAGCCGAATATGGGGCACGATCTCACGACCATGACTTCATGACCTGAGCCTACATCAAGAGTTGGCCAACGTAACCAACTGAGCCGCTCCGGGTGCCCCACAATGCCTGGCACGTTTTAGGCTCCCAATGATCTGGATCCTCCTCCGATGCTCACAGAAATACTGAAAACTCCTACAAAGACAGACAGATGATGTCACATCATGAATATGTTCACTTAGCTCCCCCTCCGTGCCAAGCACTGTTCTATAATACAAAAGCCAACGACAGACAAGGTCCTTGAACTCAAGACTCTCACCGTCTAGAATAACAAAGAAAATAAACCAGAATAATTATTATTTGAGGCATTAATAAATAATAACAGAATAATTTAGCGGGCCTCTGTATGGAACAGATGGCACATTGGGAGAGGAGACACAAGGTCTGGCCCGGGAATGTGGGCGGTATTTATCATTTTGTCTTACATTTCGTCATCATTCGCTTATCTGACTTTCTTCCCAAGTAAAACGTATACGTCTGAGAGCAGAGACTTGTTTTGTTTTCTGTGACATTATCAGCATCTAGAACCATGTCTGGCACATACTTGGGGCTCAAAAACGTTCACTGACTGACTGATGGACGGAAGGAATCCTAGACGATGAAAGGAGCTATCTAAAGATCTTGGAGATCACTCCTTAACGCAGGAAGAAGCAAACATGAGTGCTCAGTGAGAACATGCTTGCTGTGTTTGGGGAGAGGCCAGAAGGCCAGTCAGTGGGCTGAAGACAGTGAACAAGGGAGAGAGGGAGTTAGGAGGAGAGTCTCCAGAGTACAGAGCAGCTAGAACACGTAGGACTTTCTTGGCCTTGGTAGGAGTTTGAATTTCATCCAAAATGTCAACTGGAGGGAAAGTGCTCAGTGATTAGTTTGGTTAAATAACTATGGAATGCAAAGTGTAACAGGCCCACAGAAGGTAAAGAAGAAAGGACTGCCTTCCGGAAGGGCTAAAAATAACGACAAGCTCTTGTAGTGTCACTTGAAGCTGATGGCTAGAGTGAGAAGGAGCAGAGGACAGAGATTATTACATGTGAGTCTATATCTTCACATGGCAGAGCCCGCCCATGAAATACAAGGCAAACAAAGAGCCAGATTGTCTTAAATTATTTAGCTTTAATATTAGCAGCACATGATATTGGACATGCAGATCAATGCAAAATATACAGATGACAGAACCTGAGAACGCTTTGTTTATATAAAGTTCATGGACGGTGAAAGTTTATCTGTCTATCCTTCTCCTTATCAACCTGTCATTCAATTAGCCCATCATTACTCAGTTATTAAGTAATTATTACTTGCATGTCTACTTCCTGGGGAAACAAAAGCGAGAAGAGAGACAATCGTGGATTTAGAATCTAAACAGATATCTCCAAAAATCTCTCATTTACAAAAATTCTGAGACAGGGTAGTGTAGTTGAAAATCCTTATAAATATCCAGTCCTCAGTTTGCATCCAAGATAAGCTCGTATTATCTATACTTAAAGTTTTTTTTTTTTAATGTTCATTTATTTTTGAGGAGAGGAGGGGAAGAGAGAGACAGAGCGAGCACAAGCGGGGTAGGGGAAGACAGAGACGGAAAGTCCCAGAATCCAAAGCAGGCTCCAGGCTCCGAGCTGTCAGCACAGAGCCCAATGCGGGGCTCGAACTCACGAGCTGCAAGATCATGACCGAGCTGAAGTCGGCTGCTTAACGACTAAGCCACCCAGGTGCCCCTGTATTATCTTATACTTTAGAGCAAGTCATGAAATGTCTCTGAGCCCTGGTTTCTCATCTACAAAATGAGAATATGAATTTTGCCCTCCTAAAGATGATCAGGGGACTGAGTCTAAAAGATACAAAGGGCTAAGGAATGCCCAGCACGTGGCCATAGTTTCCATTCAACCTTTTCGAATAACCTATGTACAAAAATAGGCTCTAAGTCTGCAACTTAGTGTCTAATTTCTTCCTAACTCATGAATTTTTCCAGCTATCATTTGAATGCCACTCAAGAGAGATGAGACTTGTTAACACTTCGATACTTTAGCTCTACCCTGGCCAGCCTCCCTCACATGGATCTTTCTACAGACAGAAAAAGAAATCTTAAGGCAAGAAAGGTATTCGAGCATACCTGTGTGGACAATGTCAAGGCTAATGTGTAGAGCAGACCACGAGTCTTAAAAGTTTCCCTCTTTGGTCATAGGTGAAGATCTAGTGTGAATCCTCTATAAGCAGCCTGGAGGGCTGGTTCATAGGTGTACTCTGAAACAATGCAGACAAGGTCAATCCTGGTACTGAGATCCAGCTGTGTCATCGCGAAATCCTAACCTTATTCTATGGTCAGGGAGCCCCTAACCACCAATTTCACGGGGTAGTTATGGTTGGAAGCTTTAAAATGAGAGAGCAGACATTAAGTACAGGGCACAAACCTCCATCCGTGACAAGTGCTCGATAAACAGACCTACAGGTGAACTTCTCTTTAAAGGAGGAACACTTCAAACTATAATAGAGAACACCCCAAACACGTGTTCTTGCCACCAACGCCCTTGGAAAGACAGGCCAAAACAGTGGCCTTGCTGTGTCCCTGAAATCCAATTAAAAAGGGATAAGAAGTACCTGAAGTGGCTTGAGCTGAAGCCACCTGAACATTATAGGTCTATGACTTCATAAGGCACAGGCTTCAACAAATTCCCTCTCCTCATTCTTGCCCCATGGTGATTGAATTAAGCATGCTGGGATGTCAGGGCCCACCTTCACCTCCCAGATACCATCAGGAGGAGCCCGTTTTGCTGTTGGTCAATCAGAGCAGGTCTATACCAGTCTGGACTACCTGAAACGCAGCCATTCGAGAAAGAGCACTGTAGTTGCAAACAACATAAAAACTAGTCCTAAGAAATTCTGGGCTTACATGCACAAAGGCACAAGGACATGTTGTTTTGTTTAAGTAAAAAAACAATCCCAAATAGCTTTCAGGAAGGGTCAGTCTTGTACTGAACACTGAGGATGTGCCAAGCACTCCACACGTGTTAATGCCAACAATGATGGAAACAGCAAAGCACCTAGAAACTCTCTCTTTTGCCCTCCTATCTCCTTCCCTACAGCTGATTCTGCAGTCACTGCATTTCCTCCACAACACATCTGGAGTCCCTTCATTTTGTTAAATCTCCATTTCTACCACCTTGTCCATATCAAGCGATTTAATCTCCTTCTCAGTTTCCTCATCTATAAAACTGGATATCATCTACCTCTTCAGACTGTCATAAATGGAACCATACGTGTGAAGAACTTAGAACACGTAAAATATGAATGCTGATTGCTTGCATTTGTTGTTATCGTCACTTTTTTGTTGTTGCAATGGCTTCTGAAGCTGTCGTTCTGTTTCTACCGGTCTCCATACTAAGTTTATTATTTATACAGCATCCCAAGGGATCTTTACAAAATAAATGTCAGCCCATGTCACTCCCTGGCATAAAACTCCCGTGGCTTTCCAGCATATTTAGAGCAAAATCCAAATTCACTCCATGGCTCTCAAGACCATCACTGCACCAGCCCACTGTGCTCCCTCCTTGCTGGTTCTCTCAATGTGCAGATGGAGTTCTCCCTTGAGACCCCATTCCCTCTCCTGGCACATCCATCTCCTAGACCTTTCATGACTGCGTCCCTCATCATGCAGGTCTCATCCTGAATGTCACCACGTCTGGCCTCTCCTGATCATCCTACACTTCCTATATCCTAGTTACTATTCGAATGCTCTCGTTAATTTGCTTTATGGCACTTACCACTATTCAAAAAGACTACAGACGCATTTTGCTTGACCACCGTGGGCTTGTTCTGTTATTATCAGTATTTTACGTGAACGCCTTAGGTAAGACATTTATTCCCATTTCCACAGGATCTATCCCTCCCCATCATGTAACGCATGTCCTAGATGTAGCGACATAATCCGCTCAGCCCTATAAGACATCTGTGTTTCTCACTCTACATGGGGTAGAAATACCAGAACGCAAATACAAAAGCATGTTCCAAAATATTAGGATGAAAGAGATCATCAGGAATATTCAAAACAAGCTTATGTTATCTTTTAAAGACTATCCTTAAAATGAAGACACAAAATCAAAAAGTTCAGGAGAGAAAATGATGGACTCCTGGGACCCACCCACAGACCCTCACCTGCGAAACACCATACTGTATGAATCTTCTCGCCTGAAATAAGCAGGCTCTCTCTTTTTTAGTGTTTGAGTCAGAGATTTCCTGAGTCAGGACTACCCCCTGACACTTCTTAATGGGAGCAAAGCCATATTTATAGCTAATGAATAAAATATTAGCCAACTCTGCTAAGTACTGACAGAGACCCAGTGCTAATTGCTGCCCTGGGACTAACCTGCTTTGCTCACACAAATAGGGCTGCTTAGTCAAGAGGGATGCCAGCCAGCTTGTCTCTTCTGAAAGAGTGATGACAAAGAACAACCTCCAACGAGTCATTCCGCTGTTGGGAACTAACGAGATAGTTATTCCAGAGATAACAAGGAATGCAGAGGCCAAGGGTTGAAAAAGCAAGACTCACTAAGCATCCTCTGTGCACTCCACGCTTCATACATGTTATTGCATTTAGTCTCCGTGATAGTCAGTGAAGAAGTACTATTGTGTCCACCTTACAGATGCAGATAGCAAAGCTCTGAGCTGTCACAGGTGGAGAGGAAGCATTTGGCTCTATGGGAATGTGACTCCAGACTTGACCACGTTGCATTACACAATGCTGCTTCTCATCTTTAACACACAACATAAAGAGGTTCAAAAGTCAGTGGCTACTGTAAATGCGCCGAGTTTCTAACAAGATGATTAAAACATATATCCATAAAAGTACAGCTACGGACTCCTGTTTTGTGAGTAATGGTTGAAAACGATGAAAGTTTTATTTAACACAATGTATCCCTTAGAGGTCTCAAGAGCAGTCACGTAAGGAAGGGGTCAAGACCCTGTTTACAGTACCAATGAGTAGATCTTGGACAGATGGCTAGGGGTAGGGAGGTCATTTTTGGCCCCAGCCCAACTCGGACTTTTGAATACAGAAGACAAATGTGTCACATGTGTGTATGTATATGTACCTGCATGTAGGAAACCTTTGTCTATACAATTCCATATTCTCAATGTATGTAAGAGGGTTTGGCATATAAATCAATAAACATAGGATGAATGAATAAAATGTGCCTCAACAAGAAAAATACGGGACTCTTCTGGTAATGAGCTCACCATCAAAGGATTTTTTAAGAGACTAAGTTTCTGAGCATGGATTCTTGCCTTTGGAGGGGGGTCAACAATAGCCAAGCAAGCTTTATTGAACACTCTCTAGATGCTTGGCATTGCACTCAACACCCTACAATCATTATTTAACATTTGCCATACCTGTATGAGTTAGATCCTATCAGCCTCCCACTTTACGTGAGTAGAAACTAAGGTCTGCAGAGGTCAAGGCATTTGTCCAAGGTTATGCAGGTGTTAAGTGGTAGGCCTCGGACTAACACCCCCAGACTTGTTAATATTACGCTATGTGGCCTGCTACATCCAACAATTGCCAGGTCCACTCCCAGTAATGAGACCCCATGTATTGCTTCGAATCTATTATTTGTACTGAAGATCAATACCATGAACGTGGAAGACGTTCTTTCCAAACAAGTGCCAGTTTCCATGGAAGTTGTATCTAACGCTGTTCAGCATCATTGCATTTACATGTTTGAGCTAACACATCACTGGGGCGCCTGCGTGGCTCAGTCGGCTAAGTGTCTGACTTTGGCTCAGGTCATGATCTCACGGTTCACTGTTCATGTCCTGTGTCGGGCACTGCGCTGACAGCTCAGAGCCTGGAGCCCGCTTCCGATTCTGTGTCTCCCTCCTCTCTCTGCCCCTCCCCTGCTTGCACTCTCTCTCTCAAAAATAAACATTAAAAAAATTTTTTAAATAAACTAACACATCACTGACCAGCTAAAGTCCCAACTTCTCAGCACAGCACCTAATTAACTTTAGGATCCAATCTCAGCTCTAACTCTTCCACATCAGAATACTCTGTCTGTTTATCCCCTACTTTTGTACTACTGCCTTGTTTTCAGTCACATTCTGTCTCTTTCCTGAGCATCCCTGGGTCCATCCATCCATCCAGTCAGGAATGTGGTGATTTCTGGGAACAGTACCCTGCCCTCACTCACTGTACAGTCTCACAAGAGGGAATAAGCGTACCTGTTTAATCCTGACCCATCATGCAGTAGCCACCTCAAGAGCTCTCATCCTCCATGAAGCCGCCCCTAAGTATGCTGGTTCCTCGTTGCCCCTTTTGCTTGGTACTCGTACATCACCATGGCCCCTACTGTAACTGCGGTACAGTGAACCTCGTTTCTGATGATGGTCGGGTTCTAAAGTTCAAAGTCAGTGTGAAAGGACCCAACGGTCCAACTGCCCTTCCGAGTCCCTCAGGAAGGAGGTGTCACATTAGAGACTCCCCACTGCTTCCCAACATGTGGCCAGCTAGCAAGTTTAGCCTCCATATTGAAACAGACCGCTGCCTTTGATGAAAGTGCCAGAGAAGAACTCAGCTGAGGTCGGAGGCAGACCGTAGGAAGAATGCGTATCTGGTTACATACCTCAATCACAGCACACGTATCATCACATTGAGATGCTCAGAGAAGGTGATCACGAGGGAACCAAGATTGACTCAGTGCACAGCAAAGTTATATTGTCCCCTCACACGGTCACCCTGGGGCTCATGTTCATTGAGTAAACAGTACAACTCATTGCCTCAGCTGTCTAAATTGCTTTTTCTCTTTCACAAAAACGTACATAGAATGTGGCTCCACTCACCTTCCCTGTGCCGTCATTTAACTCTTTTAACTGGGCAGCTAAACCAGGAGTTCCTGGAGCAGGTGGACCATATGCCAAACACCAGATGGTCAATTCCTTGGGGAACAAGACGGTCTCATCTTACTAAGATTTGGCTCCTGTTTACCTCCACAATACCATTTCTTTTCATTCCAAACTACCCTTCCCACACCAATTCTACTAACCTATTTCTAGTTTTCACAGATAATACCCGTTTCCTCACAGCTCCTGCCTCTGCCTATAGTGCCCTTCCCCACATCATCCAGCCAATGTCTATCCTCAGTACTCCCGGTGAATGTTTCCTCTTCAGTGACAGGCTGATTGGATGTACACCCCTATTCTTCACTCCTTCTTGGATCCCTGCCCCCCCCCCCTTTTTTTAAGGTAAAGTTGTGGTGTCCTCCCACGTTGAAGCTGGGCCACATGACTTGCTTTGACCAATAGGATGTGAGCAAACGTGATACAGCAGAGTCTGAAAAGTGTGTGTGCAACTGGGATGGTCTTGCTTGTCTGCTGTGACTGTAGGTTGTTCCTCAGCCAGTTTGCTGGAGGGTGAGGCAGACGGTGTGAAGTCAGGTTGCCCCACTCATGCCAGCCAAGGCAATCCTACATCCGCCAGCTGCAGGCTGACCCCCAGACAAGGGTAGCAACCCCAGTCAATATCAGGGAAACTGCCTAGGGAATCTGCAACATACTAACACCACCAGCTGAGCCCAGCCCAGATCAGCACCACCCACACTTTTGCTGTATGCTGTTGATACTTTGTTGTGTATTATGGAGTATGACTGTAGCAATAGATCACTGATACATTTTCTATAAAGGCTTCACTGACCCCTCCCAAGGACAAGTGAGCACTCCCATATTTGTGCAACCTCTAAATCTTGTACATTCCTCTATTAGGAAAATTAACACATTCTAGTCTTATAAACGTTTGGTAAATAATGTGGGGATTGGTTTTTATGTTCGCTGCTTCTTCTAAGGCTGACCTTCTTGAGAAAAGGAACCTATTTGTGAGGGAGGTGAGGTTGATACAATCAAAAGAGTTTGGGCACACCTGTTCGTACAGCCATTATGGAAAAGAATATAGGGGTTCAATTAAGAATTGACCTGTCCACGATCTCGTGGTCCGTGAGTTTGAGCCCCGCGTCGGGCTCTGGGCTGATGACTCGGAGCCTGGAGCCTGTTTCCGATTCTGTGTCTCCCTCTCTTTCTGCCCCTCCCCCGTTCATGCTCTGTCTCTCTCTGTCCCAAAAATAAATAAAAACGTTGAAAAAAAGTTTAAAAAAGAATTGACCTGTCATATGATCCAGCACTCCCACTCCTGGGTATGTATCTGAAGGAAATGACATTAGCATCTTGAAGAGATGCCTCTACACTCCTGTTAATATCGCAATAGGCAAGATGTGGAAACAACCTAAGCGTCCATCAAAAGATGAATGGATAAAGATGTGCCCTCTATGTATGGCAGGATGTTATTCAGCCACAAGAAAGGAGACAATCCTGCCATCAGTGACAAGATGGACAGACCTTGATGGCATTAGGAAAAGTGAGATAAATCAGACAGAGAAAAAACAATTATCGTATGGTATCACTTAGATGGGAAATCTAAGAAAAACAAAACGAAACTTGTAAAAACAGAGAGTAAAGAGTGGTTACCAGAGGCTGAGGGGTGGGTGAGGTGGGGAGATACTATTTAAGGTACAAACTTATAACTAGTAGATAAGGAAGTTCCAGAGATCTAATGTGCAAATAGTGACTACAGCAAAGAGTGTTTTATTGTAAATTTTAAAGTTGCCAAGAGATGAGATCGTAACTGTTTTCAACACAAAAGAGAAACGAGAATTACGCGAGGTGAAAAAGGCACCAGCTAACTACTGAAGCAGTCATACTGCAATTTACAAATGTGTCATACTAACATCTTGCACACCTCAGACTTACACCCTCTTCTATTTCCATTATATTCGATAGAAAAAATAGTTTGGGCATCTATGGGTTGGAATCATGGTTCTGCAAATGGCCAAACTTTCTGAGCCCAAGTGTCTTCAGCTAGACAATGAGGATAGCAGCAGCCATTTTGCAGCCTTGAGAAAAGGAAGTGAGAAAATCTGCATAAAGTAGCCAGCTCAACGCACGACACCTCAAAGGGCTGCACAGATAGCATTTGGTCGAGCGAATTAATGAACTGACACTTCCATGGCAAAGTTCTCAGAACAAGTACAACAAAAACAGAAGGTCCTTTGTCCCATTACCGATTCCTAACATCACGCCAGCTGCCCACAGCATTCTGTAGCCTCTAATTCAATTTATTACTATGGAAGCTGATGTTTCAATTTACTGAACCCAACTGTATCATAAATAAAAGTCCCTCAGAGGACCATCTTCGCAACTTCTTGTCAGCACAGCAGTTAAATGCAGTTTATTTAATCTCTCCGCTAAAACAAAAGCTGCAGCTTGTTGCTTATAAATCTGTTCTTCCTGCAACCCTTCGGAGAAATAGAGACACCTGGCGTGGACCTACTGCCTGCTCTCAGGCAGGTTAAGCAGCCTTGTCAATGGCAACATGCGCTGTGCTGCTGCCCAATTAAGAAGCAGGTACTCACCTCTCTGGAGGCAGGCAGCCCTCTTCCACAGCTGCTGTAAGAGCAAGACGTAGAGTGAGAAGGCGCATAGGTGGCAGCCTGATTAAAGCGAACTTTGTGCAAGGCCCTCACCCCAGAGACAAAGTGAGGAGCCGCAACTCACGGGTGCCCCAAACCGCCTCCCCCCTCCCCAGCACCCTGGGTCCTGCAGTCCAGCATCCACCTACACTTCATGGTACTCTGTGTGTGTGTGTGTGAGAGAGAGAGAGAGAGAGAGACAGAGACAGAGAGACAGAGATATGAGCAGGGGAGGGGCAGAAAGGAAGGGAGACACAGAATCCAAAGCAGGCTCCAGGCTCCAAGCTGTCAGCACAGAGCCTGACAAGGGGCTGGAACTCAGGAACGCGAGATCATGACCTGAGCTGAAGTTGGATGCTTAACTGAGCCCCCCGGGCACACCTATGGTGCTTCTTTAGGAGTCTACTCTTGGTCTTCTGTATTAGACTTTGACCTTCTGGAGTACCAGAACTTGTGTGTGGGGTTCTCTATCTCTTGGTCTATCACAGGGCCCAGGGCAAGGAGAGTGTAGCTGCTCAACACAAACTTGAAACAATGATAACATTGCATTTATTGAGCACATACTGGTGTGCCAAACATTGTTTCCACTCTTCCCATGACTCATCTCACTTATCCTCAGACATCAGGCGAGGAGTGTTACTGTCATCCCCATTTTATAGATAAGGACAATGAGGCTCAGTGAATAACATGCCCAGGCCTAAATAGCTAGCGACTGGAGGAGCTGGGGTTCACAAAGCCCATTTTATTACAAAACACTTGGTGCTTTGTTCTATGTTCTCTGACAGACTTCTTCGCTTTGGGAGTGTTTGAGGTCTGAATGATTCTGTGCTTTAAAAAATCATACTTAGCTTTCTCTGTTATGGAGGTGGCCAAACTGTTATTAACGTCTACTTATAAAAGCTCTGTTTCTTCTTCTTCTTCTTTTTTTTTTTTTTTTTTTTTCACTAGGCAAAGGTCTTTATTAACTTTGTTTCAAACTTCTTTCCCCGGCTTCTTCAGCTTCATTAGTTGCCAAGAATATATTGTGTCTAAGCAAATACTGAACAGAGTTGCACTGTCCAAGGGGCTGGGGCTTAAAAACATTAGAGATCCAGATTTTATCAGATCCATGAACAGAATGTTAATTTTTTTAATGTTTATTCATTTTTTTTGAGAGACAGAAAGAGAAAGTGGGGGAGGGGCAGAGAGAGAGGGAGACACAGAGTACGAAGCAGGCTCCAGGCTCTGAGCTGTCGGCACAGAGCCCGACATGGGGCTCGAACTCACGGACCCGTGAGATCGTGACCTGAGCCCAAGTCGGACGCTTAACCGACTGAGCCACCCAGGCGCCCCCATGAACAAAATTTTAAAAAGCACTCGTAACCTAAAAAAGAGCAGCTCCTGGTAACTTCTTCAAGTCCTATCTCCTTCAGAAGTTGACTCCATTCAGTTTGCTTCCTTCTTGGAAGTTTCATCGAAACGCTCCACGCGACCTGCAACTTCTCCTCCTCCTCCTCCTCCTCTTCCTCCTCCTCCTCCTCTCCAGTAGTGGGTGGTAGACCGTGGGCAGGAGCTGCTGCACCAAGCTGGTTTAAGCCGCTGGGTAGGCTTTCTGTCAGCTGCTTTACCTCCACTTGGCCCTTGATGGTGAAAGTGCTCGCTGCCCCGGGCGCCCGAACTCTAGGGTCGCCAAAGCGGATCACCCTTCCTCGGTTTGCGAACACATTCACTTCTTCGACTCACCAGAGCTACTGTTTACCCCTCACTTCTTTAAGGAGAACTGACATTTTTTTATCATCTCCTGTAGCTGTTCTATGAACCATCTTCTTTCGGGGAGCAGTTCCTTTCCCACCAATGTGCACCTGTGCTTGCCAGTGCGCGTTCCTCCTGGTTTGTGATGCTTTCTTTCATCTTGGTGGAGCAGAAATGGGACCGGGGGCTGGGGGCTGGGGTCCACGCTTGGTGGGGCAGGGGGTGGGGTGGGTGGGGGTGTCTCGGGCCGACCAGCTGAGATCAGGTCCGCGCACCAGGGCTCTACATCCTCATAGAGAGTTTCCTCTCAGGATCAGACGGAAGAGGATTGCAGCAGGGATTCTCAAAATGTGGTCACTGGACCCGAAGCATCAGCATCTCCTGGGGACCTCGTCACAAAGGCCAATTCTCGGGTACCCAATGCACACCAAATAAATCAGACACTCTGGGAGTGGGGCCCTGTGATCGGTGTTTTGACAAGTCCCCTAGCTGATTCCGGCAGAGGCTGAAGTTTGAGAACCAATGCGTTCAAGAAATTTAACCAAGGATGTTCCGAGCCGTCATGTGAACAAGGCGCAAGGTCTGCTGGCACTCGCGGCCACGGTAAAACCAAAGTTAGCACAGCACTAGGTGTCACCCCAAAGAGGGCGTACATCTCGTGTTTCATTAGAGCAAACATAAACAAAGGCCTTTAAAGTGTCAACAGGGTCAGACCATGGGGCGGCCGCGAGGGGATGAGAAGGTATTCCTCTAAGCAGAAGAGGAAGACTCAGAACAGTACAGAAAAATGGCTTCCGAGGACTCCTCAGTTCCTGCAAAGGGCCAGCGGTGGGGGGCAGGGGTGGGGCCCTTGGACTAGTTACAGGAGGCCGATCACACAGGCCTGAGGGACCCACATTAGGATCACCCGTCAAGTTCACGCTGATTTTCTTCCCTTTTCATTCCCTCCTCCCTCCTACCGCCCTGATTGTGTTGACAACACAGGCTTTGTAGGAATCACAAAAGCTCCCTGCTCCCTGCTTGACTACTTTTCGTTTTCTTCCTCTTGGACAGCTTCCCGGTGATCAAATGCAATGCTCTCAGGGGAAGCGGGCTGGCCCAGGAGCGATAAGGGGCCAATTCCTGCAGATCTGTCGTATTTCACGGGCAAGCTGCCACAGCCTCCACGTGGAAATAAGCAGTGATGGACGTCCGGCCCCATGGAAAAGCAGTTCGGCATTATCACCTGGGAGCTGACAGGAAGAGGGAGGCAATGGAGGCTGGTGGGGGGCTGGGGGTGGGGAGGGATGCGGGCCTTGGAGCCATGACTCCCGCTGGCCCCTGGCTGGCTGCCTGCAGGGGACCTGTGCATTTTCTTACCTTCCATGTGGGTCTTAGCAATTACAGCTGCCTGCCTCTGGAAGGCCTGGAGGTTCACGACTGGGGGCTTCGGAGGCTTTGGGGGAGGAGGACCCAGGGACTTGATGGAAGGCAGTGGCTTTGTTTTGAGAAGTTGGTGATGCTTGTCATCTGGCTGTTTCTCTGAGCAGAGATTAAAAAAAAAGTTATTTTATTACTATTTTCCATTTCATGGCTTCTTGGGTGAAACTGGCCAGTCTCTCTCCCTTCTTGTCTAGATCTGTCCTACTGGCCAGGGTGCCCTGATCAAAATGCAAACCTGATCATGTCACTAGCCTGCTGCCCACAGGACGAAGCCTGGCTTCATCAGCATGACATTCATTTATGTACTCCATCCTCGGGCATGTTCCTACGACATGGCCCCCCATCCACATTTCCAGATTCTTTGATTACACTTTAGCATCCTTTTCTGACCTCAGCCCAAATATCTTTCACTCATACCAATGGCTTCTCAGTTGTCTGAATTTGATTTACAAAGTCATCCTGTATCCAAGACTTTGTTCATGCCATTCCTGGTTCTGGAATGCTGTTCCCTCACTTCCTTCTTGGCAAGCTCTGACTCGTTTAAGGCCCTGCTCCAATGACACCTCCTCTGGGAAGGTTTCATCGATTTCAAAATCGAGGTGAGAATTAACCACTCTGTTTTGTATCTCCACAACGTATCATTAACACCTCTCTGCCAGTGTGGTGGCATATTAGAGGGGCCGCCAGTCTATCTACTATTGAGGGTCGGCTCCTCATGCACAGGGACAAGGCCATATTGCTCTCCTGCCAGCATCAGGCAGAGAACCTACTTCCAAGAAAATGCATGGTGACTACTCCCTGAAAGGTTCCATCAAGCACTTATGACATGCAAATAACACGGGGGCTATAAAGAGGAGTAAGAATTGATCTCTGATTTCCAGGGCTCACAGTCTGGGACAAGCTTCAAGGCTAAGTTTATGGTATGTGGGCACCTGTGGATTTTATGGTTTTGCGTCCTGGAATTTTCTGAGACAGTGTCGAATGCCTACATTTTGTCCTTCTGTACTCAGAAGCCAAACTCCAACAGAAATCCCAATATTGTATGTGAAAACCATATCTACCTCTAACGCTTCACAGCACAACATCTTGTATGATCCAAGAGCCTTGTTTTTGCTTCACATAATACAGTGGTTGAGTACACGGACTAGCCATGCTAAAACTAAATATGGGGGCCAGTGTACAAATCCTCATTGCAACTGCCTCAGGGCCCTGCTGCCCACTCTGGGAGCTGGGAGGGGAGGGGAGGACAGCCCCCTCGTGCCCCACCAGGAGGGGTTATATCAGTTAGGACCAAGCTCCTCTCTTCCTAGGCTTTTTTTTTTTTTTTTAATTATTTATTTTGGGAGAGTGCGAGTGGGGGAGGGGCAGAGACGGGGGGGGGGGGGGGGACAGAGGATCCAAAGCGGGCTCTGCACTGACAGGCTGACAGTAACGAGCCCGATATGGGGCCTGAACTCATGAACCGTGAGATCATGACCTGAGGTGAAGTCGGACACTCAACGGACTGAGCCACCCAGATACCCCTTCGTAGGCACCTATGGATTATAATTAAATTGTAATGATAAGTTGCAACATCAGAAATTTCAGTCTTTATCAAATTAAGGAGATGTGGTGAAAATGAATGATCACTTACCAACTGGGTTCCTAAGTTTTACCAGGCACTGTGCTAAGCCAAGGGCATGGGTTCTCTCATTTAATCCCCTCAACAGCTCAGTCAGGTAGACGAACCATCCTCCTGCCCCATCCCTTCACCAATAATTAATTATCTACTATATTCCAGGCACTGTTCTAACAGCTGGGTATGGAGTTAAGAACAAGAACAGATCAAGCCTTGCCCTCAGGAATTTTCATTCTAACAGGAGGAGACGGATGATAAACACGCAAACAAATAAAGGTAATCACAGAGACCTGTGGGTTCTATGAAAGAGATCCACCAGGCTGATAGGCAAGAGTGGGAACTGAACTAACTTCTTCAGATAAAGAGAAGGATTAGCTGTGAAAGTGTCATGTGAACTCAGACCTAAATGCAGCTATGGAAGGCTCTATCTAACAAGAAGGAAGAGGAAGAGCTAATGTCAATGTCCTGAGCATAATAAAGTCTCTTCAAGGAACAGCAAGAAATCCAGTGTCTATTATGAGCCAGGGGGAGAGAAACAGGAGTACGTCAGATTCATCAGCAGGACCCAGAAGGTGCAGAGCCATGAAATCAGAGACCACGATTGAGAGATGATTTGGGCAAGCTTGGATTTGCCCTCGTAGCTCTACTTCGTATAAGATGCATGAACTTGGACAGTGTGTATCCACCATATAGAGTCGTATGCAGGAGATCCCTCCACCTACCCGTCTACCCATCCACCCATCCAAGCATCCAATAAATACTTTTTAAGGACCTACCAAACCTGGCCTTGCTTTTTTAGGTGCTGGGATATGGTGGTAAAGAAGACAGTTTTTACCCTCATGTAACTCACATTTTATTGAGGTAAGCAAACAGGTATACAACAATACACCATGTAAGATGGGATAGGAGGAAAACCAAATCAAGGTAAGAAGACAGAGACTTATGGGGGTAGGGTAGTTATTTTAGATGGTGATTCACAAATTCTACTCACAACAGGTGACCCTGAGCAGAGACCATGGTGGAGGGGAGGGAGTGAGACATCAAAGACCTGGGGGAAGCATGTTCCAGGCAGAGTGCTCAGCAAGTACAAAGGCCCTGGGGTGGAGCTAGCTTAGTATATCTAAGGAAAAGCAAGAAGGCCAATGTGGTAAAAGAAGAGGGTAAGAGAGGTAGGAAGGGCCAAATCACATCAGCCACTTTAAGACTGCTGGAACTGAATTTGAGCAGGGGAGTGATGTGATCTAATTGATGTGTTAGAAGTTCACTGTGCCCGCTAGGAGAATAGGATAAAAGGAGCAAGAGTACGGAAGCAGGGAACCCAGCTGGAACACTGCGGTGGTCCAGGTGAGAGATGATGGTGCGAATAAGAAAAGAAGGCACAAATGGATAGAAGTGGAGGGATTCAGAACATATTTTCATGGTGGAACCAAGAGTTTGCTGATGGAGTGGATGCAGAGAATGAGAGAGAGAGGACTAGAGCACAGTTCCTAGGTTTTTGGCCTGAGCAACTACGAGGATGGTTGTGCTGTTTACCAAGCTGGGGCAGATTGGTGATGGATCTGATTTACAGGAGAGCAGACCGGGCTCTAAGAGGTTGAGTCGACTGTCCAAGTTCATGCATCTTGTAAGAAGTAGAGCTAGGAGGGCAAATCCAAACTTGACCAAATCATCGCTAAATAGGATTCCCGGAGATTAGGCACTTTACCCAAGCCTGAGATTACAAGTTAGCAGATGGGCCTCGCATACCTGCTCTAGAGTTCGGAGCAAACCTCACCCAGGTCACATATGACCACTAGGAGGCTCTAAATTAGAAAGACACAGTGGCCCCTCCCTCAGGCATTACTTTCTCACCGGGGACCTGGATGGCAAGTTCACTCTCATAGACAGGCTGGCAGGTGTTCCTCACGGGGCTCCTCTCAGGATAGGGGCTTTCTAGGCTCTTCCTGCCACATTGAACAAGTAGAGAAGTAGGATCTTGAAAGGAGGCAAGTGAATTTTGGGGGGTCATCAAGTGCTTCTGGGAAGGAAGGGTCTGGGCTCCTCCTGTTTCTAGCTTCCCCCTGGGCTCCTCTGGAGCAAGCCCTATGCTTTTCTCCTCCTCCAGATGGAAGGCCCTTCTTCCACGACTGGCAAGGACAAAGGCTGAAGACATCCCACTTTTCTGAGATGAAACCTTCTCCCAATTCCAGAGCTTGTCTTTGAAGCCGTCAGTCACCATGACATTCCTCTCATGGGTTATGTCAGCATTTGACTGATTCACGTCTAACAGCAGAGACGTCTTCTGTGACTTGACTGCAGAATCAGTAGACCCTTCTGGAGGTTCTGAGGAATCAGAACATCTCTGAATCTTGCTCCTCTGGGAGGACTTCGTTTCCTGGGGTTGAAGAGGCTGGGGTTCACCGCTAGAATACAGTGGGAGCTGACTGTGGTTGGAGGAGAGGGGTTTCTCATTGGCCAAAACACCTGTTGACTGTGTGTTTCCAATATCGCTCTTTTGACAAATTCTTGCTGGGAATATAGGTCTTGGAAGAGAGGGCACATCAAACTTTTGAAATTTGGCTCGAAGTTCCTTGAAGTTTCTTAACCCTTCCTAAAGCACAAAAGAAAACAATGTCTTATCATTCCAGGAAAAAAAACAGTGTGATTAGCTGATTTCACTGTGCATGCAAAGCGTTCTAAGTGCTGATACAACACCACTCCTTACCTAGGGGGCCGTGTCGGCTGGTAATGTGATTGTCTATGTAAGACGCAATGAAAACAAATGTCTCCTCTTTGAAACACTTCAGATATGTTTAATTTCTTCACAACACGTAAAGCATACTTATAAAGGAGAATACTAACAGTTGCTGATAAGTCCCTTGATACAAATTTTGGGGGGGCTCCTTGCTGCCTATACAAGTTCTAAACTCTTTAGTACAGCATTCAAAGTTCTTCATGATGTGGTGGAATTATGGTCTCCAGCCACAACCCAACACAACTGCCCTTAAACCAAACAGGGATATTTATAATTTTCTAGAACCTGTAATGTCCATCACCCCCGACTCTTCTCGTGTGTTCTTGCTTCACAAAATGCACCCTCTATCTGTCCAATTTTTTGTTTTGTTTTGTTTTTTTTGCAACTCCAATGCCTACCTTTCTCCATTACAATTCTCCCTGGGGCTGATAGCAAGAGCTAACTTCCTCCCTGTCTCCTAGTGCTTGCAGACTCTGTACAACTTGGCTGTTGAACTTAACTTTGGAACTACACAGGTTATGTTCAAATTCTCTGCTCTTGAGAAAGACAGATACCATATGTTTTCACTCTTATGTGGATCCTGAGAAACTTAACAGAAACCCATGGGGGAGGGGAAGAAAAAAAAAAAAGAGGTTAGAGTGGGAGAGAGCCAAAGCATAAGAGATTCTTAAAACCTGAGAACAAACTGAGGGTTGATGGGGGGTGGGAGGGAGGGGAGGGTGGGTGATGGGTATTGAGGAGGGCACCTTTTGAGATGAGCACTGGGTGTTGTATGGAAACCCATTTGACAATAAATTTCATATATTAAAAAAATAATAAAAAAAAAATAAAATCATATTGGAAACGATATCAGACAAAAAAACACACAAATTCTCTGTTCTTTATCATATAGGCAAATACTCTGGGAAGTGGGATATTACCTATCGGTGTAGTCTCATCAGAAAAACAAGTTGTCAAGTGCGAGACAGGTTAGGGCTGCTGTATGTAAAGCGTCCCCCACAATTCTCGTAAGTCCGTGACAAATAAAAGCTACTTCGAAGAGGCTAGCTGATCCTTTTGTATTTTTGACTCCCCCTGGGACAGTGTGCTCTACCTTCTGAATTCAGTTTAAATTCAGTATATGAAAATGATGGTATTAATAGCAGCCCGACCCTTGGGGCTGAGGAAGGCTGTGCCCAGCATTACACAGGGAGCTGGTCTAGGCAGGTAGGATTGGGCTGGAATCCCGCTCAGTGCTGTTCCCAGCGGTCCCCCCTTCCTCTCACTGGATCTAATTTACTTTTGTAAGGGCGTATTGTCATCCTTCGTCTTCCCAGGAGGTAGTAAGGGGTGGAGATGGAGTTCCAGGACAGCTAATGGAGCCATTTCAAAAAGAGCCACTGTCTTCTCCTGATCATTTTAAAGGGCGGAGCCGCACGGACACAGACAATCCCATCGCCAGCCACTTTTGATTTTGCCATCTGAGGGAATGCCGGCTGACCTTTTTCTCTGTGTTTACAGTTGACTCACACCTGCTTTCCAAAGATTCAGGGAGGGAAGGAAGTTGAGGAAGTGTAAAGCAGGTGTCTGGGAGCTTGCTTGCATGCTCTCCCCTTGAGCCTTCCCTCCCTCCTATTCTCTCCCCTCCCCCACCTGTCCGTCCCTCCCTCTCCCCCTTCCCCCCCTTGTGTGTGTGTGTGCGCGCGCGCGCACACACACACACACAAAGCTTTCTCCACAAACTGCTAACTGTTGATTTCCTATCTCTATTTCAACCAGCACTGAAATTAATTCGACTACACTTCCTCTCCCTGATGTAGGAGCAGTCAGCACTGGGCATGGAACCAGATCTGAGTATGAGGCTCCGCTTCATCATTTTCTAGTTATGTGCCTTGGGCAATCCACTCCACTTCCTTGAGCCCTATTTTCCTCACTATAAAATGGGACGGTTCTACTAACAGTTCAAGGTTATTGTAAGGCTCAAAGGAGATAGCTTCACATACTTCAGTGGTTAATGTTTAAAGAAATTTAAAAAAATTTTTTATGTTTATTTTGAGAGAGAGACAGAGTGTGAGCAGGCGAGGGGCAGAGAGAGGGAGACACAGAATCGGAAGCAGGCTCCAGGCTCTGAGCTGTCAGCACAGAGCCCGATGCAGGGCTCGAACCCACCAACCACAAGATCGTGACCTGAGCCGAAGTCAGATGCTTAACCGACTGAGCCACCCAGGCACCCCTCAGTGGTTAAGATTTTTTTAAATTATGGTAAAATACACATAACTTAAAATTTACCATCTTAAACATTTTCAAGTGTACAATTCAGTGGTATTAAGGGCACTCGCATTGCTGTGAATGTCCAGAACCCCTTGAATCGTGCAGAAGTGGAAATTCGTAGCCATTACACAATAATTCTCCACTCTCCCTACCCCGGGCCCCCGGCAACCACCACGCTACTTGGTCTCTGGTTCTGACAACTCCACGTACCTCACGTAAGTGGAACCATAGTATTTATCTTTTTGTGACCAGCTCATTGCACTTAGCACACTGTCCTCCAAGTTCATTCGTGCTGTAGCATGTGACAAAACGTTCTCCTTTTTAAGGCTGAATAATATATCATTGTATTTATGTACCACTTATTGTCTATCCATTCATCTATTGGGTGGACACCTGGGTTCCTTCCACCTTTTAGATATTTTAAATAACTCTCCTAAGAAGATGGATATGCAAATATCTGAAACTGTGCTTCCAATTCTTTTGGGTGTTTGACCCCAAGTGGAATTGCTGAATCAGAGAGTAATTCTATTTTTCATTTTTTTATAAAAAAAATTTTAAGTTTATTTCTTTATTTTGAGAGAGAGAGAGAGTGTGTGTGTGTAAGTGGGGAAGGAGCAGAGACAGAGAGGGAGGGAGAGAATCCCAAGCAGGCTCTGTGCTGTCAGCCCAGAGCCTGACGTGGGGCTCGAACTCACGACTGTGAGATTATGACCTGAGCCGAAGTCGGACATTTAACAGACTGAGCCCCGGGTGCCCTTGGGTTTTGATTTTTTGAGCAACCACCATGCTGTTTTCCATCACAGCGATAGCATTTTATATTCCTCCTAACAGTATGTAGGGTTCCAGTTTCTCCACATTCTTGTAATGCATATTATTTTTATAGTAGCTATCACAATAGGTGTGAGGCAGTCAGTGGTTGATATCTTCAACTGAATGTCATGATGACTATTTTTGGTTCTTTACTATCTGAAGCCACATGAACTACAGTACACTGCTTGGTAGATTTTAGTTTCCTCAGGAACGATTAGGATAAACCCTAGCAGGAAATAAAATTATGGACCGATAACTTCCAGACCAGAGTCCTGTGTAAAGATCGTTGGTTCAGGAGGAAGCAAGCCTTCTTAAACCTGGTTCACTCCTTTGTAAACAAATGCTCATTCAAGGTCTACGATGTGGGCAAAACACTGTGTTAGACACAGCTCAGCTCTTAAATATTACATTCTAATGTCAGGGAGGGGCAGAAAATAAGTAGATACACATGAAAATATTAGAGACCAATGCCATGTGGAGAATTAAATAGCTGGTTTAGTGAAGAGTGGCTCGGTTCCCACCAGCGACTTCCCGAGCCACCATAGGGAAGTCATTCCCTTCTCTGGGCTCAGTCATCTATCACATGTAGCAGTTGACCCTAGTGATCTCCAAGGTCCCTTCCAGCACTAACATTTGGACTTCACTTTCCTTGTTATGGGAAAGAGATGTGACACATTCCGTTGCTGATTATTCATCACCCATAGAGGGGGCGTCAGGGCAGAGGGCATGAGGCAAGGTGCATGAAGATGGGAGGGGAGGTGCCCAAGGGGCCATGCCATGCCTCATTTTCCTGGGCCCACAGCAGGTCAGTGTCCACATCCTGTCAATGTCAAGTCTTAAGAAGCCCACAAGCCTGTCCCTTCTTCGAGCCACGGCCACTGCCTCTGAGTCTTCCTCACGCGTGGCCATGACTTCCTCTGTCTGCTTCTACTCCAGGCCCCTCTAATCCACCACTTACCCGGCTGTTCGACCAATCTGATGACAAACACATGTGATCACGTATGTCCCCTGTTTGGAATTCTTCAACGTGGCTTCCCCAAAGCTCGCAAATAAGCTCGAACTTTTGCTTAGCACAAAAGGCCCTCCCCAATTCTAACTCTGTTCATCTTTCGACCTGATAGCGGGCCCTTCCCCCAACATGCCTTCTTCCCTCTGGCCTCGATAAATTACTGACGTCTTCCCAAACCTGTTTTGCTTTTTCATGCTTCTGCGCCTTTGAGTGTGCTTTTTCCTCTGCCTGCAACACCCACGTTTCTCCCAATTTCCTGAACTAGCAAATTCCTGTTTGCTCACAATTCAACTCACGTCACCTCAAAATAGTCATTGGTTTCTTGCCATGTGCTAGGCATGAGGGTTGCAATGACGAATGAGAATTCCTGACCTTTCATATGTATATACACAATGGAGTATTGCTTGGCAATCAAAAGAATAAAATCCTGCCATTTGTAACAACATGAATGGAGTTAGAGTGTATTATGCGAAGCAAAATTAGTCAGAGAAAGACAAGTATCGTATGACTTCCCTCACAGGTGGAATTTAAGAAACAAAACAGGTGAACGTAAGGGAAGGAAAGTAAAAATAATATAAAAACAGAGAGAGGGACAAAATCTAAGAGACTCTTAAATACAGAGAACTAACTGAGGGTTGCTGGAAGTGTTTTGGGTGGGGGGATGGCTTAAATGGGTAATGGGTATTAAGGAGTCTATCCTGAAATCATTATTGCACCATATGCTAACTAACTTGGATGTAAGTTAAAAAAAAATCCTGACCTTTCAAATAATATAAAAACAGAGAGGGGGACAAAATCTAAGAGACTCTCAAATACAGAGAACTAACTGAGAGTTGCTGGAAGGGTTTTGGGTGGGGGGATGGCTTAAATGGGTAATGGGCATTAAGGAGTCTACTCCTGAAATCATTATTGCACCATATGCTAACTAACTTGGATGTTAGTTAAAAAAAAAAAAAAAAAATTCCTGACCTTTCAGAGGTGGTGGAATGAGGGAACAGACACAAACTGATCATTTTAGTATAGAGAGACAATTTCTAGATACATGGCATGATGTCTATCAGAACATAGAGAAAGGGTCATGATGACAGCCGGGGTGCAAAGAGGGCTCCCTAAAGATGACTCAGCTGGGAGAGGCAGGCACATGAAGGTGGCAGGACAGGTGGCTCTGACAAGAGCAGGAACAAAGAAGGCATGGCAGGGGGAGCTGCATGGTGTAGACAGGAATAAGCAATTCCATGTTACTGAAGCCCCAGTGTGTCAGTATGGAAGTCTGCAGAAGAGAGTGGAGGGCAAGTCTCCTTAAAGTAAGTGGGCTTAATCTTCAGAGTAAATGGGGAGTTACTGATGAGTTTTATACACGGCTAGAACAGGCTGAGATTTCTACCAGGAACCAATTAGGAGGCTACTAGAATTGGCCAAGTAAAAAGGACGAAAGGCAGGATCGGGCAGTGTTACGGGAACGGAAGAGAGAAAAGTGCAGGGGGTGGTATGGACCAGATCTAGAGAGGGGAGAAGGGCTCCAGGATGATATCTGGGTTTCTAAATTGGGCGAGAGGATGGACATTGGTCCTTGCAACTATGACTGAGGACAGGAAATAAAAGTACTGAGGAAAGATCATGGGCCCGGTTTTGGATGTGATGCTTTACCTTCTTAGGGGAGCCATCAAATAGGCCGTTAGGTATGGGAACCTTTGGGGGGTTATACATTTAATTAGGGAGTTATTAGTTTCTTGGTGAGCACAGAGCTTAAGAATATGAACCCTGGAGTGTAGCTGCCTACATTCACATTCCAGCCCCTCCATTCTTGGCTTTATGACCCTGAGCAAATTACTTAACTTCTCTGTATTTGTCGCCTGGTCTGGGTAATAATTGTACTGTACCTCATAGGGTTGTTGTGGTGGGTACAATAATGGCTCCTCAAAATGTCTACATCTTCATCCCTGAAATCTGTTCATAGCAGCTTGCATGCCAAAAGGGACTCTGTGGTGTAATCAAGTTAAGGATCTTCAGATGGGGAAATCATCCTGGATTAGCTTGGTGGGCCCAATGTAATCACAAGGGTCCTTATAAGTGGGATGCAAGAGAAAAGGGGATGCAATCATGTAACAAAGATGACGGATATGGGGGCTCAAGATGCTACATGCGTTTTGAAGATGGAAAAAGGGTCCAGAGCCAAGGAAGGAAGGTAGCCTCCAGAAGCTGGAAGAGACAGGGAAATGGATTCTTCCCTAGAGCCTCCAGAAGGAATGCTGTCCTATCAACAGCTTGGTTTTAGACATCTAACCTCCTTGACTGTAAGATAAACTGTGTGCTGTTTTAAGCTCCTCAAATTGTGGTCATCTGGTGCAACAGAACACGAAAATGAACAGTTGTTATGAGGATTCAATCAATAAGTACATGTAAAGCATTTAGAAGGCAATGAGAGATGCCCACTAAATTGGAGCTCTTGCGATTACTGGTTGGTTGTCGAGACCATAGGGCTGGATGGGATCACTTAGGAGAGCGTGTTGTTGGCATCAGAGCCCATGGGACAAGAGCAGAGGGCAAAAAATGTCATCAGAGAAGCAAAACTGTGGTGGGCCCCAGAGTGAATGAGGGGAGAGAGAAAGGACTCGCTTTTTGTTTCTGTTTGTTTTGTTTGATTGAGGAAGCTGGCCATGACAAAGGAAGGAGGAAGGGCAATTAGAATGGGATTTAGGGGCAACAGAAGACTTTAATTATTTTTTCTGTCTAGTGAATCTTCCCTTACCCCAGATCCTGGAAAGCTCAGAACTACACTTCCCAGGAACTCTTTCAGCTCGAAATCTGCCAAGCAGAGGCAACCAGGGAGGCATGGGGAATGAGCACAGGAGGGTGTCACTGCTCAGTGGGGAACAGAGCTCTGGGGAGCAGCTGTAGTAGATGCTCCCGCGCTGTGCAGAGGCCAGCAGCATGAATGCCTTCCCACTGCAACAATCCCGTGTGGATGCAGGATTTCTCCCTAATCTGTAGCATACAAGCTCAACTCCAGCCCCTCTGGAAATTCCTCAAATAATGTTGTAAGTCCCTTCCTGCTCGAACTGGCAACAAGAGATCTGGTTGTCCACAACCACAGACAAAGACACAATATATTCTGGTTTCCTTTTCTTCCTCTCACCCATGAGCACCCCCCCCCCCGGCCGTACCTCTCTCCCTCCATCAGGATATAAACTCCCTGAGGACAGGTGCTCTGTCAGGATTGGTCACTGCCTTAACCTCAGTACCTGGAAGCATATTCGGCCCAGAGTAGATGCTCAATAAAAATTTGGAGGGTGAATGAACCCTTGACTTAGAAGTCTTTCAGCATCCCTTCAAGATAGGGACAGCACAGGGACTCCTCGGGGGCTCAGTCGGATAAGCGTCTGACTGTTGGTTTCAGCTCAGGTCATGATCTCACAGCTTGTGTGTTTGAGCCCTGTGCTGGAGCATGCTGAGGCCTACTTGGGATTCTCTCTTTCTTCTCTCTCTCTCTCTCTCTCTGCCCCTGCCCCACTCATGCCATCTCTGTCTCTCTCACAATAAATGAACTTAAAAAAATTTAAAAAAAGAAAAAGATAGGGGACAGTGTCTTATTTATCTTGGTACCCTCATTAACAGCTGGGGCTTCCAAGTGTTTGGAGGATGACTTGGTGAAGGAACATTTAGAAAACTTCGCAGGTTCACATAATTCATGAACTGTAACTGTAACAGAATTTGTTTTTTTGTTTTTTTCCTAAGGGCATCTTAGAATGCACATAGAAACAAATTATCTAATTTCTGTCGTGTCAGAAGATAACCCTGAAATAGCCCTGGGAGAGGGCCTTGGCACTTCTGATGTGGACTGGGTGCTTCAGATGCTTCAGCTGGGAAGCAAAGGCCAAAACAATTTCCGAGATGTTGTGGGAACAACCTAAGATAAAAGAAGTGGTGTCCTCTAAACACTAACGGTGTATCTCTTTGATATGGAAATTGACCAAGGGGGCAGCAACCAGCGAAGAGAAACAAAGACTTTGCTGTTTTAGAGCTCAGGGAGACCAGCGTGAGTGACTCAGTTATAAGCCCCAATGTCAGTTCTATAAATGCAGTATTATTATATTTACATGAATATATTCAGCCCAACTAGGGAACAAGACTCCATCAGATACACATCTCTCATTCAAAATTTTACAGGAATCTAAAATGATAATGACAACAAAAGTAGACATGCTGATTTGCGCTGGCGCGCACACACACGCACACACACACACACACACACACACAACACACACCTTTACATGACATGACTATGTGCCAGGCTCTATTCTAAGCACTTAACTCATTTAAGCCTTGTGCCTAACCCGGTTGTTTCCCAAGATATAGACCAGAATATTGAGGCATTGAGAGTCTAAGCCTAATTCAGGGTCACAGCAAGGAATGGTCAAATCAGGATTCAAACTCACAATCTGGAGCGCTCTATCCTGCCCTCTTAAACCCAAAAGAATTTACTGGTGGGTTTTAGAATTTTTTAGTTTTGCTAAAATTTTTTTAGGAACGAGTTAACATTTGGGGCACCTGGGTGGTCTTAGTCGAATTAAAGTGTCGGACTTCAACTCAGGTTATGATACCATGGTTTGTGGGTACGAGCCCCATGTCAGGCTCTGTGCTGACAGCTCAGAGCCTGGAGCCTGCTTTGGATCCTGTGTCTCCCTCTCTCTCTGCCCCTCCCTGCTCGTGCTCTGTCTCTAAAAAAAATAGACATTAAGAAAAAAAAAAAAAAGAAACAAGCTAATACTTGACCAAAACAACATGAATACTGTACTATTAGCTTCCTGGGGAGTCTTTGTATACTTTGCTAGTTTCAGAGAATTGATAACTATGTTTTTGTATTGTTACAGGTAGGTGTAACATTTTATAGGTAGGTGAATACACAGATACTGAGTAACTTTCCCCAGTTTCCACAGTTAGAAATTAGGAATTTGAATCCAAGTCTGTTTAACTTTAGGATTGATTTTACCTATTCTGCTAAAATGCCTTCCTTATAAATTTAGCTCTAATTTACAATTCTTCTGTTATCTCTTAGACATTTCATCATCAGTTTTGCATATGTCACACTTACTTTAGAAATTATGTGACAAATCAATCTCTAATCATATTTCTTAACAAATAATAATTCCAGGAACCAATTTGCATTTGCCTTTAAAACACTCTCTCAGACTTTCTGTTATTTAAACAGATGAGCAAACTATTGGATCTAATGTAATTAGGTTTTTAAAAATGCCTTAATAAATTACATGGCTTTTGTGACTGTGCCTCTTGGATTTTCAAGGTAGTTCTGATCTCTGACTTGATGTAATTTAAAGGTGATATGAAAATGCAGAACCAGACCACAAAATACAATTCAGTGTATCCCTTCTGCAAGTGAGAATCAGTCCTGTGTCAAATCACATGCGCGGATTCCTGGTTTATAAAATATGATATAGAGAGCTGCTGCACCCTTGCCGGAGTTCTCCCTGTCTCCCGGTCTGCTCGGGAACCCTCTCCCAGGTCACAGCTGCCTGGGCTCCCATCTATGATGGCATGGTTCACACCACATTGTAAGCTGCAGTGAACGAGGATCCCTGCCAGGGATCATAAATTAGTAGTGACTCAGAAGTGAAAGCCATCATAAAAATAGACATAAAATAAATTCCCAAGGAGAAGACACTGTGTTGATGCCTATTTTCTTGATTTAAGGGAAAAAAGGTAACGCATTTCTGAATCTCTACAAATTGCTGACTACTGCCTTCCGGGAGGGAGGGACAATGGCAACATCAATGGCAATGGTTTATCACACATTTCACATTCTTCCCCAATAAGCAAATGTGAGAGCCTTAAGGAAAATGCAAACTCAAAATCCAATGCACAGAGGAAGGCAGCAGAAGCTAAGAAATTATGAGCCCAGAAAAAGAGGCAGTAATAGCTGTCAAACCCTTCCAAAGATGGAAAGAAAGAAAAGTCAATTAAAAATAGCATCTGAGTCATCCTTCACGAATAAAAGAGCTTCGATCCAACCTTCACTACTACAAGAACTGTAACGATGGCAAAGTGCCCTATGTTCTGGTACCAGTGATTAATTCCAATGGAAAAAAGACAGTCTCTTTAACAAATGGTGCTGGGAGAACTGGACAGCAACATGCAAAAGAATGAAACTAGACCACTCTCTTACAGCACTCACAAAAATAAACTCAAAATGGATAAAGGACCTGAATGTGAGACAGGAAACCAAAACCCTAGAGGAGAAAGCAGGAAAAAACCTCTCTGACCTCAGCCGCAACAATTTCTTACTTGACACATCTCCAAAGGCAAGGGAATTAAAAGCAAAAATGAACTATTGGGATCTCATGAAGATAAAAAGCTTCTGCACTGCAAAGGAAACAATCAACAAAAACTAAAAGGCAACCAACGAAATGGGAAAAGATATTTGCAAACGACGTATCAGACAAAGGGCTAGTATCCAAAATCTATAAAGAACTCACCAAACTCCATACCTGAAAAACAAAATCCAGTGAAGAAATGGGCAGAAGACATGAATAGACACTTCTCTAAAGAAGACATCCAGATGGCCAACAGACACATGAAACGTTGCTCAATGTCACTCCTCATCACGGAAATACAAATCAAAACCACACTCAGATATCACCTCACGCCAGTCAAAGTGCTTAAAATGAACAAATCAGGAGACTACAGATGCTGGAGAGGATGTGGAGAAATGGGAACCCTCTTGCACTGTTGGTGGGAATGCAAACTGGTGCAGCCACTCTGGAAAACAGTGTGAAGGTTCCTCAGAAAATTAAAAATAGACCTACCCTATGATCCAGCAATAGCACTGCTAGGAATTGACCCAAGGGATACAGGAGTGCTGAGGCATAGGGGCACTTGTACCCGAATGTTTATAGCAGCACTTTCAACAATAGCCAAATTATGGAAAGAGCCTAAATGTCCATCAACTGATGAATGGATAAATAAGTTGTGGTTTACATATACAATGGAATATTACTTGGCTATGAGAAAGAATAAATATGGCCTTTTGTAGCAATGTGGATGGAACTGGAGAGTGTTATGCTAAGTGAAATAAGTCATACAGAGAAAGATAGATACCATATGTTTTCACTCTTGTGTGGAGCCTGAGAAACTTAACAGAAGACCATGGGGGAGGGGAAGGGGAAAAAAAGAAAGAGAGGGAGGGAGCCAAACCATAAGAGACTCTTAAAACTGAGAATAAACTGAGGGTTGATGGGGGTTGGAGGGAGGGGAGGGTGGGTGATGGGCATTGAGGAGGGCACCTGCTGGGATGAGCACTGGGTGTTGTATGGAAACCAATTTGACAATAAATTTCATAATAAAAAAAATTTAGAATCCCTATCGATAGCCCTTCCAACATCATTCCCGATGATCTCTTCCACCCTATCTCAGCCACCACTCTCCATGGATGGATACACTCTAGACTTTGTCTTTACCAATAGCTGGACTATCTCCAGCACATTAGTTTCAAGGATCTTCCTCTTAGATCACCATCTCTTCTCTCACCCATTTGTCTGTTCTGGTACCCCAGCTCTAGCAGATTGCTGGTTCCACCATATGAGTCCCTGGGCCCCAGTACTTCTTCCCTGTCTACTCTCCCCTGTAGCCCAAAATGTCTCCTTCCTCAGACCTTGGTTGGCAATGTTTTTAGATCTGGCCATGCATGGGAATGTCCTGAGGACTTCTGAACCTGCCCCACTGACACAGACTCTATTGGGGGGGGGTGCCCATATTTTATGAATCACTTGGAGTGTTTACTGTATAGTCAGCTCAGCAACTGGGCCAAGGAATAGATTGGGAAACATGTCTTGTAGCATCTCATCTGCATATCTCTTACAGTCTCATGCCTCTCACTACTTTCCATGTCCTACTGCCATTACCCAAGTAGATGCCCCACCTTCCCAAAGAGTCTGCGAACTCTCTCAAAGAAGACAGAAAAACAAACTTATCTTGGTAGAGCTGACAGGCTTGAGTATGATGCTTTACTCTTAATAAGTCCACAGGATTTGCCAAACTAGTATTGAATTAAAAAAAAAATGAATGGGGCGCCTGGGTGGCGCAGTCGGTTAAGCGTCCGACTTCAGCCAGGTCACGATCTCGCGGTCTGTGAGTTTGAGCCCCGCATCGGGCTCTGGGCTGATGACTCAGAGCCTGGAGCCTGTTTCCGATTCTGTGTCTCCCTCTCTCTCTGCCCCTCCCCCGTTCATGCTCTGTCTCTCTCTGTCCCAAAAAAAAATAAATAAACGTTGAAAAAAAAAATTAAAAAAAAAAAAAAAGAATGGATTTCTGGAGTAATGACCTAGAGGAAATGTTCTTTAAAAGGGCTCTCTTAGAGACCTACAAATTAAACCCATGCTAACTATGCATCTTCACTGCAGCTTGAATCACATCCTCCTCTGTTAAAATCTTTCAATGGCCCACATTTTCCTGATGATAAATTACACATTCCATCCATACACACAGGCCCCCTGATCTTCTCCTGTCTCCAACCCCAGCTTCATTTTCCACTACTTCCTGCCTCTAACTCACCCCGTCAGTAAAACTGGACTTGCCTCCCGTGCATTTGCTCATGCTGTTCCCTCGGCCTGGAATGGCATTTCCATACTTAAGCGCCCAGGTAAACTATTCATCTTCTGAGATTCAGATGAGCAATCAACCCATCCCAGAAGCCTTTTCCAGCGCTTAGGCTGGGCTAATACCTGCTCCCTGCTTTATAGCACTCTCTGTTTACCTCTGTCTTTCCATTTATTTAATTTTATTAAAAAGCATCTATGTGTCTGATTTACCTGAACCCCACTCATACTGATGTCCTCGGGGCATGGACCAGACTGTACTCTCTTCCACTCATTTCTGTCACTACACCTAGGTCCACAGAGTGTAGATGACAATATTTAAAAAAAAAATTTTTTTTTTTAACGTTTATTTATTTTTGAGACAGAGAGAGACAGCATGAAAGTGGGAGGGTCAGAGAGAGGGAGACACAGAATCTGAAACAGGCTCCAGGCTCTGAGCCATCAGCCCAGAGCCCAACGCGGGGCTCGAACTCACGGTCAGTGAGATCATGACCTGAGCTGAAGTCGGACCCTTAACCGACTGAGCCACCCAGGTGCCCCAGATGACAATATTTTTTAACTGAATTGATTAGGAAGCATTTATGGACAGAGGGACTGTGGAAAAATTAGGAGGAACTCTGGATAAGAGAATATGAAAAGTGCATTGAATTCTGTGTATGTTACATCTTATTATGTTAGTATGGTTCTAAGCACTGAGCATAGCAATATGTGCATTTTGTCTCAATTACTGTAATCCTTACAATGGGCTTCCAAGCTGTGCCCCAGAGGAGGAAAAACCAAGGATCAGAGTTTCTGAACCTTGGTTAGGTCTGATAAAGTAGAGGAAATTTTTAACTTTTCATGTTTATGGGCCCTGCTCCAAGGGCTCCTAGGGAAGCTATACGTTTACCTAGGTCAAAATGACCCAGCAAAACCTCAAAGCATGGACTCTATTTCTGCCCTGAACACACATTGTACATCTACTCTGTTAAAAAAAAAGATAACCAAAAAGGAGCATTCCAAACATAACAAAAAAAAAAACCCACCAAAAAAAAAAAAAAAAAAAAAAAAAAGCAATAAGATAAAGTCCATAACTTTCTGGAATGTCTTTGTTCAGGATGATTTGTAACTCTTTATGTAAAAAGAAACACATATATATAACCCTGCACCAAATTTCCTTTTTCTGAGCACTCTCTTGTGTGTGAGGATTGTGTATCCCAGGCTATCTTAATTTGGGCTCAAACTTTTTTACCTTTAACATTTTTAAAAAAATTTTTAGATGTTTATTTTTGAGAGGGCGCAAGCACAAGCAGGGGAGGGTCAGAGCGAGAGGGAGACACAGAATCGAAGCAGGCTCCAGGCTCTGAGCAGTCAGCGAGAGCCCGACACGGGGATCTACCCACAAACACGAGATCGTGACCCTGAGCCAAAGTTGGACGCTTAAGCGACTGAGCCACCCAGGTGCCCCTCTTGTTAACATCTTGAAAAGATCTGTTCATTTTGCATCCACTTTCATGTGGCTAATGAGTGTGTGAGCAAGCATAAGGACTCAGCCTGATGCCAAGCTTGTGGGGTGTGTGTGTGTGTGTGTGAGAGAGAGAGAGAGAGAGAGAGAGAGAGAGAGACAGCCAGAGAGAGGATAGACAGAGACCGAGAGCATATAGAGAGACAGAGAGAGACAGAGAGAGAGACAGAGAGAGAGAGAGAGACAGAGAGAGAGAATATGACTTTTACTTTGGAGTGGAATTACATTTATAGAAAAGTGGCAGAGAGGAGCGTGCACCGCGCTAATCCTGGTAGCTAGCATGATGCACAAGCTGCTCGGTGTGGCTCCGAGGACGGGGGTCAGTGATTTTAAAATTAACTCTGCTCTAGCACACCTTTTCTGCAGTGACAGGTTTTCATTGGTCTGCTCCCAAATTTACCCAACAATTCTCTGTTGCATGCCTACGAGGGTCACATAAGTGAAGAAGACAGACACAGGTCTTGCCGTCATGGAGCCCACAGTCTCACGAAAAGACGGACAAGGAAACAGACAACGGGTCCCCCCAGCCCAGCTGTGACAAGGCAGCACCAGTGTGGGAAGAGGGACACCTAACTGGGTTTGGGGAGCACAAAGACCTTCCTGGAGAAAGTTACAGGTGAGAACAGGCTGGGGGGCACTTGGGGACAGAGGAGACATTTGTGGGGACCGGAGGGCCTGAGAGAGCCTGCCAAGTGTGGGGTGCACAGTTGGTTGAAACGTGAGATGGGGAAGGAGAAAAACCAGCCTGAGTCTGCTGAAAGGCCCTGCAAGCCATTAAAACAAACTTAACACACATTTGCCTTTTATGGTTCAAATACTTTCGCAGACCATACAGGCACAGGGTGAATTAGAAATTGGTATTTTGCAGTCTCGAAATCCCCTCAATCAAGACATGAAACCCTCAGGCACGGGAGGGTAGGGGGTGGTGGATTAATTACTCGTTTGAAACCAAACAAGGTTCATAATGCCTTTTAGGAAATCACAAAACAAAACCTCCCTCAAAAACAAAAGAACACTTGGATTCCAGATATTGCTCCAAGGATACTGAAATGTGGTGCAGGTGAGGGTGTCAGAGGGCAAATTAGGTACACATTCTCAGATGCTAAGTTCAAAGGGCGCCAGGTGGACATAGCAGCCTGAGAAGGTCCCAGAGTCAGCACCGACGATCGTTATGCACAGGAAAGTCTCCAAACTACCCCCCAATCCAGCCTCCCATTACACTCCCCCTGCTCGTTGAGCACTGCAATTTGGGGCAGGAACAGGGAGGCTTCCCCTAGAAACTTGTTACCAGCAAGTGGGAACATCAGGGCGTCCTTATTGAAGAGGCTTCCTGCCCTCCCCGCTGCCCTCTTGAGCCCTAAACAGAGCAGTCACTCAGTGTCCTTGGGTTCATGACAGTTTTATTTCAAGTGTGATTTACTGACATTGAAAAGCAAAGGGCTGAATAACTCCTTTCAGCACCTCACTGCCTTCACCCTCCAGCTTATGATGTAAACTCCTGAGCCAGCACGGCCATGTTCATTTCTTAGGTTCACTCTTCACGTTTGAGTCCCAGTTGCAGGAAGAAACCATCAAAGAACCTCAAAGACACCACTCCAAAGGCAAACTGGGACAGATTTAACAGGCGATAGATGTTTTTGTTTCACTTTGTTTTTTAAATAAGAGAAAAGGAGCTTCCGTCTGGTCTTCTGTCTGGTCAGTACCTTCCTTCTCCAGTCACGGAAATGGGCATCATCTCTAAGACCTGGCGTGTCACTGTCACTCTTGTCACGTGGTGCCATCCTCCCCCATCCCACACCCCCACCTGCCACCCCATTCACTGAGCTTGTACCACTGCAACGGGTGCCTTGCACATCGAAGCACAGATTCTCCTGACAACCCGGCAGGGCAGGTGTTATTATCATTGTATAGCTAAGAAAACAGGCTTGGAGAGCAAGCAGTTTAGCTTAGAGATTAAAAACCATGCCGTAGACTTCAGAGTCAGCGTTCGGACCCTGGCCTTTTCACTGTCAGCCAGGGGGGCTGAACCTTACTTCCATTCCCTGGCTCTTGTCAATAGACATGGCAACACTAACAAACACTGACATGTTTACACTGTTGTTGCCTGTTAATTTGGGCAAACCACAGCGTTTGCTACACAGATTTATACAAATGCTAGATAACTATTATCATTAGTTGCTAGTCGAAGTTGCCTCATTATGAAGTGGTAAATCTGGATTTAAAAATGAAGCCTGGGGCACCGGGGTGTCTCAGTCGGTTCATCATCCAACTCTCGGTTTCAGCTCAGGTCATGATCTCACAGTTCGTAAGTTTGGGCTCCACACGGGGCTCTGCACGGATAGTGCCGAATCTGCTTGGGATTCTCTCTCTCTCTCTCTCTCTCTCTCTCTCTCTGTCCCTCCCCGGCTGGCACACTCTCTCTAATAAATAAAAATAAACTTTAAAAAAAAATAATAAAAAATGAGGTCTGACTGCAAAACTCAAGCTCTTCCCATTCTCCCACGTTGGGTTAGTCCCTTTTCATACATCGTCTTGCTTCCTCTTTCACTATGGGCAACGGAGAAGTGATGGGCTTTGTCTTACGGATGAAGACACTAGAGCTGCAGGGGCCAAGTCACTGGTCCACAACTGGAGAGCCGATAAACTTCCAACGAGGCCTTCT